>NC_057861.1:68071632-68708182 GCF_019393635.1 Dromiciops gliroides | reverse complement strand
CTCTCTATTTCCCTCCCTGCCTCCCTTTCTTTTTTCTCCCTCCCTCACTCTCCCCCTCTCTCTCTTTCCCTCCATCTCTCCTCCCTCCTTCCCTCACTCACTCTTTCTCTCTCCCCCTTCCTCCATTTCTTTCTCTCCCTTCCCCCTCCTTCCCTCCCTTTCTCTCTCTCTCCCTTTCTCTCTTCCCCCTTCCTTTTGTTGTTGTTGTTTTTGTGGGGCAATGAGGGTTAAGTGACCTGCCCAGGGTCACACAGCTAGTAAGTGTCAAGTGTCTGAGGTCAGATTTGAACTCAGGTCCTCCTGAATCCAGGGCTGGTGCTTTATCCACTGTACCATCTAGCTGCCCCCTCCCCCATCCTTTTTAACCCATCTCTCTATGGTACTTCTCGCTATGACTTTCCTTCTCTTCTCTCCCTCCTCTTTTTCCTCACAATTTTTCTTTGTCTCCCTTTGACCCCTCCCCATTCTCCATGAACACCCATTCCTCCTATTCCCTCCTCCTGTCAGATTTCCAACAAGGAAGAGGAGTGTTTGTCCTTCAAGATCCACAAATATTTTGAAGTGGGACTCATCCAGCCTGGGGCCGTCAAAGTCTACTCCTACTACAACTTGGGTCAGTGAGTCCTCTGTCTTGGGGGCTAGAGAGGAGAAAATGGGAGCATGGGACAGGAAGCAAGATCTTGAGGACCCCCCCTTCCCCAGTCCAAATTGTGGTGGTCTGAGTTCTGAGAGTCTGGGAGCATGGGGATATGAACATCTGAAGGTCTGCGGGTCTGAGGGTTGAAGATCTGAGCTTTGGGGTCTCAGGGCTGAAGCCTCTGATCTCTCTCATTCTCCCCCTCCCCTCCCTAGAGGAAAGCTGTACCAAGTTCTACCACATCACCAAAGAGGGTGGCTTGCTCAATAAGATCTGCCACAAAGATGTGTGCCGATGTGCCGAGGGTGAGTGCCAAGGCAGCTGGGGGCAGCTGGATGGGGCCCCGGCTTGGGGATCTGAGCCCTCTCCTGGCCGATCGCTGAAGCTGTCTCCTGTCCCTCCTCCCCACAGAGAACTGCTTCCTGCATCGAGAGGAGGAGCAGCTGACGAGGCAGCAGAGAATTGAGGAGGCCTGTGAGCCGGGAGTGGACTATGGTGAGTACCAGGTGGTGGCTGAGCCTGTGAATTCCTGTGTGCTTCTGGGTCTCTGGGATTCTCTGTTCCCACGTACAGGTACCTGTTTGGATGTGTCTGTACTCCTGCCTCTCTTTGACCCTGCTGGTTTCTGTCCTCAGTCTATAAGGTCAGGGTGAACAAGATCCAACAGTCTGACAGCTACGATGAATACCAGATGCTCATCAAAGAGGTCATTAAGTCTGGTGAGTGGCCCCATCCATGCCCCAAGCCCAGATCTTTTCCTGTGATTCCCCTCTCCCAAGGCTTACATTGTGTTTCCTGCCCCAGGCTCCGATGAGAATCCTCGAGACAAGCTTCGGACATTCATAAGCCATGTGAAGTGTCGGGAGGCCCTGCTGCTAAGGGAGGGCAAGGATTATCTGATCTGGGGCATCTCCTCTGACCTATGGAAGATGAACTCAGAGTAAGAGCCAGGGCCCACATGTTTCCCCTGGTCCTAGCTCTTCTCTCTATGCCCCCTACCTGGCCTAGGTCATCCCATTCATTTTCTGCCCCGCCTCAGTCATCCTGTATATCCCTTCTTCGGGTTCTTTTGTTCACTGCCACTTTCTTCCTCTGCTTGACCCAAGTTTCTCTGGCCATCTCCCTGTTTGGTCTGGCTCACTTCTTTAGCCCAGGTCATTCCATCCATCCCCCTTCCTGGTCTGGGGCACTCATATCTCCCCCACACCCCACTCTGGGTCCCTCTATCCACCCCCTGGTCCTCGGGCTGGTGATAACCTCTTCCCCCCTGCTAAGCCTCCCTCTCCATGCCCCCAGGCTTAATTACATCATTGGCAAGGACACCTGGGTGGAGTTCTGGCCACAAGAAGATGAATGTCAGGATGAAGAGAATCAGAAACTGTGTCAGGATCTGGAGGTCTTTTCTGAAGGCATGATCTCCTTTGGCTGCCCCAACTAACCTGGCCATGACCCAACCCCACCTGTGGACCTGAATGGCCACCCACCCCTGGCCTCAGCCATCTCCTACCATATTTTTAAATAAAGGCTCTTTCTCAAGGATGTAATGGACTCATCTAGTGTGGTGCTTGGAGATCCTTGGGAGATCAGGGAAAAGGAACCCAGGCCTGGGGGGAGGAATGGAGGAGAGGTGGGCGGCCAGGTTCAGATCCGGACTATGCCATTTAATAAACCCCTGTCCCTGGGCAAGGCCCTTCCCCAGCCTCATCTTCAGTTTCTTGATCCATAGAAATGAGGGCAATAATCTCTGAGTGGTGAATGATAATCAGAGAATCTCAGAGTGCTGTTTGATGTGGGGCGCTGGGATTATCATTATTTGGGGGGGGGTTGTTGTTGTTGGGCAATGAGGGTTAAGTGACTTGCCCAAGGTCACACAGCTAGTAAGTGTCAAGTGTCTGAGGTCAGATTTGAACTCAGGTCCTTCTGACTCCAGGGCCAGTGCTCTATCCGCTGCGCCATCTAGCTGCCCCTGGGATTATCATTATTAAAAAGGTCAAACACTCATTTACATCTCAGTTTATTGGTTTGGTTTGGTTTGGGGACTGGGCTTCCTTCCATTCTGCTCCTGGAGGATTGTCATGTCAGAACTGGAAGGTCCCTATTATCTGGTCCCATTTTACAGATTGGAAAACTGAGGCCCTGAGAAGGGACAGGGTTTTCTCAAGGTTGCGCCAGTAACAAAGAACAGAATGAGAATTTGAAACCTTCTTCTAAATCCCTCATCCCCTACTTTCCCTGACTGGGTGGCTGACTCAAAGGAGGTAGGGAGGTGTTGCAGGCAGGGGTTTGAGGGGGCATAGAAACGAGAGGATTACTGCTCAGAGTAGAACACTCAGCACCCACACACTCATCCACCCCCACTCCTTGGCAAGCCCAAGATTTCATAGCCCCTTCAAGCTTCCTCAGCATCAATTCCAAGGCTCTGAACACAGCAGGTCATTACTCAACGTTTCCTGAAGAGACAGATATGCCATAGAGGACCTTTTGGGGAGGGATGGGTGTGTGGATGGGTGAGAGAGATAGGGCAGTCGGACCCCTCAGACACCCAGGTCCCCAGCCAGATAGTCCAGGAAACACCTTTGGTTTGGAGGTTTTGTGATTTGGGGTTCAACTCTGGCCTTAGGTCGGGGGCTAGAAGGAGGACAGGGCTAAACACAGAGACTCTAAAGTCCCTGGGAGACTTAGGAGGGACAATAAACCCTATTTCTCCCCATAGCACATGTCCCCAACCCCAAGGCCTTCAGAGCTCTAGGCCCTGGACCCTTGGATCTTCCTCTGTGCTGTTCAGTCATTTTTCAGTTGTGTCTAACTGTTCATGACCCCATTTGGGGGTTTTCTTGGTGAAGATACTAGAGAGGTTTGCCATTTTCTTCTCTAGCTCATTTTACAGATGAGGAAACTGAGGCAAACAGGGTTAAGTGACTTTCCCAGGGTCACACAGCTAGTTAGTGTCTGGAGCCACATTTGAACTCAGGTCCTCCTGACTCTAGGCCAGGTGCTCCATCCACAGCATTGCCTAGCTCTGTCTCCCCCATCCCCACCCCATTCACTGTCTCCAAACCAAGATGGGAAACATGTACTTGGAGATCATCAATAAATCCTATAAATTCAACCCTCACTTTCCACCTGACTCTAATACTTTTACATCTCCTCTCCTCCTGCCTCACACCTGCCGTATTCACGCATACATATACACAGAAGCCACCACACATGGAAAAGACCCACATATGGCCCTTGAAGTTGGTAAGGGAACCTACATTTTATCACTACTCCTTGGTCCTCCAGCCAACTCAGATCCCTCTTCTGTTCTCTAAAGATCCTGGGTATTGAGGGTGGATCATAGATTTAAGGTCAGAGTCCATTTAGTACAACTTATTTTACAGATGAAGAAACTAAGGCCCTTCGGGGGACAGTGACTTACCCAAGGTCACACAGCTAGAAAATGTCTGAGGCAGGCAGAAGCTCAGGTCTCCCTGATTGTTGTTGCCTAGCCACAGTCAGCATGCTTCCTGATGAGCTCTCAGGTTCCTTCCATCTCTAAAGTCCCATGCCCTGATTACATTTCCCAATTCAGACTCTTCTTATAAGTCCTGCTGCCTCCTCAGACTCATCGTTTGATGAGCCCAACCACCTGGCTTCCATTGGGCACCCTCTTTGGAATCCCGCAGGCCCTTAGGGCACACATTCTTTCCCAGAGGGGGTCACACAGGTTCCACATGGTCTTGGAAAATCGGAAAGTGTGAGTACATCAGCCCCACCCGCCCACCAACCGCTGGGGCAGGAAGGGGGCGGCCGGGGAAAGGGGGCGGGGCAGACTGGCTTCAAGAGGCTCTTGGGGTGAAGGCTGGGACCAGAGCAGCCTCAGTTCGCCTGCCCACCTGTCCGGGAGGCCTAGCCAGAGCACATGTGGTAAGCAGTTGGTTTCCTCTTGAGAACCTATCGCCCCAGGGTTGTGCCAGTGCATTCATCCGCCAGCCACCAGGACTTCCTCTGGATTGCCCATCAGGTACTTCCCAGACACTTCGCTGGATACATCAGCCCTTACCCACTTGGGTGCTAGAGCTGGGCACGAGAGCTGGCATTTTCCTGGCCCTGGAGGCCGAGCCGTTTCCTAAGAACTGAGCCTGGGCACCTTCCCAGGCCTTAAGGCTGAGCACCAAAGCTGGAGATTTATTCAGTACCCGTGATGTCAGAGGGCAGAAGACCCATGGGAGATCCAGGGATTCATCCATCAATGTTTGTCGTGGATGGACAGACGGATGTGCCCTTCCCCCCACGGAGACAGAGCAAGCAACGGACATGCCAGGGAACACAGCTGGGCCTGGGGCTCCTTCTCCTCCTGGCACTGGCTGGCGTAGCTATAGAGGGCTATTTTCTATGGAGTTTCCACTGGGACCTGGCGGCCCTCAACCTTCGGCTCCCGGTGGGTGAGCAGGCTCAGTTTGTGTGCTGCTGTGTGTATTTGTGTTTGGGTGAGCGTGTTTGTCCCTCTGTGTGGACACATGGTATGCCTGTGTCTATATGTACATGCCTGCGTGTGTGTGTGTGTGTGTGTGTCCCATTGCCTGGTGATTCCCATAGTCACACTGCATTTCTGTTTTTCAGAGAGAGGAGAGCTCCTTGGAGCAGCTGGTTCAGGGTGAGTTTAAAGGAAGGGACAACGAAAGGAGGGCCAGGACTGCCCAGGGGGAGGGGTCACCCAGTCGCATCTGCAGCCAGTCCCATGCTGTTCTCAGGCTACCATCTCCCCATCCCAATCCTTCCCCCCTCCCAACTTGACTCCAGTCTCTCTGCTCCCTCCCCCACCCTGGCCCTGCCCCCACTTCCAGCATCACTTCTGCATCTATGCTCCTCCTTCCTCCCCCCTCCAAGCTTGGGAACCCCATTGCCTAATGGAGTTTGCACAATCCAAGGCTATGAATGCGTGTCAGCAGCGGGGCAGGGAGTGGGGGTGGGGATGAGGGGGTGTAAACAGATAATATGCCTCATTCCTACTCAGAGCTGAGGTCCAGGAACTGAATTTGGAGTCCAAAGACCTGGGTTCAAATCTCAGCTCTGCTACTTGCCGCCTCTGTGGTCTTGGGCAAGTCAGTCTTGTGTCTCAGTTTCCTCATCTGTAAAATGAGATGAGATGGCCTCTGAGATCTTATCCAGCTCTAGAATTAGGATTCTGTGATCCTCTGATCTCAGGATCTGGGGTTATGACCCCCAAAGGGAAGGTATTAGGAAGAGTATCCTGCAGGGCTTTTAGGAAGGTCTGAGTGACAAAGGTGCAGGTTCCCTAACCTTTCACTTCCCACCTTATCTCTTCCCAGAGAGGAGATCCTATCAGGACAAGCCAGCAGCTCACCTCACAGGTAAGGAACTGGGGGACAGGGAGAGGCAGGGTAGGAAAGGCACAAAAGTGGACTTTGCTGGCCCAAGCCAGATGTGGGACTAAAGAGGAGCCCCCAGAGGTTCCCAAGCTTGCATATTTGCTCCAGAAATTCTAAGGACCATAGGAAAGACATAGGGAGATGGGTCAATTAAACTGAAGGGTATGGATGGATGCATCCCCTAGGTGGGCCCATAAGCAGTACAGTGTAGGGGGAAAAAACACTTGATCTGGGGTTAGAGACCTTGGGCAAGTAATTTCTTTTCCTTTATGCCTCAGTTTCCTCAACTATAAAATAGAAGGTTGCATTAGTTGAGCTCTAAAGTCATTTCTACCTTGGGATTTTGTGACCCTAGAGGTAACCCTTTGAGACCCAATGTGGTCATTAGTGGTCAGGTCAATAACAAAGGACCACTTATTGGTAGAAAGGTCTGGGTTCAAGATCTACCTCTGAGATATGCTAGCTATGGGACCAGTGGTAAGTCACTTAACTGGGTACCCTGGGTAACCCTCTAAGGTTATATATTCCACATGACATCAATTACAGATAGTTTCCATACCAGGAATTTCCTACACTGGTGAAATCAGAAGTCTAGGCCTAAAACCAACCAACCAACCCCCAAACTTCCCCATAATTTCCCACAATCCCTCATTCTTTCCTGGCACTTTCTATTTTTCTAGATTTCTTTCTCTTCCCTGACATCATAGAATCTCAGTATTGCCAATGACTCTAGAGATTATTTAGTCCAAACTCCTTACTTGACACTAAAACCCACATCTGGGAAATGACTAACACGCTCAAGGTCTCTGGCTACAAATCCAGTCTGAGGGAGAGATCAGGGTTTGAACTTTGGTCTGCTGAATCTTCAGTTTCCAAATCACAGCCTCTTTCCACTAAGGGATGTTGAATCTTCCTACCCAAGAGGGCCTGGATCACCTGCCCTACCTGCCAGGGGACTATAACAACCCCTCCCCACTTTTCTCACCACATACACAATTACACTCTATGTATGTTCATCTCTCTCTCTCTCTCTCTCTTTCTCCAGGTGCCAACTCCAGCTTGGCAATGAAAGGTGAACCAATGCTCTGGGAGGCCCACCTGGGCCTAGCTTTTCTTCGAGGCCTGGAATATCGAGCAGGGTCATTGGTGTGCATTGAGCCTGGCTACTATTACATCTATTCGAAGGTGCAGCTTGGTGGTTTGGGATGCCCCGGAGGGTCAGTGACCGGGGGACCTGTTACCCACGGGCTCTACAAACGAACTGCCAGATACCCTGAAGAGCTGGAGCTGCTGGTCAGCCGTCGGTCCTCCTGTGGTTGGGTGGGGGCTTCAGCCAGAGTCTGGTGGGACAGCAGTTTCCTAGGCGGTGTGGTCCACCTTGAGGCTGGTGAGGAAGTCTTTGTCCGAGTGCCAGAAGAGAGACTGGTCAGGATCAAGGATGGGACCCGTTCCTATTTTGGGGCCTTCATGGTTTAAGCTGCCTCAGTTTCTCCATCTGCAAAATGAGGGATTTGGATTAGATGATCTCTGTGTTTTCTTCTAGCTGTCAATCCAATATCCTGTGGTCCCAGCTGTGTGACTTTGGGCAAGCGACTGCCTCTCTGGACCCCAGTTTATCCCATCTGTAAGATGGAAGTATTATACTACATGGTCTCTAAGGATCCTTCCAGCTCTCAGTTTTATGAACTATGGCTGACGGTCCAGCCCGGGCAGGTATCTTGGGGGAAACAGAGGGTGCTTCCAAGACCAGTCAGAGAGTTAGTAGATGCGAGTCAGAGAGGATGGCAAGACAAAGGACTGGTCTGTCCATTCAGGACACCAACAGTGGCCTCAGGGCCAGCTAGGGAACCTGGAACTGATGCTGAATTTCCTGACATTCAGGATGGGGTTTGGGGACTCACAGGGGTATTTATCAGGCGGTTTGGGGAAAACAGGTGAGGGGACCTTGTTCAAGGTTTGACACTCACCTACTGTAATCTACACAAATACAGTAGGACACACATACAATCACAGATGGATAGATACATAGATGTGTTTGTATGTATATGCACACACATAGTCACATAGGGCATATCAGAGATGTCACACACAAGGAAATAGTTCCACAATGGCATGCACACCCTGACCCAAAGTCACCTACATCTTATAGTTGCACATGAATAAAGCTTCACAAAGTCACAGTCACACTTCTCTTCCACACCCACAAATCACACACCTCTCTTACATAATCACACAGTTACACATGAATGGATTCTGTCACACAATTCTGTCTCTGTCAGTCTCTGTCCCTCTGTCTCTCCTTTTTCTTCTCTTTCTCTTTCCTCTTTCTCTGTATCTCTTTCCTCTTTTTTCTTCTCTTTCTCTCTCCTATTTTTCTTCTCTCTGTCTCTGTCTCTCTGTCTCTCTATCTCTCTGTCTCTGTCTCTGTCTCTGTCTCTGTCTCTCTCTCTCTCTCTCTCTCTCTCTCTCTCTCTCTCTCTCTCACACACACACACACACACACACACACACACACACACACCTGTAGGAACAGTGCAGTCTGGGTGGAGGGTGACAATCTTAAGCCTAAGGACTGCACTGTGATCTTGGACCAGTTCACTCTGAAATAAAAAGCAAAATGTTTACCTGACTATGGGTTTCTGTCTTTGGTTTGTTTGAGGGAATGAAGGAGCCAGCTGGAAGGAGGTACACAGACCCCAGGGCAGGGGGGTGTCTTTGTGGGGAGTGATAAGGATTGAGGAGAAGTCAAATTAGAACTTCCATGGTTGAAATGACCCTTGGGAGGCAGAGAGGGTTAAATGAGACAGGAACAGCTTTTCCTAGGGAACAACAGGAGGTATCTCTCTCCCACATTTGTAGTTGGAAGGACTGAGAAGGACACAAAGAGGAAGAACCAAGCCTCAGGAGAGTCCCTTGTTCTCTGGTACACCTTGACATAGAGGCAGAAAAATGGACAGGATGACCTGGTCCAGGGAAATGTGTGTAGTGTGGGTGGAGATGGGTGATATCCCCCTATTACAGATGAGAACACTGAGACCAAAAGAGGGAAGAGGACTTTCTCAAAGTCACAAAGTAAGGCAGGCACAGAACTGGGGCTAGACATTGGTTTCCCTTGAGGTGAGGGCACCTACCCCAGTTTTGGGGGCATTCCCCTGTGGTCTGCTCAGCCCTCATTCCTCCCCAAGTCATATCCTTGCCCAGGCAGTGACGAAGAAAGAGAGGCACCGTGTCAGCCGAGGTGGCGACCGGGAGCGCAGGGGACATGTGGATCTCTTTTGAACAGCTGAGCAGAACATCCTTGGGGGCATTCCACTGGGGGGGGGGGCATAGGAGGCACAACACTTCACAGATTGGCACTAGATTAGAGCTGCAGAGAAATAAAATGTCAAACGTCTGAAGGATCACTTATTGCGCAGACAGGGCTGAGGGGATCCCTTCTTTGTTCTCATGTCTTAGCTCAGGCCTGGGCTTTCAACCCTATAAGCGAGCTTAATGATCATACGCACAAGCAAAATGAATTAATGATACTATCACAGTCATACTTTATCTGGCAGTCTGAACTTGATCTCGTTTCTCCTTCACCCTAGGCCTCACTCTTCCCATGTGTAAAAATGAAGGGTTTTTGCCCGATCATTCTGTCTTCCAAGGTCCCTCCCATTCTGGGTTCTGAGTTCTAATTTGATTTTAACAAAGGCTTAGACAGTACTTTCTCACTAGGTTAGGTTTAGGGGATCCAAAGACAGGAATTTAAACAATTCCTGCCCTCAAGGGACCTTTGGTTTACAGATGGATAGGACAGGGATTCAGATAAGCAAACATGGGGTAGTTTGAGGAGGGAAAGAGGACGCTAGGACTTGGGGACAACAGGGAGGAACAGTTGTTGTGGATGAACTGAGCCTTGAAGAAAGACCAAGATCACAAGACACGAAGGTGAGGAGGGAGTTCATTCCAGGCAAGAAGATGGCTCTGCCACATGGAAGCAGTTGGAATGTGAAGTCCGGGGAACAAGGGGTGGTCCAGTTGGGTCAGAGAGGACAGGGAAGGGTATGTAAGGAAATGAATACAAGCTGGCTGCAAAGGTAGGTGGGGGTCCCTTCCAAGTCAGAAGCTCTGTGTTCTAAGTTCCATGTCCTATTACATCATTTAAACCCCACTCTGGAGGGAGAGTGGGTAAGCATCACCCATTTTATAGATGGGGAAAGTGAAATGTGGAAGGGGAAATAAGTTGCTGAAGCCACAGTGAGTCAGCACCCAATTCAGGACCAAAACCCAAGTCCCCTGACTCCCCAGTCCCACATTCTTTCCGATGGAGGAATTAGAGGTGTGTGGGAAATGCAGAATGACTCTAGACACCCGGGTCCTGGCCCCCTCCTTTATTTCCTTCTCTTCTGCCTCCTCCCTCCCCCCACCTCCCCATTTCTGTGGTGGGGAGGATGGTTTGTCTATTTATAAAGCCTCAGCCATCAAGTAGGAGCGTGAGCAGGAAACTTCCGCTGAGGCTGCTGGGAGGAGGCCGCCTGCCACTGAGCTGCTCCCCAGCCCCAGACTATTGGGCTGTCTTAAAAGAAAAAAGACTCTTTGGGGCCTCTGGGGGAGGGGACTACCCCTTCCCTGGGGCTGGAAGGTCATAGAATGGGCAGGGGCCCTAGAGGGTCAGAGGACCCCAAACCACCTCCCCCACACTGTTTCTATGTACTGCTGAAGAAGAGGTTCACAAAGAGGAAGTGGCAAGACACTGCCCGAGGAAGGCTGGAGGGGTGCAACTCAGGACACCTTAGACCATCCCCTGCCACTGTCTCCACACTTCAATCTTTACCCATGACCTAGTTTTGTTGATTTTTTTCTCTTCAGATTTCTCAGAAGTTTATCTCCCCATTTCCGGCAATTATCAACTCTACTACCAACCCTACAGTCCCCCTGTTCTCACTGCTCATGGGGAAGGAAAGACATCACCATCCGTCTGTCCCTTGGTACTTTCAGGGTGGCCAATTACCCGGGGTGACTACAATCTTAAGTCTCAGGGGGCTAAGGGTCTCTGAGGAGCTGGGCTAGACTGAGATAGAAGGAGACCCCTGAATTCTGGCTCCCTGGGCCTTCTGGAATGCCTCCTCCTCTGACAACCCACATCTACAGGGCCTCTAAGGAGAAAGGGATTTTGAGGTACTCTCGGGAAGATTCAAGGCCTGTTCCTGACACTTGTTTCCCTTAATGTGGGCTCTGATGATGTGTAGGAGACAGAGCAGGGGGATTGGCAGGCTGGGAAAGCAGGGCAGCTCAACCCCAAAACATCTTCAGTCCTGAATACTGTCTTTCACCAAGTAAGAAGACATCCTTCCCCCTTCTTACCATTGGTCCACCCCATCTCCTTCAATGGAGCCAGCACTAAATAAAAGGCGTTAGGAGGGGAGGACCTCCTAGAACTTGGGGACAAAGTCCCAGTCTCCCTCATTCCCTCCACTCTAGGCCTTTGCTAGAGTCCAGAAAGCCACACCTGTATCTACTTGCACCTGCTGAGCCCAGGTATAAGGAGGCTTAAACCCTGGTTCCATCTATCCAGGTCTTTCTCCTCTAGGCCGATTCAATGAGTATGAGGTAGAGCCCATGTCTTTTATCACTTGGCTTAGTGCTGGAGGGTAGAGAATCCTGGGAGTTCATAGGATGGGCAGGGGCCTGAGAGGGTCAGAAGACCCTCACGGCCTGCTTCCAGACTGACCTTGGTTGGCACTAAGAAGATCATTTGGGAACTGTAAATTCATATTCTCCCCACGCCATTCCCTCATAACTTGGTGTTGATCCCTGTAATCAGATCAACACCTATTGTGAGAGCCATACACAGACTGTCAGAGCTGGAAGGGCCCCTAAAAAATAAGACCCAATGTCAGGGGCAGCTAGATGGCACAGTAGATAAAGCAACTGGTCCTAGATTCAGGAAGACCTGAGTTCAAATCCAGCCTTAGACACTTGACACTTACTAGCTGTGTGACCCTGGGCAAGTCACTTAACCCTCACTGCCCTGACAAAAAAAAGAAAAAAGGAAAAAAAAAAAAGACCCAATGTCAGGATGGGAAAGGGCCTTAGAACCTTGAAATTAGAGAGGACCTGTTAGCAGTAGAGCTCTTGATGGTATGGTTACCTCGGTACCCATTATTGCCCTATGTACTTCTTTGCAGGGTTTCCTTGTGATGGATGCATCCCTAAGGAAAGCCCTTTTGGGTGAGTTCTGAGGGAAGTTGTCCAAAGTCTTCTGTTACCTAACAGATCACAGTGTTCTGTGCTGCAGTCTTCATGACACCTTTGTAGTTCTTCCTTATTCCCTTTAGGTAGACCTGGCCCAGTTTGGGTTGGAGGGGAGTGCACCCTCATGATCAGAGGTTGTGGGAGACACATACTTTTTTACCTTTTCCTTTTTTTAAGCCTAAATCTCTCTATCTGACACAGGATGGAAGTGCAGGGGCTACTTTCAGGACTGATTCCACTACTGGCATCTTGGGAGCTTTGACCATTTCTAATCTAGGTTAGTTCATACCCTCCTCAGGCAGCTTGATGATTCCCCCTCTCTTGGGGGTTTGTCATATCCCTGCTTCTGCAGGATATCTGCATAGCCCACTGTGGTTTAAAACTCTCATGCTTAAACAGTTTCAGCCTCTCCAAAAAAATGGATTAGAGGTGTGCACCACCATGCCCAGATAATAAACACACACCTCAGAGGAGCACAGAAAAATAGAATGTCAGAATTGAAAGGGATCTTAAAACAGTGAACCATAGGATGATGAAACTTAATGGAGACCTCAGGACATAAAACATAGAGCTGGAACCCAGACTGAGGCCAGTACCATGGAGCGGTGGAGAGAGGGGGGCATAGAGGACCACCACAGCCCACCACCACCACCCCTCTGACTCCTTCCACCAGCCACTCAGATGTGGAGCAGACCCAGAATGGCCAGATCCCTTTGCAGCACTCTTTTGGAAACTGTGGGCTTCTCTACTCATCTGCTACTACCCCTGGGGCTTCTCCTGTCTCTCTCTCTCGATCTCAATCCTGATACTTATCAATCACCCACCATTTCAGACAAAGTTGTCTCTAGTCCCCTCCTCCCATCTTCTCATCTTCATCTTCCTCAATTCTAACCCCCCCCACTTCATTTCTTTTTTTTTTTTTTTTTTGCGGGCAACAAGGGTTAAGTGACTTGCCCAGGGTTACATAGCTAGTGAGTGTCAAGTGTCTGAGACCAGATTTGAACTCAGTTCCTCCTGAATCCAGGGCTGGTGCTTTATCCACTATGACACCTAGCTGCCCCGCCCCCCATTCCATTTCAAACCTGCTCACCCCTTCCACTGGACCCTCTGGAATTCTGCGTCTTGATTCTCTCTTTCTCTCCCCACAGAAGTTTTTCTAAATCTTTTCCCTCCTCAAGCTTCAAGTTAATCATTTCCTTCCAATATTGTAATCATAGATTGTGGGAAAGGGAGAGGAAAGGCAACCCTACTTTGACTTCTCTAGATGAAGAAATCATTCCTTCCCTGATCACCAAGCTAACTCTGGAGATTTTAAATTCATCAGGGGAAAATTGGGACACTGATACATTGTTGGTGGAGCTGATCCAAGCATTTTGGAGAGCAATCTGGAATTATGCCCAGAGTTATAAAACCATATATACCTCTTGATCCAGCAACACCACTATTAGGTCTGTTTCCCAAGGTGACTGGCGGGGGGAGGAAGGGAACCTATATGTTCTAAAATATTTATAGCAGCTTTCTTTGTGATAGTAAAGAATTGTAAATTGAGGAGATTCTCATTAATTGGGGAATGGCTAAACATGTCGTGGCATATGATTGTGATGGAATACTACTGTGCTGTGAGAAATGATGAGCAGATTGATTTTAGAAAAACATGGGAAGACTTGCATGAAAGAATGAAGAGTGAAAAGAGCAGAACCGAAAGAACATTGTATATAGTAACAGCAACAGTGGTCAAAGAATAACTGTGAACAACTAAGTTATTCTGAGTATTATAAATATTCAAATCAACTACAAAGGATCTTTGAAGGGAGATGCTATCTACCTCCAGAGAAAGAACTGATAAATAGAAGTATGTATAATATGGTTTTACACTTACGTGTCTGTGTTTGTGTGTGTGTGTGTGTGTGTGTGTGTGTGTGTGTGTGTGTGTGTGATGTGTGAAATGGTGGCCTTCTCTAGTGTGAGGTGTGGGGAGGAAGGGAGGGAGACAGGAACTTAAAATGCGATAAAAATTTTAATTTAATTTTTTAAAAGTTCACCAGGGTGCACTCAGATGTATCTAATACCACCCAGCCCAGTCCCACAGTCCAGAATCATAGGAACTCTTGATGCAAGCTCACCCTCCATAATGTGTCTTGGCCCCACATCTTGGCAGTAGAGGCCTCTCCTGGAGAGCTCCAATGTTGGTGGTCTGAGGGGCCACCCTCACAGGCCTCACAGGGCCTGGACCTGAAATCTCGGCACAGTAATCTTATTTACATGTGCTAGTTGGTACAGTGGATGAGCGTTCTGGGCCTGGAGTCAGAGAGAGCTGAGTTCAAAATCTGACCTCAGACACCTCCTAGCTGGGTTATCCTAGGCAAGTTATTTAACCTTTGTGTACCCCAGTTTCCTGAACTATAAAAAGGGGATAATAATAGCACCACCAGCTAGGGTTGGTGTGAGGATCAAATGAGATTATTTTTGTGAAGTAGTGTCTGGCACAGAGTAAGGGCTTAATTAATGCTTATTTCCTTCCTTCTCTCTGGTGTGGATGTCCTATGTGCTACCCAGGTATTCCTCTCTGGAATGTTGCCTCCAAGCAACCCAGTCTTTTGTTTGTAAATGCCCCATTGATGCTCTTTTGTTATTCATTCATTAATAATGAATTCATTCATAATGTGACCACATTAGATTATTGTACCCCAACTATTTCCCCAATATTTTTAGGTGCCAACCAGGATTTCCAAACTGCACTAACCCACAGATCTTTCAGAGGAAACAAGGAGGAAGGGGTGTGAGTCTAAGACCCTAGCTCTGGGTCACAGGAAAGACAAGGAAAGCATAAGGAGGGAGTTCTGTCTCCCCATTCATTCCCGGCTTACTAATCTTGCCAGGAGGCCTTCATGATCTTTTTTTGTTTTGTTTTTTGTGGGGCAATGAGGGTTAAGTGACTTGCCCAGGATCACACAGCTAGTATGTGTCAAGTGTCTGAGGCTGGATTTGAATTCAGGTCCTCCTGAGTGTTTTATCCACTGCGCCACCTAGCTGCCCCTGCCTTCATGATATCTTACCCAGACTAACATCATAGCTTCCCAACTGGCCTACCTGCCTCTAGTCTCTTTCCTCTCCAATCCATCCTCCACAAATCTGTCAAAATAATGTTTCTAATGTGCAGGCCTGACCACATAACTCCTGTGCTCAAAATCCATTAGAATTTCCCTGTTGCTCATATGATCAAATACAAACTCCCTAGGCTGGCACTAAAAGAAGAGCCTCCGAAATCTGTCTCTCATTGGGCTTTCCAACTTGGTTCCCCATCATCTCCCTTCACAGCTCTATGTTCTAGTGCTCTTAGACAAGCTATCTCCCAAGCTCAGTGTTCTGTTGCCTGCCTTCTTGTATGGGATGCACACACACCTTCCTCAGGCCAGATAACTTAATATTAGGCATAGTAATGTCTAATGCGTTGTGATTATTTTTGCAGATCTGACCATGTCACCCTTCTCCTCTAAACTCAAGTATCTCCTTATCACCTTCAGGATCAAATACGAAGTCCTCTGGTGTTCAAGGTCCTTCAAAACATAATATTAGACTGTGAGTTCCCTGAGACCAGGGGCTGGCTTTCGTCTCTTTTTGTATCCCTAGCGCTTAGCATAGTGCCTGGTACATTTGTTGTGCACTTGTGACCAACTTTTCATGACCCCATTTGGGTTTTTTTGGCAAAGATACTGGAGTGGTTCACCATTTCCTTCTCCAGCTCATTTTGCAGATGAGGAAACAGGGTTAAGTGACTTACCTAGGATCAAATAGTAAGTGTCTGGTACATTCTAGGTGTTTAATAAATGTTTATTGACTGACTGACTGACTTATTTTGGGCCACCTCACCCCCACCCCATGAAATAATTCTGTTAATTTCTCTCCCCTCTATACTCAATGAATTCAGGCAGGCAGGATGTAAGTTACAATTTTTTAAAAGATAGGTTTTTTTTAAAAAATTCTAAACATTTTCTAATTGATATTTTTAACACCATCTAAGTTTCCCAATGTGTTCTCCCTTTCCTCTCCAGAGAACCATCTTTTTTTTTTTTTGAACCATCTCTTAAAACAAAGAATAGAAAAGGGAGGAAAACAACTTTAGCAAAACCAACCAACACATTGACAGTCTGATATTATCTTCATTGCTCCACACTTGCAGTTGTCCACTTCTACAAAGAAGGGAGGGACGTGCCTCATAACTCTTGTTTGGGTGCGAGCCTGCCCATAATTTCACAACATTCGCTTTTATATTTTTCTTCCCATTATATTATTTTATTTTTGTTTTTTTGTTGTTTTTGCAGGGCAATGAGGGTTAAGTGACTTGCCCAGGGTCACACAGCTAGTTAAGTGTCAAGTGTCTGAGGCTGGATTTGAACTCAGGTCCTCCTGAATCCAAGGCCAGTGCTTTATCCACTGTGCCACCTAGCTGCCCCTCCATTATATTGTTATAGTCATTATATGTATCGTTTTCCTTTTTCTGCTTGCATGACTTTGTATTAGTTATCAGTTGTCCTTCCTATCCTTCACTGTATTCATCCTATTCATAATTTCTTACAGCACAGTAGAATTCCATTACATTTATGTACCATACCTTGTTTACACCATAGATAATCCACCCACTTTCCATTTCTCTGCTATCATAAGAAGTGTCTCTACAAATATTTTGGTAAACATAAGGCCTTTTGTTTTATCATTGACCTTCTTGGCATATATGCCAAGCAGTGGAATTTCTGTATCAAAGGGCGTGGGCATTTTGGTCACTTTCTGTGAATAATTGCAAGTTGCTTTCCAAAATAGTCGAACCAATCCAGAGCTAGCCCAACAGTGCATTAGTATGCCCAGTTCAGAGCACCTAATATGAGTAAAAATAGAAGTGAAAGTAAACTCCTAATGCATCTGCAAACATCTCAAGCTGAGATAAGTATCTCTACTTCTTTCTTTCTTCCGCCCTGCATTAGTTCTTTGATACTGGGGATTTCCCCTGTACCCCCAAACCTCCTGGAGTATGGGGGAAGAGGGAAGGAGACAGGCAGTGTTCCCCAAAGATGAAGAGGGAGGAGGAAAGTATCTTACAACTCAGTCTTACCCTAACAAATTGCTAGGTCAGATGCAGCGTAGCCATTCATGGTTCTCATTAAGGTCTGATGCCTAGTCATAAAAGACATCTCTCTTTTTTTTCTCCCAAGACTGAGCACTGGCCCTAGATGGTCCTCCTAGCTACTCCTCTGATATCAGTTCATCTATGTCCAGAAATATCTATGGAGGTAGAGTCGCAACCACCTTCCTTTTATAATGTTCTTCATCCTAATAGGGAATGGGGAGAGAGAATGAGCCTTCACTCCAGGGCAGTCAGAAACTACCTAGCCCCTTTCATCTTACTTAATCACTTTGGCCCTTGGGAGATCCAGAGAGGCAGACAACAAAACAAAATTCTCCAGAGTATTATTCTTCTCATTTAGAAGCAGTTAATGGCACAGTGGATTTAGTACTAGGTCTGGAGTCAGGAAGATATGAGTTCAAATTCAGCCTCAGACACTTACTAGTTGTGTGACCATGGGCAAGTCACTTAACCTCTGTTTGACTCTGTTTCCTCAACTGTAAAATGGGAATAATAATAAAACTTTTCACCCAGGGTTGACGAGAGGATCAATTGAGATCATCTTTATATAAAAGCACTTTGCATAGTGGCTGACACATAGTAGGTACTATATAGGGGTAAAGGGGAAGGGAAAGAATTAAGCATTTATAAGGTGCCCATATAAATAAATAAATAGACAGATAGATATATAGATAAATAAGTAAATGAATGAATATATATGTAGATAGATATATAGATAGATACATATATACATACATACATACTTATTCCCTTCTTCTTCCCTTTTCACCCTCTTCCCCCCACCCCCAAGTTAAAGATGTTACAGTCCCGGCAAAATTACTCAAGGCATATTTGAACATCTGAAGATATACATTGCAAACATTCTTTTAAGTCCCAAATTCAATATACCTGGGGCAACTACCTTGCATTTATATAACACTAGTTGAGCAATACATGAAGAAAGCATAGCACAATACAAAGGATCATTTGGAGAGCTGCTTCAGTGACTTAAATATTGAAATTATATGAAGAATTTATCACATGCACACATATGATGTGCATGTGATCTATCCTTCAGACATGATACGTACATTAAGCAAAGAAACCCAAATCAGGCAGCAACAGCATACATATATGCGTATCTATGTATATACATGGTATAGCTGATGGGCACATGTAGTAATTAGATCTGCATGCCATTAGCATATAAATAAGTAATAAAACAATAGCGATTAACAACTAGGAAAGGAATATGTTCGTTCATGATATATGGGTCAGGTACAAATGTACCTACAGACGCAGTCACACTCAAAGCATGCATTCTAAGCACACGTATTAGTGATGTTACCACCACTCCCTCTTCAGTCATACAGCTAAATTAGTTTAGTCACCAGCCAAGGCTTCGAGTCCTTCTGTGACATTTTGAGACCTTTCCTCACTTACACCTTAATTGATCGATAGTCAACTCTGGCAGTCACTATCTCTACCTCCCCTAGCCTGCGTTCCCAGACATAAGCTGATAGATACCCCAAATTAGCTCTCTGTCATCTTGGTCACTAGTGATTATCTTGGTACCTTCACAATCAAAGCACTAAGGCAAGGAAGGTTTTGCCTCTGGGTTCAGCCATCTTTATCACCCCTCCCTGGGCTAGGGAATCCATATGTAGAGAAATACTCCTCTGGCAATACTTAAACAAGTGAAGACAGTTTCTGATTCTTAGTTGGGTATGTCTGAGGATGCCCAGTAAAATGATCAGTTACCATTAAAATGAGGTTTTATATTCTTATGATTTCCTGAAGAGATAAGAAATTAGTGCACACAAACTCCTAAGGTTTACTGAGGCTTATTTTCTCCAAGTAAGCCACAAAGACTGGCAGCATTTTCCTTAATGTATCTTGAAGACATCTCATACCCCATGATGATCTCTGCTGTAAGTTGGGGTCAGTAAAATTAATTTCTTACTGGCTCTAGGGTTCTTTTTTAACTCTTTAAACATCCAAAGTCATAGTGTAATACATTCAGGACCAGAGAGTGAAATACATTGAGTACCACTACCCCCTAACTCATGTCATATATGGAATTACAACCCAGCACAGCACTTCATTAAATAGTTCCCATTTCTGTAAGTGCTTTGAGGGTAAGTTGTCTTCTATAGCAGGGGTTCTTAATTTTATCTGTGTCACAGACCCCTCTGGAAGTCAGTCTGGGGAAGCCTATGGATTGTTTTCAGAATAATGTCTTTTAACTTACATGAGCTGATGCAAAGTGAAATGCACTGTATACAAAATAACAGCAACATTGTAAGATGATCTACTGCAAATGACTTGGTTATTTTCAGCAATGCAATGATCCAAGACAAGGACTTATGAAAAATGTAATCCATCTACAGAGAAAGAAGTGATGGTATCTGAATACAGATGGAAGTATATTTTGTTGTTGTTGTTAGTTCCTTTTTCTAAAGCTTTTTTGTCTGCTATGTTTTTCATGACTTCATGTGTATAACTTATATTGAATTGATTGAGTTCTTAAGAGGGGGATAGGGAGGAAGGAAGAGAATTTGGAACACAAAGTTTTAAAAATTGATGTTACTATTTGTTTTTACATGTAAGGTGGGGGAAAAACTAACTAACTAAATATAGAATAATGTCTTTTAAATGTATAGAATAAAATATATAATCTTATAGAGGAAATCCCAATTTTATTAAAAACCTATAATTTTTCAAATAATTCATGGACCCCAGGTTAAGAACGTCTGATCTAGAGAATGAATTCATTTTCTTGCTTTGGGGATTGTATCACTTCTTACGTTCCTGTGTTGTTGCTCTCACTTTTAGCCATCCCAGGACAACCAAAGAAATGAAGATTGGCTCAGCAACACACTGTTCACAAATATTGGCAGAGCACTCTGTGCTCTCAGCTGCATTTCCATTTATTAGACTGCAGGTCCCTAGGGCTTTCAAATAGACTTCTTAGATATGCATTCTCAGATACCCCTAGAATTCTAGGGGTATTCGCACAGCTTTAATGTCCTATAGGGCACAGTATCTACAGCCACCTTCATCTTCCCTGATTGAAAGTCTAGGCTGATCTCCTAGTTGGTGACTGTGGCTACCTATCTCCAGCAGACAGCATCCAGCCTGGCAATGGTTGAAATATATGCCAATGGGTTGTTGCCCAGCCATACTTAAAACTTAGCTCCATACACAGTCTTGAATTTCTCAGTGACAGCTCATTTTGAAGCTGAGAACTACAGTCCACGTTTGGGAAAATGAATCTCATTGTCCCTAAGTCCTCTGCTGAAGAATCCAATGGGTTTCTGATGGCCATCGCTTTGGGTAGAGAGCTGCTCCCATGCCTTTTAGGCTAGTACTGGTGCGTGCGCTAAAGCATTTGACCAAATCTTTAAAATGCTCACATTTCTTACTCCAGTGATTTCAGTTTCAGAGAATTCAGACCAAACGGACCTCTCTTTGCCCTCTTCTTCTGGTTCTCCTCAGCCAGGGATCCATGAGTGAGATTGATAATTCAGGGATTTGACAATAGCAATATGCTTATTTTACATATTTGTCCATAGCTACAGCCACCAAATCCTAGAAAAGGCCTTAATTCTCTGAGGTGCTTTGGCTGTGGTCAATTGAGAAGCTTCTATTTTCTCTTGCATGTTTTTGCTCATTTCTTGCTGAAATACCATATATCCCATATGCTTTACAGAGGCTTTGTAAAATGAACATTTGGTAATTGGTTACCTCAAACCAGCTTCTTCTAGCCTATCCTGCTTTTTACCTCTTCATCAGCATGTTCGACCAGTGTCTTTCTTTCTTTTTTAAAAAAGTTTTTTTGTGGGGCGATGAAGGTTAAGTGACTTGCCCAGGGTCACACAGCTAGTAAGTGTCAAGTGTCTGAGGCCGGATTTGAACTCAGGTCCTCCTGACTCCAGGGCCGGTGCTTTATCCACTGTGCCACCTAGCTGCCCTTTACCAGTGTCTTTCTAAAAGGAAATGATCCAGGGGGCAGCTAGGTGGCACAGTGGATAAAGCACTGGCCCTGGAGTCAGGAGGACCTGAGTTCAAATTCAGCCTCAGACACTTGACACTTACTAGCTGTGTGACCCCGGGCAAGTCACTTAACCCCCACTGCTTTGCAAAAATTAAAAAAACAATTTTTTTTTAAAGGAAATGATCCAGATTCACCAATGTGTCCATGCAGTTCGTGTTTATGTAACCTTCAGCTCAAAGGGCTATTAGACTGTTCTCACTGGTGGAAATTGGTTGCTCAATGCTTTGTGCCCAGATAAAGAATGGAGTTAGCAGAAGTTTAGGAGAGAAAAGATCCTACTCTTCTGGCTTCTAGAAAGAAAACATGTGGTTCTAGATGGTCTTCAGGTCCCTAAAGAGAGAGAAAGACTGAGAAGAAGCTGACATGTAGCCAACACCTCAATCACATTCCTTTCCACTGACTACATTGACAGCACTTCTGGGTGTTTCCCTTGGGACTTTTTATCTTGATTGATCTGAGTTATCTCACTCCAAATGGGAGAGCTCACTCTGTTCTGTCTTATATATCCTCATTTACATACCTTTTCTAATTTCTGTTTGTCATAGGTTTAGATAAATGGGTTTATTTGCTATTCACTACATGTGTTCTTTGTGGAATTCCTATTTGGTAGTAAGGGAGTCAAGCTTTGGAAATGCAGCTTGGAATACTCCTTCATTAAGGGATAGCAATCAAGAGCTCAGATTGAATTTAAAAGTTACTTCCCCTTAGGGGCAGCTAGATGGCGCAGTGGATAGAGCACCGGCCCTGGAGTCAGGAGTACCTGAGTTCAAATCCGGCCTCAGACACTTAATACTTAACTAGCTGTGTGACCCTGGGCAAGTCACTTAACCCCAATTGCCTCACTAAAAAAAAAAAAAAAGTTACTTCCCCTAGACAATAACATTTAAGGGAGCAGATAAAGATACTTTCTGAGAAGAGAGTAACCAGTCTCCGGTTCTAGCTTCCTGCTTTCCCTCCTGGCAAGAATCAAAATTTCCCTGGGGTAAAGGTGGGTGGAAGAGATTCTAGAAATGTGCATTCATACTTCCCTGGGAGCCACATCTAGATACTCATATGGGTACGTATAACCTACATGGATGACACAATGCAGTACTACCTTTACATTTATAACCACCTTCTTTATAAGCCATTGAAAAGTGACAGGTGCCATCAAGATCCAATAGAATATACAGGATGTATATGTATGTATGTGTATATACGTATATATATACACATACATACATATGTGAACATTGACAAAAATCTGGTAGGGCAGATGAAAGATATATTCTCTTTTTCTTCCTCTGTCATAGGGATTTGATATGACCTACTAAATAAATTGAATACAGATACCATTGGCTTCCTTACATACAGTCCAAAGGCATCCTGAATTCTTGGCATGGCATACCAGTCCAGTTTAGTTATTTTGTCCAATGTCTATATCGTATGATAACAAATATCCCATGAAATAATGTTTCTTCTTGCCTCTGGGCATAAAATAAAATGTGCTGCAGTAATAATGGTAAGTATTTGCAAGAAGAGCACTATTAAAACATTTGTAGCTTATATGCCAACATCAGTTGTTGAGGACAATATGATAGGGAAATTCTACAAATAACTCTTTTTTTTGTTTGTTTTTGTATTGTTTTGTTTTGTGGGGCAATGAGGGTTAAGTGACTTGCCCAGGGTCACACAGCTAGTAAATGTCAAGTATCTGAGGCTGGATTTGAACTCAGGTCCTCCTGAATCCAGGCCAAGTGTTTTATCCACTGCACCACCTAGCTACCCCCTATACAAATAACTTTTGAAGACCCTTCAAATAAAATCAATATACACTATGATATTTGATGACTCTAGTGCAAAAGTAAGAAAATGTGAGAAGGGGAGATGTATATGGGAAAGCATGGTTCAGGAAGATGAAATGAGAGAAGCCAAAGACTTGTAGGTTATACAGAATATGGATACTTTACTTGAAAACAGAATTGCTGGGTACTAGATATTGTGAGAACAAATAACTCCATAGACAATGACATAGATTACATTTTTTTTTTAGTGAGGCAATTGGGAGATTACATTTTAATAGAAAAGAAAATATTTGTTATAATATTGCAGTTATGTCTATTACTTGTATATAAAGTCAGACTTTTCAAAGAATTATTTTAAAAATAGGAAAGAATAACTATATATACATATATACATATATGTGGCATAATACAATCAAAACAACTTAACCATATACTATTTCTTTCTTTTTTTTTTTTTTTAGTGAGGCAATTGGGGTTAAGTGACTTGCCCAAGGTCACACAGCTAGTAAGTGTTAAGTGTCTGAGGCCGGATTTGAACTCAGGTACTCCTGACTCCAGGGCCGGTACTCTATTCACTGTGCCACCTAGCTGCCCCCATGTACTATTTTTTAAAGTAATTGAAAATGAAGATTGGAAAATGAACAAAATAATATCAACAACTGCAGTTATTTTAACCAGAAGTAAATTAATTGCTACAGCAACATGGCCAAAAGAGCCTAGACATTTCCTTAATTAGCAAATATCTTACTTATTTGACCAACAAAGAGAAAGGCAACACCAGGTTAGAATATAAATTCATATATAAGAAGAATGATGGATGATTATGAGCACTGTTACCTCATAAAGTGGAGAAAAGCAGGGGAAGGCAAAACCAGTTTAAAGAAAACTTGGTAAAATGCCCAGCAAAGTCAAATCCTCACAAGAATATCCAAAGATGAAAATGGAAGGAAGAATACAAACAGAAAAAAATGGAAAAGATTTGTGAAAAAACATTTTAATAAACTGCTTTCTCAATACCACTGCTAATTTTATATACCAAAGACTTCCCCAAAAAGAGAAAAAGACCTATTTGTACAAAAATATTTATAGCAGCTCTTTTTGTGATGGCTAAGAATTCGAAATCAAAGGAATGCCTATCAATAGGGGAATGGCTAAACAAACTGTGGTATATGATGGTGATGGAATATTATTGTGCTCTATGAAATGACAAGCAGGATGACTTCAGAAAGATGTGGAAAGACATGTATGAAAAGATGTATTGTGAAGTGAGCAGAACCAAAAGAACATTGTACACAGAGACAGCAATATTGTTGTTTGGGGTTTTTTGAGGCAATTGGGGTTAAGTGACTTGCCCAAGGTCACACAGCTAGTAAGTGTTAATTGTCTGAGGCCGGATTTGAACTCAGGTCCTCCTGACTCCAGGGCCGGTGCTCTATCCACAGCACTACCTAGCTGCCCCAGCAATATTGTTTGACAAAGAACTGTGAAGGACTTGACTGTTCTCAACAATACAATGATCCAAGACAATCCCAAAGGATTATTGATGAAATATACTATCCCTCTCCAAAGAAAGAACTGATATTAATGGAACATACTGAAGCATGCTATTTTCACTTTCTTTCTTTCTTTCTTTCTTTTTTTTTTGTGGGGCAATGGGGGTTAAGTGACTTGCCCGGGGTCACACAGCTAGTAAGTGTCAAGTGTCCGAGGCCGGATTTGAACTCTGCTACTCCTGAATCCAGGGCCAGTGCTTTATCCACTGTGCCACCTAGCTGCCCCTTTCTTTCATTTTTTTTTTTAAATCAAGTTTTTTGGTGCAAAATGACAAATATGATAATGTTTTACATAATCATATATGTATAACCCATATATGATTATTTGCTGCCTCAGGAAGTTGGGGAGGGGAGGGAGGGAAAGAGGGATAAAAATTAGAACCCCAAACTATAAATAAAAATGTTTATTATTATTAAAATAAACTGCTTTCTCCATCAAGCAGAGTTGAACTACTACTCTCAGACCCTCAAATCATAGTCCCAAATGTGCTTTTAGAAGAGGCAGAAGAGCCACTAGAGGCACCTGGGTAGTGCTGCAGTGGATAGATTGCCAGGCTTGAAATCAGAAAGATTCATCTTCCTGAGATCAAATGTGGCCTCAGACACTTACTATGCTGTGTGACCCTGAGCAAGTCACTTAACGTTGTTTGTCTCAGTTTCCTCATCTTTAAAATGAGCTGGAGAAGGAAATGGCAACCCACTCTAGTATCTTTGCTAAGAAAACCCCAAATGGGGTCATGAAGAGTCAGACGTGATTGAAATGACTGAACAATAAGAAGTGGCACTAAAAAGAACAAAGATGAAAATAGCAGTATTATTGGACTAAGTATAGATATAAAGGCACTGCAGGAAATACAGCTGTGGGGTCACTGAGACCCTGACATACATGGTTTCTGTCAAGGGAAAAATTCTCTTTAATATGAAAAAAGGAGACTGATGAAACATCAAAAACTAGTGACTTATTTGCTTATTCTTTCATCCATATAGAATTCTTATGAAAATCATCTATGCATGAATTGAAGGCATCCTTAATAAAAGTTATTCATTGTGAACAACTGGCTTTCACCAGAGCAATTCAACAATTAACCACATTGCTACAATTTGACAACTAACTGAAAGATGTAGAGACCACATTGTTGTGCTTATTGCTTGTTGAATATGAGTTTTGATTCAATAGAACAAAACACTACCTTACAGGCTTTTTTGAAAGTGTTTCCCATTCACTCATTAAAACCATTCAATGGGGGCAGCTAGGTGGCACAGTGGATAGAGCACCGGCCCTGGAGTCGGGAGTACCTGAGTTCAAATCCAGCCTCAGACACTTAACACTAGCTGTGTGACCCTGGGCAAGTCACTTAACCCCAATTGCCTCACTAAAAAACAACAACAACAACAACAAAAAACCCATTCAAGATTAGTCGGAAGATAACCCTGTTCACTAACCTCCTGATAACTATAAACACAATAGTCACAGCATAAAAAAGAAAGATATATATACTCATCAAAAAATATTTGTCATTGTAATGGAGGAGATCCAGCACAGAGGCAAGCTTGAGGAGAGATTCCCTGTGGTTGATGAGGTCTTCCAGATGTTTCAGTTTTCTGATGATGTGATGATTGCATCAAGTGCTATGACGTTTCAGAGCCTCCCAGAAGAGATTAATAATCACCCACAAAGGAGTATGACCTCTTCATCCACACAAGAAAGACCAAGTAGAATGAAATTGAACAAGAACAGGAGAATGGGCTAGATTCCTTTCAGGAAACTGTCATGCTCGTTTGCTGAACCCAAGCTTCCTATGGAAGCAAAGGTCCATTTTTTCAGTATTAATTTTCTATTGGTGTTCCGATATGGCAATAAGACATGGAATACAAGCTTCTCAAAAGTCCTAAAAATAGCATCACATCAAAGGCAAGGGAGAGGTGAATAGTGAGTGTGAGCAGCATGAGACATGCCACCAACAAAGAGCACTATAGAAAAACAGGAGTCATCAAAGAGCTGTATGATAGGAAGAAATAGTGGACTGGTCATATGGTGGAAATAAGGGATGACAGGTGGAAAGCCAGAGTGCTCCACTGTCATCCTGGAAATGTCAGGAGAAAGTGAAGAAAGGATCTAGCAAAATTGGGTAAATTTGGGGGAAGACATGGACATAAGTTGTACAGATATCGATGGGTTGTTACCTATATTATTGAAGATACCTCCCAAATGAGGGAGCTCATAAAAATCCACTTGAGTATTTTAGTTCAGCCTGGGAATATTCTTGTATTTGTATCTTCCCATTCTTCTGTCTCTCTTTCATGGGCTATGCATAGAGATTGCTGTGCTCTTTTAATACCATTGTCCAACAGTTCTTTCTTGTGGTTTCCACCCCCAAATACCCCCATTTCAAAGTTACCCATTACTGTCAAGGACACTGCCATTGTCTCAGTCCCTCAGGCTCACAATCTAGGTGTCCTTTTTGACTCCTCACTATCTCTTTTTTTGTTTTTGTTTTTTGCAGGGCAATGAGAGTTAAGTGACTTGCCCAGGGTCACACAGCTAGTTAAGTGTCTGAGGCTGGATTTGAACTCAGGTCCTCCTGAATCCAAGGCCAGTGCTTTATCCACTGTGCCACCTAGCTGCCCCCTCCTCACTATCTCTTATCTCCCCCTACCCCATATCCAATAAGCTGCCAAGTCCTGTCAATTTTGCCTTTGTAAAGTTCTTTGTATACATCCCCTTTCTCTCCTCTGACACTTCCACCAATCCAGTGCAGGCCATCGGAACCTCATACCTGGACTATTGTAATAGCCGACCAGTTGATCTCTCTGTGTCACATCTCTCTCCACTCCACTGCATCCACCATTTAACCACTGAAGTGATTTTTCCTAAAGTTCAGGTCTAACCATATCACCCCTTTCTGCAATAAATTCCAATTGCTCCCTCTTACTTCCAGAATTAAATATAATAACCTAACCCTCACATACTTTTTCAGTCTTTTTATACTCCACCCCCAATCCACTGACCCTAGCTTCCTTTCTGTTTGTCACACAAAACACTCTATCTCCTCATTCTTTTTTTTTTTTTTTTGCGGGGCAATGAGGGTTAAGTGACTTGCCCAGGGTCACACAGCTAGTAAGTATCAAGTGTCTAAATCTGGATTTGAACTCAGGTCCTCCTGAATCCAGAGCCAGTGCTTTATCCACTGTGCCACCTAGCTGCCCCCCCATCTCCTCATTCTAAACATTTTCCCTGGCTGTCCTCAATGCCTGGAATTCTCTCCCTGCTCATCTCTGTAAGCTTCCCTGACTTCCTTCAAGTCACAGCTAAAACACCACCTTCAACAGAGAGCCTTTCCTAATCTCATTTCATTTTAGTGCCTTCCATCTGTTGATTATTTCCAGTTTCTCCTGTATATAGCTTGTTTGTGCATGTTTGTTGGCATGTTGTCTGCCCCATTAGACTGGGAGCTCTTTGAAGGCAGTGATTGTATTTTACCTTTTTTGGTAACTCCAGGGCTTAGCACAGTGCCTAGCACATAGTAGATGCTTAATAAATGTTTGCAGACTTTTGTCTTTTGCCTTTGAAATGTTTCATTTCATGTTCTAAACTCTATTAAAGTGATAGCTGATAAAACTTGTGCAATCCTAATTGTGATTCCTCAGCATTTTAATTCTTTATTCCTGACTTCTTGTATTTTTTCTTTTGTCTGGAAATTCTGGATTTTAGCAATGACATTCTTCAGAGTTTTCATTTTCTAGATTCTTTCAGGAGACAATCAGCAGATTCATTCTGTTTTCATATTGCTCTCTTGTTCTAATTTAGCTGGACAACTTTCTTTAATGATTTCTTGACATATCATATCTTGGTTCTTCATTTGGTCATAGATTTCAGGTAATCCTATGATTCTTAAATTATCATTCCTTGATCTGTTTTCCAGGTCAGTTGTTTTTGGTATAAGATATTTGATATAAACCATTAAGGCTTACTGTTGTTTAAATTTCTCCTCTTCAGAAGGAGATTGAGCAGTTTCCAAGAACTTCCTCCTACTTAGATAATGGGAATAATTTTTAAGTGATCAATTGTCTCTGGCAAGTCTCTCTTCTCTCTCCCTCTCTCTCTCTCTGTTTCTCTGTCTCTCCCTCTTTTCTCTCTCTCTGTCTCTCTGTATCTGTCTCTGTCTCACTCACTCTCTGTCACACACACACACACACACACACACACACACACACACACACACACGACTAGGTGCTAGTTCCCTTTATGTATCTTATGTCTTCACATTTCCCCAAGTGTCTTTCAGTTGCCATCAATGCTTTTTAAAATATCCTTATTTTAAGGGAGAGGAAAGATGGAAGGAGGGATAGAATCTGGAACTCAAAACTTTAAATAAAAGTATTTATTATTAAAAATCCTTATTCTCACATCCAGCATTAACTCCTAGAATGAAAATGTGTCTTTGTGTTTCTATATTTTTGTAACCTCTCCTCGTCACTCCTGGTTCTGTTCTCTGAACCTTCCAAGTGATGTCTCTTCAAATATTTGAAGGTCTCGTTCTCCCTGAGTTTTCTCCAATCTAAATGTCCCAAGTGCCTTTAACATAGTCTCACATGCCATAGACTCAAGACACTTCACCATGCCCTCTTCTGGATACTCTCCAACTTCTCAATGTCTTTCTTAAACTGCGGTGCCCAGACCTGAACAGAATATCTAGCTGAGGCCTGGGGACAGTAGAGTGCAGGGAGTGGGACTTGCTTCTGGAAGTCTTGCCTCTCTGAATGTAGCCTAAGAACATATTGGCTTTATTTGGCTGTCACATTGCACTGTTGACTCATGTTGATTTGGTAGTCTGTTACCTAGATCTGTGTAAAAATTCTGCCTCCCCGACTCTGTACTTGTAAATTTGAGTTTTGAGATGCATTGTAAGATTGTGCATTTATCTCTACTGACTTTCATCTTATTAGATTCAGGAAGTGCCCTACCCTTTTTGAGATCTTCTCCAATCTAGACTCTATCATTCAGTGTATTGGCCATTCCCTTCAGTTTAGTCAAATTGCAAATTTAATAATGATTCCATTGATGTCCTTATCCAAGTCTTTAATAAAAATGTTAAACAGCATAGGATCAAGCTCAGATTTCCTTGGAACATACCACTGGAGATCTCTTCCCATATTGACGTACTGTTTGCATCTGGCCATCAAACCAGTTGAATCCATCTAATTGAATTATCATCTTGTTCATATCATTCCATCTTCTCAACAATAATAGCAAATATTTACATAGCACTTTCTATGTACCAGGAATTATGCTAAGTGCTTATAATCATTATCTCATTTGATCTTCACAACAACCCTGGGAGGTAGATGCTATTATTATCCACATCTTACAGATAGGGAAACTGAGACAAACAGAGGCTAAGTAACTTGTCCAGGCCACACAGCTAGTAAGTATCTGAGGTGGAATTTGAACTCAGGTCTTCCTGATGCCAAGCCTGGGGCTTTATCTACTCTGCTACCCCATTGCCTCTATTTTTTATTATTATTATTATTATTATTATTATTATTATTATTATTATTATTATTATTATTATTGTGGGGCAATGAGGATTAAGTGACTTGCCCAGGGTCATACAGCTAGTAAGCGTCAAGTGTCTGAGGCTGGATTTGAACTCAGGTCCTCCTGAACCCAGGGCCCATGTTTTATCCACTGCACCACCTAGCTGCACCCCCCTACCCCTTTCATTGCCTCTAACAAGACTATGAGATACTTTACCATATGCTCTGCTAAAATCTAGATATATTATGTCTATAGCATTCTCCTCAATAGCCCTCTCAAAAAAGGAATTAAGTTTTGCCTGGAATGACCTATTCTAGATGAAGTCAGGCCTGTTTCTTTGTAATTACCACTTCCCTTTCCAAATGTTCACTAACCATCTTTTTTATGATCCATTTTAGAATTTTCCCCTAAATCAAAGCCAAGCTCAGTGGCCTATAGTTCACACACTTTCCTCTTTGAAAACTGGATCACTTGTCTTTCTTCAATTTTGCGGTCCCTCTCCTGTCTTCTTTGATCTTTCAGCTATTACTAAAAGCATCTTAGCTAGCACAACTGCCAGTCTGTTCAGGAACTAAGGGTGTAATTCATCTCTTGAATTCATCAAGGCTGAATAGGTCCTCTCTTACTATTTCCTTACTTATTTTGGGAACCAACTAGCTGTTAGCCATTTTTGTTCTGTCATTTCCCCAACATGCTACAGTTCCCAATGTTCACATCTAAGTGATTATGAATAATAATAAGAGTTAATATTAAAATACCAATCGTTTCCATTCTCTTGGTTCATCCTCAACTCCTTGGAATCCTTCTCTCTATTAATTTCTCACCTCTATGTATGCAATGAATTCAAGCAGGCCACACACACAGGTAAATTATAGTTTATTTGGGGTAAAAAAGTCAAAGAAAAATGATGCTTGTCTCCTCCTAGTTATGCTGCTAGTCACTTTAACAGAGAAGGACATCGCCATACTCTTTTTTTTTTTAATTTTTTTTTTTTTAGTGAGGCAATTGGGGTTAAGTGACTTGCCCAGGGTCACACAGCTAGTAAGTGTTAAGTGTCTGAGGCCAGATTTGAACTCAGGTCCTCCTGAATCCAGGGCTGGTGCTCTATCCACTGCACCACCTAGCTGCCCCTCATCACCATACTCTTTCTTCCATCCCCCACCGGTTCTTCCATGATGGGGATTTCTCAAGCATTCTTGTGGCTCATAAAGTATGAGGAAGAGCAAGGATGTGGAAAGTATTCTCCACTAACACAGATGGGGAAGAAATAAGACCTGTCACGAATCATCCAATCTGTGCCTAACCAAAGGCTAGGCGGGAACACTACTCAACCCTTCATAGTAATCCACAGGTTCTGGGTATTCTGATTGTGGTAAACACCTTTTAAAAACAATCTTCTCTAAGTCTGAGCTCTGCTCTCTGTGGTCCTCCTAACATCCTCTCCTGTGGGCTGCCTTCATATCAGTTCATCTCTGCTGATGGCTATAAAATCATAGCCACTTTCCTTTTATAATGCCTTTTGTCATGGGTGGTATATGGTGGAGAATGGTTAACATGACCCTCCAGGTCACTTTATTAGGGTAGAAAAGATCCAGAACCTACTTATCTTACTTCATCCCTTTCTCAGAATCACTCAGACCTTTAGGAGATACAGAAATGCAGAGACAAGGAGGCAAATTTCTCCCAGGTAATATACAAACCATCGTTGATATATACAAAAAGTAAGCAAGGACAGATAAGTCCATCAGCTCCAATGGTCACTCAGATTCCCAGCTATCTATTATGGTCCCTAAGAGACCAAAGAACCTGTGGGATAAACCCAAGAAAACCATCAGAAGCTGCACTTTAGATTTCAGAAGCAAAAGGCGTTAGAGGTAAGACTCTTTGATGCTCAAGAGGCCAAAGGCAATTGTGATCCTTCTCAGATGTCTCACCTAAGGTTAGCAGGTCTTGGGAAAAAGCAGAGTTAACTAGATAAGGATACACACAGAGATTGGAGGCTAAAAAGGACAAAACCTCTGCTTTCACAAGTCTCTAGCACTCACTCTCATTTATGCATGAAGGCACGAAAACTAGGCAGATTGAATTTCTAGGGACAGGGAGAATGCTATATCTTGATGGGGATGTCATGGTCAAGTGAGGGTGGAGGGTAGTAAAAGATAGGGTAGACACAAACATATTTGCCATATTTTGGGGCAGTAAGGAAGGAGTCAATGAAGATAAGATAATGGAAGAGACTGAAAATAAGAGGGACAATGCATGATAAATGGGGCAAGGTCCCAGGAGAGGTAGGGAAACGCTGGGACTGAGAGAAAGGGAAGAGAGAGAATAAGAGCCCTGTGTAGCCCTTTCATAGGGACCTTATTTTCTTCTACCTGCAGAGAGGTTTGAAACAGGTAATTTTCTTTTTTTTTTCTTTTAGTGAGGCAATTGGGGTTAAGTGACTTGCCCAGGGTCACACAGCTAGTAAGTAAGTGTTAAGTGTCTGAGGTCGGATCTGAACTCAGGTACTCCTGACTCCAGGGCCAGTGTTCTATCCACTGCACCACCTAGCTGCCCCTGGAACAGGTAATTTTCAATCATCCAGGGTAAATGGTGTGGTCAAGGAAGACTAATGCCTCTGGTGTGAGAGTTGCTGCTTTCCACCTTTGGTGTCTACTTGATCTACCTAACTCTCACCTGTGGCTCCAAGAAGCCATAGCATGCACAGCAGTCATATCCCAGTAAACCATTTAGGCAGACTGACTAAATGAAGCTGAGGGAAACAGAGGGGTCTCAAACCTGTCAGTGAGTTAGGTGTCTAGTTAGTCTAGTGTGAAGTCTAGTGTGAAGACTTCCCCTAGTGGAATGGGAAGATGAGAACAATTTGTGCCAAGGGGCATAAAGGTAGCTGAAGAAGGTGTTGTGTACACTTAGAGCTTGGTTAGACCCTGAAGATGCCAAGGTCATCCACTGCATCTTGAGCCATCATAGATGTCTTGACTCTGTCCTGCCACTGGACTGTGATGACTCCAGAAGAGAAAATGAAGCCGACGACTTCAAGTAACTCTGCCTCACTTAAATACAATTTATGCATGAGTTAAAAGATATCACCTATACCATTTTTACCTATCTCAAAGTCCTGTGGCAACAGGCAAGTGATGCAACAGCAGGTGAGGATACACTGGCAGCTGTAGTCACAACCCTGCACACAGGTGGCCCAAGCCATAGGGTTGTCTTTTCACTGGAAATAGCAGTGGGATTTGGCAGACCCCTGCATGTCTGAGCAGCCTTTTTTTTTTTTTTTTTTTTTTGCGGGGCAATGGGGGTTAAGTGACTTGCCCAGGGTCACACAGCTAGTAAGTGTCAAGTGTCTGAGGCTGGATTTGAACTCAGGTACTCCTGAATCCAAGGCCGATGCTTTATCCACTGCGCCACCTAGCTGCCCCCTTGAGCAGCCTTTTAAGGACTGCACTTCCTAGTGTGAGGAAAGGGCTAGAAAAGGTGCCCTAAAAATCATCTGCTTACCCAACCCTCCCTGATTACTTTCATGTGAATTGTCTTAGGAAGATTCTGAAGATCACCTGGCAGGGTAAGATATCAGACTCCAGGGTCCTTTCTCAAGCTAAACTGCCAAGCATTCAAACTCTGCTGCAGAGAGCCCAACTCTGATGGGCTGGCCACGTTGTCCAAATGCCAAGCATAAACTTGCCTAAAAGACTATTTTATGGAAAACTCACAAAAGATAAACTCTAAGATGGTGGTCAGAAAAAGCAATATAAAGACACTTTCAAGGTCTCTCTTAAGAACTTTGGAATTGGGGGCAGCTAGGTGGTGCAGTGGATAAAGCACTGGCCCTGGATTCAGGAGGACCTGAGTTTAAATCTGGCTTTAGATACTTGGCACTTACTAGCTGTGTGACCCTGGGCAAGTCACTTAACCCTCATTGCCCTGCAGAAAAAAGAACCTTGGAATTGATTGCATGACATGGGAGACACTGGCACAGGACTGCCCAGCGTGGTGTGCCCTCATCAGAGAAGGCGCTGTGCTTAGTGAGCAAAGCAGAATTGGAGTAGCTCAAAAGAAATGTGAGATGTACAAATTTAGATAATCCAACCCAAATGTCCACGTGGATTATTTGTGCCTGACCTGTGGTAGAGCATTCTGAGCTCATATTGGTCTGATCAGCCACAGTTGGACACACTATAAGTTGACTCTAACATAGTGGTGTCATCTTGGTCTTCTTCGAGAACAAAGGACAACAACCAACCAATCACCCAGTGTTGTCCGGGTATGGTGGTACATACTTATACTCCCTGATTTTAGGGGAGGTTGGGGGTGGTTGATCACTTAGGTTCAAGAGTTCCGAACTTCAGTAGAGTTAAAGCCATTTGGGTGCCCATACTAAGTCTAGCACCAATATGGTGAGCCTTTAGAAGCAGGGTGCCACCAAGATGTCTAAAGAGGGGTTAACAGACCCAGCATCGAAATGGAATGGATCAGAGCTTCCATACCAATCAGTAGTGGGGTCAGACCCATGAGTGTCCACTACATTTGCAGTTTGGGTGAAATAGGGAGACCCAAGCTCCAAATTAATTAATTAGAAAATAAAAAATGTCAGAACTGCACCCAATGATGCAATACTGCAATAAACCACTAGATGGTGATCCAAGCTCAAATTTCTTTATCTTATTTTTCACTGCTTGGAAGGAGCAGCTAGTTTCCATTTCTAAGAAATTTGCTCATGTACGCAAGCCAAACACACCCCTCATCATGGCATTTGTGTGTATGTATATGTATGTGTACATATGTATATACACATAAAAATAGTTTAAAATATTTGTGTATATATACATACATACATACATATACACACATGTAATACATACACAACTCTCCCCCCTACCCCCAGCCCCAGGGCAATGAGGGTTAAGTGACTTGCCCAGGGTCACACAGCTAGTAAGTGTTAAGTGTATGAGGCAGGATTTAAACTCAGGTCCTCCTGAATCCAGGGCCAGTGCTTTATCCACTGTACTGCCCAGCTGCCCCCACAACTATTTTTATTATTATTATCTCTCTGCAGTTTGTTTAGCCTTTGTTCAATAGGTGGGCATCCCTTTTAGTTTCCAGGGGGAAAAAACTGTCCAAAATGGCTTTTTGTACATATTGTCCTTTTTCCTCTTTCTTTGAGCTCTTGTGGTGTATGAGCCTAGTAGTAGTATAATTGGGTGAAAGGTTATACACCATTGAATAACTTTGAGGATATAATTGTAAATTGCTTTCCAGAATAACTTAAATTCACAGCTCGGGAGCAGCTAGGTGGTGCAGTGGATAAAGCACCGGCCCTGGATTCAGGAGGACCTGAGTTCAAATCCAGCCTCAGACACTTGACACTTACTAGCTGTGTGACCCTGGGCAAGTCACTTAACCCCCATTGCCCCACAAAAAAAAAAAATTCACAGCTCTACCAACAATGCTTTAACATGTTTGTTTCCCACAGCCTTTCCAATATTTGCTTTTTGAGGTCATTTTTGCTAATCTGATGGGTATGAAATAGATCCTCAGAGTTGCCTTAATTTGCATTTCTCTGATTATTAGTGATTTGGAGCATTTTTTCATATGGTTATTGATAGCTTCTAATTGCAAAGAAATGCAAACTGCCTGCTCATATCTTTTGACCATTTAAGACTTTGCCCAGCCCTTCCTCATTTAAATCCAATTCATTGCAAGTCATGACATCTGTCATAGTCCTCTTCGAGAACAAAGAACAAACAACAACAGTCAGTTAGTAAACATTTATTAAATTCCTATTAAGTTTCAGGCACTGTCCTAGGTGCTAAGGATACAAAGAAAGGTAAAAGGCAGTTCCTTCTGTCTAGGAGCTGGCTGTCTAATGGGTGAGAGACAACATGTGAATAACTACATAAAAACAAGCTTTATGCAGAGTAAATAGAGGGAAGTCATTAGAATTAAGGGGAATTGGAAAAGGCTTCCTTTAGAAGGTGAGATTTTTAGCTGGGACTGAAAGAAAAAGAGGAAAACCAGAAGGTAGAGATGGGGAAGCAGGGCATTCCAGGCATGGAGGTCAGCTAGCAAAAATGCTCGGAGTCAGGAAATGAAGTGTCTTGTTTAAGAAATAGGAATGAATCCAGTGTCATTGGATCACTGAATGTGTGAGGGAAAGGGTATAAGTTATAAGACCAGCAAGGAGGGGGAGGAAGGTCATTAAGGGCTTTGACTGCCCAACAGAACATTTTATATTTGATCCCAGAGCTGATGGTGGTGACTGGAGTTTATTGTACTGGGGATGGGTGGCAAGAGTTATGCTTAAGGAGGGAAGAGATTTGAAAAAGGGAGACCAATTAGGAAGCTATTACATTAGTCCAGATGTAAGGAGATGATGACCTATACCAGATTGGTGGCAGTGTCAGAGAAAAGAAGGGGGCATATGCAAGAATTGTTATAAAAGGTCTGAAATTGGAAGACCTTGGCAACAAATTGGATATAGGAGATGAGAGTAATTAAGGATGATACCTAGGCTGCAAGCTTGGGAATGGTTATTAATCCTCTAAATTTTAATCATTAACATATATCTTAGATATGAGACCTTTATTAGAAAAACTATAAACAAATTTCCCAGTTACTTGTTTCCCTTCTAATTTTAACTTCATTAACTTTTTTGTGCAAAAATTTTTCAATTTTATATAACCAAAATCATCCATTTATTTTCTATGATCCTCTCTTATTTGTTTATTCATGAACTCTTCCCCTATCCATAGATCTTAAGGGTAATGTCTTCCTTGTTCCTCTAAGTTACCTATGATGTCACCTTTTATGTTTGTCATGTATGCATTTGGAGTTTATTTTAGTATATAGTATGAGATGCTGCTCTATACTCAATTTCTGCCAAACTGCTTTTAAGTTTTCCCAGCTGTTTTTGTCAGACAGTGAGCTCTTACCCTAGGAATTGAGTCTTTGGATTCATAGAATATCATTTGTTCTACTGTTTGCTGGGTTCTGCATGATATAAACCTAATTTGTTCTATTAATCGACATTTTTCAACCATTATAAAACTTTAAAAATAATTACTACTTTGTAATATGGTTTGAGATCTGGTACTAATATACTCCCTTCCTTGCCACTTTTCTTCCATTATTACTCTTGAGATTCTTGACCTTTTGATTCTCCGTATGAATTTCACTATTATTTTTTCTAGCTCTATAAAACAATCCTATGGTAGTTTCATTGGCACATGGACTGAACAAATAAATAAATTTAGGCAGTATTTTTATTTTATTATATTGCCTTGACCTTATCATTGCTTTTCACATCTTTCTGCCCAGGTATGATCTAATGCCATCAAAATTCATCACTAACTTGGATTGTATTCCCATGACCCCAAAGGATTACTCATTCATAGGTAGATTAAACAAAGCTTTTACTACAGGGAAAGTATAATTAGTATTGTCAGCTTTAAAACAAAAGTGATGGACACCACTCCTAGTAGTGTCTGAAATCTTGGTTTCCCCCACCCTGCCTTCTTTATATGTTGTTCCCCAGAAATTCCCTTAGACTTTATTTTTAGATGGTCCTCTAAATATTTCGGTCTTAAAAATAAACAATGTAGGGTGGTCTCTGCATTGATACACCATATTCATGCTGTCCAGTTGGACCTATAAGGAATACCAATTACTGTATTAATAGGTATTTCAGCATCCTTCTAGCTGATGTCTCATGAAGGTCTTTGGGCCACTTCATAAGCTGGTTACTGGAAGCTTAAAGTCAGCTCTCATCTTGTCATCTTCCCCTTCAGGTCTCTAAAGAGATTATCTATTATCCTCCAGAGTCTCTTCCATGCTTTGGTGCTACCACTAGGCTTGAGATAAGGGTTCCCACTCACATTGGAAGACCAATCAACTCCTCCATCTAAGCATATACTGAAAGCTCAGACTTCTGGAGGAGTGAAGCAGGTCCCTTGAAAGAGCACATCTCATAAATATAGGGACAGAGAGATGGAAATTGCTATGAAATCTTTTAAAAGCTCCCCCCATCCTATGACTCTGTTACTATATATACTGTAATCTCCCTGAGACTACTCAGACCCACACTTCATATCTCTTTGGCATATCAGTACTGTGCAAGGGATAAATAATGCATGTGGGGCAAAGAATAAAGGGTGGGTATCTTCTTCTTGGGAGGAGTTAGGGCAATAGGTGCTATAAATAAAGCCGTATTATTTTAGAGCTAGAAGGGATCTTATAATATAAAGAATATAAAATCCAAAATATATCCTCAAATATAAAATGTCAGAACTGGATGGGACCTAATAATACAGAATATCAGACTTGAGTGAGACATTAGAACATAGAATCTAAGCACTGGAAGGGAACTAGAAGGGACCACAAAATACAGTTGGATGGGATCTTCTTCCACTAACTTCCTCTTTTGGTCAATGAGGGGAACATGGTCTGTAGAAAGCAGAGAAGGAACCATTATATGGAGTGATTAAAGTTTAAAGAGTGGGGGTGATAGGGAGGACATTCTGCTGAAAAGATTTTGCGGGGGTGGGAGGATGTAACCAAAGGTGCAAGTAGAGGTGTTGGCTTTGGCAAGGAGAAGTATCATCTCTCCATCACAGGTTGGAGTAAAGGAGATAATGGGGAATAAGGGACATGAGATAAAGAGAAGGGGAGAGGAGGAAGCACCTGGTGGAGGTAGAGAATAGAACACAAACTTTGAGAGCTGAAAGGAACCTCTAAACTTAGAACTTCCAATATAAGCATTGGAAGGGAACTTAGAACATGAGGCATTAAATGCATTAAATATTCTAAGGTCCCTACAATACTGTGGAACATGGAATTTGATTGCTGGAGGGACATGTAAGCACAGAACATGAGACCTTGAAAGCAGAAAAGACCTTAGAAATAATATAGAAATAAAGTGTTCCCTCATGCACAGTTTAGGTCCCTCAGGGACAGTATTTCTCCTAATAGCAGGGGCTCAACTTGGACCAGCTGCTCAAGGTGTTACACACCAAGTAGCAATTAAAATTGGAAATCAAAGGAATGCCCATGAATTGGGGAATGACTAAACAAACTGTGGTATATGATTTTGATTAAATATTATTATGCTATAAGAAATGACAAGCAGGATGACTTCAGAAAGACCTGGAAAGACATGTATGAAATGATGGATAGTAAAGTGAGCAGAACCAAGAGAACATTGTACACACACAGAGAAATACTGTTTGATGAAGAACTGTGAATGACTTGACCATTCTCAACAATACAATGATCCAAGACAATCTCGAAGGACTACTGATGAAACATACTATCCACTTCCAAAGAAAGAATTGATATTGATGGAACAGACTGAAGCAGGCTATGTTTCACTTTCTTTCATCTTTTTTTCTTTTAATCAAGTTTCCTTGTACAAAATGACAAATATGGTTATGTTTTACATAATCATACATGTATAACCTATGTCTGATTTCTTGTCACCTCAGGGAGGTGGTAAGGGAGGGAGGGGGAAAATGGCCATGCCAGCTTCCAGTCAATTTGCACAGGCCTGGAAGGAGTCTAACCATCTCCATGTCCCCTCATCCATTCCCTTCCAATGTTGCATTCCTATCTTGGGGAGAGTTATAGTTAGGAGGAGAAAGTGAGGCTGGTGACCTTGCACAGCTCTGCCTCACTTAAATCCAATTTACTTGTGTAGAAAAAAATTAGGGATGCCTTAATTTGTCTGAATAACTGGATAACCCAGTTATCCAGGTAACCAGAGGACTGTATGAGAACTTAGCTGACATACCAACAATGTGTGGTAGTTAGGAGCTGATCCTCTGAAGAAGTTCCAGATCATATCAGTTAATCTGCCTTTGTCTTACTATTTATGCTTGAGGTTTGAGGTTTAAACTGTCAGATTTCAAATAGAACAAGAAACCCAAGTGTTTGTCCTTATCAGCACCAGTGTGGATTCCTGATTGTACAAACATCTCTTTACCAGGAGAAAAAAAGTCATAATTTTTTTTTAACAATAAACATTTTTAGTTAAAGTTTTGAGTTCCAAATTTTATCCCTCCTACCCACCTTTCCCTCCCCCCTCTCTGAGGTGGCAAGCAATCAGACATAGGTTATACATGTGCAATACTTTACCATATTAGTCATTTTGCATAAGAAAACTTGAATAAAAGAAAAAATGAAAGAAAGTGAAAAATAACCTGCTTCAGTCTGTTCCATCAATATCAGTTCTTTCTTTGGAGGTGGATAGTATTATGTTTCATCACTAATCCTTTGGGATTGTCTTGGATCATTGTATTGTTGAGAATAGTCAAGTAATTCGGAATCCTTTGTCAAACAATATTGCAGTCTGTGCACAATGATCTCTTGGATCTGTTCACTTCACTATATGTCATTTCATACATGTCTTTCCAGGCCTTTCTGAAGTCATCTTACTTGTCATTTCTTATAGCACAATAATATTCCATCACAATCATAATGGCTTGTTTGGCCATTCTATACTCTCTTATTTTGTTTATGGTATCACCTTTTATATGTAAATCGTCTACCCATTTTGACCTTATTTTAGTATACAGTATGAGATGTTGGTATATACAAGTTTCTGCCATACTGTTTTCCAGTTTTCCCAGCAGTTTTTGTTAAATAATGAGTTTTTGTTCCAAAAGCTTGGATCTTTAGGTTTATCATATACTAAATTACTATAGTCATTTACTATAGGTGAATTTGTACCTATTCTATTCCACTGATCCTTCTGTCTATTTCTTAGCCAGTACCAGACTGTTCCAATTATTACTGTTTTATAATACAGTTTGAGATCTTGTACTGCTAGACCACCTTCTTTCAGGTTTTTTCATTGATTCCCTTGATATCCTTGAGCTTTTCTTCTTCCAGATAAATTTTATTATTTTTTCTAGATCTATAAAATATTTTTGATAGTTTGGTATAGCACTAAATAAATAAATTAACTTAGGCAAGATTGCCATTTTTATTATATTGGCTCACTTTACCCATGGGCAATTAATATTTTTTCAATTGTTTAGATCTGATATTATTGGTGTAAAGTGTTTTATAGTTCTGGTCATACAGTTACTGGGTTTGTCTTGACAGGTAGACTCCCAAGTATTTTATATTGTCCATAGTTAGTTTAAATGGAATTTCTCTATCTGTTGTTGCTGGACTTTGTTGGTAATACATAGAAATGCTGATGATTTATGTGGATTTATTTTGTATCCTACAACTTTGCTAAAGTGGTTAATCATTTCAATTAGTTTTTTAGTTGATTCTCTAGGATTTTCTAAGTATAACATCATATCATCTGCAAAGAGCGATAGTTTTGTTTCCTCATTACTTGTTCTAATTTCTTTAATTTCTTTTTCTTCTCTTATTGCTATAGCTAACATTTCTAGTACAGTATTAACTAAAAGAGGTGACAATGGGTAACCTTGCTTCACCCCTGATTGTATTGGGAAGGCTTCCAGTCTATCCCTATTACAGAAAATGCTACTTGATGGTTTTAGATAAATATTATTTATCACTTAAAGGTAAGCTCCATTTATTCCTATGCACTCTAGTGTTTTAAATAGGAATGGATGGGGGCAGCTAGGTGGCGCAGTGGATAGAGCACTGGCCCTGGATTCAGGAGTACCTGAGTTCAAATCCAGCCTTAGACACTTAACACTTACTAGCTGTGTGACCCTGGGCAAGTCACTTAACCCCAATTGCCTCACTGAAAAAAAAATAGGAATGGATGCTATATTTTGTCAAAGTCCTTCTGAGATAATCATATGATTTTTGTTGGTTTTATTATTGATATGGTCAATTATGCTGATAGTTTTCCTAATATAGAAGCAGTCCTGCATTCCTGGTATAAATCCCACCTGGTCATAGTGTATGATCCTTGTGATATATTTCTATAATCTTTTTGCTAGTATTATATTTAGAATTTTTGTATCAATATTAATTAGGGATATTGGTCTACAATTTTCTTTTTCTGTTTTGGCTCTTCTTGGTTTGGGCATCAGCACCATATAAAAGGAATTTGGTAGGATTCCTTCTTCACGTATTTTCTCAAATAATTTATATAATATTGGGATTAATTGTTCTCTAAATGTTTGGTAAAATCCACTTGTGAATCCATATGGTCCTGGGGATTTTTTCTTAGGAAGTTCATTGATGGCTTGTTTAATTTCTTTTTCTAAAATTAGGTTATTTAAGTGTTTTATTTCTTCTTCTTCTAATCTGGGTGATTTATATTTTAGTAGATATTCATCCATTTCACTTAGATTGTCAATTTTATTGGCATATAATAGAGCAACTGTCTTAATTTCCTCTTCATTGGTGGTGAGTTCACCCCTTTCATTTTTGATACTAGTAATTTTGTTTTCTTCTTTCCTTTTTTTGTTTGTTTTGTTTTTGGTATTTGGTAAGTTTAGATTTTTTTTTTTTGATGAGGCAACTGGGATTAAGTGACTTGCCCAGGGTCACACAGCTAGTAAGTGCCAAGTGTCTGAGACTGGATTTGAACTCAGGTCCTCCTGACTCCAGGGCCGGTGCTCTATCCACTGCGCCACCTAGCTGCCCCTCTTCTTTCCTTTTTTTGGATCAAATTAACCAATGGTTTATCTATTTTACTGGTTTTTTTTTTAAATAAAACCAGCTTCTAGTTTTATTTATTAATTTAATGGGTTTTTTACTTTCAATTTTATTGATCTCTCCTTTGATTTTCAGAATTTCCAATTTGGTGTTTAGCTGAGGATTTTTAATTTGTTCATTTTTTAAGGTTTTTTAGTTGCATGCCCAATTCATTGATCTGCTTTTTCTCTATTTTATTGATATAAGCAGTTGGGGATACAAAATTTCCCTTAAGTACCTCTTTGGCTGCATCTCATAAATTTTGATATGTTGTCTCATAATTTTAATTTTCTTTGGTGAAATCATTTATTGTTTCTATGATTTGTTCTTTGACCCACTTGTTTTTTAGGATCAAATTATTTAATTTCCAATTGATGGGGGCAACTAGATGGCTCAGTGGTAAAGCACCGGCCCTGGATTCAGGAGTACCTGAGTTCAAATCCGGCTTCAGATACTTGACACTTACTAGCTGTGTGACCCTGGGCAAGTCACTTAACCTTCATTGCCCTGCCAAAAAAAAATTAATAAATAATTTCCAATTGATTTTTAATCTCTCAATTGTCCATTATTGAATGTAATTTTTATTTAATTATGATCTGAAAAGGATGTGTTTACTACTTCTGCTTTTCTGCATCTGGTTGTGAGGTTTTTATGCCCTAATATGTGATCAATTTTTGTGTAGGTCCCATGTACTACTGAGAAGGTATATTCCTTTCTATTCCCATTCAATTTTCTCCAGAGATCTATCATATCTAACTTTCCCAGAATTTTATTCATTTCCTTAACTTCTTTCTTGTTTATTTTTTGTTGTTGTTAGATTTATCCCATTCTGAGAGGGGGAGGTTCAAGTCCCCCACTAGTATAGTTTTATTATCCTTTTCCTCCTGTAACTCATTCAACTTCTTCAAAACTTTAGATGCTATACCATTTGGTGCATATATGTTAAGTATTGATATGATTTCATTGTCTATGGTAACTTTCAGCAAGATATAGTTTCCTTCTTTATCTCTTTTAACTAGATCTATTTTTGCTTTTGCTTTGTCTGAAATCATGATTTCTACCCCTGCTTTCTTTGCTTCAGCTGAAGCATAATAGATTCTGTTCTAGCCCCTTACATTTACCCTGTGTGTATTTCTCTGCTTCAAATGTGTCTCTTGTAAATAACATATTGTAGAATTTTGGTTTTTAATCTATTCTGCTATGCACTTCTGTTTAATGAATGAGTTCATCCCATTCACATTTATAGTTATGATAACTCCCTCCAAGTTATTTTTTGCCTGTTTATTCCCCCCTCCCCCGACTCTTACCTCCTAGCCTTTCACTCCTCTCAAATGTTTTACTTCTGATCACTGCCTTTCCCATTATTCTGTCCCTTGTATGAGTCTCCTCTCCCCCTTCTAATTTCCCCATCCCTTTTTTCCTCTTTATTGGTGGCACCAGAAGTCAAGGTCATACTTCTTTATAGGGTAAGATAGATTTCTATATCCAAGTGAGTATGTATGTTATTCCCTTTTTGAGCCAGCTTTGATTAGAGTAAGGTTTAATCTTTCCCTCCATTATAATGGTTCTTTCATCTCTCCTTTTGGTGGGACAGTTTTCCCCATTCAATTTGCCCCTCCTTCTTCCATGTAATGTGTTTCTTACCCTTTTTTTTTTTGCGGGGGGGGCATCATCCCATCAATGTTACCTTATAACCATACCCTTACTCTTTTTTTCCTTACTCTTATAATAAGGTTATTAAGACTTACAAATATTATCATCACATCAATGTCACCTTAAAACTGTAACAATTGAAATGATGACACATGGTGAAGAGTTCCTATAGGAAAGCTCTGCCATGAGGAGAAGGCATCTGAGGGCAAGTCATGTGGCTTTCCTTGGTGTCAGGAAGTGATGTTTGCTCGTGGGTACTGTCAGTCAAGGCTACCAGCCAATTAGCTTGGAGATGTGTGTGCGAGTGGATGTGATATTTCCAGTTTCACAGGAGGCTTGTGGGATGAAGGAGGTGTGGCTTACTGTCTTTCTTGACCACTCTCATGGAGAATGGAGCTAAAATGTGTGCTCCCTGAGATAAATAGATGTAGGCATCTAGGCCTCTTTCTCTCTCTTCACCAAATTCTTATTCTCCTTAATAAATGCTTAAAAGTCTAAAATCTTGTTAAAGCTTATAATTTATTGGTGACCACTCATTAGATATTTTAGACAGACTAGCTAGAATTTTAGCCCTTTACATAACCAAATCATCAGTCTTCATATATTCCTTCTAAATGCTCTTATAATAAGATTATTAAGACTTACAAATATTATCTTGTCATATAGAAATATAAACAGTTTAATCTTATTGAATTTCTTACTTTTTTTTGTTTTTTCTTTACTTTTTTATTGTTTCATTTAAAATCTAAATGTGTGGTTGCCTTAAATTAGAAGCTTTAGTACCAGTCTTTGGGCATTAAGCATTTATTAAAGCATACCAGGTATTAGAAAAAAGAGAACAAATGGAGTTAAGAAAAGGCCTATCTAGTCTAGAGTTCCAGCCTGGTTTGGTTCTTCCTCAAGTCCTCTTCCATGAGCCTGTTTCAATAATGAACTGTTCCCAAACTGAGTGTGGAAGCTTTTTATAGGTCTGGAGCATAGGCAGTCTTTACACACTGCTTCAAGCTGATTGGTAGGCATCATTCAAATCCATTGGTTCACTGGACTTAAAGGTGGTCTTGAGTTGAGTTCAAAGTCCTTAGCTCCTGAGAACAATATCTTCTTAAGGGCCAGCCAGGTGTGCTTACAATCTAGTTAACTTGAAGTAGGCTAATCAGCTGTCAATCACTCTCACTTAATTCAATCAGTTTAGAGTTCTTTTCAGGTGGGCCTTTGAGTATCTGCTAAATCCCATGATTTTATCTCATTATGTTTCCCCTGAATCTTGTTTTTGGAGGTCAAAACTTTTATTCACCTCTGGCCTTTTAATCAGAAATGCTTGAAAGTCCTCTATTTCATCAAATATCCATTTTTTCCCTTGAAAGCTTATATTCAATTTTGCTGAGTGATTTTTGGTTATAAATCTAACTCCTTTGCCTTTCAGTATATTATATCCCAATCCCTGTGATTCTTTAATGTGGAAGCTGCCAAATCCTGTGTAATTCTGACTGTAACTACATGATATTTGAACTGTTTCTTTTTGGCTACTTGCAATACTTTCTCCTTGATCCATGAGCTTTGAAATTTGGCTATGATGTTTCTGAGAGTTTTCATTTTGAGATCTCTTTCAGGTGGTGATCAAAAGATTCTTTCAATTACTATTTTGCCCTCTGTTTCTAATATATCAGAGCAATCCAGGTTTTTTTTTATCATGGCTTTCAAGTAGTCCAATAATTCTTATATTATCTCTCCAGGATCTATTTTCTAGGTCAGTTGTTTCTCCAATGAGAAATTTCATATTTTCTTCTTCTTTTTAAAACTTTTTTGGTTTTGTTTTATTGCATCTTCATGTCTATTCATAGTCATTAGTTTCCATTTGTTCAATTCTAATTTTTAAAGAATTATTTTTTCAGTGACCTTTTGTACTTCCTTTTCCATTTGGCTAATTCTTTTTTTAAGGGAGTTATTTTCTTCAGTAATTTTTGTACATCTTTTCCCATGCTATTGACTCTTTTTTCATGGTTCTCTTGCATTACTCTCATATCTTTTCCCAATTTTTTTCTACTTCTTCTCTAATTTGCTTTTTTTTTTTCTAATTTGCTTTTTAAAGTCCTTTTTAAGCTCTTCCAGAAATTTTTTTTGGGCCTGGGACCAATTTGCATTTTTCTTTGAAGCTTCACCTGTAGCCATTTTGCTACTGTTGTCCCCCTCTAAGTTTATGCCTTGATTTTCCCTATCACCATAGTAACTTTCAATAGTCAAACTTTTTTTTGCTCATTTTAATGTTCTGTGTGTGTGTGTGTGTGTGTGTGTGTGTGTGTGAGAGAGAGAGAGAGAGAGAGAGAGAGAGAGAGAGAGAGAGAGAGAGAGAGACTTGCTGTTTTTATGAGAGAGTTGGGCTCTATTCCTGCATTGTCCCAAGTTTTTGTGCTGAGGCTCTGGGTCTTACTGGTGGATTTCACTAGGCTTCAGGGCTTAGCCATTTGCTTTCTCTGTAGAGTAAACTTCCCTTCTGACTGGTATTGGGGGTTGGTCCTCCCTTTTGGTCTCCCCTAGGTGTGGGCTGGCTTTCTCCAGGGGTGGTATCCTACTGCTGGGTTGCAAAAGTTAACAAAATCTTTCTGGTGGTTGGCCCTGGAGAAGTGATCTTGTTGCTGGTCAGCCCCGGGGTGGTGCCCTGCTGCTGGGTTGCTGTTAATAGGGCCTCTCTGTTAGCAGGCTCTGGAGGAGTAATTTTGTTGCAGATTTGCCTGAGGGTTGGAGCCCCCTACTGCTGGTTTGCTATGGAAAAAGAGTCTTTCTGCTGGGAGGTCCCAGAGGCAGGAACTTGCTGTTGACCAGTCTTGGGCAGGGCTTCACTGCTAGTCATCAGTGGGATCAAGGCCTCCCTGGTGGTCTATGTTAGGTATGGGGTGCCTAATGAAGGTTCCTACTATGCTGCCCAGGCTTCTCACTTGCTTAGAAAGCTGCTGTTTTACAGGAAGGTCGAGCCTCTCTGGTTATTTGCCCTAGGCTTAGAGCCCTGCTTCAGGCTCCCTGCTGTGAGCCCAGAAACTGCTGCTGCTGTTGCTGCTGCTGCTGCTGCTCTTGGACCCCACTTCCCTTCCACCCTGGTAAGACAGACCTTTCCTACCAGTCTAGTAAGCTGCTTCCCTGCTCCTGGAATAACTCAGAGGCAGTTTTCTATTGGTTTGTAGGGGAAATTTGGGAGAGCCCCAGAGGATTCCTTTCTCACTCCACCATCTTGGCACCAGAAGTCAAGGTGATAAATCTTAACTGTATCTCCTAAAACTGTGTCCCTGCTATTTAAGTATCCCCTTCCCTGAGTTAATGTCATCTTGCAGAGCAGAAATAAAATGGGTGCTTATCTGGACAACTGTGCCTCACTCTGTTTCTGTTTTTGACAGTTTAATTTAGGTGCTGAAACCCAGGATAAAACAGATGAAGTAGAAATGGACCTCGTTAGCATAGCTGTGGCTGGGCTCCTAAAAGGTGCACTCTACGTTTGCTGAATTCCATTCCTTCCTCCTTGTCCTTATCCTCCCCAATAACTCTCTGTGGGCCCTCTGGAGAATGTTATTTCCCTCTAGTAAGAATGAGGTGGCCTGATTCCAAGGCCTCAGTATTAAGGCAGCTGTGTAGGAAATATGTATAATGTTCACAAGTATTTTTTGTTTGTTTTTGCGGAACAATGAGGGTTAAAGTGATTTGCCCAGAGTCACACAGCTAGTAAGTGTCAAGTGTCTGAGGTCATATTTGAACTCAGTTCCTCCTGAATCCAGGGTTGGTACTTTATCCACTGCGCCACCTAGCTGCCCCCTAACGTGCACAAATATTGCCCAATGAGCACAATGTCTGGACCTGACACAAGATAAATTAGTTTGGCCCTATTGGAGTTCCTTTGACCAGTCTAAAGTCATCTTAAGGAAAAGTTGAATAAAATGGCAATTGTTAGAAAGAAAAAGGTTTTCTTTCTCTCTCCCTTTCTTTCTTTCTCCCTTCCTTTCTAACTATGAGCATCAGGGGAATGGGAGAGAAAAGCAGAGAAAGAAAGTCTCTATGAAACAAAGATTATTTGGAATTGTGTCTCTTATGTGCGTTTATGTGTCTGTCAAAAGTTGTGATTGTGAGCATGGAGTTTAAAAGGAAAGGGTTTTATTTGTTTGAGTAAGCTATTTCTAAGACTTGCAAGCTGTGGTCAATGTTAGGAACTGTGAAGGGCAAAAAGAATCTTTTTGCAAACTAATTAGAAACTGAATGTGGCTGTAAAATGTAAATTCTCTACTGTGAATCCCTGAAAGTTTTTTTTTTTCCCCTTTCTTCCTTCCAGCCCCCTCCCCAACCCTGAAATGACTAATTTAAAACATTTTACAGCTAGAAAAGAAGGTAGTTTCTTTGGTGGTTGTGTCAGTAAAGATTTTCAGGTGTGCATTTTGAAGCTGGATTGGCACTTTTTTGTGGCATCAGGAAACTACCAAAGAGACAATTGAATTTGATTGTATTCTCTAGTTAAATATTTAGGGAATCCCATAAAATAAAATACTGATCAATTTACATGTAACCTTTTATATGGCGTGTTGCTATAACTTGTATGAGATTCCTACTCAGTTTTATAATTGATAATGTAAACCTGATATTATTCCTTATTCTATTAGCCCTACTGACCACATGTTGGTAAATCCTAAAGTAAAGTAATTTAAGAATTTGGGTATTATGGGGCAGCTAGGTGGCACAATGGATAAAGCACCGGCCCTGGATTCAGGAGGACCTGAGTTCAAATCCAGCTTCAGATACTTGACACTTACTAGCTATGGGATCTTGGGCAAGTCACTTAACTCTCACTGCCCCACAAAACAAAACAAAAGAATTTGGGTGTTTAAGAGGAAGTTTTACCTAAAATTATTTGGCTGATACTTATGAAAATTATGAGATTGTTAACTGTGAGGGAAAAATTCGTCCTCTTCTCAATAATTCTCAGGAACTCAGCAGCAAGGTGACAAAGGCTTTATTTTCTTCTCATGAGGAGGCACCCTAGTGTGCAGCTAGTGGGTGCCCAAAAAGGGGACGCGCAGGCCCTGCTTTATACCCTAGTCCCTAACGCGAATGGACCTTCCCCTTTTTCATCACTGGTCGGGGTTACAATCTATGCGCAAAAACTAGCTAATCGGAATGCAGTATTCCCACCCCTCTTCCTTGTATGGGCATAACTCAGGAGTGGACCTTATATTTCCTTATATGTGTCATGGGAGGATTATGGGCCCCGGTCACCCCAACAATTCTCTGGGGGGTTCAAGGAACCTTTTCCTTGAAACCTCAGGGGTTTTCCCTTGAAATCAAGTAGGCCTCTCCTTGAACACAATCAAGGACACACACACACACACACACACACACTCACCTAACGGAGATAAGCGGCACAGATTGAACTGAGCATGCTCCAGGACCATCACCCCACATTCCAGTCCTCCTAAGCATCTGGATGAGGTAATCCAGGAGAAGACCACCTGGAACCGCCATCAGCAGACTGCTTAGACCCATCAGGACAAAGTTGACACCCACCACCAGATCTCTCACGAGGGATTCTTCCTACCACGGCGCAACTCGGGAAGACCACCAGCCCCTCACCCAATAAGAGACTCTTACCCACCCTCATCTAAACCCTATAAAATGGCACCCCACAAGTTAGTTGGGGGGGAAAGCGTTTTGTTCTGGCAAAACCTTCCTCCCAGCTGGTTTCTCTTGTACTCCAATAAACCTGTTCTCTTATTCCTGATTAGGTCTTGTGCGAGAGTGTAATTCTTTACAGAGGAATCCTAAGGACCCACGTGCTTTCTCCTATCAGTTTCCCCTTCCTCTGCAGCTTGCTCTCCTGACCAGCATCGTATCAGGCCTATGGCCAAGCTGGACATAGGAGGCAAGCCTAGGAATGGTTTTGGGGCGACCTCTGTCTTACTCTCTGGTTCAGGTCCCAGCATGCAATCAAGGCACAAAGTGGGGATGGGATAAAGGGACCCTAAATGTAGACAGACACTGCCTATCACAGAATTAGGCTTGAACTCCCTCCTGTAAAGCAGGCCACACCCTGTCCTGCAAAAAGGTCCCACTTGACTCCTGATCTGATAAAGTCCCTTTTCCCTTTTGCTCTGGTCAGTTTTAATTTTTTTGTTTAAGTCTGTTCCATCTAGGCTCAAGGATTCATGACACTGTGCCTACATGTTGCCTCTGGACTCTCTGGGCCCCTCACAGCTCCTTGAATTCCAGGCCTTCTCCACTTCTCTCCCCTCCCCCTCCCTTGCGCCGTGATTCTTCGACCCCCGGTCAGCATGAAGCAGTTTCAGAAGAATCTTCATCCCCTTTCCTTATATATAGAGAAGTGGGGAATGTCATGGGGTACAGAGCACCCCAGAAGTTCTCTGGGGCACACCAAGGAATCTTCTCCTTGAGAAACTAAACCAGAGGACAGATAACCCTAGAGAGATAAACTGAAGCAAATCGGATTGAGCTAGCTTCGGATTCCTACCCTACATTCTGGTCTCCCTTACCCTGGGGAGATAAATTTGGGTGTGGCTGCGGCCTTTGTGTCCTGAAGAGGGATGGGTAGCCAACCCTCACCCAATTCCTCTAGTCACTACCAGTGGGGGATGGTCCTCTCTCACTAAAGGAACTTTTCACAGGCAGATGGTCCACCCCCATCAGTCCTCTATAAAAGTACCTTCCAGTCTCCTGTAAGAGGAGATTTGGTACTTCTGAGCCATGTGCCAAATCTCCCCATGAAAAGTCCAAGGATTTCTTTCATGGTTTCCCTCCCCCCACCCTTCCCTTCCCTCTCAATAAACTATCACCTTATTCTAACTAAGTTTTGTGTGCAAGAGGGTGTAATTCTTTAAAGAGGAATTCCTAAGAACCCCAACTCCTACCCCAACCCCGTACCCCATTTTCCCACCATATCATATGGACAGAACTCTGGAGAGGACCTAATTGAGACCAGGGCTCCTTGAACCATTTGACCTTGCTAATCTGAGGGGGAGGAGGGGATCTGAAACCTTTGTCCTACAAACAGGTCAGGGGAGTATGACTGACTGTTATATCCACATTGAGAGGGGAGTTATTGTTCTAATCAAGTATTTACATAGAAATTTTAAAAAGGAAAATTGGTAATTGTAGAAAGAACATATCTTTTAAAAATCTCCTTTGCAAACCTACAAGTACTCTTGGAGCCAGCTAGTCATAAATTCTTATCAACTCTGTACAAGAATTTTTCTGTGTTGTGGAATGGGCAAAATGAAAGCCAAATTTTCAAGCCTACTTATAATGCAGAGTGAGTGTTATGGGCCCCTGGGTACCTCAGAAGTTTTCTGGGGTAAATCAAAGAACCCTCTCCTTGAGAAACTAAGCCAAAGGACAGATATACCTAAAGAGATAAGTGGCACCAGAGGATCTGAACTGAGTTAGCTCCAGGACCACCACCCTTCATTCCAGTATCCCCCACCCCTCCGAGAGATAAGATCAGGTGTGGCTGCTGCCTTTGTGGCATGAGGAGGACAGAGTTGGCTTTAGAGATCCGGAGCCACCCAACTTCCCCCAGCTACCACCAGTGGGGGATAGTCCTCCCCTAATAAGGGAACTTTCCACAGTCAGATGATCACCTCATGGGACCACCATCAGTACTCTATAAAAGTATCTGCTTGTCTCTTCTTGAGGAGAAAGGTATCCCAGAGAGCCACGCCTCTGTGCCATGCCTACTCTCCATGAGAAGTCCAAGGATTTCTCTCTTGGTTTCTGTGAGGGAAAACAATCCTCTTCTCAATAATTCTCTGGAATTCAGCAGTGATGTGACAAAGGCTCATTTATTTCCTTTTTGTGAGAAGGAGGCACCCTAGTGTGCAACTACTGGGTGCAAAGAATGAGGTCTCACAGGCCCTGTTTTAAACCCTAGTCCCTAATGCGAATAGACCCTCTCCTTTTTCATCATTGGTCTGATTACTCAAGGATTACAATCTGTGTGCAAAAACTAGCTAATTGGAATTTGGTGTTTCCATCCCTAATCAGTTCTTCCTTATATGGCCATAATTTAGGAGCGGACCTTATTCTTCCTTATATGGACACAACTCAGGAGTGGACCTTATTGAGACCAGGGCTCCTTGAACCACGTGATTTTGTTAGCCAGAGTGGGAGGAGGGGATCTGAGACCTTTGTCCTAAAAATAGGTCAGGAGGAGTATGATTGACTGTTATATCCTCATTGAGAGGAGACAATTACCCATTTTCTCAGTTTCCTTTCCCTAGCACCTAAATAAATTATTATTTTATTCTAATTGGATTTGTGTGCAAGAGGGTATAATTCTTTAAAGAGGAATTCCTAAGAACCCCTACTCCAAACACACACACAATTTCCCCATAACAGTGAGTTTCATTTAAGGTTATGTATCTATTATGGAAGTTACACACACATCCTTGAAGCAACTTGGTCTTAACAAACTTCACTATTAAAAGATTAATTTTGCTTTAAGGGGTGAATATGAAATACCTTTAGAGACATATACATGTATATATGTTAATCATTTTCTAGGGGGTTAAGTAAAATGTCACTTATTCATTATCTATGTGAGATTCTGGAATGTAATTACCTTTCTTGATTTCTAGTGATATATTTAAAGACAAAGGAAAGAAAAAGACATTAAGTATATTTTTAAAGACCTGGTCAAATTTGTAATTATAATAAGGCTAAATTAATTGGGTATTTTTCTTTTTGTCTTAGAAAAAACTGAAACTGCTCCCCATTGCAAACACCTTTTGATGAGAAAGGAATGGTACTCAGGAATTTGTGGTAATTAGGAATTTATTTATGTTACTTGTAGAGATTTTATACTAATTTATCTTTTTTTAAAGTATTTTATTATTTTCCAGTTACATATAAGGATAGTTTTCAACATTTGTTTTCACAGGATTTTTAGTTTCAAAAAAAATTTTTCTCCCACCCTCCCTTCAAGCCTCTCTCCTCCGCAAGACGAAAAGCAGTCTGATATAGATTGTATACGTACATTCACATTAAGCATATTTCTACATTAGTCATCTTGTGAAAGAAGAATCAGAGCATAAGGGAAGAACCTCAAAAAAGAAGAAAAAAAACAGTCCAAAAGAAGAAACAGTATGGTTCAATCTGCATTCATAATTCACAGTTCTCTTTTTCTGGATGTTGAGAACATTTTCTATCATGAGTTCTTTGAAACTGTTTTGGATTGTTGCACTGCTGAGAAGAGCCAAGTCTATCCCCATTGTTCATCACACAATGTTGTTGTTACTGTGTACAATGTTCTCCTGGTTCTGCTCCTCTCAGTCAGCATCAGTTCATATAAGTCCTTCCAGTTTTCTCTGAACTCCTCCTGCTCATTGTTTCTTACAGCACAATAGTATTCCATTATATTCATATACCACAACTTGTTTAGCCATTCCCCTATTGATGGTTATTCCCTTGATTTCCAATTCTTTGCCATCACAAAGAGAGCTGCTATAAATATTTTTGTACGTGTGGGTCCTTTTCCCTTTTTCATGGTCTCTTTGAGATACAGACCTAGCATACTAATTTATCTTTGATAAATTCCAATCTTAAAGATTTATTTTTGCTTTAAAGATGGAATAAGAGATATTTGTTATTTTAAAAGCATTTTATCTCATGAAAGTTTAGTGATTATTCCTTTTAGTATCAGGATAAATTTTAAGCTATTTTTATTCATTTATTCATGTATTTATTTATTTATTTATTTATTTATGTATTGACATATTTATGGTATTCTAATTAAGATTGCCAGCATACCTGTAAATAGAGATTCCCCCAAGCCAAGTATTATTTCCACAAAATTATCATCTGATCCAAACCCCTCTATTTTTTAAACTTTAAATGAATATGCTTTGAAAGGTGCCAAATTGAAGTACTCTGTTGATCTGATGTGGGATGGAATTAGGGTGATCAGATTGATCATGGGTCATCCCAAAAGAATTACGAGACTCAGTGACTCAGTTTCCCAAGTTTTATTGAAAGACTGTCGACCACAGGGAGAGAACCAGAAAAGAAAAGGTATCTCTTAAATAGGGAAGAAAAGATATTTATAGTATGGATAAATTGATTATCAGTCTCATTATAATAATCTCCACCTTAGGGAGGTAAAGGGGAGGGCTTAATCTAATTTGGACTTCCTGGGGTCCTAAATCAGCCCCGGAGGTAGGTACCTTTTTCCATGGAGGTGTGTTTTGGGGATTTACATGTCATAAGGTGAATCTGGGAACAAATTTGAGCTTTTTTGTGTATGTTCATAAAAAACATACCTCAACTTGCCAAGGTCAGAGCATCTTGGTGTTTTTGATCTCTTTCTTATTCCTAGGCCTAATTTTTGGGTATTCGGCTAGGGTCTCTGTGATGTGTCTCTTTGCATTTTTGTTGTAATTAGGGTCTCTATGACCTGTTTCTTTCCGTTTTTGTTGTGGGTGGTGATTAATAGTAATTAATAGAAGCTAGACCTCAAGGTACCAGTTAACAAGAATCTAAGCCTTGTCTTTGATGAGGGCCCAAGATCTCAGGTTATCCATTCATTGGGGTCTGAATCCCTCTTAGAGCTCAGATCTAAGTCAGAGCTCCGGTCTTGGGGTTTTTTCTGTTAACTCCTTTTTTGCCTCCTACATCAGCTCCAGAGAACAGGTCATTTTCTTTTTTTTTTTTTTTATGTATGAGGTATTTTATTTTTTCCATTACATGTAAAGATAGTTCTCAACTTTTGTCCATACATGCTTTACAATTTCAGATCTTTCTCCCTCCCACCCCTCCCTCCCCCCTCCCCCAGACAGCAGGCAATCCGATATAGGCTATATCTATATATCTCTATACATATACATATAGATAGATATATATATACACACACATATATATACACATAATAACATTAATCCTGTTACAAGAGAAAGAATCAGAGCAGTGATGCAAAACCTCAAAATAGAAAGAAAAAAAAAACCAACAGCACCCAAAACAAAAGAAATAATATGGTTCAATCAGCATCTATACTCCACAGTTCTTTCTTTCTTTTTTTTTCTTGGATTTGGAGATCCTCTTCTATCATGAGTTCCCTGGAACTCTTCTGTACCATTGCATTGGTGAGAAGAATATAGTCCATCACAGTAGGTCAACACTCAATGTTGATGATACTGTGTACAATGTTCTTCTGGTTCTGCTCATCTCACTCATCATCAGCTCACACAAGACCCTCCAGGTTTCTCTGAACTCTTCCTGCTCATCATTTCTTACAGCACAATAGTATTCCATTGTATTCATATACCACAACTTGTCCAGCCATTCCCCAATTGATGGGCACCCCCTCAACTTCCAATTCCTTGCTACCACGTAAAGAGCAGCTATAAATCTTTTTGTACATGTGGGTCCCTTTCCCCCTTCCATGATTTCTTTGGGCAAAAGACCTAAAAGTGGGATTGCTGGGTCAAAGGGTATGCACAGCTTTATTGCCCTTTGGGCATAATTCCAAATTGCTCTCCAGAATGGTTGGATCAGCTCACAGCTCCACCAACAATGCATTAGTGTTCCAATTTTCCCACAGCCTCTCCAACATTTATTATCTTCCTTTTTTGTCATTTTAGCCAATCTGATAGGTGTCAGGTGGTACCTCAGAGTTGTTTTAATTTGCATCTCTCTAATCATTAGAGATTTAGAGCATTTCATATGGGAATAGATAGCTTTGGTTTCTTCATCAGAAAACTGCCTGTTCATATCCTTTGACCATTTCTCAATTGGGGAATGACTTGGATTCTTATAAATTTGATTTAATTCCCTATATATTTTAGAGATGAGGCCTTTATCAGAAGCACTGGCCTCAAAAATTGTTTCCCAGCTTTCTGCCTCCCTTACAATTTTGGATGCATTGCTTCTGTTTGTACAAAAATTTTTTAATTTAATATAATCAAAATCATCCATTTTGCATTTTATAATATACTCTATCTCTTGTTTGGTCAAAAACTGTTTTCCTTTCCAAAGATCTGATAGGTACACTATTCCTTTCTCTCCTAATTTACCTATGGTATCACCTCTTATGTCTAAATCATGTATCCATTTTGACCTTATTTTAGTATAAGGTGTAAGATGTTGGTCTATGCCTAATTTCTGCCATACTATCTTCCAGTTTTCCCAGCAGTTTTTGTCAAATACTGAGTTCCTATTCCAGAAGCTGGAGTCTTTGGGTTTATCAAACACTACATTACTAGTGTCATTTACTACTGCATTTCCTGAGCCTAGCCTATTCCATTGATCTACCACTCTATTTTTTAGCCAGTACCAGATAGTTTGGATGACTGCCGCTTTATAGTAAAGCTCCAGGTTTGGTACCGCTAACCCACCTTCCTGTGAATTTTTTTTCATTATTTCCCTGGATATTCTTGATTTTTTGTTTTTCCAGATGAATTTTGTTATTATTTTTTCTAGCTGTATAAAATAATTTTTAGGTAGTCTGATTGGTATGGCACTGAATAAGTAAATTAATTTAGGCAGTATTGTCATTTTTACTATATTAGCTCTGCCTATCCATGAGCAATTGATATCTTTCCAATTATTTAGATCTGATTTGATTTGTGTGAAGAGTGTTTGGTAGTTGTGTTCATAGAGTTCCTGGGTTTGTCTTGGCAAGTAGACTCCCAAGTATTTTATATTATCTACTGTTACTTTAAATGGAATTTCTCTTTCTATCTCTTGCTGCTGGACTTTGTTGGTCATGTATAGAAATGCTGATGATTTATGTGGATTTATTTTATATCCTGCTACTTTGCTAAAGTTGTTAATTGTTTCAAGTAATTTTTGACTTGATTCTCGAGGATTCCTTAAGTATACCGTCATATCATCTGCAAAGAGTGATAGTTTTGTTTCCTCCTTGCCTATTCTAATTCCTTTAATTCCCTTCTCTTCTCTGATTGCTAAAGCTAACATTTCTAGAACAATATTAAATAATAGGGGTGATAATGGACATTCCTGTTTCACCCCTGATCTTATTGGGAAGGCCTCTAATTTATCTCCATTGCATATAATACTTGCTGATGGCTTTAGGTAGATACTGTTTATTATTCTAAGGAAAGCTTCCCCTATTCCTAAACTCTCTAGTGTTTTTATTAGGAATGGGTGCTGTACTTTGTCAAAAGCTTTCTCTGCATCTATTGAGATAATCATATGATTTTGGTTGGTTTTCTTATTGATGTGGTTGATTATGTTAATAGTTTTCCTAATGTTGAACCAGCCCTGCATTCCTGGTATAAATCCCACCTGGTCATAGTGTATTTTCCTGGTGATCACTTGCTGTAATCTCCTTGCTAATATCTTATTTAAGATTTTAGCATCAATATTCATTAGGGAGATTGGTCTATACTTTCTTTCTCTGTTTTTGCTTTGCCTGGTTTTGGTATCACCACCATATTTGTGTCATAAAACGAATTTGGTAGAACTCCTTCCTCACCTATTTTTCCAAATAATTTGTATAATATTGGAATTAATTGTTCTTTAAATGTTTGGTAAAATTCACCCGTAAACCCATCTGGCCCTGGGGATTTTTTCTTAGGGAGTTCCTTAATGGCTTGTTCAATTTCTTTTTCTAATATGGGTTTATTTAAGGATTTTATTTCCTCTTCAGTTAACCTGGGCAGTTTGTATCTTTGTAAATATTCATCCATTTCATTTAGATTGTCAAATTTATTGGCATACAGTTGGGCAAAATATTTCCTAATTATTGCTTTAATTTCCACTTCATTGGTGGTAACATCACCCTTTTCATTTTTGATACTAGTAATTTGGTTTTCTTCTTTCTTTTTTTTAATCAAATTAACCAATGTTTTATCTATTTTATTGGTTTTTTCATAAAACCAGCTCTTAGCTTTATTGATTAATTCTATAGTTTTTTTGCTTTCAATCTTATTAATTTCTCCTTTAATTTTCAGGATCTCTAATTTAGTGTCTAATTGGGGATTTCTAATTTGTTCTTTTTCTAACTTTTTAAGTTGCATGCCCAATTCATTAATCTCCTCTTTCTCTTTTTTATTCATGTAAGCATTTAGAGCTATAAATTTTCCCCTAAGCACTGCTTTGGCTGCATCCCATAGATTTTGGTATGTTGTCTCATTATTGTCATTCTCTTGGATAAAGGTATTGATTGTTTCTATGATTTCTTGTTTGGCCCATTCATTCTTTAGAATGAAATTATTTAGTTTCCAATTGATTTTCATTCTACTTTTCCCTGGCTCTTTCTTACATGTAATTTTTATTGCATCATGATCTGAGAAGGATGCATTTACTATTTCTGCCTTTCTACATTTGACTATGATGTTTTTGTGCCCTAGTACATGGTCAATTTTTGAAAATGTGCCATGTACTGCTGAGAAAAAGGTATATTCCTTTCTATCCCCATTCAATTTTCTCCAGACATCTATCATGTCTAACTTTTCTAGTAATCTATTCACCTCTTTCACTTCTTTCTTATTTATTTTTTGGCTAGATTTATCTAATTCTGAGAGGGGGAGATTCAGATCCCCCACTAGTATAGTATTACTATCTAATTCCTCTTGTAACTCATTTAACTTCTCCTCTAAGAACTTGGATGCTATACCACTTGGCGCATACATATTTAATATTGATATTACTTCATTATCTATAGTACCTTTAAGTAAGATGTAATTTCCTTACTTATCTCTTTTAATGAGATCTATTTTTGCCTGCACTTTGTCTGAGATCAGGATTGCTACCCCTGCCTTTTTTACTTTAGCTGAGGCATAATATATTCTGCTCCAGCCTTTTACCTTTACTCTGTGTGTATCTCTCTGCTTCAAATGTGTTTCTTGTAAAGAGCATATTGTAGGGTTCTGGTTTTTAATCCACTCTGCAATTCACTTCCGTTTTATAGCAGAGTTCATCCCATTCACATTCACAGTTATTATTACTGACTGTCTATTCCCCTCCATTCTATTTACCCCCTTTGTACTTTTCCCCCCTTCTTTCACCCTATTCCTCCTCACTGACGTTTTACTTCTTACCCCTGCCTCCCCCGATCTGCCCTCCCTTTTTATCACCCCCCTCTCTTTTCTTTACCCTTTTCTCCCTTGCTTTTGTCCTCCCTTCTATCAGTCCCCCCTTTCCCTTCCCTTTTGTTTCCCTAAAGAATGAGTTAAATTTCTTTATCCCAATGAACGTATATGTTATTCCCTCTTTGAGTCAAATCTAATGAGAATAGGGTTGAAACCATGTTCCCCCTCCTTTCTTTCCCTCTATTGTAATAGGTTTTTTTCCACCTCTTCATATGATATAATTCATCCCATTCCACCTCCCCTTTCCTCTCCTCCCCATAGACTCCCTTTTTATCCCCTTAATTCTTTTGTATCATCACATCAAAGACAATTTATATTTATACCCTCTATATAAAGTCCTTCTCTCTGCCCAAATACATTTACAATTCTTAAGAGTTATGAGTATTATCTTCCTGTGTAGAGATATAAACAGTTTAACCTAATAGGGTAACTTTTTTTTCCCCTCTGTTTACCTTTTTAAACTTCTCTTGAGTCTTGTATGTTGAGATCAATTTTCTATTCAGTTCTGGTCTTTTCACCAGGAAAGATTGAAAGTCCCCAATGTCATTAAATGTCCATCTTTTCCCCTGAAAGAAAATGCACATTTTTGCTGGGTAATAGATTCTCGGCTGCAATCCAAGCTCCTTTGCTTTCCGGAATATCATATTCCAAGCCTTGCGGTCCTTTAATGTTGAAGCTGCCAGGTCCTGAGCAATCCTGACTGTGGCTCCATGATATTTAAATTGCTTCTTTCTGGCTGCTTGGAGTATTTTCTCCTTCACCTGATAATTCTGGAATTTGGCTACAATATTCCTTGGAGTTTTCCTTTTGGGGTCTCTTTCAGGAGGTGATTGGTGGATTCTTTCAATGATGATTTATCCTCTGATTCTATGATATCAGGGCAGTTCTCCTTAATAATTTCCTGGAATATGGTGTCTAGATTCTTTTTCTGGTCATGGCTTTCAGGCAGTCCAATGATTCTCAAATTGTCTCTCCTCGATCTGTTTTCCAGATCAGTTGTCTTTCCAATGAGGTATTTCACATTTTCTTCTATTTTTTCATTTTTTTTATTCTGCTTGATTGATTCTTGGTGTCTCATGGATTCCTTATCTTCCAACTGTCCCACTTTAATTTTTAAGGCATTGTTTTCTTCAATGAGATTATGCACCTTTTTTTCCATTTGGCTAAGTGAATTTTTTAAGGTATTGTTTTCTTCAGTGAGATTATGCACCTTTTTTTCCATTTGGCCAAGTGAATTTTTTAAGGTATTGTTTTCTTCAGTGAGATTATGCACCTTTTTTCCATTTGGCCAAGTGAATTTTTTAAGGTATTGTTTTCTTCAGTGAGATTATGCACCTTTTTTTCCATTTGGCCAAATGAATTTTTTAAGGCTTTGTTTTCTTCAGCTTCCTTTTCCAAGCTGCTGATTCTTTTTTCATAGTTTTTTTGTTTTGCTTTCATTTCTCTCCCATTTTTTCTTCTACCTCTTGCAATTGATTTTTAAAATCCTTTTTGAGCTCTTCCAGGAAGGCTTTTTGTTCTTGCGACCAATTCACCTTCCCTTGTGAGGCTTCAGATGTAGCCAATTTGAGGCTATTGTCCTCATCTGAGTTTGTGTTGGCTTCTTCCTATTGATACAGAAGCTCTCAATGGAGAGGGCTCTTTTTTGCTTCTTACTCATTATTTGCAGCCTATTTATTTATTCTTTAAGTTGAGGTCTGCTCTGGGGGCACCAGGGTCCCTGTTTTGGGCTTCTTGTGCAGGTGTATAGGTGCTGTGTGACCGGGCTTTTACTCTGAGGCCTTTATGGTGTGTGGAGATCCCCCGCCCTGCACTTCCTGTCTGATTGTGCTCCGCCAGCTAGGCGCCAGACCCCGGCGTCTGATCCCGCCGTTCGTGGCCCTGTCCTTCTTGGCCACCAGATTTTTGAACCAGGTTCTGGGAGCCTCAGTTGTTCGGCTGTGGCCCGCAGCTCCTGCTGACTTGCCCCGACCCCCTCGGTGCTGGGTTGCTGCCTTTCATGCAAATTAAAACAACTCTGAGGTACCACCTCACACCTATCAGCATGGCTAATATAACAAAAAAGGAAAATGTTGGATGTTGGTAGAGTTATGGGAAAACCAGGATACTGTTGGTGGAGTTGTGAACTCATACAACCTGTAACAATTGGAATGATGCCACCTGCTGGAGACTTACTGCAGGACTCTCTGCTATGAAGAGAAGGCATCTCAGGGCAAGACATGCAGCTCTTTGGCATCAGGAAGTGACGTTTGCTTGTGGGAGGAAGAGGGGGCGAGGCCGGCACTCTCGCTCTCTTTTGTCAGGACTCTGGTTGAGAGTGGAGCTAGGAATGCTCTCTCCCTTTGATAGATAGATGAATCTAGGCCTCTCTTTACCAAATTCTTATTCCCCTTAATAAATGCTTAAAAGTCTAACTCTTGCTAAAGCTTATAATTTATTGGCAACCACTCATTAAATATTTTAGACAGACTAGCTAGAATTTTAGTCCCTTACAGATGGCTGACCACAAGAGGAAAGCTGAACCTACAATCTTCTGATCTTCCAGTTGGTTAAGAATTTCTTTCCCTACCCTGTCCCTTTAAACTCTAAAGTACGGGGCTGTTTACCCTTTAAATTTTCAAATGGGCTTTTTCAACTCCGTAAGTACCCTATTTCTGATTTTAGTCTGTTTAACCAGACAAATGGGGAATAAGGTCATGTTAATGCTTTGTTTTTGTGGATTTTCTATTTTTATTTTTATTTTTTTAGAAGAGTGAGCAAGGTGCTCACACAAGGGAATATTAATATCTCCCCCTCTCTCAACCATGCTTTTTCAGAGAAACCTCTGATTCCTGCATTTTTTTCAAATTCTAATGCTAAGAGGTTCTCTAATTTTGCATGTCTGGAGGTAACAACCCAGCCTCTAGAAGCTTCAATCCCTAGCAGTGGGGGAAGGGGAAACCAGTCCTGAGTTCAAAGCCAAGTCTGATTCAAATTGCCCTGGTCCCTCCCCTCCTCTCGGGACTCCACCTTCTCCCCCTCCTCTGGACAGCAGGTGGCAACATTCCAATCATTACAAACCATTCTGGAGAGCAATTTGGAACTATGCCCAAAGGGCTACAAAACTATGCATACCCTTTGCCCCAACAATACCACTGCTAGGTTTATATCCCAAAGAAGAGAAAGAAACCTATTTGTACAAAAATATTTCTAGCAGCTCTTTTTTGTGGTGGCTAAGAACTGGAAATCTATTTTGGTTTTTTTGGGGTTTTTTTTGCGGGGCAGTGGGGGTTAAGTGACTTGCCCAAGGTCACACAGCTAGTAAGTGTCAAGTGTCTGAGGCCGGATTTGAACTCAGGAACTCCTGAATCCAGGGCCGGTGCTTTATCCACTGCTCCACCTAGCCGCCCCCTAAGAACTGGAAATCAAAGGGGATGCCCATCAGTTGGGGAATGACTAGACAAGCTGTGGTATATGATTGTAATGGAATACTATTGTGCTATAATAAATGACAAGCAGAATGATTTCAGAAAAACCTGGAAAGACTTATGAACTGATGTATGGTGAAGTGAGCAGAATCAGAAGAACACTGGACAGGAACTGAATGATACTATTCTCAGCATACAATGATTTAAGACAATCCCAAAGGACTAATGATGAAGCATACTATCCACCTCCAAGAAAGATCTTATTTTGATTTGACAACAGACTGAAGCATGCTATTTTTCATTTTTTCCTTTTATTTAAGTCTTCTTATACAAAATTATGATATGGTAATGGGTTTACATAATTGTGCATGTGTAACCTTATATCTCAGGGAAGGGGAGGGAAGCCGGGATAAAATTGGAACTCAAAACTTTAAAAAAAATCTTTATTAAAAAAAAAGAAGTAGGATTTCAGTATAGTCAGTTATGTTAGTAACATATGAGCTACCTAATGTCACCCTAATGAGAAATCTGATTTTAACCTATGTTTGTTATTTAATCTGGAATTAGAACATGTGTAGAAATGCATACAAACTAGTTAAGAGTCACATTAAAGATGCTCCCATTGTGTAAAGGAATTCTGAGAGCAGTAAACTATGTTTATGTAGCATAGTTAATAACTGAACATGTTTTGCTATGTACTATTATATGAAACATCATCTAATCTGTTCTCTATATACATTTTGGAATTATATTTACACACCCCATCCCAAATCATTGTTCTTTGCTATTAAGCATCTTAAAGCAAAATCATTTGTGTAATATTGAATTTAGGGATGAAAAATCATCTACATAGCAGAAGTACTAGTTACATCAAAATAAGATGTGATTTTCTTTAATGAATCTTTTGCTGTTACCAATCTGAGACTATAGTCAATGCTTGTTATCTAGGATAGGTGATTCTTGAGAGCTGAACCCACCTAGAACACTGATTTTTGGAACTTGCTATTTATGACCTTATGGGACTGCTAACTGAATCTTACTCCTGGCAGGCACAGTGGATACAGTGCTGGCCCTGGAGTCAAAAGGTTCTGAGTTCAAATCTCATCTCAGAAACTTGCTAGTTGTGTGACCCTGGTCAAGTCACAACTCCAATTGCCTTAAAACATCTGGGGTCATCTCCAGTTGTCCTGATACAGATCTTTTTTTTTTTCCTGATATGTATCTTGCCTTTGGACCCACATGGTTCTACGAGGAGAATGTGAGGTTGGTGGCCTTTGCACAACCCTCCCTCACTTAAATCCAATTCAGTGCAAGTCATGACATAACCCTCAATGTCACAGTCCTCTTTGAGAATGAAGGACAAACAACAACAATAATTGTCAAGGAATGCTGATGATCCAATGATCCAAAACAACCCTCTGGGGTTTTACATGTATAAACTGCAGGTGAAATTCTCATGGGAAAGGCTGGGAGAAAGCTTTTGACAAGGGGCTGAGATAGAATTCTCCTGACTTAATTTCCTGAGCATGACATTTCTTGGAATAGAAAAATAGCCCACCTGGCTGACTTTAAGCTTGACTCAATGCAATTGGCTTTCTATATAACTTTTGCCTGAATGAAGTTTGGGAAGCATTATTCCCTTACTGTGTAACTTTATCCCTTCTTTTTTATGGCAAATTTCTATAATCATGTCATATGATCCATGTGACAACAATATTGGGCCTTCATCTCCTTTGATTAATTATGAAATATATCTGAATTACTATAGTGAGATGCAGGTATAAGATTTTGTTTAGCTAGAGTTTCAAGTGCTAGTTATATATTTTGTATATAAATAAGATCCTCAAATGTTTTAAATGATCTGAGAATAAGTGAATATTGATACAATAGCTTATGGGACCAAACTGTTATTTCTATTAATTATTAAGACTAAATTGGGGGAGGAGGGGATAGCTAGGTGGTGCAGTAGATAAAGCACCAGTCTTGGATTCAGGGGAACCTGAGTTCAAATTTGGCCTCAGACATTTGACACTTACTAACTGTGTGACCCTGGGCAAGTCACTTAACCCTCATTGCCCTGCCCCCCCCCCCTGCCAAAGACTAAATCAGAAGCATCTTCAATTTTGTTTGGAAGAAAAGAATTTTAATACAATCAGTTTTCTTAGAGGAAGGTAACTTATGGAATGTTTTGTGTTACACAAATGGAAAAATCCATTTTGTTTGAGTTTATTATGTAATGTGGAAATAACACCTGTCTGTAGAGCACATAGCCTGTAGTACAAATATGTTTTATTATAAACAACTTATTTGATATGTACTTTTTTGGGGGGTGGGGTGGGGTATGAGAAGGTAAGTGACTTGCCCAGGGTCACACAGCTAGTGTCAAGTGTCTGAGGTCAGATTTGAACTCAGGTACTCCTGAATCCAAGGCCAGTGCTTTATCCACTGTGCCACCTAGCTGCTCCCAGATATGTACTATTTTGAAATTGATTACTTAAGTGTCATCCGAAGTCATTTCTACAATTGAAGCTAACTTGGTAACTTATGTAAACTCATTTATGTATCATAGGTCATCTTCTTATAAAAAGTGTTCTATAACCTATGTTTTTATGTGAGAATTAGATCCTTATCTGTATCTGCTCCTTCTGAGGACGGTATTGATTAATTGAATTAAATTGTAAAGTAAACAATTGAGTAAAATTTGAAGAAAAACATTAAGATCAATGAATGTATATGTAACTTGAAAGGGTTTGAGTCCTGCTTTCTGTGGTATTTTGAAATATTTAGCTTGAATGTCTTACATGTATCAAGGCATCATTAAACCTTGAATTTGTTGTTAACGTTTATGTCAGGTACAGAGTTTAGATAAAGTTATAAACAGCATGGAGTATTTATTATATATGTGAGCCCTTAATTTATCTCTCCCTTATAGCTCTAGTTATAAATAAGATCAGAACTATAAGGTTTGAGTTGGTTTTTTTTTCCCCAAAAAAAAGATATTTCCAGCGATCAGACAACCACATGGGACACTGGAACTCAAAATGAAATATTGCTCATTGACTGAACCTGCTTTACATTGTTATTTAACCATTATTGTATTACTTTGGTCTTTTGTTTCATGGTATTTGTTTATTGAATTTCTTGATGAATTTGTTGTACATCTCCCAGTTGCCTGTAACCTTAGAGCCACTGTACTTTTCATTATGTTCTCTGCCTCTTTAGGATACTAACCTTGGGCAAACATGGTTACTCTTACTGGCCTTAAGGGTGTTGATGTCCCTTTTTTGGCTAAGAGGAAGGAATAATGTAGAAAAAATAGGGGTACCTTAATTTGCTTGACATCCCTTCCCCTAACCTCCTCAGTTTCCAGGTAACCAGCCATAGGACTATATGAGGACTACCAACAATCCATTGAGGTGGCCAGGAAATGGACCCTCTGAAGCAGTTCTAATTCCTATCAGCTTATCTACTGTGGTAAAATATGAAAGTTTTTAACAGTCGGTTAGGATAACTGAAAGACGCCAGGTTTTTCAAGGACCACCCTTTTGGGGAGGAGATGAACAGTCCGCCTGCTGCGCATGTCAGACTGCCTGCCGTGTACAGTCCGCCTGCTGCGCATGTCAGACTGCTGCCGGGGTTTTTTGACTTCCGGGGTGGAGAGAAGCAGAGTAGGCCTTTTTTGCCTGCTTGGCGGGACTCCTGGCGGCGCAGCACAGACGGTCTCCCTCACATCCAAAGGTGGCCTTTTTTGGTTTGGTGAGTTTTTATAAGAAATATAGACTAAGCCTAGATTTAAGACGATTTCTACTGTATTTCTACTTTCCTTATCCTTCTAATCAACAACACCTTATATACAATAAAGGCTCTATCCTAGAAAACCAGACGCTTCTTCCATTTACTAGTCTGGGAGATAAATTAAGGGAAAAGTTAAGTAGGGGAGATTTATGATCTAGATATCCAATTTTAAATTTCACAGTTTGGCGACCCCGAAGGGACCTTAAGGACCCTCCCACCCTCCCTAGTTTGGCCATAAGCCGGGCTTAATTCGGTGGATTTTCCGAATACCCCCCCCCCCCACGGACTTTCCCTTTGTCTAATCTCCCTTAAGACTTTAAGCCTCTAAAAGTCTTGCTTTAACAGAAAAGCCAGCCCAGTTTAAAGGGCAAAGATGCTCGGAATATTCTACTATCCCTTTGATTTTTCTCATCGGAATGTATTGGGACAGTCATAACGTCCCGACTTAGAGGAATAGTTTACTCAATGGGGTCCTTCAAAACATTATTGTTTTTTCCTCATTCAGGCAGCAAAAGTTTTTTGTATAATAGTATAAAGTGAGAATCTTTGGGAAAATACGTTTAATATAAGTAGAAATTTTATGCTGCAATTGAAAATACCTTTTTAATACCACATCCATAGTTTCATACGACTAAGGATTTTATTTTTTTTGGGTTTTTTTTGTCTTGTTTTGTTTTTGTTATTATCATTGTTATGATATGGGGGAAATTCTCACATATGGAGAGAGTCCTCAAAATGAAATACTCACATATGGAGAGAGACCTCAAATGAAATTCTCACATATGGAGAGAGACCTCGAAATGAAATTCTCACATATGGAGAGAGACCTCAAAATGGCTGTTTCTACTAGAGATGATCCAAGTTTAGAATCAGATCAACAGAAACTACTCCCTCTGCAGGAAGCTATAGAACATAGTAAAAAGGGAGTGCCAATTCAAGTCAGAAAATATAGGCCCCTTTAGACCAAGTGACTTGAGCGCATGGAAATCTTTCATCCCTAGTTTTGAGAAAAATCCAAACACTGTAATTTCACAGTTAAGGACTATATTTAATGCATATCAACCCAGTTGGGCTGATGTTACTTGCCTTTTGGAAACTTTACTGTCCCCAACTGAGATTACAGATATTATCTCAGCAGGAAATGCCCTTGTTGCGAAAGGTAAGGCCAATGTGGAATGGCCTCTAAAGGATCCAGAGTGGAATTATAATGATGATAGGGATTTCCAAAGATTAAAAGATGCTAGAGAAACACTTCTGAAGGGAATGGAATCTTGCTCTAGAAAACCGGAAAAACTGGCAGAAATTTTTAAGCCTACCTCAGGAGGCTAATGAAAGACCAAACAGATTTTATGATGACTTTGTTGAGGCCGCTAGACAGTACACCAGATTGGATCCGAGAATTTAAGAGATTCCTATATCCGTTCTCAACACATTTGTTTATAATTCACTGCCAGAAATACGCAGATACTTTCTGAAACAATGTCCAGACTGGAGAAATCTCACAGTAGATAGAATTAAGGAACTTGCAAATTATGTCTTTGTCTCACGTGAGGAAGATCCAGATCACCCTAAACAGAGCATTCTGGCACCAGCGATTCCTAGTCAGCCATGTGAACACCGGAGCAAGGACACTAAGGTGTGTTTGTTACTGTCGTAAGGAGGGGCATGAATTGAGAGAATGTAGGACTTGGAGAAGAAATTCTAATTCTAATTACAGGCGAAATCAAAATAGAAATAGATCTTTTTGGAGGAATAACAGAAAGGCAGTACCAGAATAATGGTAACCAAGGTCCCCCTCAGAAGAGGACACAGGAATGACGGTGTCTTGGGGAGGAATGGAACATAGATAATGAAAGCCATATATTCCCAGATCCGGATTTTTTGAATGCACTTGTGCCAGTCCATTCACCTCCCCAGAGTAATGAACCACATGTCACCTTAAAAGTGGGGGAGACTTATTATGATTGTCTGCTAGGACACAGGAGCCTCTAAATCAGTATTAGTAAGCAAACCAGATGCTGGGTGTAGACCTGTAGGATATTTGAATGTAGTGGGAGTCTCAGGAAAGAGCCAGAGAGTGGCAAAATTGAATCCTCGCATGGTATCTATGGGGCCCTTAACAGTAGAACATTCATTTTTACTCAATGCCTGATGCCCCTGTAAATTTATTAGGTCGTGATCTCCTTTGCAAGCTTAGAGCAACCATATCTTGTGCTCCAGATGGGGCTGTCTCCTTACAATTGCCAGAGGATACTGTTCATTTATTACCAATTTTACTTACAGAAGCTCAAGGAACAGCAGGGGAGGTATCCAAAATCCCCTCTGACATTCCTGAGTCTTTATGGGCCTCATCCCCTAATGAGGTGGGGGCTCCTTAAGTCTGCCATGCCTGTTACCTTTAAAGTTAAGGGGGGACCACCGCCCTCCATTCCACAGTATCCATTGTCTAGGGAAGCAATAGAAGGGATCACCCCTATAATTGAGGCTTTGAAAAGCCAGGTATTATTATTCCATGTCATCACTCTCCATGCAATACTCCCATTTTGCCAGTTAAAAAACCCAAGCCTGGGCCAGATGGTAAACCTGTTTATCGCTTTGTGCAAGATCTTAGAGCGATTAATAATTATGTTATTCCTAGACATTCTATAGTCGCAAATCGGCTATGATAATTTCCCTCACTTCCCTATGAATCTACATGTTTCACAGTGGTAGACCTTTGCTCTGCCTTTTTCTCCATACCAGTACATGAGGACTTCCAATATTTATTTGCTTTTACCTGGAAAAATAGACAGTGGACCTGGACTAGACTCCCACAGGGATTTGTAGACAGTCCCACATTATTTTCCCAAATTTTACAGCAGGATCTGGCCTCTATTACCTTTAAGGCCTCCACACTAGTACAATATGTAGATGACTTACTTTTGGCCTCTCCTAATGCTGAAATTTGTCAGGAAGATAGCCGTCACTTACTGCTGGAGCTGCACAAGAGAGGACACAAGGTTTCCAAGACAAAGGTACAATGGTGTTTGCCCCAGGTAGAATATTTAGGATTTATTTTGGCTGCTGGAACTCGCTCTGTCTCTTCTAAGAGAGTCCAGGCCATTCAACAACTCTCTGCCCCCACTACTAAGAGGCAGTTGAGAGCCATTCTGGAGCAGCTGGGTACTGTAGACAATGGATACCCTCTTTTGTGTGAAATTACTAAAACCCCTCATAGCTCTTACAAAAAGTTCCTGTTCCAGACAGTTTACAGTTGGATCCCCAGCATCTCTCAGCCATAAAAGATTAAAACGGGCCTTGTTATCAGCACCTGCCCTAGGACTGCCAGATTATAGTAAGCCTTTCCTCTCTTTGTGCATGAACAAAGGGGGGTGGCTTCTGGAGTCATGACTCAGTCACTGGGGCCTAACCAGCGTCCTATAGACTACTATTCAATTCAGCTGGACCCTGTAGCGGCTGGAGTGCCACCTTGCCTTAGAGCAGTGGCGGCCACAGCGCTTTTGGTAGAAAAAGCCTCTGATTTGGTCCTAGGTAACCCTCTAACTGTGCAATGCCCTCAAGAAGTGGAGGCTCTCTGTACTACGTCACAGGACACAAGCCTTTTCAGATCAAAGGCTGGCTAAGTATGAAATAAACCCTGTTAGGTAATGAGAAATCACTTTAAAACGCTGCACCAGTTCTTAATCCAGCCAACACTACTCCCTAATTTACCATTCTCGGGGAACCGTTGCACTGACTGTGCTTCTTTAGTTGATATGGCTGAAAACCCCGTGTGATGATCTTTTTGATACACCTTTAGAAAATCCTGATCTTGTCCTCTATACAGATGGTTCCTCATTTATGAGAGAGGGAACCCGTTTTACTGGGCAGTGCTGTAGTTTCTGATTATGACACCCTCTGGGCAGCTTCTCTGCCTTGCCATTTTAGTGCACCGGCTGCTGAACCTTGTGGCTCTTACACAGGCCTGTATATAGCTAAAGATAAGAGTGCCACAATTTTTACTGACTCGAAAATATGGCTTTGGCATATGCCACTTTATTGGTATGATTTGGCGTCAACGAGGCTTTCTAACTTCCTCGGGCAAGGCTATTGCCAATGGGGACCTTACAAGGACCTCTTAGATGCCCTGAAACTGCCTTCTTCCCTAGCTGTTGTACATTGCCCTGCCCACACAGGGCATAGTGATCCTGTTTCAAAGGGAAATTGCACGAGCCGATTCTGCAGCCAGCTTGCTGCTTTAGAAGCTCCTGAACATGTATTTAACCTTTCACCTTCTGAGGATATTCCTTCCAACCTAACCTATGACGATTCTGAAGTAGAAAAGTGGAAAAAGAAATTTAAGGCGAAACAGATCAATGGCATCTGGGTGTCTCCGGAAGGTAGCCATTTCTTCCCGGAATTCTACCACCAGGTATGCCTCTCTGTTCACAGAAAAGGCCATTTTGGTACACAAGGCATTGTAGACTCTATTAAGAGATCTGGATAGCACCAGGAGTGACTAATACAGCATCTCGAATCTGCTCGGGCTGCTCCACATGTCAGTCTTATAATCAGTATGCTTTTAAGGCCCAAAGCTTATGGAGGGCGTCCTCTAGCATATAACACCTTTTGAGCACTTACAAATTGATTATATACTATGCCAAAAGCAGGACATTATAATTTTGCCTTGTTATAGTTGATCAGCTCACTCGGTGGGTGGAGCCTTTCCCAGCCCCCGAGCCACAGCTGCCTTTGTTGCCAAAATTCTCCTTAAAGAGATAGTACCTAGTTTGGCCCACCAGCCCCGCAATCGATTCTGACAAAGGCACACATTTCACTGATTCGATTTTATCCCAATCTACTCTTTCTTGGGAGTGACCTCCAAAATTCCACACGCCCCTACATCCACAAAGTCAGGCCAAGTTGAACGTATGAATAAAGAGCTTAAGAGTATGATTGGCAAATTATGTACTGAAACCCATTTGAAATGGCCTGATGTTTCAACCATTGGCATTATTCTATCTACGAAGTAGACCAAGAGGAGAACTTCATATATCTCACTTATGAAATGCTTTTTGGTCACCCTCCTATCCAAGCTAAAACTTTTTCCCCCAGTTTATACATCACTGGTGGGAGGTGACTACTTCTGTTGCTTCTATATACAGGAAATTACAAACCAGGCTACGTGAACTCCATGAGGCAGGAGCTGTGGTCCAGGCAGGACCATTAGACTTTTCATTGCATAACTTCAAACCAGGAGATAAAATATATGTAAAGAATTTTCAGAGAAACCAGTGGAACTCAACTGCCCTGGGAAGGACCTTTTCAGGTATTATTGACAACTCCTACTGCCATTAAAATTGGTGAAAAAGACTCATGGATTCATGCTCTCATATAAAGCCTGCACCATTCCTAGGTGAAGAGATTTCAGATAGACCTGAGGTAGACGCTAAAGAGGTAAAAACCCTAACGATAGCAACCTGTTTAAAGAGCAAAGAAAGTTGAGGGAAACAGGCAGTTCCCATTTAAGAATCCACTGATCAGTTAAATGCTTTGGGAGCTCAGTCTTCGTAAAGTATCAGGAGACGGAAATTGCCTTTTTAGGGCTTTAGCAGACCAGCTAGAAGGTCACTGTAGAAATCATCTCAGACACAGACAAGAAGCTGCTTCTGTATATGATTAACCATAGACAAGAGTTTGAGTCTTTATAGAGTAAATGACTCCCCTTTTTGAAGAATATGTTGATGAATTAAAGAAATTTGGAAAGTGGGGAGGAAATGATACAATTGTAGCATTGCTAAGCAGCATCAGCTGAATGTTGTGGTTCATCAATTAATTCAGCCTTTATTGAGAATCAGTGGCACAGACAAAAACTGATGCTAGACGAACTCACTCTGCAGAGGCTCTCCTTTGCAAGACTAATGTCAAAGCGTCCGGTTCATGAGGAAAAAAAAAAAAATCGCCCCTCTGGACAAAACTTTCCTTCTTCCTTTTCTGTATTGTTGTTCGCATATTATTAGTCAGCAAAAGTTATTATATTCTTTTTACTGTTCCATCAAGGAAACATTCGTTTCTTGAGGAAGCAAAGGGGGGAAATGTGGTAAAATATGAAAGTTTTTAACAGTCGGTTAGGATAACTGAAAGACGCCAGTTTTTCAAGGACCAACCCTTTTGGGGAGGAGATGAACAGTCCGCCTGCTGCGCATGTCAGACTGCCCTGCCGGGTACAGTCCGCCTGCTGCGCATGTCAGACTGCCTGCCGGTTACAGTCCGCCTGCTGCGCATGTCAGACTGCCTGCCGGGGTACAGTCCACCTGCTGCGCATGTCAGACTGCCTGCCGGGTTTTTTGACTTCCGGGGTGGAGAGAAGCAGAGTAGGCCTTTTTGCCTGCTTGGCGGGACTCCTGGCGGCGCAGCACAGACGGCTCTCCCTCACTCCAAAGGTGGGCCTTTTTTGGTTTGGTGAGTTTTTATAAGAAATATAGACTAAGCCTAGATTTAAGACGATTTCTACTGTATTTCTACTTTCCTATCCTTCTAATCAACAACACCTTATATACAATAAAGGCTCTATCTAGAAAACCAGAAGCTTCTTCATTTACTAGTCTGGGAGAAAATTAAGGGAAAAGTTAAGTAGGGGAGATTTATGATCTAATATCCAATTTTAAACTTTCACACTACAGAGACTCTCCCCTGCCTTTGTCTTACTATTTATACTTGAGGCTTGAAACTTTAAGATTTCAAATGGAATGAGGAACCCAAGTATTTGTCCTTATCTGCACCCAGGGCAGATTCCTGATTATTCAAACATCTCCGTTGGACCAGGAAGAAATCAAGGCCATTAAATCTTAATTGTATGTCTAAAATGGTGACCTTACTGTTTAAATACCCCCTTTTCAACATCCCAGTTAATGCAAGGTCTCTCTCAAGATTCCTCATTCATTTGTGTCCTTCTTGCTGAACAGAAATAAAATAGGTGCTTATCTAGAGAACTGTGCTTCACTCTGTTTTCTGTGGAGGACAGGTTTCTGTTTTAGACACTTGCAAGTCAGGACATCACCTTCTCCATGTTATGGTTTTCTTTGAGAACAAAGAACAAACAACAATTTGTGAGGAGTAGTAGTTGCCCCACTGGGAACCCAAATGGCTAGTTCCAATTGGGCAATGTAGCTCCTTCCTTCCTCCTTTCCTTCCCTTCCCTTCCCTTCATTCCCATCTTTCCTTTCCTCCTTCTTTCCCTCCCTCTTCTCCCTCTCTCCTCCTTCCTCTGTCCACATAGAAAATCATAACCTTACCTGCAGGTGCTCTTCCCAAAGAAATATAAATTTTGATTACTGAAACCTTACAAGATATCTTGGGGTTTAGGGGCTAGAATACTTTTTTAAGGGCCATGCCTTAAACCCAAATCACTCTGGCTTTCATTGATTGGCCAACACTAAGTCCCAGCCCAAGCCTCACTTGGTCGTTTTTGAGGTCTGGTGGCTCAGAAAGAGTGTAAATAGCAATCGTCTCTGTTTTGACCAGAAACCCTGAGAGTCTTCCCCTCCCAGGTTGATTTTTTTTTTTAATTAGGCAAAAGAAGCTTTTTTTTTTTTGGTCTCATTCCTTACCTAGCCTTAATCACTGAATGGGTGTTGTCTCAGACAAACTGAGACCTGGGGAAGACCTTAGCTTAAAAAGGTCAAGGTCTCCCACTGCATCCAGGGCCATCTCTAGTTGTCCAGGTCTGTATCTTGCCACTTGACCCAGATGGGTCTGGAGAGAATGAGGCTGGTATCTTTGTATATCCCTGCCTCACTTAAATCTAATTCACTTGCAAGTCATGACATCACCTTCCTGATGTCATGGTCCTCTTTGTGAATGAAGGACAAACAACAAGCTATCTAGGTGGAAGGAGTGTTCAAAATAATAACAAATAACCCTTGGCTCAAGTCCCCTCACTCACTTGGATCTCAGTCTTCTGTCTTCAGCAGAGTCCCCAAAGAATTCATTCAATCAGCATATAAAGCAAATTGCATTTATGGCAGTGAAAACAACAGGAAAGGATAATAGCATTAACACCAGAATTTTCATCTCCCCACCTCCTCGTAGGTTATACCTCTTTGTTCTTTTTTTTTTTTTTTTTTAGTGAGGCAATTGGGGTTAAGTGACTTGCCCAGGGTCACACAGCTAGTAAGTGTTAAGTATCTGAGGCCAGATTTGAACTCAGGTCCTCCTGACTCCAGGGCCGGTGCTCTATCCACTGCGCCACCTAGCTGCCTCTACCTCTTTGTTCTTATAGGGAAGGGGGATGAATGATGGAATAAGAGGCCTTTGTAAAGAATCACTAGAGTGTTCTCCATCTTCAGGTCATAGGAAAAAAGCCTCTTACCAAGATGGAGCTAACCCTGCCTCATTGTGTCATTAACAGCACCTCTACCTCTGAATGAGCACAGGTAAAATGGGTGTCAAGTGAATGCCTTAGGAACTAAGAATTAGCCTTCTCTGTTGCTAGCTTAACAAGTTTTCACCTTGTTTAGGTTTTTTGGTGTCCTAGATGACTGAGATAACTGAAATTGCTTTATCTCTTGTGCATAATTCTTATTTTAGAGAGTTTTGAGAGGTCATGAAGATTGGAGAAAAGGCCTAGTCCTCCATTTGTTGGTTATGTGACCCAGAAGTCTCTGGTCTAACATAAAGATGACACTTATCTCATACTTTAGCTGCTGATCCCCAGGAAAAACCCACACCCCGCCCCCTCCTTCTTATGGACTTCCCATTTAGTTCTCCTCCCAGAGTGTCAAAGCCGCAAGTCAGCTGCTTGATATTTCCATGACCTGGTCCCAAATTTCACCTCAGGTTGCCTATATGGTCAGATGTCCATGTCACCATTTTTTTTGTCACGGCTATGACTCAGTAGGATGAACCAGCATAAAATAACAAACTCCTAAAAGAATAATCCCCCACAAAGCACTAGAACACTTTTTAAAAGTCTGCCAGGAAGTGAAATTGAGAATGATTTTGACAGTTGCCCCTCCCCCACACACACACTTTTTTTTTTTTAAGTATACTTTCTTTTTCTGGAAACTGGGAGGGGCGGGGGAAGGGAAGGAAGGGAATAGCCATGACTTAATCTCTGGGCCTCTAGCTCTACGTAGAGAGACCACAAGTATTTCCCAAATGAAAGATACCCATCCTCCTTACCCAAAGGACACCTAGGCCCAAGGTAGTCCATGATCCACAGTCTCACAAAATTCTCCAAGTCCCCCCCCAACACACACACACACACACTGAACAAAACCCACCAATCCTCCTAGCTTAATAATATCTTTCCCACTATTTTTACAAAGTTCCCATAAGCCAGTCTTGTGATTTCTCTACCAAAAATAGCAGAGGAAGGAGGTATGGAAGCAGCTGCCTTTACAGTAGCCCGGAATCTAATTCATTTTACACTTCAGGCTCACATGGTCAGCTAAAGATCTCCAAAATGAAAGGGAAAACAAGTATCCATTGTGTAGCTGGCAGCTGCATAGGCCGGAGGCCAAACAAATGATACATTAGAATGTCACAACAAGGGGATCTTGGATTATGGAACATAGAATGTCATAACTGGAAGGTACCTTAAACAGACTTTTTTTTTTTTTGGCCATGGCCAAAGTGGGAAGATGTTTGCTTGACTATGTCTATTTATTACAAGGGTTTTGTTTTGCATTTTTCCATGGGAGGGGAGTGGTGGGAGAAGAGAGAGAAAATTATTTATCATTCATTGAAAAAAAACTAATAAAAAAAGACTAAGAGTAGGAAAGGTTGTTAGAGCAGAGAATATAATGAATGCTTGTCAAATTTATTGAACAGAGACTATAAACACTAGAAAGACTCTTAAAAGTCATCTAGTCTGGGGGCAGCTAGGTGGCGCAGTGGATAGAGCACCGGCCCTGGAGTCAGGAGGACCTGAGTTCAAATCTGACCTCAGACACTTAACACTTACTAGCTGTGTGACCCTGGGCAAGTCACTTAACCCCAATTGCCTCACTAAAAAAAAAAAAAAAAAGTCATCTAGTCACTTTATTGGTGAGGGGACTGAGGACTGGAGTAAGGGAATTGTTATTGTCATATAATTAGGGATGGATTTTGGATTTCCCCATGGGAATTCCATTATCAAAAAGGAAGGAGTAGGGGCAGCTAGGTGGCACAGTGGATAGAGCACTGGCCCTGGATTCAGGAGTACCTGAGTTCAAATCTGGCTTCAGACCCTTGACACGTACTAGCTGTATGACCCTGGGCAAGTCACTTAATCCCAATTGCCTCACCAAAAAAACAAACCAAAAACCAAAAACCCCAAAACGGAAGGAGTAGTAAGAGGCACTTTCCCTGAGAGAGAGAGAGAGAGAGAGAGAGAGAGAGAGAGAGAGAGAGAGCTCAAAATTAGGAGAGACACAGAACTTTGTACTTGGAGTTTTTCTTTCTTTCCTTTTTTCCTAATTGGTGAGGACAGATGAGAGGGAGAAAAAAAATAAATGCTTGATAATTTTTTAAAATAAAGATTTATTTAAAAACAAATAAAGAAGCAAAACTTGGAAGAGCACAGGCTGAACCAGGGACAAGAGAAAGTAAGAGGAGAAAGAAAAGATTCTCAGGAGAAAGTGTGAAGGAGAAATCTACCTCAGTAAATAATGTTTATTTAGGATGGTAAAAATGAAAAACAAAACTAAAAACCCAAACCTAAAAACAACCAAAGAAAAACAAATACCAGGACAGGACAGAGACCAGTATAAGGATCATAAATGTGGAGTTGAAAGGTCCTTCAGAGACCAAGAAAGAAACTAATTTTTACTGGGGCTTTGTTTGGGGACAGGGCCCAGGCCCCAAGGAGTAGGGAACATCAAGATTTCACTTCTGGTTGTATCCACAGAATGCATGTTCAGGACAATAGGAGGAGGCTAGATAGCAGAGAAGCCAGATCTTAGAGGGATATGGGGTTGGAGAATTTCTAAATCCTCACTCTTTTGAGAAGTAAGAGCCATAGAAAGTTTGGGGGGGGGGGTTGTTTTTGTATTTGTTTTTGTTTTTGCACCAACGATAGACCTGGGAAATAGCCTAGCTGTTCTAGAAAGCAATGAGGATCCAAAAAATCAATAAATTGTCTATACTCTTGGACCCAGTGATACTACTACTAGGCATATGCCCTAAAGAAATCAAAGAAAGGTGGAAAGAGGCCACCATATACAAATATTTATAGTAGTTCTTTTTTTGATGACAAAGGACTGGAAACTAAAGGAGTGCCCATCAAGTGAGTGATAGAACAAACAGTTACAGTATGTGAATGAATGGAATTGTATTACCACATGAAATGACCGACGGAATGGTTTCAGAGAAACTTGGGAACAGGTATGAAATGATGCAGAGGGGATGGAACAGAACCAGGAAAACAATTTCTATAATGATATCACTTTATAAAGACAAGTTTGGAAGATTTAAGAATTCTAATCAATGCAATGAACAACCACAATTCTGGAGGACTCCCCAGCTCCAGGCAGAGGTGATGGATTCAAGATGAAAAATGAGCTACACATCCATTTTGGGGCACGACCAGTGTGGGATTTGTTTTTCTTTTTGTTTTCAGTTTCGAAGGGGAGACAAGAGGGAGAGAAGGTAATGACTTGTTAACTGAAAACAACAACAAGAAAAGATTAGGAAGGCTGTAGAACAGAAGAGGGCTGGAAACAGTGATGAGATATAGGAAGATGATTTTGGAAACCTGAGCAGATGGTGTGTCTGGGGGCAGAATGGATGAAGGAGTCTGTTCAAGTAGTCTAGGCAGGACAGGATGTGGTGGATTTAGAACCTCCTCTCCCATTATTCCTCTCACTGAAGGGAAGATCCATCCTAATAAAGAAACCACCTTCAGATGTGTATTTTATAGATTTCATCTCCAGAGAACCGACTGCCTCAAAAAACTGCTCCTGTGACTTAACACAACTGCGCACTAGAGGGCGGAATGAGGCCCTGGATGTCCCACGAGCATCTCAAACTCAAACCTTCAAAACAGAACTCTTTCCCTCCCCAAACCCATCCCCTCTTTGGAACTTTTTTCTGCTACCTATGGTGCTAACATCCAGTTCACAGCCTCCTGACTGTCACTCACTCGTATATTCAATCAGCTGGAAAATCCTGTTGCTTCTAGAATAACTCTGTTATTTCCCTTCCATTCAACCACCCTCTGTCCTGTGGTTTAGCCCTCGCCCCTCCCCATCATCTTTTGCCTAGCCTAGTCATTCTAAAAGTGTGATCCATGGGAATCCTGGGGTGTCGGAGATCCTTTTGAAGGTTCATAATGTCAAAACTATTTTCATAATAATAAGACATTTTTGATATAGTGCTGGACCTAGAGGTAGGAAAACCTGAGTGCAAATCTAGCCTCAGTTGCTTGCTAGATGTGTGAACCTGGGTAAGTCACTTAACTTCTGCTTGTTTCAGTGTCTTTAACTGTTAAAAAGGGATAATAATAGCACCTACATTTCAGGGTTGTCAAAATGAGGATCAAATGAGATAATATTTGTAAAAGTACTTAGCAGAGTTCCTGACACATAGTAGGTGCTATATAAATTCTTATTCCCTTCCCCTTTTCCCCCTAATTTCTAATGTAGTAAATATCCATAGCAGGAGTCTAGGTGGCACAGTGGATAGAGCGCCAGCCCTGGAGTCAGGAAGACTCATCTTCCTGAGTTTAAATCTGGCCTCAGACACTTACTAGATGTGTGGCCCTGGACAAGTCGCTTAACCCTGTTTGCCTCAGTTTCCTCATCTGTAAAATGAACTGGAGAAGGAAGTGGCAAACCACTCCAGTATCTTTGCCAAGAAAACTCCAAATGGGGTCAGAAAAAGTCAGACATAACTGAAAAATGACTGAACAACAACAAAATATCCATAAATATAACACATATTAACAAAAACTCCTTTGTGGGGAGGCAGTGCTCAATAATTTTTAAGAATGCAGAAGGGTCCTGAGACTAAAAAGTTTGAGAACTAGGGCAGCGAGATGGCGCAGTGGATAAAGCACCAGCCCTGGATTCAAGAGGACCTGAGTTCAAATCTGGCCTCAGACACTTGATACTTACTAGCTGTGTGACCCTGGGCAAGTCACTTAACCCCCATTGCTTCACCAAAAAAAAAAAAAAAAGAAAGAAAATCACAGGCCTAGATTTTTTTAATAGCTTTCAATTTGGTACTGCTGTCTCAAGCCAGCTAAGATAGAGTGCTGGACCTGGACTCACAAAGACCTGAGTTCAAATCAAACACTTATTAACTATGTGACTCTGGGCAAGTCATTTAAACCATTAGCTCCCTTAGTTTACTCAGCTCTAAACTATGGGGATTGTAATAGCACATACCTCCCAGGGTTATTGTGAGGATCAAATGAGATAATATTTGTAAAGTGCCTAGCACAGTGCCTGGAACATAGCGGACCTTTAGTAAATGCTTGTTTTCTTTTCCCAAACTTCTCTTTATTCCAATACATCTTGTACATAGCTGCCTAAGGGGTATCCTAGCAAACATCCATTTTCAGCATCCTCATCTCCTTGGCAACACCACACAATACTAGAAACCAAATATAAAGTTCTCTCTTTGTCACTTAATGCTCTGCACAACCTGGACCCTTCTTATTATTCCAGTCTTCTTAAACAGGCATACCTCAGAGATATTGTGGGTCTAGTTCCAGGCCACCATAATAAAGTGAGTCACACAAATTTGTTGGTTTCCCAGTCACATAAAAATTACAGTTACACTATACTGTAGTCTATTAAGTATGCAGTAGTATTATATCTTTTTTTTTTAAACCAGCATACATACCTTAATTAAAAATACTTTATTGTTAAAAATGCTAACCATCATCTGAGCCATCAGAGAGTTGTGATCTTTTTGCCAGGGGAGGGTCTTGCCTCAGTGTTGATGGCTGCTGACTAATCAGGGTGGTTGGGGGTTGTTGTCTTAAAATAAGACAACAATGAAGTTTGCCTCATCAATCAACTCTTCCTTTCACTTGAACATTTAGAGGCCATTATAGGGTTATTAACTGGCCTAATTTCAATATTGTCCCATCTCAAGGAAGCCCCAGGAGAGGTAGAGGGTCAGCGGAGCAGTCAGAACACATGCAACCTTTATTGATTAAGTTTGAGGTCTTATGTGAGAGCCGTCGGAGGTGCCCCCAAAGGGTGACAATAGTTACATCAAAGATCGCTGGCCACAGATCACTCACCATCGCAGATTATAATAAGAATGAAAAGGTTTGAAATATCGAAAGAATTACCAAAGTAGGACATAGAGACACGGAGAACATGCTGTTGGGAAAATGGTACGAATAGGCCTGCTCAACCCAGGGTTGCCACAAACCTTTAATTTGCAAGAAATGCAATAAAACGAAGGATGCCTGTGCTTCATCCTACTCCGTGTACTCTGGCATCTAGTCAGACTGACCTAATTGCTATTTCATACCCACAGTGCTCTGTCTCCTGTCTCCAGTCTCCATGCCTTTTTCAATGGTTATCTTCCATGCCTGGGGGGGGTTCTCTCTCTTGACTTCTATTCTTTGGAATCTCTGTTTTTCTTCCAGACTTAGCTCAAGTGCTAACATCTGCATGGAGCTTTTCCTGATCTCCCTCACCCCACCTCCACCTTCCTCCACCTCCCCAGCTACTAGTGCCTTCCTCCCAGGGGCATGTTTCAGCCGGCTCAAACCTGGAGCATTACATCACAGATATCAGCAAATGCTACAAATCACAGCCTGTTAAATATCTACTACAACTATGTGCATGTTGTTTCCCCATAAACTGCTTGAGGGTAAAAACTCACTTATGTTTTTCGGTCACAGCTGCTTAGTATGGTACCTGGTGTATGATAAACATTTACTAAATAGTTTGTTGATCGAGTGACTGATGAACCAAACTATCAGGTATAAGACCAATTTAAATGATGGCCTCAGGCTTCTCTGTGTCACTGGGTCTAAGATCTCATCAGTGTGAGTACTCTATGGGTCCCCATAAATTCCCCCAAATCAAGATAATAGTAATGATTGACAGTAAACATTTATTAAGTGCCTACTATGTGCCAGGCACTGTGATATAAAGGATGCATATGTGGAAACTGGAATCAGAGGAGTAATGTAAAATGTAAAATGTCCTAGGCCATTAGTAAGTGACAGGGAAAGAAACGGGGTTAAGTGACTTGCCCAAAGTCACACAAGTGAGGTTGGCTTTGAACTCAGGTCCTCATGACTAAAAGGCTACTCCATCCACTGTGTTACCTAGCTGCCACTCAGACCTCCTCTTTTTAATTTAATTTAATTTTTTTTTTATTTTTAGTGAGGCAATTGGGGTTAAGTGACTTGCCCAGGGTCACACAGCTAGTAAGTGTTAAGTGTCTGAGGCCGGATTTGAATTCAGGTACTCCTGACTCCAGGGATGGTGCTCTATCCACTGCGCCACCTAGCTGCCCCAGAACCTTTTCATTTTGCTGATGAGAAACCCATACCCAGAGAGCAGAAGAGCCTTACCCAATATATCATACTTTGAATAGTGGGGGTGTAAGGACTAGAACCTGGTAGGAGGCGATGATGACTGGTGTTATTCAGTATTAATATTCAGGGATAGTCAGGAGAGAGATTATCTGGCTATTTATAGGATGTCCTGACAGAGGCAGCTCAGCTCAGGACAGGTCATAGACCAGAAGTCAGGCTCAAAGGAAATGGATTTCTAATAACTGAATCCATAATTATACCTTATTCATTGAGAAATGAATATGAACCATGAGCTATCATCTACACAGAGCAATCCCTCATGGTAGCCAGCTCAACCCCAGAAGCTGAGAGTCACACTTAGAATGTGGCTTGGAGAACAAAGGCAAAGAACATTTTCTTAGGAGAGATTTACCTCAAGCTCAGCTATCTCCACTCCAGGGATGTCTCTGTCTAAACTTAGAGGACCACACCGGTTATCAAATCTGGGCCCTGTGCTTACATTTCGTGCTAGAAACATCAGATCTCAGAAATATGAAGGACTCTACAATTCTGAGCAGGAACCCCGACTACAATGATCTCCCAAAATGTTTATCCAGTTTGTACTTGAAGACCTCCAGTGACAGTGAACTCATTACCTCCAGAAACAGTTCAGTCTACTTTGTTACAACTCTTATTGTTAAGAAGTTTTTCCTTTTCTAATACCCTCTGGATTACTCTCCAGAGGGCTGCCTATACCTCGAAGTTCTAGGGATTCTCCATGGGACCACCCTTCTAAGACTGTCACTCATAAGATCCAATTCATTTTTTTTTTTCATTAGGAACCCTATAAAAACATCATTCAAATTCCTAGTCAATCCTTTGATGTCAGAGCTGTAAACCACTATTGCCTGATGCTCGGAGACCAGCTATTCCTTCCCACAGGTATTACCCAATTCCCTCACTGGGAATCCCCAAGGTAGACCCCCTCTTTCCCTTCTCCATTCCTTTCTTTAGGTTTTTATGCATGCACTGATGGCCTCTGGACTTTCTTCACATAGCCCACCAGTCTCTGGCTGTGGTTAAGTATCAATTGGGCCACAACAAAGCTTCCCATGATGACTCAGAATCTGACCAAACAAGTTATTTGGGGAATAGACTGAGTTTAGACCAGTGGTACTTCTCTTAACTCATTAGTCACTAACTAGGGCTCCTGGCAGCCACACCTTCTTGGGTACCACCTGCCTTCACAGAAGATAGAAAGGACTGAGAGTTCAAACCCCATGCCCCAGTGATGGGGAACTCCTCCCTTCTTCTTAGGTCTATAAGTCACTAACCAGAGCGGTACTCTTAGCTTCTGTGTTTCCTTGGGCAGGATTTCCTGCCTTCACCAAAGAGAACAAGACTAAGTGCCTTGGTGACAAGGAATCCCTCTCCCACAATGCCTTTGAGATCCATGAGCTGCTGACTATTGCTAGGAACAGCAGTCTTGGGTCTAAGGCCTATGCTCCAGTGGTGGGAGCTTCTCCCTTATTATAACCAAGAGAAAACCAATACTCCTAGCAATATATATAGTCCATAAAAGAATAGCTGATTATTAATGCCTTGTTAACACACTAATGTCTCATCATCTATATTTACATGCTATAAACTATGTCATCCTAACTTCTCTCTTATTACTCTTCATTTTGCCCACTTGTGCCAAGAACAAGTCTGATCTCAATTCCATATGAGAACTCTTTAAAGCATTCATTAAAAATTTATTAAATGGGGCAGCTAGGTGGCGCAGTGGATAAAGCACCAGCCCTGGAGTCAGGAGAACCTGAGTTCAAATCCGGCCTCAGACACTTGACACTTACTAGCTGTGTGACCCTAGGCAAGTCACTTAACCCCAATTGCCTCCCTAAAAAAAAAAAAAAATTTATTAAATGCCTACTGTGTGCAGAGCCCTGTGCTGGATGCTGAAGGATAGAAGTTGTTCAATTAAAATACAGCCTCTGCCCTCATGGAGCACATAGTCTAGTAGGACTGTAAAATAGAACAACAGGTATATCAGTTGGGAGCAAGGAAATGTTGCAGGAAGGCAGTTTGTTCTTCCCTCGTCTCAATAGCTCTTACAGATGTTAACATTTTCTAATCCAAGTGTGCTGGAATCTTTCTCTTCTCCAGAAGTTACTTTCCCTGGAAATTCCACTCTCGTAGTACTAGGACACAGTTTGGATCAATGCTCCAGGGCTGGGTCTCCACTCTGGCTAGTCTTAGGCACTGTAGATAATTATAATACATAATCTTACTAATAGCTCCCTGACATGCAAAGTGCTATGTGAGGTTGGAAGGGGCAGGATATTACTCAGAACATCATGGAGGCGATAACATCTGAGTTAGGTGTTAAAGTTATTTCAATACTTCAATGTATCCATGGCCCAATAGTGTGAGTGCTCCCTCTCCGTCTACAAATAACAGCTAATCTATGCCTTCTTATCTTGTTCTCTGCATGTATTTTCTTATAAATCTTCCACAGAGATACGGCAGGGTTGGTTGGTTGGGGGATTATTTGTGCTGTCACAGGTAAAAATCCAGCCAAGTGGTTTGAAGCATCTCAGATTGTAATATCTGAGTTATCCTGCAGGTGGCATTCTACTCTAGCAGCTTCTTCTGTGTCCATGGGCCAACATTTCAGCAGGCTGCAATTCATTTCAGTTAAATATTCCATTGTGTTCAACTCCGACATTCATGATTCCTCATGGTCCATGGTAGGTCCTGATTGGCCCTAGCTGCTCCAATATCCCTGGTCCTGCCCAGCTTCTCCAATGTGGCACTCCTTGCCTCTTGGTCTATCACTGCTCATCCCTGTCACAGAGAGCTGGGTATAGCCCAAGGGGCAATCTCATTTCAAGTGGCCCTCTCTGCACTAGAGACAAAGAAGATTCAGAGAAGTAAAACAAGACACCCTTTTCTCCCTGGCTTCTAGTCATAGAGAATCCATTCCACCTGCTGAAGACCTTTCCTTTCTTTTTTTTTTTTCTCAAATATTTATTATGTATCATTGTAGAGATCTAACACAAAGACATTCTTTCCTGAGCAGTATTATTTCAGATCTACAGTACGCTGCCAAAACAACACAAAAACGAATCCATAGCTTTGTGAATTCACTTTCCCCAACCTTTAATGTTTCCTTTAAAAGAAAAAAAAAGGTGATTCAAATGTTTTGTCACATTCATATCACAGAACCATAAATTTTGAGAGTTGGAAGGGACCCCAGAGGCCATCTCATTAAATCCAACTACAAAATATTGTAGTTTGCAGTTTAGATGTGATGGTAGAGGTCATTTGTAATTTGTGTTTAAGATCTTACAAACCCACTTTATGCCTTAATACTGTGTTTACTAGAATGTTATTCAGAAGAAAGAAATATTTCTAGTGGAAATTTGTCTGCTAAAGATAATTCTAAATCAACTTTGGATATTTGACTTTCAAAGAAAATTAGTGTCCCAAGTCTCTTCTGCTTTTATCTTGCTAAACTTTCATAAAGGAATGAATATCCAATTTCCAAGGGTGTATCCAATTTCAGATGGGGATATGTAGGTATAATATGGCTGTGGTGTGGTGAAAAGAAAGAAACTTTGTTCACTGCATCCATTCAAAACAGATAGAGTTTCACTTTTAATACTCTTTGGGCTCTGTTAATTATATTTGACTGAGGAGGTCAGGCATTTTCATGTACTAGCTAGTTTCAGAGCAAGGGAAGTTCTGCAATCAGAACAGAAGAGAAACTAGTGTGAAGGCCTTTCTATAATTTTAAAAACTATTTAATGGGCACCAAAGCTACAGCTGGGTTCTCTGTTACTCTCTCAGTACATGGCCTGCCCACTTCCTCTGTGTCACTTGTGTCATGTGCACAAGAAATTATTGGCAGTGTTCTATGGGATATTAACAACTACTCTGCATCTTGTTATTACTCTCTGAGTCAATTGCAGTTACGATTCTTCTGAGATTGCTGTTTTATCATCTATGGCTATGTAATACCACTGAGAGAATGTTAGTGGTATATAACCTCTTAAATTTAAAAAATGTTATTATTTTCTCAATTAAGCACATTTATTTTCTGTCCCACAGAATGATAAAGAAAAGAAAAATAAAAACCTCATAACAAATATGTAGTCAAGTGAAACAAATTCCCATTTTAGTCAGGTCTAGACATGCATGTCTCAGTCGATGTTTTAAGTATAAACAATTCTCCAGCACGAAGTGGGTACCATGCTTCAACTTTGGGTCTCTGGAATGTGGTTTATCATTGCATTGATCAGAGTTTTAAAGACTTTCAAAGATGTTTTTCTTTATAATATTGTTATTGTATAAGTTGTTTTCCTAGTTCTGTTCACTCTCCTTCAGTTCATAGAAGTATAATAGCCCTTTTTTGTGGGTCAATTGGGGTTAAGTGGCTTGCCCAGGGTCACACAGCTAGTAAGTGTTGTGTCTGAGACCGCATTTGAACTCAGGTCCTCCTGACTCCAGGGCCAATGCTCTATCCACTGTACTACCTAGCTGCCCCCATAGTCTTTTTAAAATACAAGTTTTATTGACATTTTAAAAACATAGTCATCCCTTATCAGTGACCTTTCCTACCACCCATACCAACACCAATAGCACCTGCCATTATAATAAATAACTATTGTTAAGTATAACAAACCAATATGTTGGCCAGGTCTGACAATGTGTACCTCATTGTGCACTTATAATCCATCTAGCTCTCTCCACTTAATGAGGAAGGTTTATTTTGTCACTGAGTCTTTGAAGTCAAGATTGGTCATTCCATTCATCAGAGTTCTAATGAAATTTTTGCAGGAGGGAGCAATTTGAACCCCCTGAAAGCATGTATATAATTTCTTTCATTTTGGGGGGGGGAGGCAGGGCAATGAGGGTTAAGTGACTTGCCCAGGGTCACACAGCTAGTAAGTGTCAAGTGTCTGAGGTCAGATTTGAACTCAGGTCCTCCTGAATCCAGGGCCCGTGCTTTATCCACTGTGCCACCTAGCTGACCCTCGCATGTATATAATTTCACAAAAACTCTCCAATCTAATTTCTTCATCCTACCAGAGTGAGAATGAGAGAGTGAGAGATCAAGAGAGCCAAAGTATCTAACAGGTGCCAAGTACTATGTTAAGCACTGGTAATCACCTCTATGTCATGGTTCTCCTTAACAAACAACAACAACAAATGCAACAAGCAAGACAGTCTCTGCACTCAGAGAGCTTATGGTATAATGGAAAGACAGCCAGTAATATGTTTAACAACTGACTCTTGGGTAGAGACAAGTTTGCAGGATACACTTTTAAGTTTAATTTGCATTGTTTCCATTTTATCCATCACCTTCTGGAGTCCAAACAATAAAGCAATAAATCAAGCCTTGATTTATAAGTTTCTTGATCTCTGAAGTGTAGATGCTCACACTTAAAATTTAACAATTGATTCTCTCAAGCTAGCTCCTGGCAATGAGTATGGAAAGGGAGTTGGGAATGTGCAGGTAAGTCAAATCAATAAGCCTTTATTAAGCTTCTACTATGTACTGGAAACTTTGCTAAAAACTGGGGGTGGAAGGAAGGAAAGAGAGTATTTTTCTTAAAAGGCAGAGACGGTCTCATTTGGGGGCAAGATGGTGAGAAAATAGTAGGGAAGTGCCCTGGCTGCTGGGCTCCAGCCAGAAAAGGTGAAAGCTCAAAGTGGGAAGGGGGTGGCATGGAGAAGCAGGGGAAGGAAGTTGCAGGCATAAGAATATCCTAAACAAAGAATTCTTAATGGAATCTATGGATAGATTTCAAGGTATTCCTGGATGGGGAAAATGCATCTTTGTTTTCATTAGTCTAAAACTGTAATTTTTCATTTCCTTCCATTATAAATATAGGTATAATCCTTGGCTCAAAGGGCCGATTGCATGGGACTCTCTTCTCATTGGTGGAAATTGATTACTCAGTGCCCCAAGCCTGCTGAGGGGCAGATAAAGTTTGTAAAAGCTAGAAAGAATTGAGATCTGGGTTTCTGTCTTCCAGCTTCAAGAAAGGAGATACACCATTCTAACTTCTCTTCAGATGTCTAAAGGGAGAAAAAACTCTGGGAAGAAGTTGACATGTAGAGAAGCCAACACTTAGATCATGTCCCGGTTCCCATTTTACTACACTAGAGGCTTCAGGGAGTTACTCCTTAAGACTTTCTCTCTTGGTTGAGCTGAGTCTGTGTAACATCTGTTTATATTTTCCTGTATGCACTTTCTCTGATTCCTGTTTTGCTATTGATTTGGATAAATGGATTTATTTACTCTGTGTGTTCATTGTAGAATTGGCATTTGGTAGGAAGAGAGTCAAGCCTTGGGTATATAGCTTGGGACCCTTCTTTCCCATTAAGGGATAATAATCAGAAGTGTAACTTGAACCTAAAATTACTTTCTCTAGTCTGATAATATTAAAGAGAGAAGATAGATATAATTCTAGCTTGTTATCCCCTTTCTCTAAGGAGAGCAAAGTGGCCAGCCTCTGGCTCCAACCTTATGCTTCCTCCCTTGGCAGGAATAAAAATCTCCCCAGGAGAAGGACAGGAGTAGGAGACTCTAAAGATGTCTGTTCTTATATCTCCTTGTGAGCTGCATCTAAACAGACCTATGTGGACACACATAACCTACATGAGCAAAACAAAACAATGTACCAGACACAACCACCCCCACATAGGCAACAAAAGGGGTCTGTGATATACAAAAAAGGTGAAGAACTCCTGACCTAAACAAAGGCTCAGAGGTGGTACAGGTATGGCTTGAGACCTGTCAGTTAACCTTTACCTGGTTAGCTCGTTGCCAAGACAGTTTTACTGGGGTGTGACTGCTGCACATGCTACAGATTCTCAGGGTCACAGGTGAGAGTTGGGTGAAAGGTGCACACCACCGCTAAGTAGGTGGTGAAGAGGGGCAGATTATGAAGAGGCACAAATGCCAGGTAGAAATTTGTGAATTTTACTTGGTACATAATGAGACGCTGAAGGTTTTGGAGCAGAGAAGTGATAAGACAGCCTCGACTTACCCATAAAGAAGATAAAATTGGCAGCAAGTAAGAGAGATAGACTGGAGGTTGTAGGGGCCAAATTTAATATATGAAGAGTTAATTAGGTGGCTTACCTAAATATTGGGGTCCCAGAGATAATGAGGGACCCCTAGGTTTAAAGCTCCCTCCCCTCAGAAACTGCCTTTTTAGATATTTCTCCCAGGCCAATAAGAAAGGAGCCTTACAGCTTCTGTTCCACAGATGTTTTATTAGGGAGAATAAAGTAAACAGCAAAGGTGAAATTAATAAAATCAAAGACAAGGAAATAGGGAAAAAGGAAATCCGGTTAATCCTTGTAGCTCTAACCGAAGTCTATTCAAAAAAGCAGAGTACCTTACCGCAGGGAGCTTGTAGCTTCTTCTGTTTCTTATTCATATTTTAGCCTCTTTTATGCCTTTTAAGGTTGAATTCTCTTGAAGTGCAAGTGTTTACTGTCTCAAGCTTCTTTTTCTGGGGGCCAGGGGCTGAGTCACTGCCTTTCTGCTCTGAGGTGTCAGTAGCTTGCAGCTTGCTCACTGCATTGGAGTGGCCCAGCCTAGTTGTGCCTGTTGGGTAGCAGATACCCTAGCTGGCAGATTGCCTTCTGCCTTAGGGCTGGAGGCCTCACAACTGGCCTGCTATGCCACTAGTTTGCTGAGGTAGGACCTCAGGTCCTCAGTTACTGTTGCTAAAAGCCTTTTGCTGACTTGCCCAGACACCTTCTGCACTGAGCTGTGCTCCCCTTTTACCCAAATGAAACAGACCTTTCCTAAAGATCTTCTAGGTTATCTTAAGTCAGAAGACTGTTTCACTCCAGGTTTTTTTTGCAGGTTTTGCAGCTCCAGAATCTGTTGAGAGGCTTAATTTAACGTTTCTGAGGGAAATTTGGGAGAGCTCAGGCAGCTTCCTGGTTTCACTCTACCATCTTGGCTCTACCTCCAGAACTCAAGATAATGGATTCAGGATGCAGATGGAGACATTTATTTTGGAGGCATGGCCAAGGCAGGAATTGGTTTTGCTTAATTATGCATATATGTTACAAGAATTTTGTTTTATTTTTCCCCAAGGTGGGGAGAAGTGGAAAGGAAGAGAGAATAGATTTTTGTTCATTGAAAACATTTTTATTTAAATGTAAAAATAAATTATTAAAAATTTTAAATTCCTGCAAAACTTAAGAAGAAGATATCTAAAGGTCTAAAGGTTTATGCATTTAGAAATTATGCTGATTATTCAGAACCTTCTTAGTTTGACTTCTGTTCAAAGCCACCACTATCAAAGGCAGTTCTAGGATTTCAATCTAGAAGGGACCTTAAAATCTATCTAGTCCTATACTTTCATTTTGTAGATAAGAAAAGCAAAGCCCAGAAAAGAAAGGTGACAGGCCCAATACCACACAGCCAGTAAGTATGAGAGTAAGACTTTGACTCCAGGTCCTCTAATTATTAATTCAGTGTTCTTTCCACTACACCTTGTTCCTGTAGCCATCAGCCCTTTATCCTTCCGAGGGAAAAGAGATCTTTCCTAGTCTTCCTTAATGCTAATGCCATTCCTCAGCAATTATTTCCCTTGTAAGTTGTATCCCCCTTTAGAATGTGAACTCCTTGATAGCAAGGACTGATTTACTTTTTGATTTGTATTGTCAATTTTTAGCACACTATTTTGTACACAGTAAACACTTAATAAATGACTTTTTCATTCATTCATTCATTGTATATACATAGTTGTTTGTGTATTGTCTCCTCTCATTAGAATATAAGCTCCCTTTCTATTGTGATAAGAGAATTTCTGGCAGGTCCCATAACTAGTTAGAGCCTGTAGAATTTATCAAACTCATTATCTCAAGTGACTAATTGGCAAGTAATAAGAGAATTTCTCTTTCAGCTTTATTACCTCTATTTACTTAATACAAGCATGATGCTTAACTAGTTATAGCTCTGGTATTAATGATTAGTCTTGGGGACAGCTAGGTGGCGCAGTGGATAAAGGTGGCCTGGATTCAGGAGGACCTGAGTTCAAATCCAGCCTCAGACACTTGACACTTACTAGCTGTGTGACCCTGGGCAAGTCACTTAACCCTCATTGCCTGCCCCCCCCCAAAATGGTTAGTCTAAAAATTTCAGCTATATCCCTGATGTCTACTGCCCAGTTTATTATTTTACCTGATGTACATCTTTCCCTTCTGCTTTCTGTTCTTTGATGTCTAAATCTTTACATTCCCTTTCTGCCTTTTGTAAAAATTCCATTGTATCCTTCCTATGTGTCTAAAAATTATATAATGTAGCAGGGCCCACACTGATTTTTGTATATAGGTCTATATTCTGAGCATATAATAAAATGGTTTTTATGTGTTTCTGTTTGATAAGTACGATTGGCAGTACCTACCAACAAATCCTGAGACAGTTTCTGTCTCAGAGATGGTGACCATAAAGGGATAAGAGTAGATCAGATGGGGGCAGCTAGGTGGCACAGTGGACAGAGTACTGGCCCTGGAGTCAGGAGGGACCTGAGTTCAAATCCAGCCTCAGACACTTGACACTAGCTGTGTGACCCTGGGCAAGTCACTTAACCCTCATTGCCCCACCAAAAAAAAAAAACTAATAAAAGGAAATCAAGAATAAAAAGTTCTCATAATAATGTTCTTTTCTAGAAAATCACAGAGATAGGTGGCACAGTGGATAGAGCACTGGGCCTTGAATCAGAAGACTCATCTTCCTCAGTTCAAATCTGACTTCAGACATCTATGAGCTATGTGGCCCTGAGCAAGTCACTTAACCCTATTTGCTTCAGTTTCCTGATCTGTAAAATGATCTAGAAAAGGAAATAGCAACCCACTCCAGTATCTCTGCCAAGAAAATCTCAAATGGGTTCACGAAGAGTTGGACAGGACTGAAAAAATGACTGAACAAATGTCTGTATAGTCTGTTTATCTTGTCTGTCTGATTGTCATTTGTAATTACTGTATTGTCTTGGTTACCCTTTCTGTTTAAATTCCTAAGTACTGTAATCTTGATCCGGTCTGGTCTGACATAAAACTTCAGTGGAAAGAAATAACTTTTTGGCATCTCTCAGGTTCTGGTATTTCAAGTTGGGTTAAATTTTGCTCTGGTTTTGGTTTGTGGCAAATTGCCCATACATTTGGAAGCTAAATTATTCCTGTTCAAATCTACTCCCTACCTAAAGACATTCCTTTAATTTGTCTCTTGGATAATTGGAAGAAACCTTCTTTCAAAAGAACCCAATCTGTTGAAAATCTGATTTTGACTTTGTGACTCCGTGGAAAATCTTTTGAAATTAAAAACAATTGCCTACCTCAGTTCTTATGCTGACTTCACTTTCCTGGAAAATGGGAAGTAGTGTGCATGGTAATTCTGGTGACCTTTTGATTAAACTTTTAGTGGGACACAACTTTCAAGAACTTGCAGGAAAAGACAGGCAACTTTTTCTCATTTTGTGTTCCCAAATCCATTTACACAAACTTATAACAGCTCTTTTGATCTCCAAAGTCTCCAAACTCAAAAGAGGTTCAATAAGTTTTTGTAATTAATTGGTATGGTGCTGATTGCAAAGGACATATTCACTGCAATGATGGAAGCAAGTTTGAAGATATAGTTACAATTGGGGAATATGACTATTATTGGGAAATATACAGATGTGATGGGACTGAGAAAGTAATGAAGGTAAGTAAAGTGTTAAATAAGTTGAGAGGGCTTTACTCAATGAAGGAAGGGAGGAAAAAAGGGAAGAAAGCTTCAGGAAGTTTTGGATCTCACTAAGATTAGAGGATAAAGGGAAGATTTCTATGCCTCTAAAGTTGTAAACACTATTTGGGAGACATGCTTGATACGACTAGTTTCAATATTTCTCATGATCTCTGAGTTTTTATTTCAGCTATTTAGACATTCTTGATGATATAGATAAACAGCTAGAATCATAACATGATGATTTTGTAGTTTAGAGTTTTTATTTCATAATCATAAACTTAACTCTGTTTAACTTGTTGGAAGGAAAAAGGAAATGAAATCCAAAGAGAATTGCAGCAAGTGAGAGCACAAGGATTATGAGGTATAGAGTAGATGGGTTCAGGGGTGCTCTCTCCAGCTACAGAGGAATGATTTTGATGACAAGACAAAAAGCAAAACAAAAAAACTTATGAGAGTTGTCCACAGTTGCAATGGTGATCTTCTTGCTGGTCTTGCCATCTCGAGAACCGAAATGCTCCGTGGCCTCCATAATAGTCACGCCTTCTTTCACTTGGCCAAAGACATGCTTGCCATCTAACCAGTCAGTCTCAGCAGTGCAGATGAAAAGCTGGGAGCCATGTGTTTGTGTGGGTCCAGGCATTTGCCATGGACAGATGTCAGGGCAGCACGCTTCAGGATGAAGTTCTCTTCAGCTAATTTCTCCCCATAGATGGACCCTGCCAGCAGTGCCATTATGGCGTGTGAAGTCACCACCCTGCACATGAACCCAGGAATGATTCTATGAAAGCAGGATCCCTTGCAACCAAATCCCTTCTCTCCAGTGCTCAGAGCACAGAAGTTTTCTGCCGTCTTTGGAAACTTGTCTGCAAAGAGCTCAAAAGTAACCTGGCCCAGGGGCTCGTTATTGACGGTGATGTCGAAATACACGATGGGACTGACCAATGGTCACAGATGCCTGAGCCAGGGGCGATTGGTGGAGGCAGAGGTGGTGGGGATCAGCATCTGGCAGGAGGAACCAAGACAAGGACTCCCAGTTGGCGGTGTCTGCAAAGTTAAAAAAAGAAAAAAATATATATATATAGATATATATAATATATATATATATATATATATAATATATATATATGTTATTTTTGCAGGGGCATAACATATTTTAAATTGGCAGGATTCTATTCAGTTACAACATTTATCAAAGAAAGCATATAGAAATGAATTTGAAGCACAGAATTGAGTAGAACATACTAAAATTCTGTCCTTGAAGGAACAATAGAAGGATACATTCATACTTTACAAAACTATAGGGAATATGCCTTCATGATTTTCATTACTTTGTAACAGAGGTTACAAAGCACTGGCGGTAAATGACCCTTTGGTATATTGAGAGCCTGTATGGTAGTATTTGTAACTCTGAATCTAAATTTGATTTGATTAAGTTTGTCCCATGGAAAGGATTCTTTGTAAAGCACTCAACGGGGTCCATTTTACTTATAAAGAAGGAATTGTTTTCTTCGATCTAGAGCAAATTATGCTAGCTATGCTAATGAAGAGGGGCACATGGGTGGTACAACGAATAGAGTACCTGGACTGGAGACAGGAAGATCTGAGTTCAAATTCAGCTTTTGACACTCATCCTGGGCAAGTCACTTAATCCCTATTTACCTTAGTTTCCCATCTGTAAAGCAGGAACACACTAGAGAAAGAAATAGCAAACCCTTCCCGTATCTTTACCAAGAAAACCTCATAGTCAGATATGACTGAAGAACCACCACAACAGATGCTAACAAAGACATTCTTTCCTTTGTGACAATTTAAGCACCCTCTTTTTGTTTAATAGCTACCTTCTCATGTTTCCATGTCTGTAGAAATTAAATGAATAATGAATTTATTAATCAGCTTGATTTGTTTGAGCTTCCTTATTATTCAAGAGAGGCTGAAATAACTTGGGAATCAAAAATCAGCCTACCAGGAGGTAGAATGAGTTTTGCTCAAGTCTGACATACCAACAATCTTGTCCGCTGGGTAAACCCAGAATATCTCTGCTGTATCAGCAACCACAGGGCCAGCTCAAACTGTTCCCATCAGCCCCAAATGGACAGAACTTGTACTAACATCTTGGTTCCAGGTACTCTGTATTTCTCCTATTCTCCTGCTTCCTTTTGCTGTAAAAACCATATAAACCACTCTCTAAAACCCCCAGTCTTTGAAGCAGCAGACTGGGTTCTCCTGTTTCCCTTTTGTGCAATAGGCTGTCCTCACCAATAAACGCTTCCGGGTTTTGCACTCTTTGTTCTCTCTGTTCAGGTGCTATACCCCCAAAGATTCAAATGACCAATTAATCATGTCCTACCTCACTTTTAGTAATCCCGCTTCATAAGAAGATGTTGCTTTCTCTGACTCATGTGGCTTAAGAGGGGAAAACATAGGTATGAGAAATTGACACATATCCATCACCTCCTGATGAGATGTGTCACACTCTTGAGTGAATAAACTGCAGTTAACTTGTCAGAATGCTGTGCTGCCTTATTTAGGCAATAGCTGGCAAGAACCCTGAAAATTCTCACCACAGTCCTAATAATATTGTAAGGCAGTATTATTTAAAGTGAGATTGTTTTTTCCTCTAAGGATGGTTGTGATATTTGGCCCTCTATAAATAAAACATCTTGACTGAAAATACATTTGGAAAAAAAAAAAGAAAATACATTTGGGGGTAGGGGGCACCTAGGTGGTGCAGTGGATAGAGCACCAGCCCTGGAGTCAGGAGTACCTGAGTTTAAATCTGGCCTCAGACACTTAACACTTGCCAGCTGTGTGACCCTGGGCAAGTCACTTAACCCCAATTGCCTCAGCAAATAAATAAATAAATAAATAAATAAAAATAAAAACAGTATTTCTTAAATAATGATTTCCCAAAATCATAATGGAAGAAATTAAGCAAGAATTAATAGTATGAATTTAAAACACAGACCATCGCTAACTCTCCACTCTTTATCAGCCGTTTTTCTGGTTTAGACTCCTTGAAAAGATGCCCCTGTGCTGGGTATCCCTGGTGAATCTCACCCCTCACATCCCAGTTTCCCTGTTCCTTTTGTGTATTGTTTTCCTTTTTGTGTTAAAATTTGTATCTTGTCCTGGTCCCCCTGACTATTCCTTCCCCTTCTAGCCAGTAAAATTTACCAGGAAACAGGATTACAAAAGGGAACCCGAGAGTTATATATGAAGTGTCTCAACGATTGAGGGAGCATAATTTATAAATTGTATCATATATTAAATAAAATTCACATCTTGGTAATATATGCCATATCAGGAGAAACAATACAGGCACCACTTGTCAAAGTTCTAGTCCTGTGATATATAATTCCAGACAAAATTCAGACCTCCACAGCTTCAGACCGGCAGGACATCAAAAAAAAAAATAAATACTGAAAACTTTGAGATGATGACTTTGAAGTTTTACTGATAACTCTGAGATCCAAACATGAACTAACCCCAAGGTGGCACAGATAGTAGTTGGTAACCTATATCAGATAACCTATATCAGATTGCTTGCTATCTTTGGGAGAGGGGAGGGAAGGGAGGGAAGAAGAAACATTTGAAACTCAAAAGTCTTACAAAAATGGATGTTGAAAACTATCTTTATATGTAATTGGAAAAAATAAAATAAAATACTATTTAAAAAGAAATACTGTTAATTTGAGATAATTATACCTAAACTATATTGCATTTATTGGAAGTTAGCTTTTCTTTTTATTTAAATGCTATGATTACACTGTTGTAATTAATGATTGTCCTTAATATATAAAGAAGATTGCTCTGGTATGTTTTCTTGGGAGGCTGTTCATCTTTATTTGGATGGAAGAGTGCCCTTCTGGGTAAAAAAAAAAAAATCTTTGTGCTTTTTAGATAGGAATTTTCTGTTTTATTTGTAAATTCCATTGTCTATAAGAGGCTTTTGTCAGATCCAGTACATTTTTAAAGATTATGAAATTGTATCTGGTCTATATAAGCAATATGCAAATAAGGAGTTTTGTCAATTCTATCCTGAGACTAGAAGTGAATTGTGGTATTATTTTACAGAGGTACTAAACTTTTATCCCAAAACATTCAAACTAAAGTGGAAAATAGTTTGCTATTTATGTGATAAGTTGTCTGGTCACTGGTTCTAAAAATTATGAAATTGCATCTGGAATAGTATGTATTTAAGTTATATCTTTGAGCTAACTTAGTTTTACATAAATACTTTAATATTGCAAGGCTAACAGGGGCCAGTATTTTTGCTCTGGGTTATGAGTGAACTATTATGTTTCACTTTATGTATAAAATTCCAGAGGATAAATGTTTCCTCAATTTCTTCTTAATTGATTTTATATCAAGATATGTTTAAACTGGAAAAGTAAAATGATTCAAAAATGCTTTGGGAATGCCTGTATATATGCTCTGCTCATGAATTTTAAAATTATTATTTGTGTTAACCAACTATTATTCCAATGTGAAAAGAGCTGTGTACTGCTCTATACTGTATACTCTATATTGTATTGGAACTTGCTAACTGGGATGAAACTGTCATTTGATTGCTCTGAGCTATGAATTCAGGTATACCTATTAGAATTATGGTTAAACCAATACTCCATCATTCAAGGGAAATGCTAAGGGCTGCTCAGAGAAGGTGCCTTTTGGAAACTTCTGAGGGCAAATGGTAACTGGGAAAGTTGCCTTACAAAGATAATGGCTGGATCCTCTTGACTCAGTTTCCCCACTATGCTCTTTCCTTTCTAAACAGAAATGTTTTGCACCTGGTTGATTATGAGGTGGCTATAATACCTTGTGAATAATGTGGAACTCTGTTGCATGATTGGCTGTTCAAAATAATATCTATAAAATTTTTCTGAAATCAACCTGGTATACCTGTCATAGTTGAATTTGTGACTTTAGGCTTAGTCCTGAGAAAATAGCCCTGATTTTGTTGCAACAATGGCATTCTTCTTTTCTTTTTTTCTTCAATTATTTATTTTTAACATTTATTTGTAAAAAATTTTAAGGTCCAAATTCCCTCCCTCTATACAGCTCCCCCCAATCAACTGAGAGGGCAAGCAATATGATATTAATTATACGTGTGAAGTTATGCAAAACACATTTCCATATTGGCCATATTGAAAAAAATCAAGAAAAATAAAATAAAATAAAATGTGCTTCAATCTGCACTCAAGAGTTCATCAGTTCTCTCTCTGAAGATGGATAGCATTTTTTTCACCACAGGTTCTTTGGAATTGTCTTCAATCATTGTCTTAATCAATTAGTTAAGTGTTTCACACTAAGTGCTTCATTGTACAATATTGCTGTTACTGTATGCAATGTTCTCTTGGTTCTGCTCACTTCACTTTGAATCATCATTTCATGCAAGTCTTCTGTTTTTCAGAAGTCACCTCCCTTATCATTTTTAATAACCCATCAATATTCCATTAAAATCATATAACACAATTTGTTCAGTCATTCCAAGAAAACTTGGAAGGCAGGTAGTAAAGGTCTATTGCACCAGGGTGGGAGTAGAGTGCACTCCAGCACAGGCAGTACCATAGAAAACTAGCAGAAGACCTTTTGAGCAACTGAATCATAGCAGCAGCAGCTGCTTCCAGAGCTCTGAACTCAAAGAGGATAAGGGGCTTGCACAACTGGTCAGAAGGAGATTGCAAAGTTATCTTTGCTGGCACTGAGTGCAAAAATCTGTTTCATTGCCAATATTCACATTCAGGACTCAGTCCTGGGTCACAGTCTCAGGGCAATGAGGAGTTCTAGCATACCAGAGCTTGTGGCTGCAGGGGAAAGGGGACCCTGGTCAAAGTTCAAGGGCAGAAAAGAGTGCTTGTGGCCACTTACAGACCAGAGAAGTAGTAAACATACCTCTTCTTTGATCATATCACCTTAAAAGAACTGCAAGCTTACAGACATTCAGAACTAGCTGCACAAAAAAACCTGAAGATTCATACAGTGTTCCCTCCACCCTGGGGCAGAGAGCCTAACTTTAATATAAAGGTAAAAGTCAAGAAAGTCAAGAAAAATGAGAAAACAAGAAAAAAAGATCCTGACCATAAAAAGTTACTATAGTGACAGGAAAGATAAAAGCACAAGATCAGAAGAAGACAACAATGTCAAAATAACTATATCCAAAGCCTTTGGTTTAGTTCCAAAAAGAATTTCTGGAAGATCTCAAAAAGGCATTTCAAAATCAAACAAGAGAGGTAGAGGAAAAATTAGGGAAAGAAATGAGAGTAATGCAAGAAAATCATGAAAAAAACAGTCAACATCTTGGTGAAGGAGAAAAAGAAATACTGAAGAAAATAACCCTCCAAAAAAAAAAGGAATAGACCAAATGGTAAAGTGACACGAAATTCAATGGAGAGAAAAATACCTTAAAAAGCATAATTGGCCACATGGAAAAAGATATACAAAAATTAATGAAAAGAACTCCTTTAAAAAGTAGAATGGAAAAGGAGGTACAAAAGGTCAATGAAGAAAATAATTTCTTAAAAATTAGAATTGGACAAATGGAAGCTTATGACTCCATGAGACATCAAGAAACAATCAAATAAAATCAAAAGAATGGGAAAAAATGAATTGTGAAATATATCATTAGGAAAACAACTGGCCTGGGAAAATAGATAGAGGAGAGATCATTTATGCACTATTAAAATACCTGAAAGCCATGATTTTTAAAAAAAGATCCCAGATATCATCCTTCAAGAAATTATCATGGAAAACTGCTCCAAGACTTTAAAAACAGAGGACAAAATAGAAATTGAAAGAATCCACCAATCACTTCCAGAAAATGAAAGCTCCTGGGAATATTAAAGCCAAATTCCAGAATTCATAGGTCAAGATGAAAATATTGCAAGCAGTCAGAAAGAAATCATTCAAATATAATGGAGCCACAGTAAGGATAACACAAAATTTAGGAACTTCTACATTAAAGGATCAGAAGGTTTGGAATATGATATTCTGAAGGGCAAAAAGGGCTCAGATTACAGCCATGGGTGGTGCAATGAGTAGAGTACCAGGCTGCGAGTCAAGAAAATCTGAATTCAAATCTGGTCTTAGACACTTATTAACTGTGTGTGACCCTGGGCAAGTCACTCAACCTGGTTTACCTCAGTTTCCTCATTGATAAAATGAGCTGGAGAAATAAATGACACTATCTTTGCCAAGAAAACATCAAGTGGGATCACAAAGCATTGGATACAACTGAAACTACTAAACAGAAACTGTAAATTATACTATCCTATCATTAGTAAGTTTAGATACCTCTTCAAGTGACTTGGAACATTGGAAGTAGATTTACTGGGAGAAACAGCTCTCTAAAACTGTCCTAGAAACAAAGCCCATTTCAGGTACTGTTAACTGACACAATTAAGGACACCAGGATGTTGATTCAGGGATTTATAGCTCTGAGTTTGCATGAACTGAACTAGACACTGTTTTGTCAAGGAAACACTACAGTGTTCCTCAAAGAAACAATTCTAGCTATACTATCTAAAATCTAATGAGTGGTCACCAATAAACTATAAGCTTTAGCAAGAGTATTTAAGTGTTTAAGTATTTATTAAAGAACATTAGGATCTAATGATCAGAGAGAAAGGTAAAAATCTAATTATTTCTAAGAGACCCCATCATCCAACCTGCCATGGTGAGGTCAGGAACCAAAAGGACCCAATGCTTCCTTCTTCCTCCCAGAAGCCTCCTGTGAAACTGGAATACCCCCATCCACATGCACACACAGCTCCAAGCTAATTGGCTGGTAGCTTTGATAGATAGTACCCACGAGAAAACGTCACTTCCTGACACCAAGGACCTGACCACATGGCTTGCCCTCAGACGCCTTCTCCTCAAGGCAGAGCTTTCCTACAGTAACTCTCCAGTAGGTGGTGTCATTCCAATCATTACAACACTGTGAACAGTGGTCAGGGACAGATCCTTGGACAACCAAATTTCCAAGGGAAAATATTTCCTAGAAGCAGACAATTCTTTGAGTAAATAGATAACCTTAAGATGACAGGATAAGAAATTTGTTGTTTAGGGGCAGCTAAGTGGTGCAATAGATAAATTACCAGCCCTGGATTCAGGAGGACCTGAATTCAAATCTGACCTCAGACACTTAGTACTTATTAGCTGTGTGACTGTGGGCAAGTCACTTAACCCTCATTGGCCCTAAATAAAAAAAGAAAAAGAAAAAGAAATTTGTTGTTTAAATGGACCATAACTGAATGTTCCACATGTGTGTTTGACCAAACCCTTAATATTTCCCTGGCACTTCGATTGCCTTGGGAAGTTAGAGAAAGGTCTGGAGGAGATTAAACATTTAGGGATATCTGACTGCAACATTTGGGTTTGGTTACCAGGAATGGACTGAATCAAGAAAATTATGAAAATTTTGTTATATGGACTGTAGGAGGCAAAGCCAAGATGGCAGAGGAAAGGCAGTAAATTCTTGAAGCTCCTGACACAACCATGCCAAAAAACTCCAAACAAAACCATAAGACAATTCCTGGAGCAGCAGAAGCCACAAAAGGAGAGGCTGAGACCATTTTCCAGCCAAAGACAGCTTAGACGTTCAGCAGGAGGGGTCTGCTGTACTAGGGTGGGAGTGGAGCCCAACTCCATGGTTACACCAACACAGATCCAGCCCCAGGCAGGCCGCCAAAGAGATTTACCCCCAGAGCCTTTGAATCAGCTGCAGCACTGGAGTCATCTGGAACTAAGTTCATGGTCTGGTGAAGTTCATGGCTGAGCTGTTGCTGGGTGGAGAATACAGGGGTTTCTGCTGGAGCTGAGGCAGAATTTGGTTGTTCTACCCAGTGGTGCCCCAGGTGGGGGAGGGGTGCAGGCTCACCAGCAAAACTTTTGTTGCCTGGTTAATTAGTAAGTTGGCCTGGGGTTATTTACAGACCTGAGCATAGGCCAAGTGAATGACAAACCTGCCTCTCCTTAAATCATACCACTTTGGATCCCCTAAAGAATGGGACAGTGTAGCCCAGAAGCGGTGCCCCACTTTAAAAAGGAGTTAAAAGTCAAGAAATAGTTGGGAAAGATGAGCAGATAGAGAAAGATGTGAACCATAGAAAGTTTATTTAGTGACAAGGAAGAGTGAGGTGCCCCCTCAGAAAAAGATATCAATATCAGGGCTCCTATATCCAAAGCTTCCAAGAAAATCTTGTTATATAATACTAATAATTGTTATTATACTGGTTTAGTTTTGCTGTTATAGTATGTGAGAAAATAATGGGTTTTGGAAGGCCCAAAGGGCCCCACCTCCTGTTTGAGGGAATTATATTAAGATTGATTAGATTGACTTTGCCAATTAACTCACTTGAAGTTGATTTGATTGAAACCACACCTACCTGCAAGCCTGGCTCTCAGGGGGTGGGTTCTCTGCCCTCAACACATTCTGCTCATGGGCCACCCTCAAGTCCAGTGAACCAAAGGATTTGGGTGATGTTGGCCAATTAGCTTGGAGTGGTGTGTAGGGACCACCTCTTCTCCAGACCCAGAGGGAGCTTTGACTCTCAGTTTGTCTCTCAGATAGGCTTGTGGTGGAGGACTTGAAGGAAGAAGCAGGCCAGGCTGCAGCTCTAGGCTAGATAGGCCTTTTCTTAACTTCCCGACCCAGGTGTTCTCTTGTTACTAATACTTGGTATGGGGGGCAGCTAGGTGGTGCAGTGGATAAAGCACCGGCCCTGGATTCAGGAGGACCTGAGTTCAAATCTGGCCTCAGACAAATCTGGCCTCAGACACTTGACACTTACTAGTTGTGTAACCCTGGGCAAGTCACTTAACCCCCATTGCCCCACAAAACAACAACAACAACAAAACTAATTCTTGGTATGCTTTAATAAATGCTTAATGCCCAAAAACTGGTGCTAAAGCTTCTAATTTATAAGTAACAAATATATTAGAAACCCCAGCTAATTTTCCCCAAACTTGAGACAGAAATAAGTTGACCACAAATAGTTTTACTCATCAAAAGTCAATGCTTCCCAATTCTTGTATCTGCCTGTGGAAAATGCGTGTCCCCCAAAAAATCATCAAGGCATCCAGAGAGGAGTTCTTTAGGATGTACAAGATTATGTTTGAGATGCATACATCATGTGATCTATAACCAAAAGAAGAAACTGGTAAGAAAATTTTTTCTGCACTGGCTTTATGACCATCATTTCCTTAAGATAGCTAAGTCACACAACAAATTGGAGGGTACAGAATTTAGCTGAGATTTCAAACTTTAGCTCAGGTCTTTAACTGGTTAGTACAGATTATTAAATAGTGATAAGCCAACTTCTGGCTCAGCTTTAAGATGAGTGTGGCGCTTAACTTGCTATAACTCTGGTGTTGATGGTTAATCTGAAAATTCCAGTTATTTGTTATCTTATTGGCTATATTCTGCCTCTGATGTGTTGATTCTTGATTATGTTGATCTATGCCTTCCTTTTCTGCCCTCTATAAAAGGTTGTACTGTATATTGTATCCATTATTCCCATGTAATTAAAACCTATGTAATGGGGGCAGCTAGGTGACGCAGTGGATAAAGTACCGGCCCTGGAGTCAGGAGTACCTGAGTTCAAATCTGGCCTCAGACACTTAACACTTACTAGCTGTGTGACCCTGGGCAAGTCACTTAACCCCAATTGCCTCACTAAAAAGAAAAACAAAACAAAAAAACCCAAAAACAACAACAAAAAAACCCTATTGTAATGTAGCTTAAAACTGCTACTTGGGAAGATGGTGGAGTGAGGAAGGAACCCTCTGAAATCCTCCTAAATTTCCTTTCCAAACAACTAGAAAACCACTTTAGGATTGATGTAGGAGCAGGAAGCAACTTATCAACATGGCAGGAAAGGTCTGTGTCACTGTGGTAGAAGGGGGGACTGAGGTACAAGAGCAACAGCAGCAGCAACAGCCAGGCTCATAGCAGGGGGGCCACAACAAGGCCCCACCCCCAGCATAAGCACCAGGGAAGCCTGGATCCCATTGTTGACCAGTAGTGGGCCCTGCCCTTTGGCTGGTCAACAGTGAGACCCCACCCCTGGAGCAGACCAGCAACAACTAATGACTCCATGAGACATCAAGATACAATAAAACAAAATCAAAAAAGTAAAAAAAAGAAGAAAATGTGAAGTTTCTCATTGGAAAAACAACTGACCTAGAAAAAAGATTCAGGAGATATGAGAATTATTGGACTACCTGAAAGCCATGATTAAAAAAAAAAAAAAAAGCCTGGCAACATCTTTCAAGAAATTACAAAAGAAAACTATCCTGTTATATTAGAACCAGAAGGCAAAATAGAAATCTAAAGAATCCACTGATCACTGCCTGAAAGAGATCCCAAAATGAAAACTCCCAGGAACATCATAGCCAAATTCCAGAACTCACAAATGAGGATGCTAAGGAGATGGAGGGGGGACGGTACAAGGAGGTCGGTTGGTACAAGGACACTAAGGAGACTGAGGAACAGTATGGAAAGAAAGGGGGCTAGCAGGTAGAGGATGAGGAGTGCTAGAAGAAAGTTAGAAGGAGGACTAAAGAGATGCTGTGGAGGAAAGGAGACACAGGGGGGCACTAAGAAAGGTTGCAGGGCGTAGCAAAGAGTAAGTGCAAGTGGCAACAGGAGGAGGAGTTAAGAGAGAAAGTGGAGAGTTTGTGGGCAGAAATTCACAGGTTGTATTTTAATTTTGTTATCCTACTTCTTTGTTGCCTTTATCCCTAAGTTTATTCATCTAAACAAATCTTTGTGCTGTTAAATGGAAAGAGGCTGTTTGCTTATCAATTTGGGAGAAGCAGTGGGGGAAATTTTAAATGGCCCTAACAGACTGGCTTAGGCAATTAATAGCAGGTCAGATAGCCAGTCAATAAGTCCACAGATTACTCCCAGTTAGTTAAAATATATTTTTATGACTCAAATACAAGACTCAAGGAAACATGATAAAGGTAAAAAAGAAACAAGAGAAAACATAAGAAATTCAATCAGGGTTAAACTATATTTCTATATGGCAAGATATCTTATAACAACAACTTTATTACTATAAGAAAAATTAGGAGGAGTATATATAGACCTGATATGGATATCAGATGACTTTGATGGAATGATACCAAAAAAACCCCCAAAACACAAAATAAATGGGTGAGAAAGAAAATTGTAGTTGGGGGGAGGGGAGAGTTTGAATGGAGTAAATTATCCCACATAAAAGAAGCATGAAAGAGCTATTATAATGGAGGAGAAACTGGAGGGGGTAGTGAGTGGAGGGCAAAGCTTAAACCTTATTCTCATCAAAATCTGCTCAAAGATGTAATAACATACACACTTAGTTAGATATTGAAATCTATCTTACCCCACATGGAAGTAAAGAGAGAGGGAATAGTGGAAGGGGGAGAGGGGACTGATAAAAGGAAGTGTATATTGGGGAAGGTCAGCGATCAGAAGTAAAACACTTGTGATGTTTAAAATCTTATTGTGGTCACCTTAAATTAGAAGCTTTAGCACCAGTCCTTGGGCATTAGAAAATTTTATTAAAGCATACAGATATTCACATGGAGTTCAGAAAGTTAAGAAAAAAGCCTATTTGGCCGAGAGTTCCAGCCTAGTCTGGTTCTTCCTCAAGTCCTCTGCCACAAGCATGCTTTAATCACGAACTCCTCTCCAGCAAGCTGATTGTGGAAGCTTTTTATAGGTCTGAAACAGAGGCAGTCCTTACACACTGCTTCACGCTGAGTGGTTGGCATCATCAACAATCCATTGGTTCTGAAGGTGTTTCTCAAGGTGTGCACTCCAAATCCTTGTACTAGATGGCGGCTCAGTACCGCTCTACGTTGGCATTAACTGAAGAAGGCTAATCAGCAGTTAATCACTCTCAACTTGATTCAATCAGTCTAGATTAATCTCTAGGTGGTTCTTTGAGTATCTGCTAATCTCATTATTTCATCACACACTTGTGAGGAGGGAAAGGTTGGGGATAAGAGAGAGGGGAGGGGATAAATAAGCAAAAAAATAGCATGAAGGAAAATATATATTTAGTTATCATAACTATAATTTGAATGGGATAAACTCAGACATAAAACAGAAAGCAGGCAGAATGGATTAAAAACCAGAATCCTATAATATGTTGTTTACAAAAAACATATTTGACCTTATTTTAGTATACAGTTTGAAATGTTGGTCTATACCTAGTTTCTGTCATACTGTTTTCCAGTTTTCCCATGAGTTTTTGTCAAATAATGAGTTTTTGTTCCAAACGCTTGGATCTTTGGATTTATCATATGTTAGATTAGTATAGTCATTTACTATAGTGTAATTAGTAGCTATTCAATTCTACTAATCCACCACTCTATTTCTTAGTCTGTACCAGATTGTTTTGAGAATTACCACTTTACCTGTTTGAGATCTAGTACTGCTAGACCACCTTCTTTTGCATTTTTTTTTCATTGATTCCTTGATATCCTTGAGCTTTTGTTCTTCTGGATTAATTCTATTATTTTTTTCTAGATTTATAAAATTATTCTTGATAGTTTCATTGGTATGGCACTATATTAATAGATCAGTTTGGGTAGGAGTGTCATTTTTAGGTATATTGGTTTGGCCTACCCATGAGCCAATTAATATTTTTCCAATTGTTTAGATCTGACTTTATTTGTGTGAGAAGTTTTATAGTAGTGCACAGTAACTATAATACTGTTTGATGAAAAACTGTGAACTTAACTATTCTCAGCAATACAATGATCTAAGACAATCCTAAAGGACTAATAAATGAAGCATGCTATCCACCTCCAAAGAAAAGAACTGATATTGCTTGTACCACAGGACTGAAACGACAAAGCTATTTTATCTCACTTTCATTCTTTCATTTTTTTCTTTTATTTGAGTTTTCTTATACAAAATGACTAATATGGCATGTTTTATATAATTTCACATATATAACCTATATCTGATTGATTACCACCTCAGGGAGTGGGGAGGGGAGAGAAGGAGGGAAAGATAGAATTTAGAACTCAGAATTTTAATTATAGAAATGTTTATCGTTTAAAAAAAAGAAACACATTTGAAGCGGAGAGATACACAGAGGTTAATGGTAAGGGCTGGAGCAGAATCTATTATGCTTCAGCTGAATCAAAGAAAGCATGGGTGGCATTCATGATCTCAGACAAAGCAAAAGGAAAAGTAGATCTAATTAAAAGAGATCAAGAAGAAACTATATCTTGCTGAAAGATACCATAGACAATGAAGTCATATCAATAGCTAAACATATATGTACCAAATTGGTATGGCATCTAAATTTCTGAAGGAGAAGTTGAATGGGTTTACAGAAAGAAATAAATTAATATATGAGTTACAGGAGGAAATAAAAACTATACTAGTGGGGGACATCTACTTTCCCTCTCAGAACTAGATAAATCTACTACCAAAAATAAACAAGACAGAACTTAAGGAAATGAATAAAATTCTGGGAGAAATTAAATATGATAGATATCTGGAGAAAATGGAATGAGAATAGAAAGGAATAACTTTTTTCTCAGCAGTACATGGCACCTACAGAAAATTTAACCATGTATCAGGACATAAAAACCTTACAACCAAATGCAAAAAAGCAGAAATAGTAAACAAATATTTTTCAGATCAGAATGCAATAAAATTACATTCAATAATTGACAATGGAGAGATTAACAATTAATTAGAAATTAAAATTAAATGAATTAAAATTAATTTTTAAAAAAGCAAGTGGTTCAAAGAACAAATCATAGAAACAATCAATAATTTCATTAAAGAAAATTACAACAATGAGACAACTTACTAAAATTTATGGGATGCAGACAAAGAGGTACTTCGGGGAAATTTTGTATCTCTGTCTCATCAATAAAATAGAGAAAAATGAGATCAATAAATTGTTCATGGAACTAAAAAAAAACAACTAGAAAAGGAACAAATAAAAAATCCCCAATTGAACACCAAATTGGAAATCCCGAAAATCAAAGGAGAGATTTACAAAATTGAAAATAATAAAACCATTGCACTGATAAATAAAGCTGAAAGCTGGTTTTGTGAAAAAAAATTTTAAATAGATAAAATAGATAATAGATAAATAATTTGATTTTAAAAAGGAAAAAAGAAAACCAAATTAGTAGTATCAAAAATAAAAAGGGTGAATTCACCAGCAATGAGAGAAATTAAGAAAATTATTAGGAGCTATTTTGCCCAATTACATGCTAATAAATTTCACAATCTAAATTAAATGGATGGATATCTACAAAATATAAATTACTCATATTAACAGAAGAAATTAATACTTAGTTAACCCAATCTTATAAAAAGAAATTAAAACAATCTTTCAATGAACTTCTAAGAAAAAATCCCAGGACCAGATGGATTCAAGCAAATTCTACCAAAAATTTAAAGAATACAAGTTATTCCCCAATTGATAAATGGTCATAAGATAGGAATAGGCAGTTTTCAGATGAAGAAATTAAAGCTATCTATAGTCATATGAAAAAATGTTTCAATCACTACTGATAAGAGAAATGCCAATTGAAAATAAATCTGAGGATGGGCAGCTAGGGTGGTGCAATGCACCAGCCCTAGAGTCAGGAGGACCTGAGTTCAAATCCAACCTCAAACAGTTGACACTTACTAGCTGTGTGACTCTGGGCAAGTCACTTACCCCAATTGCCTCACAAAAAAAAACCCAAACAATAAAATAAATCTGAGGTACCACCTGCTACCTATGAGATTGGTTAATATGACAAAAAAGGGAAATGACAAATGGAGAAGCTGTGGGGAAAATTGGAACACTAATGCATTGTTGGTGGAGCTGTGAACTGATTCAACCACTCTAGAGAGCAATCTGGAACTATGGCCTAAAGGGCTATAAAACTGCATACCCTTTGACCTAGCAATACCATTACTAGGTCTATATCCAAAGAGATCATTAAAAGGGAAAAGAACCAGGGCAAGCTAGGTGGTGCAGTGGATAGAGCACTGGTCCTGGAGTCAGGAAGACCCAGTTCAAATTCTACCTCAGACACTTAACACCTACTAGCTGTGTGACCCTGGCAAGGTCACTTAACCCCAATTGCTTCACCAAAAAAAAAAGAACCCACATGTACAAAAATATTTATAACTGCTCTTTTTGTGGTGGAAAAGATTGGAAATTATGTAGCTGCCCCTCAATTGGGGAATGGCTAAAAATGTTGTGGTATATGAATATAATAGAATACTGTTGTGCTGTAAGAAATGATGAAGGAGGCAGCTAGGTGGCACAGTGGATAAAGCACCAGCCTGGGCAAGTCACTTAACCCTCATTGCCCCAAGCCAAAAAAAAAAAAAAAAAGGAAATGATGAGCAGCGCAGATTTCTGAGTGAAGTGAGCAGAACTAGCAGAACATTATACAACAGTGATAGCAATATTGTGTTATGACCAACTGTGATAGATTTAGTTCTTCTTAGCAATACAATGATCCAAGACAATCCCAAAGGATGAAAAGATGAAGTATACTATCTTCCTCCAGAGAAAGAACTTATATTGATTGAATACAGACTAGGGATTTTTCATTTCTTTCTTCCATTTGTTTCTTGTATTCAAGTCTTCCTGTACAAAATGACTAATATGAAAATGTTTTACATAATTATACATGTATAACATTATGTGTAATTGCCTTCCCATGTTAAAACAATTTTTTTATAAGAAAAGGAAAAATGAGAAGAAAGGGAGGACCTTGTAGCCTTTATAGGTCAATTGTTCTTTTAGTTACCAACACCCTTAAAACTGGATAAATAGTGGGTTTTAGCTGGTTTTGAAATTGTTCACATCTTTTTCTTTAGTCTGCCCTTCCCAAACCTCCTCCACAGTAAAGAGATGTGTATGTTAATACAATTTTTCACCACCAAAAGAAAAAAGACTCCTATTTGGGGCCCATTGGTTTTGTGTACTCTAGGTTTCATGCTCTGAGAATATAATAAAATGGTTTTTACATGTTCGCATGTTGGTAAGCATCATTAGTAGCAGTACTTTTCAAAGAATCATGACAGTTTCTTTTTTTTTTTTTTTGTGAGGCAATTGGGGTTAAGTGACTTGCCAAGGTCACACAGCTAGTAAGTGTTAAGTGTCTGAGGCTGGCTTTGAACTCAGGTCCTCCTGACTCCAGGGCCAGTGCTCTATCCACTGCGCCACCTAGCTGCCCCCATGACAGTTTCTTGACACTGTGTGTCTAGAGGACTTACCACAGTAACTGGTACATAGAAATGTGTTTAATAAATGCTGATTGACTAACTACATAGTTTTTTGCATGTTGTCTCTGTCATTATACTGTGAGTTCTTAATATTAGGTTCTGTTTTTTGCCTTTCTTTGTATCCCTAGTGCTTAGCGCAGTGCCTGATATATAGTAAGCACTTAATTAATGTTTGTGGCTGATCCAAGGTAGCAGCAGAGAGCTATCAAAAGAAATAAAAGTACAAACAATTCAATCTCTTTCTCCTCCCCCCACTCCTTATGTTCTTTCTATCAAAGCTTAATCTCTTCATATCCCTTACAGAGCCAGAAAAAGGGGGTGAGGAAGAGAAGAGAAGGAATTAGAATCATATAGTGCCTAATATATGCCGGGCCCTATGCTAAGCGCCTTACAGGTATTGTTTAATTTGATCTTCAACAACATCCTTGTGGAGTAGGTGCTATTATTACCCATATTTTACAGTTTTAGAAACTGAGACAAACATAAGTTGTGATTTGCCTTGCATGTAGCTGGTGTCTGAGGCTAGATTTGAATGTGGGTCTCCCTGAGGTAGCTGTTAGTACAGGTGGAATGAGTGCTGGGTCTGGACTCAAACCTGTCCTCAAACACTTACTAGCTGTGTGACCCTGGACATAGTCATTTGCTTTAGTTTCCTTAATCATAAATGGGGATTACACCAGCACCTACCTTCACAGGATTGTCACAAAGATCATATGAAATAAAATTTGTTTTTAAAATGCTTATTCCCCAATTGAGAAATAGTCCAAAGGATATGAACAGGCGGTTTTCAGATGAAGAAATCAGAGCTATCCATTGCCATAGAAAAAATCTTCTAAATCACTATTGATTAGAGAAATGCAATTAAAAACAACTCTGAGGCACCACCTCACACCTATGCAGATTGACTAATATTACAAAAAAGGAAAATAATAAATGTTGGAGAAATGGAAACACAATGCATTGTTGTGGAGTTGTGACTGATCCAATCATTCTGGAGAACAATTTGGAACTATGCTCAAAGGGCTATGGGACTGTGCATACCCTTTGACCCAGTAATACCACTACTAGCTCTGTATCCCAAAGAGATCATAGAAAAGAGAAAAGGATCCACATGTACAAAAATATTATAGCAGCTTTCCTTTGTGGTGGGCAAAGAATTGGAAATTGAGGGAATCAATTGGGGAATGGACGAGCAATGTGTGTTATATGAATGTCATGGAATACTATTGTGCCGTAAGAAATGATGAGCAGGCAGATTTCAGAAAAACCTGGAACGATTTAAGTGACCTTATGCTGCGTGAAGGAGCAGAACCAGGAGAACGTTGTACACAGTAGCAGCAACATTGTGTGATGATCAACTGTAATAGACTTGGTTCTCAGCAGTGTAATAATCCAAGACAATTCCAAAGAACTCATGATGGAAAATGTTCTCCACATCCAAAAATAGAACTGTTGGATTTTTTGGCAGGGAAATGAGGGTTAAGTGACTTGCCCAGAGTTACATAGCTAGTTAAGTGTCAAGTGTCTGAGGTCAGATTGAAACTCAGTTCCTCTTGAATCCAGGGCTGGTGCTTTATCCACTGTACCATCTAGCTGCCCCCTGAACTGTAGATTCTGAATGCAGATTGGAACATACTGTTTCTACTTTTTGGTTGTTTTTTTTTCCTTTGTTGAGGTTTTTCCCTTGAGTTCTGATTCTTCTTTCACAAGATGTACTAATGCAGAAATATGTTTATGTGATTGTACATATATAACCTATATCAGATTGCTTTCTGTCTTGTGGGGAGGGGGAGGGAAGGGAGGGGAGGAAGGGAGAAAAATTTGGACACTGGAATCTTTATGAAAACAAATGTTGAAAAAGATCTTTACATGTAACTGGAAAATAATAAAATGTTTTTATGGAAAAAATGCTTAGCACAGTGCCTGGCATATAGTATATGCTATATAAATGTTTATTCTTGTCTTCCCTTACCTTACTCCAGGTCCCATGCTCTATCCACTGTGCTAATGTTCTTTCTATCAGAGCTTAATTTCTTCATATACTTTGATGTATCAGAAAAAAGAAGATGAATAGTGTTTGACTTCTTGTCACCTGCTATCCTGCTTTGTCTTCCTTAAAAATTTCTTTTAGGGCGGCTAGGTGGCATAGTGGGATAAAGCACTGGCCCTGGATTCAGGAGTACCTGAGTTCATACCGGCCTCAGACACTTGACACTTACTAGCTGTGTGACCCTGAGGCAAGTCACTTAACCCCCATTGCCCCGCCAAAAAAAAAAAAAATTCTTTCTCATTTTACAGGTTAAGAAAACTAAGGCCCAGACAAGCATAGTGACTTGCCCAGGGTTCTCAAAAGTGTCAGAGCTAAGACTTAAACACAGGTCTCTTAAGTCTAGCCCTGTTAGGTAGGCAGTGGATCATAGTCCCCATTTTCCTGATGAGAACACTGAGGCTTAGAGAGGTTTTATAAGCATAGGATTTAGGACTGAGGGGGGATGAAAAAGGTCACCTAATCTAATTCTCCTTTCTTTGTTTTCCCTCGAAGAGGACAATGTATAACCAGAACCAAACAGAGCAGGCTTGAGACAGGAGAGTCAGGTATCAAAATAGGAGTTTAATTCCTAAATGAGGAAAACAGCTTGCAAGCAAGGAGGGTACACAAGTGTGCTAGGGCCCCTGGCCTCTAGTAGGGGGACCTTGCTTTAGTGTGTGAAACCTTGGTTTATATACTTGTTGGCTAGACAAAGAGTCAAACAATGAGGTGTAGCAATAGTGGGAGGCACAACAGCAACAATGAGGCGAGGTTGTTTAATGGCAAAAAGTCCATCATAGCAAGGCTTCATGTCTGAGCCTCTTGGTGCTTGCCCAAAGCTCAGGTGACCAATCAGTTCTGTGATTTAGTTGCAGCAGTGTTCATCCAGAGGACGAACACAAAGGATTGTTGTTATGCCAAGCTCAGAGCACAACTTGCTTGCTGGGGCTTAGCCTGGAAAACAGGGTATCTCCTAATAATATCTTGACATAAGGAAACTAAAGCTGGTGAGATTAAGAGAGGTTGTATTGTACTGTGAAAAAGCATTGGTCTTTGGTCGGAAATCCAGGTCTGATATTTTCTAGCTGTGTGACCATGTACAAGTAATTTTAACCTTTCTGACCTGAGTTTCTTTGCCTGCACAATGGAGAAGATATTTCCACCACATAATATTTCCACCACCAGTTATTACAATAACATCAAGAAATATGAAACTATAGTTTACCTCTTTGGAAGGGAGAGTCATCTGGGAAAAAGCCTTCTAAAGGGGTGAGACTTCCGCTAAGCCTTGGAAGAACAGGTGAGATCTAACCGGGGACTATAGAAGGGGGAATGGATGATTTGAACACAATAGGTGCTTAATATGAAATAGTGACTAGACTAGTAATTTTTTTCACTGTTTAGAATGTTATTTTCCAAAATTACATGTAAAAACAAAATTTGACATCCATTTTTTAAAACTTTGTGTTCCAACTTCTCTTTCTCCCTCCCTTCCCACCCCCTCCCCAAGAACTCAAGCAATTCAGTATAAGTTATACATGAGTAGTCGTGGAAAACATCTCCACATTAGTTAGGTTGTAAGAGAAAACAGATAAAAACAAAACTTCAGATTAAGGAATTGTTAAAAAAAAAATGTGTTTCAATCTGTTTTCAGATACCATCAGTTCTTTCTCTGTAGTTAGATTGCGATTTTCCTAAGTCCTTCAGAGATATATTGGATCATTGCCTTGCTGAAAATAACCATATGCTTCCAGCAGATCATCTTACACCTATTGCTGTATATTTGTATATAGTACATTTCACTCTGCTTCAGTTCATGTGGGTCTTTCCAGGTTTTTCTGATAGCATCCTGTTCATCTTAACTTTTATGTAGTACCTTAAAGTTAACAAAGAATTTTCTTCCCAATAGCCCAGCAAAGTAGGTACTATATGTTTTGTCATTATATAGACTAGTAATTTTGCTGGTATACAAAACTGCCTGTTCAGGAAATTCCCTCTACCAATAAGATTAGGCACCTCCCCTGTAATCTATTGTCAGACAGTTGCTCAGGCAAGAGAAGACTAAATGACTCATTCAGGGTCACATATCCATCTGTTTGACCCAGGCCTAGAACAGAGGTTTCTGGGGCTCAGGTGCTGCCTCTCTGTTCACTGTACCATGCTGCCTACATTACCCAATCGATTGAATTAAGAAAGTGTTTGGCTTGAGAGTGGGAGTTAAAACTCTTCTGCCTTTCTCCCTGCCTATCATAACTGAGTGATTTCCCCAGGCCTATGTAAACCCCCAAGGATAGCTTCTTTCCGATCAAAACAGAGTTTCCCTGACAACTGGGTTTTCCTAATGTTCTCATCACCTTCCTCCCTTAGGTTATTGAAACTCAACTGGGCACAAAGGGTACTTTGCACCACATCAGGCATCTATCTGGCTTCCAGAAATTTTAGAATCCAATTGCTGTCTGAGGACTTCCAAAAGGTTTTGTTTTGTTTTGTTTGTTTGTTTGTTTGTTTGTTTGTTTTAACAGAGAGAAATTGTAGAGATTTTCATGAGATGAAATCATCTATTTAAAAACAGTTAGTTCTATATTAAAATGTGGTTTTCAAGAGTATAAGTTCACGAGCAATAAGCTCCAAAACAGAAACCAATTGGAACACGTGAGCATGGGCTAGAGGCCTCTAGTTGCTAAGGGGCCCAGGTGCAAAGCCCCTTATTGTATTTCAATGACTAATGGAAGCTGCTTGGGATTGGGGAGGGGTTACCCATTTTAGAAGAGAATGGAAAAGCACTCCCTTCTGATTGGAAAAAGAAAGTCACAGAGGTTCCAGAGATTGATACTGAGGTCTGCATAAGAGCCTATAATCTCTCTCTTTCCATTTGTCACGGAGCTGTAAGACAGAGTGAAGGGAAACCCACTTTTAAAAAATGAGTTTGACAAACATCAATAAACATGATTGTTTCATATACAAAGAAGAGAGAAAGAGATTGTGTATGAAACCATGAGTCTCAATTACATAACACCTTGGTTTTAAGAGGATATGATAAATTTAACATGGTAATTTCAATACTGTCCTGTTTTCTCTTTTACCTCTTCCTAAACATGTTTTGCTCTCTTCCCTATATTTTATTTTATTTATAAAAAAAAAACAAATTTATTTATACATTAATGTTGAGGGGCTGGACTAGAGTTTAAGAAAAAAGGAAAACAGTATGATGCAGTACTGTACAGAGACAGAAGACAGGTTATAGAGGAAGGGGAAAAGATGCACACATACCACACACACACACACACACACACACACACACACACACACACAAACAAGATGAAGGGAAGATAGGCTGGGCAGCCGGGTCAGGCTCCTGGCTTCATGTAGGTTTCCAGCAGGTACTTTTAAAGGCTGTGGGGTTTGTCCAAAGTTCAGCAGCGTGTGTGTTTAATGGGCTGTCAATATTGGGTTCTCCCAGCAGGCTCTGGATAGATATTAGAATGGTCCTAACATCGTACAGAGCTGACCACTTGTCCTTGAGGATGTCCAAACAGATATTGCCTTGGGTATCCACATTAGGGTGGTAACAAGGTGTGACAAATTTCACAGTGGGAGCATTATATGGGTAGCCACTGGGGAACTCCAGGGAGGAGAGCTTGTACTTCCAGTCTTCATATACTGTCCAGCAGCCCCATGGATGATCCCAACCCATTTGAAGAGATTGTCAGACTCTAGGAAGGCAGAAATTCCTTTGTCTCCAGACATCATTAGGGTCATCAATTCTTGCTGTAACCTCTTGGCCCATTGATCCATGGGCTGCATCTGCCCCAGGCTCGGCCCCCTTATGGTAGGTAGGCTGCAGCGGCACTGGCAGCAGCCGGGTCATGGTTCTGCAAGGCCGTGGGGGACCAGAGATAAAGCAAGAGAAACTCCGGGTGGCAACTGCCCCTATATTTTATAAATGCTTTAAGGTTTTGCCAAGTGCTTTTCCAAATATTATCTCATTTTATTCCTCACAACAACTTTGGGAGGTAGGTGCCATTATTCCCCATTTTAAAGAAGAGAAAACTGAGGCAGACTTGCCCAGGGTCACACAGCTAATAAGTGTCTGAGGCCAGATTTGAATTCACTGATTCCAGTGCTCTGTCTTCAGTGCCACCCAACTGCCCAGGTAAAAGTAGAGCAGAATTTAAACCCAGACCTCTTACTATAGCCCCAGTTCTCTTTCTACTGTGTAGGCTGAATAATCAGTGCAAAGTTATTTTTACACCAACTTGATATTACTGAAGAGAAGATGGAGTTGGTTAAGTTAGTATAAACTGGTTGTTAGGAAAACTGTCCTGATTGGAGGAAAGAAACTGTAAAAATATTTTATTTTAACTGGGCCCGAATCTGTGAACTCCTGGCTATCTGTCTGTGGGGCTATTAGCTTCCTACCTGCCTAGGGGTTTAAAAAATCCCCCAGGTTTGTTAAGCCCCATACAGGGACCCAACCTGTAAGGGCCTGCCCCTTCCCCCACTGCCTCCCAGATTGATAAGCAAAAGATTAGCAAAAAATTTATACAAATACCAGGGGTTTATTAAGGTGAATAAACTTAGGGATAATGTAGAAACAAGGATAACAAAAGTAAAATACAAACTGACTGCATTTTAACTTTCTCTTCTGCGGCCTGCTCATCTCTCACCTGAGGGTATGCTGCTGTTGCTGCTGCTACACCCACGCCTCACTTGGACCTGTTCACCTTCAGTCCTCTGCAACTTTCTCAGTCCTCTCCCTTTCACTCTTTTTATCCTTCACTCCAGCTCCCCTGTGCTTCTTCTCCCACTGACCAACCACTAGCATCTCTATCTTCTCACTAGCTCTCCTCTCTCTTCGTCTCTAACTTCTCTCTCTGTAGTGATGACCCCCATGTCTCTGCCCTCCCAAGCTATATAACCCCTTTTTTGTCCTCCTGAAACTCGGGCTAACTATGCCTACGCACGCCAAGCTAATTTGCTGGTGCCCCCAGGGCAGGAAGAGCCCCATGTCGGCCACACTGGGAGCTGGGGGCTAGGTGGAGGAAGCTCCGGCATCCCTGAGGCCTCCCATGTGTATCCCCACTGAGCAGGGCCTGGGCTGGGTGTGGCACAAGGCTTACATGTCTGGGACGGTTTCAGGTAAAGCAGTTAGGCTGGGGGAGGGACAGCTCATTCAGGGCTCCTGAGGCTAATTTTAGCTGCCCACAAAACCATCATAGTCTTGGCATTTTGGGATGCTTTGGCATAGAGACCAGAAGAAATTGTCCCTAACTTTGAAATGGATTGCCTGTAGCACAGGGGTCCCTAAAACAATTTGGGGCTGCCTGGGGGACACTTGTGACCTGAGAAAAAATTTAAGGACACCTAGAACATTTTGTCCAGGTCCAGGTGGGTGCCCTTATGCACTGAGAAGATCATAAACGTGTTGTTCACCCAGGCCAGTTTGTTCTCTCACTCTCAGATTGAGGCACTAAATTCCAGTCAATCCTAAGGTGCCCAGTCCCTGAAGGGAGAGCCTCACCTGTCGAAGGAACTCCTCAAGGGACCAGATTTTCCCTTTGAGAAGGGAGGCTCGGTTTTTCTCTTCCTTTTCTTTTCCCTATTGCTTTTGTGTTAGGGAAGGCATATTTTTTTTTGCAAAGAACAAGGCAGATGTTAACCTTTTAGAACTTTGTAAAAAATCATATTGTGTGTTAATTCTACTAATATGTATTTGGAAGTATGGAAGAATGTGAATAACCAGATTTGATTACAAACGTGCCACATCAACTTTTCCCAAGACTCTGGAAGACACTAGGGCAAGGATGGGGTGGGGAGATATTCAAAAAGGAATTACAGGGGCAGCTGGGTGGCACAGTGGATAGAGCACCGGCCCTGGAGTCAGGAGTACCTGAGTTCAAATCCGGCCTCAGACACTTGACACTACTGGCTGTGTGACCTGGGCAAGTCACTTAACCCCAATTGCCTCACTAAAGAAAAAAAAAAAAGGAATTACAGAACCTCCCCAGGTCTCTCAAAGAACTATCCAAATTTGACCTTTTCCAAACACAATGCAATAGATTACGCATGTAAGTGGTATGCTCTGGCCCCTCTCTCCCAGGGCCAGGATGGAATATTGCCCTTCAAGTTTCTAAAGTCCTTTGAAGAAGAGTGTTATTTGTCCCTACCTAGCACATAATAGGCACTTAATAAATATTGATTGATTGATTGATTTTTTTCTATCTACTATAGGGAGATAGAGCCATGAGAATCTGGGAGTCAGAATGTTGGGCCAGGTTTTACAGTTATCCTGGCATCAATGTCTTGAGGTCATATTCAGGAATTACCTTCCAGACAGAGTCCAACAGAAGACTCAATGGGGAGTCATGCACCATATGGACATAAATCTGACAGGATCAATGCTCTGTAGGAATTGAACTGAATTAGGAGCCCAAATCCTCTTAGAGACCAAGGTTGTGTAAAAGGGATCATGCACCTGAGGTGTTGGGGAAAATGTTTGTACATTCATTTTTGCTATATCTGTGTAGTAAATATTCTTTTGTAATAGGGCTACTAGCCACTGCCCCCCTAATAAATGAGGAGCACATAGCCAGTGGGAGCAGGAGCTAATGTATAAAGCACCTCCATTAGATTATAAACTCCTTAAGGGCAGGGAGTATCTATTGCCTCTTTTTTTGTCCCCAGTGCCAGTTTACCATTGAATGAAAAGGCCAAGGACCTAGGTCCAAGACTCAAGAAACATATGTCTTCAGAGGGTATGAAGGCCCTGAGGTATTTCCTCTTACTGCATAGTTTCTACTTGGATATTATGACCAAAAGAGATAACAAACTCCCTCAGAAAAGAATGAAGCAAAGACACAGCTGTTACTGATTCAAGCCTTTTTGAAGATACCATATATCTGGCTACCAAGCCACTCAAAAAAGTTTTCTCCCAACAATGTGGTAGGCCAACCAGAGCCAGTTATAGAATGTCCAGGCATGTTGCAGTCTTTCCATGGCATGTCTTTTACACATCATTACAGCTTTCTGGGGAAAGTTGTTTTCAGTCTCTCCTCATGGAGAGACCCTATCCCCGGTGATCTGGGCATGAGACTGAAGCCCTGTACCCCAAGAACAACAAATATTGGATATGGGAAAGAGACAGAGGGCAGCTAGGTGGCGTAGTGGATAAAGCACTGGCCCTGGATTCAGGAGTACCTGAGTTCAAATCCGACCTCAGACACTTGACACTTAACTAGCTGTGTGACCTGAACAAATCACTTAACCCTCATTACCCTGCAAAAAAAGAAAAGAAAAGAAAAAGAAAAAGAAAGGAAAGAGACAGAAAGGGTGGAGCCAAATCCATCCCAATCCATTTAACTAGATAGAACAAATCTTAATTAACCAAAAGACCTTAAAGCAAAAAAGTCTTTGATTTGACAAAGTGAAATAACTCCAGAAAAGAAGATTATTTCAATTAACTGTGGGATATTGCTCTACTCCCTGGATCCGGTATAAAAACATTGAGTCATCTAGAATGGGAATTCAAAAAAATGGAATGAGTGTGAAGTAATAGGTGAACCCCTTAAGATGAAATGGATAGAAACAGGGAAGGAAGAAGAGGCCCAGGCTATCACCTGACTGGAAAAGGACCTTCCAGCCATACAGGCTTCAGAAGGTGGTTGATTTCCCCATATTCAGAATGATGTCTTACCATTGAACTTCTGGGAGATCAACAGCTCCCATCTTCCCATTGGTGTCCTAAATAACATCCCCAGATCAGCTGGTGGCAGGGTGCTATATCACAAGGAGCCAAGGACACACAGGATTTATGGTTCTATAAGAATCCCAGGAAAGAGTCTATACCTAAGGGGAAACTTCTTGAGCACTACCATAAATGGGAGAAAGGGATGCCTAGCAACTGAAAACTGTGAGTTTCTCTACTTGAGTAGTAGCCTAATTGAGCCTAGGGGAAGGAAGGACATCCCATTCCATCAGACCCCTGAGCCTCACTAGAATCCTTTTCTACCACCCTTTCCATCTTTTCAGCTATACATTCCGTCCCACCCCCTGAGAGGTCCTTACACTGAGGGATCCTTGGGGATGCGGATAACCCAACCTAACTCCTTCTTCAATAATTAACAAACTCCCACCCAGTCATACCTTCTCATTCTAGTCATTCTAAACTTCTAGCTTTTATTAAGCAAACCTTGTTATCTGTCACCCTCTATCCACTCCTCTATTCTCATGTCTTCAACTCCCTCCCTTCACCAATAGCCCACTCTAAAGCTATCCATCCACCTTTCCACTGTGGAATTGCTTGCTTCAACAGTAGTAAGCCTGCTTTCATATTAAACTATTTCCTTTCCCACTTCTTCCATCTTCATGTACTCACCAAATCTCACTCTCTCCTAATGATATGACCTCTCTGGATACCCTTTCCAGCACTGGTTTCACTTTGACTCATACCCCCTAAACCACTTGTTGAGGTTGGAAAGTTGGGCTACTCTTTGCTCCAACTACAACTTCCAGTCTCTCTTTCTATCTCTATCACTTAGTAAATTATCCTCCTGTAGGGGGAAAAAATAATCATCAATATACTGCCTATTATGTGACAGACACTGTGCTAAGTGCTTTAAAAATATTATCTTATTCTATCCTCACAAGGACCCAGTGTATTTTATAGTTAAGGAAACTGAGACAAACAGTTCATGTGATTTGCCCAGGGTCACACAGCTACTAAATGTCTAAGGTCATACATAAGGTCTAAGGTCTTTCTGATTCCAGGTCTGATGCTTGATCCATTTTGCCACCCAGTTGAATGACCTGAGGTTCACTTAGTCTATATTAATCACCAAATCAAGATTTGGTAGCTATTATCTACTAACCTCCGGATCACTCTCCTTTCCTCAATGAGTTCAGCAATTGGAGCAATCTTTCCTCTCTAACTCCTGCATTCATACAAGGGGACTTCAACATGCATATTGCTGTTCTTTCAAAAACCCTAACCTTTGGAGCAGCTAGGTGGCACAGTAGATCAAGTACTGCCCTGGATTCAGGAGGACCTGAGTTCAAATCCAACCTCAGACACTTGACACTTACTAGCTGTGTGACCCTGGGCAAGTCACTTAACCCTTATTGTGCACCCTTCAAAAAAAAAACCCTAACCTCCCAGTTCCTCAACTTACTCATTTCCCATGAACTCTACCACCACAGCTACATACAGAGATGGTCATATCATTCATTTTGTCATCACCCACAAATATTCTACTTCCCTGTTCATGAACTTTGAAATCCCCTCATTGGATCACAGACAGTTGACATTCTACCTCCCCATCTACCTTACAACCAACCCCAAACTCTGTTCTTCATTCTTAGCACAACCTCCAATTCCTCTGCTCCTCAGTTCTTCCCAGGTCATCACCCCTATATGGCTCCCTTCCCCATATTGACTCCTTCATGAACACTCAGCTCAACACTGACCTTTTCTCTAAAGTCCTTTGCCCCTCATCCTATCGCTGATCTTGCCTTGCCAAGCTTCAGTCTTGGATCACGGCATTATCTAATGCCTACTCCTTTATTTATTTTTTTTTGGTTTGTTTTTTGGGCAGGGCAATGAGGGTTAAGTGATTTGCCTAAGGTCACACAGCTATTAAGTGTCAAGTGTCTGAGGCTAGATTTGAACTCAGGTCCTTCTGAATCCAGGGACGGTGCTTTAGCCACTGTGTCACCTAGCTGCCCCGTCCTATATTGTTGAATGAAGCAAAATCATGTTGACTAAGTCTACTACAAATTTATGTTCATAATCTCAACTAGGCCCTCACTGAAGCAAAGCCATCAATTCAGGAATGACTGAACAAACTGTGATATATGATTGTGATGGAAGACTACTGAGCTATGAGAAATGAAGAGGATGGTTTTGGATAAAACTGGAAAAACACAAACTGATGCAAAGTGAAATGAGAAGAACTAAGAGAACATTGTCCATAATAACAGCAATATTGTACAATGATCAGCTGTGAATGACTTAGCTATTCTTGGCAATACAATGATCCAAGATAATTCTGAAGGACTGATAATAAAAAATCCTATCCATTCCCAGAGAAGGAAATGGTGGAGTCTGAATGCACATCAAAGTATATTCTTGAAAACTTTATTTTTCTTGGATTTGGGGTTGGGTTTTTTGGGAGATCTGTGTTTTATTTCACAATATGACTAATATAGAAATGTTTTGCATTATTATACATGTACAACCTATATCAAATTGCTTGCCTTCTCAATGAGGAGGGAGGGGAGGGGAGGGAAGGAGAAGGAGAATTTAGAACTCAAAATTTTAATAAATGAATGTTTTAAATTGTTTTTACATATAACTGGGGGTGGGGGATAAAATGCTAAATGAATGTTTTTTAAAGAGAAATTTGAAAAGCTTGACAGAGAATTTAATATTTCTTCCTGGAGGTAATAGGGACTAGCTAGAGTTTATTAACTAAGGGAGGTGACATGGTTAGACTTGTGCTTTAGGAAGAACATTTAGACAGCTGAGTAGAGGATGCACTACACTAGAGAGAGACTTGTGGCAAGGAGACCAATAATACAGGTGTGGAATGATGAGGGCCTTCACCAGTGTGGTTATCATGTCAGAGGAGAGAAGGGAGACTAATATGAGAGATGTTAATGTGGCAGAAAGGACAGGACTTGACAACGGATTAGGTTTTTCCCAAACCTTTTTCATCCCTCCTCAAACTTACTATGGCTTCACCTCTCTCCACCATCTCAGCTGGGAACCTTGTCTCATATTTCACTGAAAATATTGAGGTCAATTTCAGAAAGCTTCTCATATCCTCTCCTCATTTTAAACAACTCAGCTTCCTTCTCACTCTTTTCTCCTTCAACCCTAGTCTAACATGAAGAAGTGGCCCTTCTTACCAAGGAGAACCCCTTGCCAAATCCCTCTACTGGCCCATTTCATTCTTTATTCTCTAGCAGATTGCCCCCTCTGATTCTCTTGGCACCCACAAGGAACTTCCAGATGTTGGGACCTTCTCTGCCACATCTAGTCACAGAATAGTCCAGAGCCTTTGCTAGAGATTAGATGGATTGGTTATCCTCACTTTCATTTGTTTTCAATCTTTCCTTGTCTACTGGTTACTTCCCTACTACCTACAAACATACCTATGTCTCTTCAAAATTCAAAAAATCTTCACTTGGGGCAGCTAGCTGGCACAGTGGATAGAGTACCAGCCCTGGATTCAGGAGGACCTGAGTTCAAATCCGGCTTCAGACACTTGACACTAGCTGTGTGACCCTGGGCAAGTCACTTAACCACAATTGCCCCTCAAAAAAAAATATTCTTGGCAGAGCCAAGATGGCGGAGGAGAGGCTGTGACTCCCACAAGTTCCAGATAAACTCATCCATTCACGCCCAAATAAAGTGGTAAAAATCAAAACCCAGAACAGTCTAATGCACATAAGAACAGAGTGAGACTGTTTCTCCGTAAAAGAGGGTAATTCTGATCACCTACTGATCAGGCTGAACATCTCAGCGCGGTCCAGACCCAGCCAGGGACACTGCCTCCAGCGCATGTCAGAGTCTTCAGCACCAGCAGCTTCTGAGGCTCCGATTACGGACTGGTGAGGGGGTTCGGTGGTAGGCCGGGGTGAAGTGGAGGCAGTAGCTACTAGAGTTGAGGCAAAGTGCCCTGGGTCTGAACCAGTGGGCTGAATTGAGTGGTGGTAGCCCAGTGGGGGAGGGGTAAAAGCACGCCAAGCTTCTGACCATAGAGAATCAGAGTTCAATCAGACTTCTATTTCCGGGTCAAGAGAAAGCGACTGTGATTATTCACAAGCTAGGCAGGCTGAGAAGAAGTCCAATCACCCCCTGGGCCACGCTGTAGCACGAACAGTGTGTCCTGGAAGCAGCACTACACTTTAAGGAGTAAAAAGCCAAGAAATAGTAAGCCAGGATGAGTAGGCAGAGAAAGCAGAAGACCATTGAAAACTTCTTTGGGGGAAAGGTAGACCACAATACATCCTCAGAAGAAGAAGATAATAATAGGGTCAAAGCTCCAACATCCAAAGCTTCCAAGAAAAATATGAACTGGTCTCAAGCCATGGAAGCTCTCAAAAGGGACTTTGAAGAGAAAGTAGGAGAGAGAAAATGAAGATATAGAGAAAGAGAGGAAGGAATGGAAAGAGAAATGAGAGCAATGCAGGAGAGTCATGAGAAAAAAGTCAACAGTTTGAAAAGGCAAATGGAAAAGGAGATTAAAAAACTGTCTGCTAAAAATAATTGCTTAAGAATTAGGATTGAACAAATGGAAGCTAGTGACCTTATAAGAAACCAAGACACAGTAAAGAAAATCCAATTGAATGAAAAAATAGAGGGCAATGTGAAATATCTCCTTGGAAAAACAGCTGACCTAGAAAATAAGTCTAGGAGAGATAATTTGAAAATCATTGGACTACCTGAAAACCATGACTGAAACAAGAGCTTAGACACCATCCTCCAAGAGATTGTGAGGGAAAATTGCCCAGATATTCTAGAAGCAGAAGCTAAAATAGAAATTGAAAGAATCCACTGATCACCTCCTGAAAGAGATCCCAAAAGGAAAACCTCCAGGAATATTATAGCCAAATTCCAGAACTCCCAGGTCAAGGAGAAAATATTGCAAGCAGCTAGAAAAAAGGAATTTAAATACTGTGGAGCTCCAATAAGGATAAAGCAAGATCTAGCAGCTTCTACATTAAAGGACCGGAGGGCATGGAATATGATATTCCAGAGGGCAAAGGAACTGGGACTACAGCCAAAAATCACATACCCAGCAAAACTAAGCATCATCTTTCAGAGGCAAACATGGAATTTCAAGGAGAAAGAAGACTTTCAGGCATTTGTTATGAAAAGACCTGAACTGAATAGAAAATTTGACTTTCAAATACAAGACCCTGGAGAAGCATAAAAAGATAAACAGGAAAAAGACTTCATGAGGGATATTAAAAGATCAAACTATTTATATTCCTACATGGGAAGATAATACTTCAAACTCATAAGAACTATCTCAGTAAGAATTTAACAGAGGACAAAGGTCTGAACTGAATATGAAGGGATGTTATGTTTTGTTCTTTGTGGGGTGTCTTATGTCTGGGGCCGGATTTGGGCTTGGGGCCTCCTGGGTCCAGGGCTGGTGCATTGCCCACTGTGCCACCTAACTAACCCATAATGACATCCTTAAAATAGGGTTGAGGTGTAGGAGAAATAGACTGGGGGAGGGAGAAGGGGAGAGTATGGTCTGGGGAGAGGTTGTTCACATGAAGGAAACAAGAAAAAAGCTTATTGAGGGGAGGGAAGAGGGGGAAGGAATTGGGGAGTGAGTGAACCTTAATATCATCAGAATTGACTCAAAGAAGGACTAACATACATACTCAAGTGGGTATAGTAATATATTTTTGCCCTGAGGGAGGAGAGGGAGATAAGGGGTGGACGGAGAGGGGAAGGAGGGAAGGGCAGATTTGGGGAGAGAGTAGTAAAAAGCGAAATATTTTCGAGGAAAGTAAAAATGTTCTGAATAACAGCACAAGTATGAAATATTGAATTGCTTGATTTCATAGGGAGGGTTGAGGAGAGAGGGAGGAAGAAAATTTGGAACATAGAATTAGCTCAAAAAGCTTAAACTCATCAGAGTTGGCTCATGGAAAGAATAACATTCACACCCAGTTGGGAAGAGTAATCTATCTAACCCTACAGGAAAGTATGAGGGGAAGAGGATAAGGAAGGAAGGGTTAAAAAAAAAAAGGGAGACCAGAGTAGGGGAGGGACAGTCAGAAGTAAAACACTTTTGAGGAGGAATAGTTTAAAAGAAGATAGAAAATAGAGTAAATATCACGGAAGGGAATAGGATGGAGGCAAATAGTTATGATGACTTTGCTGGGCTAATATAAAGAAAATTCTTTGTCAAGTTTAAGGTACTTTATTTAGGTTATGATGAACAGGATACTATCAGAAAAACTGGGAAAGACCTACATGAACTAAAGCAGAGTGAAATGTACTGTATACAAAATAACAGCAATAGTGTAAGATGATCTGCTGGGAAGCATGTGGTTATTTTCAGCAAGGCAATGGTCCAATATAACTCTGAAGAACTTATGAAAATGGCAACCCATCTACAGAGAAAGAAGTGATAGTATCTGAAAATAGATGGAAACACATTTTTTTCTTTTCTTTTCTTTTCTTTTTTTTTTTTTGGTGAGGCAATTGGGGTTGGGTGGCTTGCCCGGGGTCACATGGCTGGTGGGTGTTGGGTGTCTGGGGCCGGATTTGGGCTCGGGTGCTCCTGGTTCCAGGGCTGGTGCTCTGTCCACTGCACCACCTAGCTGCCCCTGGAAGCACATTTTTTAAAAAAATTTTTTTCTCTTTGACAATTCCTCGGTCTTAAGTTTTGGGGTTTTTTTTACTATTTTCTCTCACAGCCTAGCTAATGTGGGAATGTTTTCCATGACTACTCATGTATAACTTATTTTGAAATGCTTGAGTTCTAGTGGGTGGGGGGTGGGAATGGAGGAGGAAGAGAAGTCGGAACACAATTTTAAAAAAATTGATGTTAAAATTTGTTTTTACATATATTTTGGAAAATAAAATTCTATTCAATAAAAAAAAATATTCTTACTTGATCCATCCATCCCTGGCAGCTATATCTAGTCCCACATTTGTTTTCCATTTCATTGCTAGGCCTTACTTCTATTGATTATCTCCCATTTTATCCAGTACATATCTTATTGGCACATATCTTGTTTGACTGTTTTCTCCCCTGTTAGACTATGAGCTCCTTGGGAGCAGGAATTATATTTTGCCTTTATTTGTATACCCAATTTACCACAGTGCTCAGAATATGTTGTTGTTTAATCATTTCTGCATGTCTGACTCTTAAAGACCCCATTTGAGGTTTTCTTGGCAAATATACTGGAGTTGTTTACCGTTTCCTCCTCCAACTCATTTTTCAGATGAGGAAATTGAGGAAAATAGGGTTAAGTGACTTGCCCTGGATTTGGATTCAGGTCTTCCTGACCCCAGGCCCAATATTCTATCCACTACGCCGCTACTACCCTATCCTTTCTACTACCTTATCCTTGGCACATAGTAGGTGTCTAACAAATACTTGTTGACTAACTGTACCACGGTGATGGCAGAGTCAGAGGAAAGAAAGAAGCAGATGAAATGTTACCAAGGTAAAATTGATTTGACAACAGATATGATGGGGCATGGAGCAGGTGAGAGAGACTGAAGAGTAGAAGATGGCATCTAGGTTGTGATGCTGGGTGACTGAGAGGATATTGGTACCCTCAACAGTAATAGGGAAGTTGTGCATAGTTTAGTGACTTACAAATTGCTTTCCAGAATGGTTGGATCAATTCTCAGCTTCAACAACAGTTCATTAAGATACCTGTCCTCTTACCGTACCTCCAATAATTATTTTCCTTGTTGGTCATCATTACCCATCTGCTGAGTATAATACAGAACATCAGAATTGTTTTATTTCCCTTGTTATTAGTCTTTAGAACATTTTATATGATTATTACTATATATCTTTGAGAACTGTCTTTGTTAGGCTGATCATTTCACCATTGATATTTTGGGGGAAAGAGTCAAGCCATTAAGAAGTCAGAGCAGGGGCAGCTAGATGGTGCAGTGGATAGAGCACCAGCCCTGGATTCAGGAGTACCTGAGTTCAAATCTGGCCTCAGACACTTAACACTTACTAGCTGTGTGACCCTAGGCAAGTCACTTAACCCCAATTGCCTCACTAAAAAAAAAAAAAGAAGTCGGAGCAGAGCTACTGTCTTCAGGTTCCATACTTATTATTATTGTTATTGTTATTATTATTATTATTGTTTTGCAGGGCAATGAGGGTTAAGTGACTTGCCCAGGGTCACACAGCTAGTTAAGTGTCAAGTGTCTGAGGCTGGATTTGAACTCAGGCCCTCCTGAATCCAAGGCCAGTGCTTTGTCCACTGTGTCACCTAGCTGCCCCCCCCATACCAATTATTTTTTAACTGCATTTCCCGGTCCTTAAAGCTACTATCTTTGTCAGAGACTTCTGACTCTATCTTAGGTCTAGAAAGTCTATGTGGATCCTTGTTTAGCTCCTAATTGGGGAATCCTATACTTTTCAAAGTTTTCTTTTGTGTTTTTAGGGCAGTGTGTGAGTCTAGCTCCTTACTAAGTCCTTATGCTTTTCTTCTGCTATTCAAATTATTCAATGCAAGTTCAAAAACACTGCTCCCCCCCCAATCTGCCCTTCCTTACTTCCCTTCTCCCCACCTTATCTCCTTCCCCTTCCACTTTCCCTCAGGGCAGAATATATTACTATACTCACTTGAGTATGTATGTTATTCCATCTTTGAGCCAATTCTGATGATAGTAAGGTTCACTCACTCCCCCACTTCTTCCCCCTCTTCCCCTCCCCTCCATAAGCTTTTTCTTGTTTCTTTTATATGAGCTACTTTTCCCCAATCTACCTCTCCCTTTCCCTTCCTTCCAATGCATTCATCTAATCCCTTAACTTTATTTCAAAGATGTCATCATGGGTTAGCAAGTTGGCAAAGTGAACAAAACACCAATGCTGGACCCAGGAGGCCCCAAGCCCAAATCTGGCCCCAAACATAAGCCACCCTGCCTGCCCCACAGAAAAACAAGGATAAACAAAAAATAAATACTTTACAGATATCATCTCTTCATATTCAGTTCAGACCTGTGTCCTCTGTCTAAGTGTATTCCTTTCAGCTGCCCTAATACTGAGAAAGTTCTTAAGAGTTAGAAGTATCAACTTCCCATGTAGGAATGTAAACAGTTTAACCTTTTAATATTCCTCATGATACCTTTTTCCTGTTTACCTTTTTATGCTTCTCTAGGGTCTTGTATTTGAAAGTCAAATTTTCTATTCAGTTCAGGTCTTTTCATCACAAATGCCTGAAAGTCTTCTTTTTCATTGAAGTCACATTTTTTCCTCTGAAAGATTATATTCAGTTTTGCTGGTTAGCTGATTCTTGGCTGTAGTCCCAGTTCCTTTGCCCTCCAGAACATCATATTCCATGCCCTCCAGTCTAATGTAGATGCTGCCAGATCTTGTTTTATCCTTACCGTAGCTCCACAGTATTTGGATTCCTTTTTTCTAGCTGCTTGCAATATTTTCTCCTTGACCTGGGAGCTCTGGAATTTGGCTATAATATTTCTGGAGGTTTTCCTTGTGGTATCTCTTTCAGGAGGTGATCAGTGGATTGTTTCCATTTCTATTTTACCTTCTGCTTCTAGAACATCAGGGCAATTTTCCCTGACAATTTCTTGGAAGATGATGTCTAAACTCTTAATTTGGTCATGGTTTTCAGGTAGTCCAATTATTTTCAAGTTATCTCTCCTGGATCTATTTTCCAGGTCAGCTGTTTTTCCAAGGATATATTCCATATCGTCCTCTATTTTTTCATTCAATTGGATTTGCTTTACTGTGTCTTAGTCTCTCATAAAGTCACTAGCTTCCATTTGTTCAATCCTAATTCTTAGGCAATTATTTTCTTCAGAGAGCTTTTATATCTCCTTTTCTATTTGGCTTTCCAAGCTGTTGACTTTTTTCCTCATGACTCTCCTGCATCACTCTCATTTCTCTCTCCATTCTTTCCTCCATCTCTCTAAATCTTCCTCTATCTCTTCTACTTTCTCTTCAAATTCCCTTTTGAGAGATTCCATGGCATGAGACCAATTCATATTATTCTTGGAAGCTTTGGATATAGGGACCCTGAGGTTGTTATCTTCTTCTGAGAGTGCACCTCGATCTTCCTTGTTGCTAAAGAAACTTTCTGTAGTTCTCAACTTTCTTTGCTTGCTCATCTTACCATATTTTACTTGACTTTTCACTCCCTCTTACACTGGGACCTTACTTCCAAGCTATACTGTCCAAATCTTCAGAGGGTCCAGGTGTTTCAGTTTGAGGGAGGGCAGGTTTTCTCTCACCTGGCTTGTTCTCTGCTCCAAAAGTAACCTCAAGCCAACTAGCTAATTAGCCAGCCAGAAAAACTTTGTGTATTGTGGTTCTTAGTTCCAACAAGCCCATGTCCCTCCCCCACCTGAGCCTCCCACCACTCAAGATTTCTTCCTGGTTCCCTGCTGCGGTAGGATAGCCAAATTCCTCCTTAGGTCTCACAGACACCTCTGTATTCTACTCCCACCCCTCCACAGCCAGCCATTCAGCCCTCTCACCTGACTGTAAGCTTAGTTCCAGAAAATGCTGGTGCTGCAGCTAATTTAGAGCCTCAGGGGTAAGTTTCTCTGGCGCAGCCTGCCTGGGGACTGTGTTGGTGTGATTGTGGGGTTGGAGTCTGCTTACAGCCCAGCACGGCTCCCTCTAAGCTGTCTTTGGCTGGAAAATAATCTCGGCCCATCTTTTTGTGAGTTTTGCTGCTCCAGGGGCTGTTTTATTGCTGGTTTGGGGGGGTAATTGTGTCAGGAGCTCTGTGTGTTTAATGTCTTTCCTCTGCCATCTTGGCTCTGCCTGTCAGTCTTTGCAAACTTTAACACTCTCCCTATATCTACATTTGGTACCAACTCTTAGAAACTTTAGTTTCCTTCAAAGCTCAGTTCAAATTCTACCTCCTACATGAAACCTTTCCTGATTCCTCTCTTCTCCTACCAAAGTGCCTTCCCTACCAAAATTTGACAATAGATTTAGAACTGGAAAGGAACTTAAAAGCTATACAGTGCCAGTCTCTCATTTCATAAACAAGGAAACTAAGGCTCAGAGATATTAAATGGCTTGTGCGCTGTCACCGAGCTTGATAATCTATGACAGAATTTGAACCCAGCTCTTCTTGACTTCAAGTCCAGGACTTTACTCATTCTACTACACTGCTTCTCTAATTTCCTTGTGTTTATTTTGTATGTAATTTGAATATTCTTACATATGTACATATTATCTCCTACAATAGAATGTATATTCCTTAAGCACCTTTTTAAAAATGTTTTTTGCTTTGTTTTATTTATCTTATTTATATGGCCCTAAAACAAAGCCTTATTATACATAGGAACTTTTAAAATTGAATTGAATTGAATTGAACTGAACTGAAATTAAATAAATCTTATGAAAGGAGTTGAGCTAAACTGGTGGGGACATTGGTCATCTTGCAACATTGGGTAGAATTCCAAAGGCCAAGTCCCAGGCTGTTGGTGGGAAGGTCCCCCCCCCACCACCACCAATCTACTGGTGGGAGTTTTAACTGTGGTTATAGTAGATGCTCCCAGAGGGGATGAGATATCCTGTCACCTTGAACAAGCTTCTTTCCCTCTCTGGGCCTCAGTTACCCCATCTGTAAAATTAAAGAATTGTCCTAGATGTTCTCTGAGGTCCCTTCTAGCTCTGAAATTTTATGAGTCTTTGATTCTGGATAAGAGACAAAGACAGAAAGGAGGAGAAAAAGAGAGAAGAGAGGTAGAGAGAATGAAAACTTGAAAGTCAGGGAGACTTGGTCCAGCCCCAGCCTCAGGAATTATGGGAAAAATATTGCCAAAAAATCATCCCTATAGGAGATGTTTTGCTTCCCCTTGCCCCTATCCCCAGTTTCAAGTCAGTAACATATCTAGCCAAACAGTTGGTCCCAGGCAAATTGGGATCCGCTCAGCCTCAAATATCAGAAGGGATGAACAAAGATAGAAAAAAATGGATAGAAGCAAGGAAGGGGGGGAATAGTACCTTTGAAGTCACTCAGGGACACTATCCTACCATTTAGTTGCACTTACTCTTCTTGTTAGTACCCTCCTCCTTCCCCCAATTACAAGGGTGAAAGAAGTTTCAGTTCCTAACCCAGAGAGACATATGAGACAGGAAAGAGCATTCCTCTGGGGTAATTACACCCCAAGAAGGAGAGGACATAGCTCAGTGAAGGGAATGGGGATGTAGTGAGAAGATATAGGTTTAGAGAAAGGGATGTAGGTTAGAGAGGAGATGTGGTCTGAGTGAAAGGGATGGGAATTTCAGGAATGGCATAGAGGCAGCTAGGTGGCACAGTGGATAGAGCACTGGCTCTGGATTCAGGAGGACCTAAGTTCAAATCCGGCCTCAGACACTTGACACTTACTAGCTGTGTGACCCTGGACAAGTCACTTAACCCCAATTGCCTCACTCAAAAAAAAAAAAAAGAATGGCATGAAGGCTCAATGAGTAGCTAAGGGTTCAATAAGGAAATAGGAGCTCAGGAAAGTGGAGATGAGGTTTCAGTGAGGGGATGGGACTCATTGAGGAAGCAAGGATCAGGGAGCAGATAAGACACAATAAAGAGGATTCTGTGAGGGGAATTAAGGCTGAGCATAGGGGATATTCAGGCTCGATGAGAGAATGGGGGACCTAGGGGATCCTATGGGGGAATGCAAATTCAGTGAGGAGGAAGGGGGTGAAACGAATGGGGTTGAGAGGCTCAGAGAAAAGGTGGGAATGCAGAGTTCAGATCTTTTGTATGCCAGAGGTTCCCTAGACCCTCTCCTCTACCTTCCTTAGCTCCTACTCTGGGAGTCCCCTGTTTCCTATTGATGTGCCCTAGTTGGTTTTGGTTTCTTTGTGTTTGGGGAACTGGAACTGAAGATCTGGAGTCGTGGTCCTCTCTGCATTTTCTTGCCCTCTCCTGTCTCCCAGGGGCTTCCCCTGATGGGCTGTGGCTTCCCAGAGATGGGGGGAGTCCCCACTGCAGCCACATAAAAGTATTACTGAGGGTTTCCTATCTCTAGGGACCTGGGGTGCATCCAGATTTGTCAAAAGGATGTGTTAGGGGTTTGGGAGGAACCATACAATGATCCATTCCCATCTCTTTGTAGACAATTTTCAGATCTATCTATCCAGCCCTGGTCTCTCTCCTGAGCCAGAATCCCTGCATCACCAACTGTCCATTGGACATTTCCACCTGGATATATAAACATATCAAACTCAATTTATAAAAAAGAATTTATCCCACCCCCAAATTGTCTCCTCTTCCAAATTTCACTATTATTGTTGAGTGTATCACCACACGCCCAGCCACCTGGGCTCACAAACTCTTACTCCACTAACAAAACTAATCTGTTGGATAGAGTACAGGCCCTGGAGTCAGGAGTACCTGAGTTCAAATCCGGCCTCAGACATTTAACACTTACTAGCTGTGTGACCCTAGGCAAGTCACTTAACCCCAATAGCCTCACTAAAAACAAAACAAAACAAAACAAAAAAACTAATCTGTTGCCAAGTCTTGTTTCTCCATTCACAAGATTTTCCCCCTCTTTCTCCCTACTCTGATATTCCATCCCATTCTCACCATTCTGACAGATACCATTTCTAGTTCAAGCACTCCTCAGCTCTCATCTGGACCCCTTCAATTTGCTTTTGATTTCTCCCCTTGCCTGCAATCTCTTCACTCCAATCCATCCTTCTCACCACTGTCAAAGTAATAATAGTAACAGCAATATTGTTTTAAGAGTGACTTTAGCAAATAAGTTATTTTGACTATTATAAATACCCAAATGAACTATAAAGGACATATGAAGAAAGATACCATCTTCATCCAGAGAAAGAACTGATAAGTAGAAGTATATATACAATAATTTTACACACACACTTATTTGAATCTAATGGTAGCCACCTCTAGAGTGCAGGGAGAGAGGAAAAAAAGAAATTTACATGATATAATTGACATAATTGTTGTATATTTGAAAGGAATAGCAACTTGTGCATAGTAGATTTGCAGTTTCATGTATAATCATCTTTTTTATTGTACTGTTATGGAAATGCTTTTTTATTCCATAAATTAAAATAAAATTTTAAAAGAGATATCTACATGGGGGCGGCTAGATGGCACAGTGGATAAAGCACTGGCCCTGGATTCAGGAGGACCTGAGTTCAACTCCAGCCTCAGACACTTGACACTTACTAGCTGTGTGGCCCTGACCAAGTCACTTAACCCTCATTGCCCTGTCCCCCCCCAAAGTAATGTCTACCCAAAAAAGTATATGATTTTGTTCCATTCCTCTACATATGATTATCCCCTTCTTAGTAAACTCTAGTGGCTCCTATCAATTTGAGAATCCAAATCCTTTGTTCAGCATTTAAAGCTCTCACTACCTGGTCCCTTCCTACCCTTCCAGTTTTTGGTTTTGTCTTTTCATTTCTTTCCCTATTTGTTATTTCTCCCACAAGACATTCAATTTCCCCTCTCAATACTTTTGCATTAGCTCTTCCCCATGCCTGGAATACTATCTCTCCTCACTTATGTCTCTTGGAATTCTTGGTTTCTTCAGCTCAAATTCTACCTTCTACAAGAGGTTTTACCTTATCTGCCCCCCCATCCCCATCCACCACTAGATGCTAGAACTTTCCTTTCTAAGGCTACCCTGGGGTCTGCAAATTACAGCCTGGACCAAATCTGGCCTTCCCTGTTCCCTATTTTTGTATATTGAACCGAAGAATTTTTTTTGCATTTTAAAATACAATCAAAAATGGAAAAAAAACATTCTTAACTTGCAGGCAATATTTTCTCCTTGACCTGAGAGCTCTGGAATTTGGCTATAATATTCCTAGGAGTTTTCCATATGATATACTTTTAAGTTTAACCTACTTTGTTAAAATTTTCTTCGTCACTTTCTTTTGTCTAGATAATCAACGAACAATAAAATCAACTGATTTGTAGCATTCACTAATATCCAAGGAATAAATGCTAATAGTCTCAGCTAGGTGGCCCAGTGGATAAGGCACTGGACTTGGAGTCAGGAAGACATAAGTTCAAATCTAGCCCCAAACACTGACTAGCTATGCGACCTGGGGCAAGTCATTTAAGCTCTGTTTGCCTCAGTTTCCACATCTGTAAAATGGAGGTAATAATAGCATTTGCCCCCCAAGAGTTGTTGTGAGTATCAAATGAGATAATAATTGTGAAGCTCTTAATACAGTGCATGGCATATACTAACTACTATATGTGTTAGCTATTATTATTACTAAAAATTTAATGGAAACTGCCCCAAGGCCCTTTGGTATGTAATACTCTTTTTGTTGATCAAGATGAATGACCTGCTGTGTGTGAGGGGCAGGTCAGAGGTTCCAGATATACACCCTCAAACAATCCCTTTCAGGATGATTCAAATAAAAATTTCCTTAAGGCCCCTTGAGAATCTTCAGAGCTAGTGCCTGTTGGGGCTCATAAAGCTTTGCATCTTGATTAAACATCAAATTGCTTCAGGTGCTGCTAGTTTCCAGCTTTCAAAGAAAGGAGGAAAGAAGCCAACCCCCTTCAGATTGCTGGAGGAAAAGACTCTGGGAAGACAAGAGAGGAGTGGGAAGTCTCTATCAAGTCTCTATTTCCAGCTTGCTGCTCTAGAGACTTCAAAGAGTTTCCCTTTGGGTGAGATTCAGGACCCTTTCTCTTAGTTGAGATGTTCTCTCTATCCCACTGGAAGATCTCCTTCACTCTGTATTATTTAATACATATCTCCTATGTGTACCTTCTCTGATATCTGTTCTGCTATGATTTGGATAAATGAGGTTTCTTTGATATTTGCTATGTGTGTTCATTGTGGAACTGGTATTATATAGAGAAAAGGTCAAGCTTTGGCTATAAAGCTTGCGGTACCCCTTCCTCTCAAAATAATAAAGCTATCAAAAGTTAAATAGATATATCCCCTAAACAAACAATATTTAAGGAATTAGATAAAAATTTTCTATTTAAATATAATCTGTAATAAATATATTTTTATTTAAATATATTCTATAATGGAATATTCTATTCTATCTCCTCTCTCTAATAAGAGCAGAATGGTAACCTCTGGTCCCAACCTCCTGCTTCCCTTTCTGGAAGGAATGAATCTCCCTTAGAGAAAAGTGGAGAGAAAAGAGACTAGAGATGTCTATTCTACCTCCCTTTGAGGCACACACAGCATTCTCACTACATGTGGGTCTCACCACACTTCTCTCTTCTTCCTTACATTAACAATCAAGTGAGAGCCTGTTAGAGGTGGCTTCAGCACACTCCTGAGTCAGCATAACTTCAGTTAAAGGTTAAGTATATATTTTATTCATGCAGCAAGTTTTTGCAGAGTTCTAATTAGGGAGATTTTCTTTACATTAAGCCTACACTTGCCTTTTTATAACTGCCTCTTGGACCCAGGCAAAATTCTAATTAGACTTCCACGCTACTATTAAGAACAGTCCTGTAATCCTAAGATTCCTTATGGCTCAAGAGAAATACTTCTCTGAGCCCCTCCAACCAGTTTGTATTACTCCAAAGTTCTTTTGTTAGACCAGGAACAAGATGGTGTATACTTCATGGCAGACACTGGATCCTATCAGCTTTATGATCCTCCTAGGGCAAAGTTCTAAGCTAGGGGCTGGACAGAAGGATAAGCTCAGTGCTCACTTGTCCAATGAACTAGTGGAGAGAGAGAGGTAGTGGGAGAGCTTGTGGGTGGATAGGGCAGGCCCTGTTGCTAATACAATGAACAAATACCATGACTTCCGTGCTTTCTCTCCCTTCCTGGAACTAGAGTCACTGGGTGTTGTTATCTATAGCAAACATCAGAGCTGGGGAAGGGAAGCTTTTCTACAAGTTCATCTTTGATGGAAGATCTGTGGTTGGAGAGTTGGACCTCTGACAACCATGTGTGCTGTTAACTGAAGGAAAGACAGCAGTGGTGTGATGGAAAGAGTTGGACTTAATTCTATCAGATCATTCTAGGATTAATTGAAGGAACTGGGACTATTCAGACTGGAGAAGAGAGGATTGGGATGGCAGTGGGGAGAGACATGCTATCTTTCTAAGCATCTAAAAGGCTATGGAAGAGAGATTAGACCTGTTTTGCTTGGCTCCAGAGCTAGCCAGGAAAGAAATGACTCTTTCAAAGTCCCATAAGAAGGTCTAATAAGAAGTAGAACTAGGAAGAACACGTGGAAGTTTCAAAGAGGTAGATTTCATCTGGGTGTCTCTGGACTTCAACTCCTCACTACTCACATGCCTGGGACCTGCTCTCCTGATTTTTTACTATCTGGGAGGGATTGCAATTTCCTGAGGGGCCTTAGCCATGCTTATTTCACTTGAAGCTCAACTCATTTTCTTGTCTGCTCCATCAGCAATCTCATCCCCTACTTGGGTACTCTCCTTAAGGATAGAGATTGTCTTGTTTTATATTGTTTTTGTCTCCATTGCTTAGCATAGCACCTGTACATAGTATATATTTAGTAAATGATCTGTCTGCCTAACAATTAGAACCATGCAAAAGTTAAATAAGATGCCTTAAGAGGTAATAAGTTCCTCTTTTCTGGAGGTGTTTAAGTAAGACCTGGATGCCAACATGTCAAGGATTCCTGCCTGAACAGATTTGGGTTGAGATCATGTGGTTGTATGATTCTGCCTTGGGGCAAATGGCTTTGTGTTATTCCCACATCTACTGTATTTATTCCTACTCATGCTGCTGGATTAAGCTGGAGAACATTGCAAAACTGTGTTGATTGGATCCTACAAATTTATGTCACATTATCTCAACTGTACAGAAAAGCAATCTTTTTATGCTTCCATAATTGACTCACTATCCTAGTGGCTTTTCCAGACATTTTTTAAAAAATAAATTTTCTAATTATAAGTAAAAACATTTTTGCATTTGTTTTTATAAAACTTTTGAGTTCCAAATTCTCCTCCTCCATCCCCCCCTCTCTCCACCACCACCATTTGGAAGGCAAGCATTTTAATAAAAACTTATTTCCATATTAATGTTTTGAAAGAAAACATAGACCAAAAAAGACAAACCAAAACAAACCCCAAGAAAAGTAAAGTATAAAAAGAATGCTTAAATCTACATTCAGATTCTATCAGTTCTTTCTCTAGAGGCAGATAGGGTTTTTCACTAAGTTCTTCAGAATTAGATAATAGTATTGCTGAAAATAGCTGAATCATGTATAGTTGTTACAGTGTACAATGTTCTGGTTCTATTCCTTTCAATTTGCATCAGTTCATGTCTTTCCAGGTTTTTCTGAATGCATCCTGCTTATCATTTCTTATAGCACAATAGTGTTTCATCATAATCATAGACTACAACTTGTTAGTCATTTCCCAACTGATGGGTATCTCCCTTAATTTCCAATTCTTTGCCACCACAAAAAGAGCTGCTATAGATATTTCTGAACATATAGGTTCTTTTCCTTTCTGTTTTCTAATCTCTTTGGAAGATGGTATTTCTGGGTCAAAGGTCATTGTTTTATAGCCCTTTGGGCATAGTTCCAAATTACTCTCCAGAATGGTTGAATCAATTCATAACTCCACCAACAATGCATAGGTGTTCCAATTTTTCACCATTCCCTCCAACATTTGTTATTTTCCTTTTCTGTCATATTAACCAATCTGATAGGTGTAAGGTGATACCTCAGAGTTGTTTTAATTTGCATTTATTTAATCAATAGTGATTAGGGTATTTTAAAATATGACTATAGATAGATTTCTTCACCTGAAAACTGAATGTCCATATTGCTATTATTTTGTATACAGCTCATCAACTCATGTAAGTCTTTCCAGGTTTTTCTCATAGCTTCCTGCTCATCATTTTTTAAAATAGTAAACTATATTTATATAGTACTTTAAAGGAAGATTTCCTTGCAAAACACCCATAAAGTTGATTATTGCAACAACAATAGCTTACATTTATATAGTTCCTTTTACCTGACAATGAATTTTCTTTGCAATAGCCCAGCAAAGTCATCATCATCATCTTGCATTGCTCTTGCCTGTGCTTCAAATTTTTTCCCAGTTACTATTGCTAACTGTGTTTCCCTCCATCCTATTTGTTTCCCATGATATTTACTCTATTTTCTAACTTCTTTTACCCTTTCCCTCCTCAAAAGTGTTTTGCTTCTGTCTGCCCCTCCCTTTCTTCAACCCTCCCCCCTCATCCCCTTCCCCTCTCACTGCCCTACAGGGCAAGATATTTTACTATACCCACTTGAGTGTGTATGTTATTCACTCTTTGAGCCAATTCTGATGAGAGTAAGGATCATTCACTCCCCTGCTCCTCCCCCCCCCATCTTCCCCTCCACTCCATTAGCTTTTTCTTGCTTCTTTTATATGAGATACTTTACTCCATTCCACCTCTCCCTTCCCCTTTCTCCCAGTGCAATTCTCTCGCCCCTTAATTTTATTTTTTAAAATGTCATCATAGGGCAGCTAGGTGACACAGCAGACAAAGCACCTGCCCTGAACCCAGGAGGACCCGAGCCCAAATCCGATCCCAAATATAAGCCACTCACCAGCTGCTCAAACCTAGGCATGTCCCCCCTGACTGCCCCACAAAAAACCAAACAAAAAAGATAAACAAGAAATAAATTCTTTACATATACCATCCCTTCATAATCAATTCCCTCCGTCTAAATTTATTCCTTTCAGCTGCCCTAATACTGAGAAAGTTCTTAAGAGTTAGAAGTATCATCTTCCCATGTAGGAATGTAAACAGTTTAACCTTTTAATATCCCTCATGGTTCTTTTTTCCTGTTTACCTTTTTATGCTTCTCTAGGGTCTTGTATTTTAAAGTCAAATTTTCTATTCAGTTCAGGTCTTTTCATCATGAAGGCCTGAAAGTCCTATTTTTCATTGAAGTCCCATTTTTTCCCTTGAAAGATTATACAAAGTTTTGCTGGGTAGGTGATTTTTTGGTTGTAATCACAATTCCTTTGCCCTCCAGAATATCATATCCCATGCCTTCCAATCCTTTAATGTAAAAGCTGCCAGATCTTGTGTTATGTTGACTGTGGCTCCACAGTACTTGAATTGTTTCTTTCTGGCTGCTTGCAATATTTTCTCCTTGACCTGGGAGCTCTGGAATTTGACTATAATATTCCTGGAAGTTTTCCCTTTGGAATCTCTTTCAGGAGGTGATCAGTGGATTCTTTCTATTTCTATTTTCCCTTCTGCTCTAGAATATCGGGACAATTTTCTCTGACAATCTCTTAGAAGATGATATCTAAGCTCTTTTTTTGATCATGGTTTTCAGGTAGTCCAAAAATTTTCAAGTTATCTCTCCTGGATCTATTTTCCAGGTCAGCTATTTTTCCAAGGAGATATTTCATATTTCCCTCTTTTTTTTATTCATTTGGATTTGTTTTATTGTGTCTTGATTTCTCATAAAGTCATTAGCTTCCATTTGTTCAAACCTAATTCTTAAGCAATCCTTTTCTTCAGAGAGCTTTTCTATTTGACTTTTCAAGCTGTTGATTTTTTTCATGACTTTCTTGCATCACTCTCATTTCTCTTTCCATTTTTTCCTCTATCTCTCTTACTTTTCTCTCTACCTCTCTTACTTTATCTTCAAAGTCCTTTTCAAGCACTTCTATGGCTTGAGACCAATTAATATTTTTCTTGGAAGTTTTGGATGTAGGAGCTTTGACTTTGTTATCTTCTTCTGAGGGTGTATTTTGATCTTCCTTGTCACCAAAGAAACTTTCTATGGTCTGCATCCTTTTCCATCTGTTCATTTTTCTAGTCTATATCTTGACTTTTAACTTCTTAAAGTGGGGCACTGCTTCTAGGACACACTGTCCCAAGCTTCAGGGGGGTTCCAGGTGGCACTATTTAAGGAGAGGCAAGTTCTGCACTCACCTGGCCTGTGCTCTGGCCTGGAAATAACCCCAGGCCTACTTGCTCTTTAACCCAGAAACAAAAAATCTGTTTCACTGTGGTTGCTAGCTCTGGTGAACCTGTACCCCTCCCCTACCTGGTCAGCCTCTCAAGATTGCTTCCTGATTCCCAGCACAGGCAAAACAACTGAGTTCCCCCTCAGTGCCAGCAGAGATCCCTGTAATCTTCCCTGGACAGCTGGTCAGCCTTCTCTTTTCTTTTTTTTTGAGGCAATTGGGGTTAAGTGACTTGCCCAGGGTCACACAGCTAGTAAGTGTTAAGTGTCTGAGGCCGGATTTGAATTCAGGTCCTCCTGAATCCAGGGCCGGTGCTCTATCCACTGTGCCACCTAGCTTCCCCTCAGTCTTCTCACCAGACTGTGATCTTATTTCTAGAAGAAGCTGCCACTGCAGCTGATTCAGAGGGTTCAGGGGTCTGTTTCTCTGGCTCAACTTACCTGGGTCTAGATCTGTTTGTGTGGCAGCAGGGCTGGGCTCCACTCCCACCTGGTACAATATACCTTTCCTACTGACTTTCTAAGCCATCTTTGGCTGGAAAATTATCTCACCCCATCCTTTTGAGGGTTCTGCTGCTCCAGGAATTGTCTTATGACATTATTTGGAGGGTTGTTTTTTGTTGTTGTTGTTGTTGTTGTTGTTATCATGTGGGTAGCTCTGAGAAGTTACTGCCTTTCCTCTGCCATCTTGGCTCTGACCCCAGAAGTCCAACCAACTCTCATTTTTAAGGAATTATTTTCTTCAGTGAGCTTTTCTACCTCCTTTTCCATTTGGTCAATTCTTCTTTTTAAGGACATCATCTCTTCAGTGAATTTTTGTACCTCTTTTTCCATGAGACCAATTCTGCTTTTTAAGGAATTAGTGTATTTTTGTGCCACTTTTTTGGTCTGTTCTGTTTTGGGGGATGTTATTTTCTTCAGTATTTTTTGTGACTCCTTTGCCAGGCTGTTGACTATTTTTTCATGATTTTATTGAATCACTGTCATTTCTTTCCATATTTTTCACTCTACCTCTCATATTTTTTTAAGGTAAATGAACCATTTTATTTTCATCTAATTAGTTCAGGAATTTTGATAGGCAGATAGCTCTTTACATTGGCTTTGGAGGGGATCTGGGGGCAGCACCAGCAGGTCTGAAGTGGGGTGGGAGTGCCCGATCCTTTCGTGCCTCACAAGACCAATTCCTCACTTCCTTGCTGTGGATTGTGCAGCTCACACAGTAATGCAGTCTCACATACAATTTGGGCAACACATGAGAGTTGAAAACACTGTCCTCAGAGATGTTCCTAATGGCCACGGCTTCCATGATGTTGTGGATGATGAACTTCTTGATGGCCTTGTCCTTGGGCACGCAGCAGGAACAGTTGGTGCCACAAATTGGCTACACATGGCCACAGCCCTTCTTGGCATGCCCGTTGTTGCTCCTTTTCTTCGTCATCTTGTAAGTCAGAGGCTGAAAAAAAATATCTACCTCTCTTATGTTATTTTGAACATCCTTTTTGAGTGCTTCAAGGAATTTTTTTTTAGGCCTGAGACCAATTGATATATTTCTTTGAGGTATTGAATGTAGTTGTTTGACATTTTGTCTTCTGAGTTTGTGTTTTGATTTTGTCTATCACCATAGTAACTTTCTATGGTCAAGATTATTGTTTTTGCTGTTTTTTGCTTGTTTTCTAAGCCTGGTTTTTTTTTTTTTACTTTATGTTAAAGTTGGGCTCTGACCGTAGGGCAGAGAGGGCACAGTCCCTAGCTTCAGCTTTGCTGTACTGCTGTTTTCAGATCTAGTTCTGGGGAATCTGTAAGTTTTCGGCTCTTCAAATATGATCTAAAAAGAAGTATGGTCACTGATCTCCTGGCCTGTGTTCTGCTCCATAAGCAACCTTAAGTACTTTTTTCCTGCCCTGGAACTGTGACCAAGGTTCTTGCTCCCCTGGGGCCACAAGAGCTGTTGCCCTAATGTTCCTCCTGATTCTGGAAGCACAACCCAGAATTCCATATGGGCAATGCAACTAAGTCCTACACCTAGTTCCAATAAAAGGTTCCCTGTAATCACCTTCTGACCAGTTGCCCAACCTCCTAACCATCTGTGAGCTTAGAGCTCTAAAAGCAGAGGCCACAAAAGCACATTCACCCCAAGGCCTGCTCCTGGATCATGGGGGTTGGGGAGGGGTCTTGCACTGTATTACACTCCACTCTCATCCCCAATGAGACAGACATTTCCTGCCAATCTTCTAAGTTGTCTTGGGCTAGAAAATTGTTTCACCTCAACCATTTTTTGGTTCTGCTGCTACAGAATTTGTTTTGAGATATTATTTTAAAGTTGTTTGGAGTGTTAATTGGGAGAGTTCTTTGCCATCTCGACTCCACATCCTAAAACTACTACTTATCATTTTAAGAAAAGCTCTGCTTATTCTAATTTTTTCTAGTGTGTGTTTTTTTTGTTTTTTTAGTGAGTCAATTGGGGTTAAGTGACTTGCCCAGGGTCACACAGCTAGTAAGTGTTAAGTGTCTGAGGCTGGATTTGAACTCAGGTACTCCTGACTCCAGGGCCGATGCTCTATCCACTGCGCCATCTAGCTAGTGTGTTTTTAAAAATAGAAATGGGTGTTATATTTTAGCCAAAATTCTCCTCTATATCTATTGATATAATTATATTATTTTTGTTGGTTGTGTTATTAATATGCCTAATGGAGTTTAAAGTTTTCCTAATATTATACCAGATGTGCATTCTTAATATGAATCCAACCTAATCATAGTGTATAATGTTTTTGATATGTTGTTTTAGCTTCTTTGCTATTATTTATTGTATCTATGCTTTTTAGAAATATTGACCTATAATTTACTTTTTATATTTTGTCTTTTCCTGTTTTATGTGTCAAGATCACACCTCTGATGTAAGTAGCCAAGAAAACTGAAGCAACTCCATTTTGTCTTCTGTTCCTCTATCCTTACTGCTGAAACAGCAAGTATCTGGAATAGTCCTATCTATTAGAGCAGGGTTACAAAAATAGCTGACCAAAGCAATTACTTTTTTTTTTGTACATGACTCCAGTGTTATCCCCAAACCCCCAATAACAATCCCTATCCAATAAAGAAGTGCTTGTATCCAATTTACCTCCTGCCTAATTGAAATCTATATAATCCTTTGTCATTTCCTTCCTCTACACAGGTAGAGCTCCCTTGCTGGAGAACTCAATAAACCTTTGTTGGTTCCTAAATATCTGGTTTTGGTTTCTTCTGGAACCAATAATTTTACCCATGGTAACATAGAAAAAAATTGGTAGGATACCTTCTTGTGCTATTCTTGCAAATAGCATAGATAACATTGATATTAATTAACCATTGATTATTTGGTAAAATTCACTTGTGAATCCCTTTTGTCCCAAAATTGTTTTCTTTGAGAGGTAATATATGGATTTTTTTATTTTTTCCTCTCAAATTCAGATGATTAAATTATCTATTTCTTATTCTATTAATTTGGGTATTTTGTGAATATTCATTTATTGAATTCAAGTTGTTGGCTTCATTGGTATATGGTTGGGCAAAATAGTTTCTAATAAGATCTTTAGTTCCTTCTTCATTTGTAGTGAATTTTCCTTTTTCATTTGTGAGACTGGAAAATTAATTTTGCTTCTTCTTAATTGAATTAGGTAATGCTTTAAAGTTTTATCTATTTTATTGTGGTTTTTAAAGCTAGATCCAACTTTTATTTATTAATGAAATATATGTTTGGGGGGTTGTTTCCAATTTAGTTAATCTTTGCTTTTCAGAATTTCAAGTTTGATTTTTAATTGAGGTTTTCAACTTTGTTAGTTTTATGCTATTTTTCATTGCATTGATCTGTTATTTCTCTCCTTTATTGTTTTTTTTTTGTAAGGCAGTGGGGGTTAAGTGACTTGCCCAGGGTCACACAGCTAGTAAGTATCAACTGTCTGAGGCCAGATTTGAACTCAGGTCCTCCTGAATTCAGGGCCAGTGCTCTATCCACTGCGCCACCTAGCTGCCCCTCTCCTTTATTGTTAATAAAAGTGCTTAAAAATACAAAATTACCTCTAAGAGTTACTTTGACAAAATCTCCAAAATGTTGATATGTTATCTCACTGTTTCATTATCTTTTTTTTGCACAACATATATATGTGTGTGTGTATAGATATATATATACATCCTGTACCCTTCCCAGCATACCCATCCCCCACCTTCTTTTTTTCCCCAGGTTAAACATTTTTATTTATATTTTTCTATTCAATCTCTATTCCTCCTTCCCTCCCTCCCTCCCCTCCCCCCTTCCCAAGGTGGCAAACAATCCGATATGGGTTAGACATATATGATCATGTAAAACATCACCATATTTGTCACTTAATGAAAGAATGTGAAAAATAGCATGCTTCCATCTGTTCCATCAATATCAGTTCTTTCTTTGGAGGTGGATAGTATGTTTCATCAATATTCTTTTGGGATTATCTTGGATTATTGTATTTTTGAGAAAAGTCAAGTCATTCACAGTTCTTCATCAAGCAATATTGCTGTCTCTGTGTACAGTGTACTCTTGGTTCTGCTCACTTCCCAATACATCATTTCATACATGTCTTTCCAAACTTTTTTGAAGTCATCTTGTTTGTGATTTCTTACTGCACAGTAATATTCCATTACCATCATATACCACAGTTTGTTTAATCATTCCCCAATTGATGGGCATTTCTTTGATTTCCAATTTTTAGCCACCATAAAAAGAGCAGCTATAAATATTTTTGTACAAATAGGTCTTTTTCTCTTTTGGGGGATGTCTTCAGTATATAAACCAAATAGTGATATTGCTGGATCAAAGGGTATGCACAATTCTATAGCTCTTTGGGCATAATTCCAAATTGCTCTCCAGAATGGTTGAATCTTTTCACAACTCCAACAGTGGATTAGCATCCCAGTTTTCCCACAATCCCTCCAACAACCAATATTTTCCATACTTGTTATATTTTCCATTCTCATAGGTTTAACGTGATATCTCAGAATTGTTTTAATTTGCATTTTTTTATATGATCAGTGATAACTTTGATTTCTTTGTCTGAAAACTGCCTATTTAAATCCTTTGACCATTTATCAATTGGGGAATGACTTGTATTTTTAAAAATTTGACAGTTTTTTATATATTTGAGAAATTAGGCCTTTATCAGAGATATTTGTTTCAAAAATTCTTTCCCAGTTTTCTACTTGCCTTGTAATCTTGGTTACATTAGTTTTGTTTTTGCAAAAGCTTTTTAATTTTATATAATCAAAATTATCTATTTTACGTTTAATTTTCTTCTCTATATCTTCTTTGGTCCAAAATTCTTCCCCGTCTATATATCTGACAGATAGACAATTCCATACTCCTTTAATTTTCTTATGGTATCATCCTTTATTTGTAAATCATGTACCCATTTTGGCCTTATTTTAGTATACGGTGTAAGATGTTGGTCTACACCTAATTTGTGCCATATGGTTTTCCAGTTTTCCAGTTTTCCCAGCAGTTTTTGTTAAATAATGAGTTATTATTCAAAAAGCTGAAATCTTTGGGTTTATCATATACTAGATTACTATAGTCATTTGCCATAGTATTGTTTCTATCTATTCTATTCTACTGATCTGCCCCTCTATTTCTTAGCCAGTACCAGATTGTTTTGATAATTACTGCTTTATAGTACAGTTTGAGATCTGGTACTGCTAGACTACCTTCTTTTGAATTTTTTTATTGATTCCCATGATATCCTCGAACTTTTGTTTTTTCAGATGAATTTTGTTATTTTTTTCTAGCTCCATAGAATATTTTTGATAGTTTGATTGATATAGCACTAAATAAATAAATTAGGTAAAATTATCACTTTTATTATATTGACTCTGCCTACCCATGAGCAATTAATATTTTTCCAATTATTTAGATCTGATTTTATTTTTGTGAAAAGTATTTTGTACTTCTGGTCATATAGTTGTTGTATTTGTCCTGGGAGGTAGACTCCCAAGTATTTTATATTGGCCATAGTTATTTTAAATGGAATTTCTCTTTCTATCTATTCTTGCTGGACTTTATTTGTAATATATAGAAATGCTGATGATTTATGTGGATTTATTTTGTATCCTGAAACATTGTTTTTTTATTCATTTTTGTGTCAGCCACTTTCTGAGTTGCTCAAGTTAACAAAGTCTTTTTGGTAGTTGGCCTTGGAGTAGTGATCTTGTTGATCATTAGGTCCAGTTGTGGTATCTTGCTGCTGAGTTGTTATGGCAACCAGTCACTCTGGTAGCAGGCCCTGGAGTGTAATTTCATTGGGATCTGCTGAATCCCTGGGACTGGTTTTCCCCGGAAATAGTCTCTCTGCTGGGAGGTCACAGGGGTGGGAATCTGTTGTCGACCTGCTTGGGCAGGGCTTCACTACTGTTCAGCAGGTTCAGAGTTCTGTTGCAGGCCCCTGCTGTGAGCCCAGAAGCTATTGCTGTTGCTGCTGCTCCTAGACTTCACTTCCCTCCCACCCAGGTAAGACAGACATTTCCTGCCAGGCTGGTAGGTTGTTTCCCTGTTCCTTGGACAGTTCAGAGGCAGTTTTATGTCAGTTTAGAGGGGAAAATTGGGACAGCTAAAGTGAGTTGCTTCTTCACTCTGCCATCTTGGCTCCAGAAGCCCCCATTATCTTTAATGAAATTACCTATCATTTCTATGAATTGTTCTTTTACCCATCAATTCTTCCGGAGTAAATAATTGGTTTCTAGATTTTTAATACTTTTTTCAGTGTTCCTTTATTTAATATAAATTTTTAATACATTGTGGTCAGTAGAGAATGTGGCAATTGTTTGTGAAGTTTTATGTCCTAAAACATGACCAATTTTTGTATAAATACCATACACCACCAAGGTATATAAATACTCTATGTTTTGATTCATAAAACACCAGAGGTCTAGCATATTTTTTTTCTTAAAAAAATTTCTATTTAGATTTCTAATTTCTTTTCTTTTTCACTTAGAATTATCTCTAGTTGACAGGGGCCAACTGAAGTCCTCCCCTTTTTTAGTTTTATTCTATTTCTCCTTATAATGAATGTGACTTTTCCTTTAACTATTTTGAAGCTATGTCATTGGATGCATGTTTGTTAAGTACTGAAATCAATTTCTTGTCTATGTTACCATTCAATGAAACATAGTTTTTCTATTTATCTCTTTTAAGTCAACTTTTCCCCCATTGCTTTGTTGGCAATTATAATTGCTATGGTGGGGGCAGCTAGGTGGCACAGTGGATAGAGCACCGGCCCTGGAGTCAGGAGTACCTGAGTTCAAATCCGGCCTCAGACACTTAACACACACTTACTAGCTGTGTAACCCTGGGCAAGTCACTTGACCCCAATTGCCTCACTAAAAAAAATAATAATAATAAAATAATTGCTATGCTGGCTTTTTTTCTAGCTGAAACATGATAGATTTTGCTCTAACTCCATATTTTAACTCTTTCTGATTCTTTATTTTTCTGTTTCTTGTAAATATCACATTGTTGGATTTTGCTTTCTAATTCATTGTTGTTTTTTTCTTTTAATAGTATTTTACTTTATTTTTTCCAATTACATGTAAAGATAATTTTCAACATTCATTTTTGTAAGGTTTTGAGTTCCAAATTTTTCTCCCTTCCCTACATTCCCCCTCCCCAAGATATCAAGCAATCTGATATATATTATACAGTACAATATGTTGAACATATTTCCACATTAGAATGAGAGGATAATCAGAACAAAGGAGAAAAACCACAAGAAAGAAGAAATGAAAAATAACCATAAAAAGGAAAAAAATATGTTTCAATCTGTATTCAGATGCCATAGTTCTTTTTTCTGGATGTGGAGAGCATTTTTCCATCATGAGTAGTCTCTTGGAATTGTCTTGGGTCATTGTGTTGCTGAGAAGAGCAAAATCTATCCCAGGTGATCATCCACACAATGTTGCTCTTACTATGTACAAAGTTCAATTAGTTCTCACTTCACTCAGCATCAGTTCATATAAGTCTTTCCAGGTTTTTCTGAAATCTGCTTGCTCATCATTTCTTATGGAACAATAGTATTAAATTACATTCATATACCACAACTTGTTTAGCCATTTCCCAATTGATGGGCATCACCTCAATTTCCAATTCTTTGACACCACAAAAAGCACAGCTATAAATGTGTATAAACATGTAGGTTCTTTTCCCTTTTTATGATCTCTTTTGGATATAGACTTAGTAGTGGTATTGCTGGGTCAAAGGGTATGCATAGTTTTATAGCTATTTGGACATAGTTCCAAATTGTTCTCCAGAATGGTTGGATCAATTCACAACTCCATCAACAATGCATTAGTATTTCAATTTTCCCACATCTTTTCCAATATTTATCATTTTCCTTTTTTGTCATATAAGCCAGTCTGAAAGGCATGAGGTGTTATCTTAAGAGTAGCTTTAATGCGCATTTCTCTAATCAATAGCAATTGAAAACATTTTTTGTATGACTATAGATTCCTTTAATTTCTTAATGTGAACATTTCCTATTCATATCCTTTGACCAGTTATCAATTGGGGAATGGCTTGTATTCTTATGAATTTTATTCAGTTCTCTATATATTTGTGAAATGAGGCCTTTATCAGAAATACTGACTGCAAAAATTGTTTCCCAGCTTTCTGCTTTCCTTCTAATCTCAGTTGCATTGGCTTTGTTTGTGCATAACTTTTTTAATCTAATGTAATCAAAATAATCCATTTTATATTTTATAATGTTCTCTATCTCATCTTTGGTCATAAATTCTTCCCCTCTCCATAGATCTAACAAGTAAATGATTCCTTCCTCTTCTAATTTGCCTATGGTATCATCCTTTATGTCTAAATTGGGTACCCATTTTGACCTTATTTTGGTATATGGTGTAAGATATTGGTCCATGTCTAGTTTCTGCCCTACAGTTTTCCAATTTTCCCAATAGCTTTTGTCAAATAGTGAGTTCTTAGCTCAGAAGCTAGAATCTCTGGGTTTATCAAATAGTAGATTGCTATCGTCATTTACTACCATGTCTTATGTGCCTCACCTATTCTACTGATCCACAACTCTTTTTCTTGACCAGTACCAAATAGCTTTGATGGTTGCTGCTTTATAATATAGTTTTAGATCTGGTATAGCTAGGCCACATTCCTCTTCATTTTTTTATTAATTCCCTTGATATTCTTGACTTTTAGTTCTTCCAGATGAATTTTGCTATTATTTTTTCTAGCTCTATAAGATAAATTTTTGGTAGTTTGATTGGTATGGCACTGAATAAATAAGTTAGTTTAGATAGAATTATCATTTTTATTATATTAGTTTGACCAACCCATGAGCAATTAATATTTTTCCAATTATTTAGATCTGACTTTATTTGGGTGAAAAGTGTCTTGTAATTATATTTGTCTAATTCCTTTTGTTTTAGTAGGTATAGTCCTAAATGTTTTATATTGTCTATAGTTATTTTAAATGGAATTTCTCTTTCAATCTCTTGCTGCTCAACTTTGCTGATCATCTATAGAAGTGCTGATTTATGTGGGTTAATTTTATATCCTGCAATTTTGTCAAAATTGTTAATTACTTCAAGTAGTCTTTAGTTGATTCTTTAGGATTCTCTATGTATACCATCATATCGCCTTCAAGGAGTAATAGTTTTGTTTCCTCCTTGCCTATTCTAATCCCTTCCATTTTTTTTCTTCTCATTGTTAAAGCTAACATTTCTTGTACAATATTGAATAATAGTTGTGATAATGGACATACTTGTTTCACCCCTGATCTTACTGGAAATACTTCTAACTTATCCCAATTATATATGCTTGCTGATGGTTTTAGATAGATACCACTTATTATTTTAAGGAAAGCTCCATTTATTCCTATACTAATAGTATTTTTAATAGGAATAGGTGTTGTATTTTGTCAAAAGCTTTCTCTACATCTATTGAGATAATCATATGATTTTGGTTAGTTTTGTTATTGTTGTGGTCAATTATGTGGATAGTTTTCCTAATATTGCTTTGCATTCCTGACATAAATCCAATCTGGTCATAGCATATTATCCTAGTGATAAATTACTGTAATCTCTTTGCTAATATTTTATTTAGAATTTTTGCATCAGTATTCATTAGGAAAAAGGATACTACCATAAGTAAATTAAGAGTATGGAATCATTTACCTGTCAGATTTATGGGCAGAGGAAGAATTTAGGACCAAAGAAGATACGGAGAGTAAAATAAAATGTAAAATAGATAATTTTTATTATATAAAATTAAAAAACTTTTATACACAGAGAGAAATTTTAAAATTTAATTTTTTTAATTCTAAATTTTTTGAAAGTTTTAAAGTTTAAAGTTTTGCACAAACAAAACTAATATAACCAAGATTACAAGGGAAGCAGAAAACTGGGAAAGAATTTTTGAAACAAATATATCTGATAAAGGCCTCATTACTCAAACATATAAAAAACTGAGTCAAATTTATAAAAATACAAGTCATTCCCCAATTGATAAATTGTCAAAGGATATGAAATGGCAGTTTTCAGACAAAGAAATTAAAGCTATTTATAATCATATGAAAAATGTTCTAGATTACTATTGATCAGAGAGATGCAAATTAAAACAACTCTGAGGTCAGAGTGGCAAATATAACAAAAGCAGAAGATTTTGGATGTTGGAGAGGATGTGGGAAAGCTGGGATGCTAATCCACTGTTAGTGGAGTTGCAAAAAGATCTAACTATTCTGGAGAACAATTTGGTATTATGCCCAAAGGGCTATAGAATTGTACATACCCTTTGATCCAACAAAGATCCCAAAGACATCCCCCAAAAGAAAAAAGACCTATTTGTACAAAAATGTTTCTAGCAGCTCTTTTTGGGGTGGCTAAGAATTGGAAATCAAAGAAATGCCATCAATTGGGGTATGGATAAACAAACTGTAGTATATGATGGTGATGGAATATTATTGTGCTATAAGAAATGACAAGCAGGATCACTTCAGAAAAGCCTGGAAAGACATGTATGAAATGATGTATAGTGAAGTGACCAGAACCAAAAGAACATTGTGCACAGACAGCAATGTTGTTTGATGATGAACTGTGAATGACTTGACTATTCTCAACAATACAATGATCCAAGACAATCACAAAGGACTATTGATGAAACATACTATCCACCTCCAAAGAAAGAATTTGTATTGATGGAACAGACTGAAGCACACTATTTTTCACTTTATTTCATTTTTTCTTTTAATTAAGTTTTCTTCTACAAAATGACTAATATGGTAATGTTTTACATAATCTTTAAAAATATTCATTAGGGAAATTTGTCTATAATTTTCTTTCTCTGTTTTGGCTATTCCTGGTTTGCATATCAGCACCATATTTGTCTCATGAAAGGAATTTGGCAGAACTCCGTGGCCTATTTTTTCAAATACTTTATATAGTATTAGAATTAATTGTTCTTTAGATGTTTGGTAAAGTTCACTTGTAAATCCATCTGCCCTGGAGAAGCACTCAAAAAGGACTTTGAAGGTAAAATAAGAGAGGTAGAGGGAAAAATGGAAACAGAAATGAGAATGATGCAGGAAAGTTATGAGAAAAAAGTCAACAACAACAACAACAAAAAGTCAACAGCTTGAAAAGCCAAATGGAAAAGGAGATACAAAAGCTCTCTGAAGAAAATAATTGCCTAAGAATTAGGATTGAACAAATGGAAGCTAGTGACTTTATGAGAAGGCAAGACACAATAAAGCAAATCCAAATGAATAAAAAAAATAGAGGGCAATGTGAAATATCTTCTTCAAAAAACTGCTGACCTGGAAAATAGAACCAGGAGAGATAATTTGAAAATTAAAGAACTACCTGAAAACCATGATCAAAATAAGAGCTTAGACATCATCTTCCAAGAGATTGTCAGGGAAAATTGCCCTGATATTCTAGAAGCAGAAGGTAAAATAGAAATTGAAAGAATTCACTGATCACCTCCTGAAAGAGATCCCAAAAGGAAAACTTCCAGGAATATTACAGCCAAATTCCAGAGCTCCCAGGTCAAGGAGAAAATATTGCAAGCAGCCAGAAAGAAACAATTCAAATACTGTGGAGCCAAGGTCAGGATAGCACAGGATCTAGCAGCTTCTACATTAAAGGATAGGAGGGCATGGAATATAATATTCTGGAAGGCAAAGGAATTGAGATTACAACCATATGTGTTTACTATTAATATTACTTAATTGTTTTTTGTATCTTTTAGCAAGATATAGTTTCCTTCATTATCTCTTTTAATTAGATCTATTTTTGTGTTTGCTTTGAATGAGATCAGGATTGCTTTTTTTTTACTTCAGCTGACACAAGATATTCTGCTCCAACCTTGGAATTTTCATTTTGGGGTATTTTTCAAGAACTCGTCAGTATATTCTTTCAATGATTATTTTACTCTCTGGTTCTAGGATATTTGAGCAGTTTTCCTTGATAATGTCATGAAATAAGCTGTTCAAGCTCTTTCTTTTAATCATGGCTTTTAGGGAGTCCAAGGATTCTTAAACTGTCCTTCATGGATCTATTTTCCAGGTCTGTTGTTTTTCCAACTAGATATGTTACATTCTCTTCTATTTTTACATTTCTCTTCTATTTACTACTTCTTGATGTCTCATAAAGTCATTAGCTTCCATCTGCCCAATTCTTATTCCATATACCCAATTATTTTCTGCAGCTAGATTTTGTACCTCCTTTTCCATTTGGCCAATTCTACTTTTTAAGGAGTTATTTTCTTCAGTGGATTTTTTCCCCATTTGGCCAATTGTGTTTTTAAGGAATTGTTTTCCTCAGTCAATTTTTGTCCTTCTTTTTCCAAGCTATTGACTCTCCCTTGCTCACTTCTTTACCCAATTTTTCTTCTATCTCTCTTATTTAATTTATAAAATCCTTTTTCAGCTCTTCCAAGGCTTTTTCACATGTAGGCATTTTGACAGTGTTGTCCTCTTCTGAATTTGTATTTTGGTCTTCCCCTCTCACCATAGTACCTTTTAAAGTTGAACTATGCTCCTGAGGCACAGGGGATCCTGTTCCAAGCTTCTTTTGCTGGGGGTCAAGGGTTTGATCAGTGGCTTTCTGCTTTGGGGCCTCAATAGCTTGAGGCTTGTTCACTTCACTGGAGTGGCCTGGCCTAGTTGCACCTGTTGTGTAGTGGATACCTCAACTGGCAGATTGCTTTCTGTTTGGGGGTTGGGGGCCTCACAACTGGCTTGCTGTGCCACTAGCCTGCTGAGCCAGGTCAGAGACCTCAGCTGCTGGTCTATACTATGGCTAAAAGCCTCCCTCTGTGCTGTGCTCCTCTTTTACCCAAGTGAGATGGACCTTTCCTGAAGTCCTTCTAAGTTATCTTAAGCCAGAATAGTACTTCACCCCAATATTTTTATAGGTTCTGTAGCTCCAGAATCTGTTTCATGGATTGATTTAATGTTGTTTCCAAGGGAAATTTTGGAGAGCTCAGGCAATTTCTTGGCTTCTCTTCATCATCTTGGCTCTGCCTCCTCTTATTCATTGTTAACCTCTTCTGTTTTATGGGTGAGTTCATCCATTTACAATCATAGTTATGATAGTTAATAATTTATTTATTTCCATCCTATCCTCTTATAATTTCTCTTCTCTATATACTTTGCTCCCTGCTGATTTAAAATTGTTACCTCCACTTTTTCCCATTTAACCTTTTTAAAAATTATATCCTCTTCAAGTTTAGGATTTATTTTGCTTATGACTAATGCATCCCTGAATCTAACTTCCCTCTTCTATTTTCCTTTCCCTTCTTCCTGTTCCTTTCTCTATTCCTGTTGAGTTGAATGTAGTTTTACATAAAACTCTTTATGTGTATTCTGTCTACTTCACTCTGCATCAGTTTATACAAGTCTTCCCAGGTTTTTCTGAAATCATTCCATTCTTCATCTTTTCTTACAACACAATAGTATTCCATCCCATTCATATATCATAACATGTTCAGCCATTCCACAATTGAAAAATACCTCCCTCAGTTTCCAATTCTTTGCCACTGTAAAAAGAGTTTCTATAAATATTTTATATGTGAATCCTTTTCCTCTTTCTTTGTTCTCTTTGAGGCATAGACTTAATAATAATATATGTCACTGATCAAAAGCTATGTAAAATTTAATAGATTTTTTTTAGCATAGTTGCAAATTAATTTCCAGAATGGAAACATCATTTTCCTTTTTTGTCAACTTTGACAATTTGATGAATGTGAGGTGGTACCTCAGAGTTGTTTTAATTTTCATTTGATTAATTATTATTTACTTAAAACATTTTATATGGATATTGATAGTCTGAATTTCTTCTTCCAAAAACTTCCTTTTCACATCCTTTGTTCATTTATCAATTGAGGAATGACTCTTTTTTTTTTTGGCAGGGCAATGAGGGTTAAGTGACTTCCCCAGGGTCAAACAGCTAGTTAAGTGTCAAGTGTCTGAGGCCAGATTTGAACTCAGTACTCCTGAATCCAGGGCCAGTGCTTTATCTACTATGCCACCTAACTGCCCCCTGGGGAATGACTCTTAATCTTATAACTGTAGATCAGTTTCTTAGGTATCTTTAAAATGAGACCCTTACCAGAGAAATTTGCTGCAAATTTTTCTCTTTTACCTCCTTATCTTCTAATTTTAGCTATTTTATTTCTGTAAAAACTTTTAAACTATATTTAATTAAAATTGTCCATTTTACCTTTGTTCTGCCCTCTTTTGAAAGCAACAATCAAGTGGTGCTCACTTCCTTTATTCCTTCCATGTTTGTAGACAGTTTTACTTATGCTACTTGATCATCTGTTTTAACAAGTTCTATCATTCCTCTCATTTCCCCCTATTATATCTTTTTCTCACTCCCTTTTCTTTTATTTCTTACAGCATCTTCAATACATAATGAAAATATTTATGAATTTCCTGTCTCAACTATCTCTATAATGTTTTGAGATATTAGGATTCTGAAAGAAGCCTTTTAACACTCCTCCCTCCAGTAGAATGTAAACAGCTAATCCTTATATAGTTCTTTCTGATTGTTCACTTGTATTATTTTTTAATGTTTTGTTTGACACCTATATTTTTATTTCAAAGTTCCTTTTCAGCTCCAACTTTTTCATTAGGTATATTTGGATGGTGCAGAGCCAATACAAAAAAGAAAAGACAGGGAGTCAACTGGACTCTCCTAAATTCTCCTCCAAACAACTTTAAATGATGCTTCAAAATGAATACTGGAGTGACAGAAACCACAGAAGAAGGAATTGAAACAGTGTACCAGCCCAAGACAACTTAGAAGATTGGCAGGAAAGGTCTGTCACTGCAGGCTGAAAGTGGAGTGTAGCTGAGTTTAGGCAAACCAACAGCAGGTCCTGGAGGTTCCTGAATCAGCAACAGCAGCTATATTGATTTCTGGAACATCATCCCACAGAGAATAAGTTAATCAGATTATAAAAGTAATTTTCAGGGGCGGCTAGGTGGCGCAGTGGATAAAGCACCAGCCCTGAATTCAGGAGTACCTGAGTTCAAATTCAGCCTCAGACACTTGACACTTACTAGCTGTGTGACCCTGGGCAAGTCACTTAACCCCCATTGCCCTGCAAAAAAAAAAAGTAATTTTCTAGCTGCCCCTATCTATCTCTAGATGCAGGACTTTGTTGCATTGCTCATACTCAGATCTAGGTTGCAGTCTTGGATCATAGTGCCAGAATAAAGAGAAGCATAAGCACATCAAAGTTTGTAGCTGAAAGAGACCTGAGACCCTGGTCACTGTTCCAGAGTAGAAAAGAGTTCTTGTGGTCACTCATAAAACACAGGCCAGGAGATAAGCTAACATATTTCTCCTTGGATCATACCACCTTGGAAGAATTGAAAACTTACAGACATTCATAACTATCTCTCAAAAGAGCTGCACAAAAAGCCCTAACACTTAGGACAGTGTCCCTTCTACTGTGGAAGCATAGTCCAACTTTAACATAAAGTTAAAAGTCAAGAAATAAGCTGGGGAAAATGACCAAACAGTAGCAACAACAAAAGAACCAGACCATAGAAAATTACTATGGTGACAAGCAAAATCAAAACACAAACTCAGAAGATAACAATAAAGTCAAAGCTGCTATATCCAAAGCCCCAAAGAAAAATGTGAATTGGTCTTGAGCCCAAAAAGGAATTCCTGAAAGAGCTCAAGGAGTCAACAGCTTCATACAGGAGAAACAAAAAATAATTGGAGAAAATAATACCCTAAAAACCAGAATAGGCCAAATGGTAAAAGAGACACAAAAATCCAATGAAGAGAAGAACACCTCAAAAATCAGAATTGGCCACATGGGAAAAGAGCTATAAAAATTCACCAAAACACTTCTGAGAAGGGATTGGGTGAAAGTAGAGAGAGGCAGAGTAAGATTAAATGGGGGTGGGAATAGGATGGAGGAAAATACACAGTAATCATAATTGTAAAAAAGTTGTGGTATATAATTGTAATGGAATATTATTTTGCTATGAGAAATGACAAGAGGGATGGTTTCAGAAAAACCTGGGAAGATTTATGTGAATTGATGCAAATAAAATGAGCAAAACCAGGGTAACATTGGACACAGTAACAGCAAAATTGTAATGATGATCAACTGTGAAAGATTTAACTACTCTAATCAATAAAATGATCCAAGTCCATTCCAAAGGATAAAAAATTCTATCTACATCCAGAGAAAGAACTGGTAAACTCTGAGTGCTGATTGAAGCATATTTTTCTCACTTAATTTATTTTTCTTGGATTTCTTTTTTTTTTTTTTTGCAACATGACTAATATGGAAATGTTTTGCACAACTTCACATGTATAACTGATACCATATTGCTTTCCCATGAATGGGGGAGTGACCGGAGGAAGAGAATTTGGAACTCAAAATGTTAAATAAATTAAAATTATTTTTAAAATAATGAAAAAATAAAATCGTTTTGATTATATAAAATACAAAAGTTATTTTTTCATAAACAAATCTAATGCATTTAAGATTAGAAGGAAAACAGGTAATGGGGGGAGGGGCGGAGAATCTCTGCACTAAGTTTCTCTAATAAAACTCTCATCTCCAAGATATATAAAGATTTCATTAAAATTTATGTGACTAAAAGATATTCCCCAATGGATAAATGTTCAAATGATATAAATAGGCAATTTTTTTTCTTTTTTTTGTTTTGTGGGGCAATTGGGGTTAAGTGACTTGCCCAGGGTCACACAGCTAGTAAGTGTCAAGGGTCTGAGGCCAGATTTGAACTCAGGTCCTCCTGAATCCAGGGCCAGTGCTTTATCCACTGCTCCACCTAGCTGTCCCTAAATAGGCAATTTTCAAAGGATGAAATTCAGACTATGAATAACTATTTGAAAAACTAGTCCAAATAACTAGTAATTAAAGAAATGCAAATTAAATTAACTCCATACTTTCATATTACACCAATCATATTGGCAAAGTTGACCCCCCCCCAAAAAAAAGAAAATGGCATGAGCAGAACCAGGAGAATGTCGTGTATAGTGACAGCAATATTGTTTGATGAAGAACTGTGAATGACTTACTATTCTCAGTAATACAATGATGCAAGGCAATCCCAAAGGACTAATGATGCAACATGCTATCCAGCTCCAAAGAAAGAATTGATATTGATGAAACACAGACTGAAGCAGGCTATTTTTCATTTTCTTTCATTTTTTTCTTTTATTCAAATTTTCTTGTACAAAATTACTAATATGGTAATGTTTTACATAATAACACATATATAACCTATATCTGATTGCTTACCACCTGGGGGGGGGAATGGAAGGAAGGAGGGATAGAATTTGGAACTCAAAACTTTAAATAAAAATGTTTATTAAAAAAAGAAAATGGCAAATATTAGAGGGACTATGGGAAAACAAATGAATGCACTGTCAGTGAAGCTGTGAGTTGTTATGGTCAATCTGGAAACTAAATTGGAACTGTGAGTAAAAAGTCAGTAAAGTGAGCATACACCCTAGCAATATCTTAGTCATATCCCCCCAACAAATCAAAGAAAGATGAAAAGGACCTACATGTACAAAAAATATTTATAGCAGTTCTTTTCATAATAGCCCCAGTCTAGAATAAAGGAGTACTTTCTTTTGGGAAATCGCTAGACAAATTGTTGTATATGAACGTAATGGAACTTTATTGTGCCATAAGAAATGAAGAAATGGACAGTGTCAGAGAAAACTGGGAAGATGTCCATGATCTGATGCAAAAACAAATGAGCATAACTAGGATAACATTTTACATAGTGACACCATCATGGAGAAAAACAATTTTGAAAGATGTTATTATTCTGATTAATGCAAAGATAGACCATATGTAAGTCCAGAGACCTAAATATGAATTATACTGCCTACCTCCATCCAGAGAAATAAAGGATTTAAAATCCAGAATGATACATGAATGTTTGGACATAGCAAATGTAGAAACTTGTTTTTCTAAACTACACATATTTACTGTGAAGATTTTTTAAATTATTTGTGGTAGCAGGGGGCAATGGAAGGGAGAAATAATAAGGGCTTGTAAAAATAAGTAAAAGGGAGGGGCAGCTAGGTGGCACAGTGGATAGAGCACCGGACCTGGAGTCAGGAGTACCTGAGTTCAAATCCGGCCTCAGACACTTAACACTTACTAGCTGTGTGACCCTGGGCAAGTCACTTAACCCCAATTGCCTCACTAAAAAAAAAAAAAAATTTTTATTGCAGAGAGGCATAAACATCAGACATATCCTATGCAGATCATGATGCAATGGAAATTGTAATTAATGAAGGAAATTTGAAAAAATGGTTTTGGACTTTATTGAATCATAGAATTTTGGAGAGAAAGGAACTTCAGGGACCATCTGGTGCAACTCATCCCCCCAAAAAAATTCTTTTAAAACCACATAAATAGTCATTCACCCTATTCTTTTGAAAGGGTAATGTCATGACTTGCACTATGAGTTGTATTGAAGTGAGGCAGAGTTGCACAGTCATCATCCTCCGAGACAACTTACTCCTTGCTCCCATTGGCAGGTTGGCTCTCCCAAGAATAGCTGACTATTGCTCCCTTCAGGGTTCTAGAGATGGATTGGGGTTTTCAGTATTGTCACTCATAAGGCCCCATCAAGTATATGTCCCACTGATGATCAGCCAATCAGCTTTAATTAATTTTTAGTCACTCTACAAGCATTTATCAGGCTCTTAGCCAGGCATTGTGCTAAGTGCTAGAGATACAAATAAAAGCAAAACCATTCCCTGCTCTCAAGGAATTCACATTCCAGTAGGGGATATAATAGTACTTACCAAATATATACAAAGAAGATTGAAGGTCGTCTCATACTCAGTGGTAAGGCACTAGCAGAGGGAGCATGGTAGGGAAGGAGACCAACAAAGGACTCCTGCATAAGACTGAATCTAAATTGCATCTTCAAAGAAACCTGAGGAACTAGTAGGTGGAGGTGAGGAGAAAGAGCATTCCAGACATAGGGGATAGCCCATGAAAATGAAGAATGAGGAGATATAGTGTCTTGTGTGAAAGACAACAAGAAGGTTAGTGTCACTGGACCATGGAAAATGTAGAAGGGAGTAAAGTGTAAGGAGGCTAGAAAGATAGGAAAAGGGAGCAAGGTTATAAAAGGCTTTAAGATAAACAAAGCATTTCATATTTGATCCTGGAAGTTTATTGGAGTTTATTGAGTGAAGGCAGGTATGGTATGGTATGGAGTGTGTGTATGTGTGTGTGTGTGTGTGTGTGTGTGTGTGTGTGTGTGTGTGTGACATGGTCATACCTTCACTTTTTTTTTTTATATTTTTTTCTGGGGCAATAAGGATTAAGCGACTTGCCCAGGGTCACACAGCTAGTAAGTGTCAAGTGTCTGAGGCTGGATTTGAACTCAGGTCCTCCTGAATCCAGGGCTAGTGCTTTATCCACTGTGCCACCTAGATGCCCCCAGACCTTCACTTTAGAAATATTACTTTGCCCACTGAATGGAGAAAGGAATGCAGTGGAGAGAGACTTGAGGCACAAAGGTCAATCAGAAAGCAGTTTCAATAATCTAGGAATAAGGTGATGAGGATCCACACTACAGTGGTGATTATGTGACTGAAGAGAAGGGAACTTATAAGGAATGTTGTGAAAATAAAAATAAAAGCCCTTTTGAGGAAAGGTATTTAATGATATGGTATAATTTATTTGTGCTTAACCGATATTTTATTTATACTTCATATTTTGTTAGTACTTAACAACATGGTAATATAAGAACAGGTGTTATAAAAACAATTCCCTCCACCAAATGCTTGTAGACTGACTGAAAACTAATTAAGTCTGAGTGGCTAATAATCAGTGGGGTATACACCTGATGGGGGTTCATGAGTGACCATTCACAAGTTCATCCTCTGGTCAGTGGGGAAGGGGAAAAGGGAAGAACTCAAATTTCCCTTTCCTCCTCCCCCTACTCACTCAATCCTCCTTGCTTCCAAGGGCAATTCTTTCAACCATCACTCTATTGATTGCTATGAGAATGGAGAAACATCCAAATTGACTTGCTGCTTTAACCATAGTCCCCATAGGGCATGGCTAATTCTCTTCAACCAATTACAAAATATTTCCTGTGGGATGTTATCTGCTTTCATCCAATTATCAAAGCATCTCCCCATTGGATTAAGGGGTTTTTGCACCTCATTTATGCTTTTGATTAATTGTTTCAATCCAAGTGTCTAGACCTTTTACATCTAATTTGAGATGGGATACCCATCTTACACACTCCCCTCCTTAAACATTTGCTGACCTTTTGGCTTTTAAGAATCCTCAATTACTTTCCTTACCTATCTTGACCCAATAGTTAACCAATCAACTACACATTGCCCTCTACCCTTAACCCTCTTGCCTTTTAATCCTATTACAATTCACTTGTTACCAGTCTTCAACTCTGGATCACCCTACCATCCATCTTAGCCACTGTTGATTCTGAGTTGTTGAGCAAAACTTCACTAAAGGAAGTCCCCTCAAGCTATCATCCTGTCTCTCTCCTCTCTTTCACTACTGTTCTCCATCAAATCACCTGCCTTTGTTTCCTCTACTTCCTTACCACCTACTCAATTCTCAAACTCTTGTAATCCAATTAAAAACCTCATCACTCAACTGAAAGTGCTCTCTGCAAACTTAGCAACATTCTCTCAACTGCTCATTCCAATGACCTTTTCTCAGTGCTAACCCTCTGTTTCTTCTTCCTTTGTTGTGAATTCCTCCTTTTGATATTAGTAATTTATTTTTCTTTCTGCTTTTTTTGTGATAAAATTCTCTACATATTTGTCTATGTTATGGACCCAGAGAACCCCAGAAGTTCTCTGGGGCACATCAAAGAAGCTTCTCCTTGAGAAACTAAACCAGAGGACAGACACGCCTAGAAAGATAAGTGGCACAAGATAGGGCTGAGCTAACTCCAAGACCCCCACCCTTCTTTCTAATCTCCCTTACCCCTGGGGAGATAAATTTGGGTGTGGCTGCTTCCTTTGTGTCCTGAGAAGAGAGATGGCTTGAGAGATCTGCAGCCACCCCTCACCCAACTCCTCCAGCCATGACCAGTGGGGGATGGTCCTCCCTCACTAAGAGAACTTTCCACAGTCAGATGGTCACCCCCATCAGTCCTCTATAAAAGTACCTGCCTGTCTCCTGCTCGGGGAGATTGGTATCTCAGAGCCACTCTCTGTGCCATGCCCTTCTCCCCATGAGAAGTCCAAGGATTTCTTTCATGGTTTCCCTTCCCTTCCCTTCCCCTGCCCTAAATAAATTACTATCTTATTCTAATTGCTTTTGTGTGCAAGAGGGTGTAATTCTTTAAAGAGGAATTCCTAAGGACCCCAAACCCCTAAACCCTTTCCCAAACTCCTATCCCTACCCAAACCCCCTACCCCATTTTCTCCATAACATTTTTAGTGCCCAAACATTAAGGGTACAGGAAATTTCCTCTTTCCTCTTGGCACACAAAACCTGGAGGTAGAAACTTCCCTTCTGGGTTTCCTTTCTTACTCTCCCACCTGACTCAACCTCCCGTTTGAGTTGCAGAGAGGTAGAGACAGCTTTTGCAAGTGATGGTGTGCCTGGGTCTCCCTCCCTCGCCAAAAGCTTAGCTAGACGTCCAAACCACACCCAGACCCTTGGACTCCATGTTTCTGGGTAAGAACTTTTGTGTTTCTGTATCTATCCCTTGCCAGTGCTCTGCTCTTCCATGAGACTGGCAGCCAGCATTTCTCTCCCTTGAGAAAGCTCAGCCTAACATCTGAACCACATTCAGACCATTCTCCTTAGACAAGACAATATCTGGGTACAGTCATGGGGCAGAAAGGGAGTATACCAAAAGGTTCACCACTGGGGTGCATCCTAAGAGATTGGACTAAACTAGAACTTACAAATTTGAGAAAGAGATGCATGATCTAACACTGTCTGGCCACCATATCTACTAGGATTTCAAGGAAACTGGCCTATACACAAAGCCTTTTGATGTAGGTTGGAATTTGGGGTCAAATTAATTGTGAGTCGTCCCAAAAGAATTACAAGACTCTGACTCAGTTTCCCAAGTTTTATTGCAATGCTGTGAGTGATCACAGGGAAAGAATCAGAAAAAGTGGAAAGGTATCTCTCAAATAGTGAAAGAAAAGACAGTTATATTTATAGTATGGATAAATTGATTATCAGTCTCATTATAATAATCTCCACCTTGGGGAGGTACAGGGGAGAGCCTGTCCCTCTCATTATAATATTCTCCACCTAGGGGTGTTTCAGGTTAGGTCTTATCCTAATTTGGAGTTCCTGGGGTCCTAAACCAACCCCCCGAGGCAGGTACCTTTTTCAGTGGAGGTGTGGTTTGGGGGTTTACAGGTCATAAGGTGAATCTGGGGACAAATTTGACCTTTTCTGCACATGTCTCTTTCTGGTTCCCATGACTAGTTTCAAAATATCTCCATTTTTCGTTAGAATTTCTATAGGTTGTCTTTTTCCTTTATTGTTATTTTGACCTGACCCACTCTGGTCCATTACGGATGTTGATCACTATGGGTACGAGAACCTAACATAAGTTATCCATTAACTGGGATCTGACTCCCTTTTAGAGCTAATATCTGAATTAGAGCTTGGGTCTTAGGTTTTTCTATTAACCCCTTTTTGCCTCCTACATCACTTTCACTATAACACCATTTTGCAATTGGACAAGTTCTGCAGGCATGAAGGGAGATGGACAGAGATACCACACATATTGGCCTTTATGGTTTTAAGCCAGAAATCAAAAGGAAAGGACGATATCCTCTTGCTGGTAGAAAATCACCTCAAGTCCAAGCGATTAGCTAACCCTTCTGGCACCTCCTCTGGGACCCCATCCCCTCCTGGTCATCAGACTCATTCCCTACCTGTTTCTCGCTTCACTTCTTCTTCCCCACCTGCTTCTGTACTTATGGGTCAACCACTGTCATACCGCTCCATGACTGAGACCCCTCTTTGCCCACCGGCTGATATCAGAACCAATCCCCTGTGTCCTCCACAGCTGAGCTCTGGCTACACTGGGAGTGGATGTCAGTATTCTTCTATTTGCCCTACCCAACAGCAGTCTCCAAAATGTCATGGGGTACAGAGCACCCCAGAAGTTCTCTGGGGCACATCAAGGAATCTTCTCCTTGAGAAACTAAACCAGAGGACAGATAACGCCTAGAGAGATAAGTGGAACCAAATTGGACTGAGCTAGCTTCGGATTCCTACCCTTCATTCTGGTCTCCCTTACCCCTGGCAAGGGAGCCTTTGTGTCCTGAAGAGGGATCCATAGCCACCCCTCACCCAATTCCTCCAGTCACTGCCAGTGGGGGATGGTCCTCCCCCACTAAAGGAACTTTCCACAGGCAGATGGTCCACCCCCATCAGTCCTCTATAAAAGTACCTGCCAGTCTCCTGCTTGAGGAGATGTGATACCTCCAAGCCATGTGCTTTGTGCCTATCTCCCCCATGAGAAGTCCAAGGATTTCTTTCATGGTTTCCCTCCCCCCACCCTTCCCTTCCCTTGCCCCTAAATAAACTACCATCTTATTCTAACTGCTTTTTGTGTGCAAGAGGGTATAATTCTTTAAAGAGGAATTCCTAAGAACCCCAACCCCTAACCCAAAACCCATTTCCCCCATTACAATATCCTCTTACTGGTAGAAAATCACCGCAAGTCCAAGCAATTAGCTAACCCTTCTGGCACCTCCTCTGGGACCCCATCCCCTCCTGGTCATCAGACTCATTCCCTACCTGTTTCTTGCTTCACTCCTTCTTCCCCATCTGCTTCCATACTCATATGGGTCAACCACCATCATACACTCCATGACTGAGACCCCTCTTTGCCCACTAGCTGATATCAGAACCAATCCCCTGTGTCCTCCACAGCTGAGCTCTGGCCACACTGGGAGTGGATGTCAGTATTCTTCTATCTGCCCTACCCAACAGCAGTCTCCACAAGCTATCCAGCTGTACCCCTGTCACAATCTGGGGGAGCTCCAATACGTTCTCTATTCTCCTATTTTTTTCCATTCAGCAGCAGCTCCCATCTGCTTTACCTAATCTGCAGTTGCCTACCCCTTTCCTCCAGTCTCCTTTACCCCTCGTCCACCCACTCCACAGCCAAAGACTGTTACCCCTCCCCCACCCATTTTGAAGCCTAACCTGGCTCCTCCACCAGAGCCACCTATTCCATTAGCCCCCTCATCTCCTCCCCAACCGGCTTCACCCAGGCCCCTAAACCACATGGTCACCTGCCTGGTCGAGGGAATAAGAGGCGGGGGGTGGGGGTGGGGGGTGGAGAATTAAGGGATAAGTTAATTATGAGAAAGTAAAAGAGATCACACAGGGCCCTGAGGAAAATCCTACTCTTCTCATGAGTTGCCTCATGGACTCTATGAAAAGATGTATATCAACCTAGATCCAGGAAGAGATGTAGGAATAACTGTCCTCAAAATTCATTTTATCAGCCAATCTGCTCCTGACATTAGGAGAGAACACCAGAAGTTAGACTGGGGTCTCCAGACCCCATCCTCACAACTCCTTGAAATTTAAAGATTTTTGATGGGGGTAGCTAGATGGCACAGTAGATAGAGCACCAGCCCTGGATTCAGGAGGACCTGAGTTCAAATCCGGCCTCAGACACTTAACACTTACTGGCTGTGTGACCCTGGGCAAGTCACTTAATCCCAATTGCCTCACCAAAAATATATTTTTTTTAATTTATTTTTTTTAATAATAAGGACCTTGCAGTAGCCAAAGAGAGAGAAAAGATGGCTCTTGCCCACTCCATAGAACAAGCCTTGGTAATAGCAGCAGCCATCACGTCTGCTACCAGCAGATCTCCGGGTGGCCGAGATTCTGGCAGCTGCAGTAAACTGGGACACAGGAGTGGGGGACACCCCACAAAGGTGAGGCCACCTCCCCTACCTCCTTGTCCCCAGTGCAGCCCCCAGGAGATTGCCCTAGTGAAAACCCAGCTCCTTGCAGTTCAGTCTCCTGGCCAGCCCCTTGTCACTGACATGGCCAAGCCCGACATAGGAGGCAAGTCTAGGGATGATTCTGAGGTGACCTCTGTCTTACTCCCTCATTCAGGTCCTACCATTTAATCAAGGCACAAAGTCGTGGGGATTGGGGGTCAGACACTAAAATGTAGACAGACACTGCCTTTAATGTGTATGCATGAGGATCACAAATTCCTTCATCTACTCTCTTCATCTTGGCCCTTATCAGGGCGTGATGTCAAGAAAAAAGCTAGCTCAATGAGAAGTTCCTAGCTTATGGGGTTTTAGTTCACTGCATAAACCAGAAGAAATACCTTTAGCTATCTCACAGTTCTTGGTCTGTTTACTGATTCTCTTAAAATCTTTCATGGTAGAATAGTTAAAATTGGGAATTATTTGTAATGTGTAAAAGTTGCAGAGAAAAATATATTTTTTTAATCTAACCATTGAACTGCACAGAACTAGGCTTTGATGTGATTACTTAATTCTTCTAAGGCAGGCCATGCCCTGTCTTGCATTTAGCCTTTCCAGCTTCCACTGGGTAAAAAGCAGCCACACTTTTTACTCTTTATCTGATAAGTTTTTTATCTTTTGCCCTGGTTTCTTTTTAAATCTTTGTTTAAGTCTGTTCCATCTAGGCTCAAGGATTCATGACAGATACCCACTGTGGCTATGTGTCTTCTCCCACCCTCTGGACCTCACACACTCTGGTCCAGGCCTTCTCCACTTCTCCCTTCCCCCTCCCCCTCTCTGTGATTTCTTCGACCCACTCAGCATGAAGCAGTTTCAGAAGAATCGTTGTCCCCTTTCCTTATACATAGAGAAGTGAGGAATGTTATGGGCCCAGAGCACCCCAGAAGTTCTCTGGGGCACATCAAAGAACCTTCTCCTTGAGAAACTAAACCAGAGGACAGACACACCTAGTGGAACCAGATAGGACTGAGCTAGCTCCAAGACCCCCACCCTTCTTTCTAATCTCCCTTACCCCTGGGGAGATAAATTTGGGTGTGGCTGCTTCCTTTGTGTCCTGAGAAGAGAGATGGCTTGAGAGATCTGCAGCCACCCCTCACCCAACTCCTCCAGCCATGACCAGTGGGGGATGGTCCTCCCTCACTAAGAGAACTTTCCACAGTCAGATGGTCACCCCCATCAGTCCTCTATAAAAGTACCTGCCTGTCTCCTGCTCGGGGAGATTGGTATCTCAGAGCCACTCTCTGTGCCATGCCCTTCTCCCCATGAGAAGTTCAAGGATTTCTTTCATGGTTTCCCTTCCCCTGCCCTAAATAAATTACTATCTTATTCTAATTGCTTTTGTATGCAAGAGGGTGTAATTCTTTAAAGGGGAATTCCTAAGGACCCCAAACCCCTAAACCCTTTCCCAAACCCCTGTCCCTACCCAAACCTCCTACCCCATTTTCACCATAACATCTATTTTACTATTTTTTTTTAAAAGATAACCTTATTTGTCTTCTCAATAGATTGGGTTTTGTTTTTGTTTTTATTTTGCTAAATAGGTTTTTTTGTTGTGGTTTCTAATTGTATCTATTTGATTTTTTTTTTAATTTCTATTGTAGTTTTTGGAGATGTTATTAATTTGTTGATTTCTGAGGGTTTTTCTGATTGTACACTCAATTCATCAATCTCTTCTTTCTCTATTTTGTTGACTTAACTGTTCAGAGATAAACCTTTTCCCTATGGATGGCTTTGACTACAATGCCTAAGTTTGAGTGTGTTGCCTCATCATTTTCATAACCTTAGTTTCACAGGATCCCCATGGGATAGCACTGTTATGGAAATAAGAACAACAAAGACTATCCCAAAATTCATCAGCTAGTGACATCTTTCTGGAATTATTCATTTGGAGGCTTCTGGGAATGAGTAACCAGAAGCCAAAAAGAGCAGTCATACTTATTTATCCACCACATGAGAAGCATTGCAGGATAAGTAGAGCAAAGCATCTAATCTCTGGGTACCAGTTCCCTTGTCCCTTCCTCAGTGACCATCTGGGAACCTGGAGTTTAGGATCGTCCTCTCAGATGCTGCTCCCCTTCCCCCACATACTGCCTCTAGCCAAGAGGTGCCTCCTGTCTGTCAAAGTGACGTTTACCAAATACATCGGTGCAGTTATAGACAGTAGATCTGAAACTGTTCACACTCCCTGAAACTGTTCACACTCCCAGGAGACCAGACTTAGAATGCAGTGGTCCTGTTAAAAATGATGGTTTGAAGTGATGCTTTAAATATGACTCATGGTCCAGGGCTCAATGTGTGTGTGTGTGTGTGTGTGTGTGTGTGTGTGTGTGTGTGTGTGTGTGTGTGTGTGTGTGTTGGAGGGGACGGGCAGGTCCCCTGTGGTGCTCAATCATGTACCCAGAGGTTGGGAAGCATAATGGTTGGGAATCGCCAGGGCAGGGCAGTTTCAGAAAGTGTCACAGGCTACAATTTAAACTGGGGAAGAGAGATTGCCCTGGGGCCAGCCCAGGCTTATCTGAGACTCAGCCTTACCTCTAGGGGAAAACCCAGAGAACACCCAGAGCAACAGAATATCATTCTTGTTCCTTCCAGAGCACATGTTCTTAATCTGGGGTGGATAGATAGAATTTAGATGGGGGTGGGGGGAGGGAATTGCATCTTTATTTTTCACAAGTCTTCAGTTTTCTTTGTAATCTTATGCATTTAACTGTATCCTTTTAAAACTATTATTCTGAGGAGGGATCCATTGTCTTTACTAGGCCTACCAAAGGGTCCATAGCACTAAAAAATGTTAAGAATCCCTACTCTAGGGGCAGTGAATAAAGCACCAGCCCTGGAGTCAGGAGGACCTGACACTTGACACTTACTAGCTGTGTGACCCTGGGTGGGTCACTTAACCCCAATTGCCTCACCAAAAAAAAAAAATAATAATAATAATAATAATAAATGCATTTAAAAATTTTTTAAACTTAAAAAAAAATAATAATAAAAGAATCCCTGCTCTAGGGGCAGGAGACAAGATGTTAGGGAGGACTGATTCTTTAGGCCTGAGATTGCCAGCTACACTCCATATGCCTACCCCTCTATCCTCTGCCCAGTGAAATCCTCTATCCTCCCACTCTCTAATCCCCCTAGCCCTATTTCTTTTGTCCCACCCCTCCCCAGGCTAAGAGCCAGGAGACTTTCATTCTAGTACCTTAGGCAAATCACTCCCCCTGGAATTCAACATCTTCACCTGTTACAGGGGTGCACAATGAATCCATATTCACATAAAACAGTTTTGGCTAAACCTCTGTAGGAGATGCCTTACCCCAATCTGTCTATTTATTTCAGTATTTACTAAATTCCTATTATGCACAAAATTCAAGTACCAGAGATGTAAAGATTCACAGAATGACACTGGTTCCTGAGAAAATCAGGGAAGACTTTACAAAGGAGATGTGCCTTGATCTGAACCTTGAAGAAAAAGAAGAACTTTGAAAGTTAGAGCTAAGAAGAAAGCCTATTCTAGGCAGGAAGAAGAACCTGCTTGAATACACAGACACTGGTGATGTAATACCAAGTCTGATGAAGAGTATTGTAGGGACCAATTTTTAGTTGGGGAGTGTTAGCTATGCGGCTCCCTGCAATATTGGGGCAAGGAAGGAGACTGACAGCCTCCCTCAAAAACAGAACAGGATTTATTAGCAAGAACGAACTTAAAAAACACAAGCAAGACCAGTAGAATTAAGGGAAAGGAAATTAAATGGGGGAAGGAAAATGATACAACCTGAATAAACACCACTGCCCAGGAATTCGAATGTTCTATTCCTATTTTAATTTTAATTTTTACTTTTCTTTGTGTTATAAATAAGGAATTTTTTTTCTCACTCAGTCTGATGGCATGGTCAGAATCCATTCACCTAGGCCCTAGCACAATTACTGGATGTCTCAGAACCACGAGATGTGGTATGCTAACCTTTCCATAACATTTTCAGGTGTCATCATGGACACATTACTAAATTTGGCCTTGATCTAGACACATGGTGGTAAGAAGTGTTATAGATTGTATAACTGCCTCAACTCTGCATTATATGGGTATAAATCCTCCAAAAGGGGGGGAATATAATATGATATATATCAAGTTTGAGTATGAGTTATATTTTGAAGAACTCTCACTGTTTAATTTGATCATTGACAGCTAATAATTAGTGAAAATCCTGCAGTTCGACAGCTAAAGAAGTGAGTCCAGAGACAACCAGACTCCCAGACCAGAGTCCAGTTTTCCTGATGACATCTCACCACTCCTAGAAGACAAGATCTCAAAGACTTTAAATGAACACTTTCTTTTTGTTGTTTTTCTTTTTACCTTCTGTTATTATATACACCATTTGTAACATGTATTCTCTACAGAGGCCCTCCCTCTGCAGGCAGTGTCAAAGTACAGGTTCATGAGGGACTGCCCCTATGGACAAAATTTCCCCTTTCTCCTTTTCTTATATTGTTATTTACATATTGTTTGTTAGAATAGGGTGTGTTTCATCAAGGAAACACTCATGTTCCTCAATGAAACAAAGGAGGGAATGTGTCAAGATAATGGAATGTGGTAGATAAGGGGATTTAGCAGATACTCAAAGGCCCACCTGGAGATTAATCTAAACTGAACGAATTAAGTGAGAGTGATTGACTGCTGATTAGCCTACTTCAAGTGAACTAGATTGTAAGCATATCTGGCTGGCCCTTAAGAAGGTATTGTTCTCAGAAGCTAAAAAATTTGAACTCGAGACCACCTTCAAGTCCAGTGAACCAATGGATTTGGATGACGCTAGCCAATCAGCTTGAAGAACCTCCCATTTCTGGGAGGAGAACATGAAGGAGGAAGTTGACACTGGTGGAGGACTGCTTCCTCTTGGGTTTGAGACATTGGTTTGGTGGCAGGACTTCAAGTGGGTGATTAGGAAGGCTAGGATTTCCATGCTATAAGGAATCTGATCCCAATCTTTCTCTCTCTTTACTATCTTATATCTTTTAATAAACCCTTAAAGCCTAAACTCTTGGTGAATTTATCAGTGATTTTAGCCAGTTTCCCCCAAAAACTGGGGGGACAGATTAGAACCCACATTGAGAATTTTATAATACATAATGTGGTCATAAAACCTCAAATAACAATTAATTCTCTACAGCATGAAACCCAATCTGGCTATAATTTAGGATGTGCTTAGGAAATAAGGTAAAGTAAGGCTAGGAATTTAGACTGGAACCACTACTAACAGTCTCCCATTCAACATTAGTTGTTAGGGAATTCACCCAGCCTCTGTTATATATAGTCCCCTGAAAGTTCTACACCATCAGTATTCCACAGGAGGAGGTGGACAGAACCAAGAGGCTCCAAAGAAAGTCTCATCGGCATTGGGTGAAGGAACTAGTGGATATGTGAGGTTGACATAGAGGGTGTCCTGGTGGCTAAGGTTCACCTGGAGGCTGGCACTCAGAGAACATCTGCCCTGGAAGTGTCTTCGGAGGAGGCTGGAATGGCGGCCCTGGGCAGAAAGGATGCCAATGGTCAAAGTCGAGGTCTTGACCTCTTCAAGCTCAGTGCTCTGAGCCCTGGTCTGGATGCATTTGGCCAGAGTCACCTGGGCATAGATGCCATAAATGCCACTTCGCTGGGTCTGCAAGGAGCCCTTTACCAAAGTGAGGCCATAGATGAAAGAGCGGCCCAGGGATGGACCCCCTTGCCACTGCAGGGTGTTGTCCTGACGGGAACCTGGGAGAGAGAAGGAAGGAAGGATAGGGGCTCAGATCCACAGGGAGCCCCATTCACTCATTTACCACTCCCCTCAGCTTCCCTGGCAAGGGAGCTCCCTATCCCCTCCCTATACAGAGAAAAGATCATTATACTGTTATATTAATAACCAATTCTTAAATTGGGATTCAGGCTCTTCTCTTTACAATTTCCTCATTAAGGCCCAACTCTTGTTAAAGTCAATCTCTAAAGAACATGACTGATTGGTGAGATTGCTCTTAGCCCTCAAGGAACATGCTCTTCAATCTTGGGGGGGGACCCCACCCAACTAGGAGAACTAACTCCTATTTAAAGTATAAACAGAATCCATCCAGTCTTGGGGAGTCCTTAACCTGGGGAAAGGAGCCATTATCCTCATACCCCTCCATTGGGTAATGTGACCCAGCTCATGAAGGAGAAAACCAACCAGAATGGTCTGGATGGAGATGGATTCCCCTGTCCAGACTGCTGGGGGTGGCTGAGTCTCATGATCAAGCAGGAGGAGTTGAAGACTTTTAGACAATCTCCTCATGAAATGTTCATCAATCAGGGTTGATTTTTATTTGTCAAAGGAATTCCCTTTCAGAAGGGTTATTTAGAGTTCTCAGGATCTCCATTGGGCATCTTTGGTTACTGAGAGAAACCACTGATGATCAGTTTATTGATAACCAATTAACCTAATTAATAAATCAATGATTAGTTACCCAGAAACTCTGTACATGGGGTTTTTTTATTTGTCACAACACAAAATGGGGGAGAATGGAGAGACAGAAGCACACACACATACACATACATATTTATACATAGACAGAGACAGATATTCAGAGAGGACAGAGAGACACAAACAGAGAGATGCACAACTCATTGTTACCTGTGTGGTTGAGCAGGAGATGGGCTGTGTGAATTCCTTCCTTCCTTTCTCCCTGTTTTTCCCTGATTCTGTTGTTCTCTGGCTGAGGGAAGAGGACAGCACAGAATGGGATGGGACCAACTCTGATGCTCTTCAGGCACTTCACAGTCAAAGAAACCCATAAAACACTTTCCTAAAGGCCCCAGTCTCAACCTAGATTCTGCTTTACCTGTCTATTCTCTCTCTCTCTCTCTCTCTCTCTCTCTCTCTCTCTCTCTCTCTCTCTCTCTCTCTATCTCTCCCTATTGTCTATCTATTATGATCATTGGAATTGCACCCTCTACTGGAGAGATACTATAGGGAAGCTGCACCATGAGGAGAAGGCGTGTGAGGACAAGCCATGTGGCCTTGGCATCAGGAAGTGATGTTTGCTCCTGGGTACTGTCGATCAAAGTTGCCAGCCAATTAGCTTGGAGCTGTGTATGTGTGTGGATGGCCCTGTTCCCTGTTGGAGAGGAGGCTTCTGGGATGAGGAAGGAAGTGTTGGGGTCTTTGAGTTCCTGACCTCAGTTTGGAGAGGTCGTGTGATGGGGTCTCTTAGAAATAGATTTTTTTTTACCTCTTTCTCTCTCCTCACCAAATTCTTGTGCTCCTTAATAAATACTTAAAAGTCTAAACTCTTGCTAAAGCTTATAATTTATGGGGACCACTGATTAGATTTTTAGACAGTCTAGCTAGAATTTTAGCCCCTTACAGATAGCAACCTTACAGATGGCGATATTACACTATCTATCTCTGTGTGAGTATGTGTGTGTGTGAGTGTGTATAGGAGATGCCTTATCCTAATCTGTCTATTCATTTCAATATTTATTAAATTCCTTCTATGCACAAAATTCAAGTACTGGAGATATAAAGATTTAAAGAATGACACTGGTTCCTGAGAAAATCAGGAAAGGCTTTACAAAGATGTGCTTTGGGGAAGCTAGGTGGTGCAGTGGATAGAGCACCGGCCCTGAATTCAGGAGTACCTGAGTTCAGATCCGACCTCAGACACTTAACACTTACTAGCTGTGTGACCCTGGGCAAGTCACTTAACCCTCATTGCCCAGCAAAAAAAAAAAAAAAAAAAAGATGTGCTTTGAGCTGAACCTTGAAGGAAGAGAAGAATTGTGAAAGTTGGAGCTAAGAAGAAAGTCTATTTTAGGCAGGAGGAAGAGCCTCTCTCTCTCTCTCTCTCCTTCCTTCCCCTCCCTACCCCACCCCCACCCCCACTGTCCCTATTCTCTCCTGACTCTGATTCCAGCCCCTGTTAGACATTTCCTCTTTCCCCTGGAATCTGAATTTAAAATGTTCTTTCACTGCAGTAAGGATTCATGAAAGGCTGTTGGAAGAACTTTTTAGCTTCCTGAAATGGGAAGAAGATAGACCATGAAGGGAAGATCTGGGCACAAAGTCAGGAGGCCCTGGCCCAGAGGTAAAGGGTCTGATGCTCTGACTGTCCCAAGGTCCCTTCCAGATCAAAGAATTTCTGGTAACCCCCTCCACTTACTCTGTGAAGCTCCCCTGTTGTCATCTGAGTCATTACCTGGGGAAGACCCACTGAAATCATTCTCACCCTGGAGCCCTTGCCTGCCTACATCCAAGCACTTGGATCCCTTGGGATCCCCCTGACTGGAGTCTAATGGGCCCAGGCACACAACCCAAGTGGCCCCACAAGTAATCCTCCCCTCCCACCACACACACACACACACACACACACACACACACCCTAGAACCTCAATCCAAACTGCCTCCTCTCTCCTGACTGCCTCGCACCCCCTCTGTTATTCTCTCTCCATCTCCCCATCTCTCTCCCTGTCCCCTTATAACCCATGCCTCTAGTTCTCACTTCCCTTGTCTCCCCATATCTCTCCTCTATCTCCATTATCTCTCATCATTATTCCCTTTGTCTGTACCTTCTCTGTGCCTCCCCAGGGTCTCCCTTCCTCCTTGTCTGTGCCTCTAACTGGATCCCTTCCTGCATCTCTTCCTCCCTGCTTCTCTATACCCCCACCCCACCTACAATCAGGACATCAGGAAGGTTGAGAGGACATTCACTCACCTCACAGTGGACCTTGCTGAGGGGTCTGCAGAGAAAGTAGCAAACCAGAGAGGACACCAGTAAACCAGTAGACAGCCCAGTGACAAAGCCAACAGGGGAACATCGAAAGTAGTTCCTTGGCTTCTTCCTGCCATCCCCAGGGGCCATGGTTCAGCTCTCCTTATGGGGACGGGAGAGCTGGGGGACAAATAGTCTGAAGGGAAATATGAGCCCTGCAGGCAGATGGAGAGGGAGACAAACACACACACACACACACACACACACACACACACCGAGGAGAGAAAGGGGAAGAGGGAGAGAAAGAAAGCAAAGAACAGAGAGTCGCAGGGAGGGAGGAAGAGAGGAGGGAGGGAGGACCAAGAGTGTGTGGGTGACTCTCTAGGCAGGCTGAGGACAACAGGAGGAAATCCAGAAAACCTTTCCCCTCCCCTGTCTCCTCCTTCTGTGCTCCCTTTTCATGTGCGAAATGGCCTGGGACTTTTTGTAAAGGGGAGGGAAATCAAATTTTCCAGGGCCCAAACCAGGAACCCTGTGCATGTGGCAATGCCCCTCCCCAACTCAGGAGTTATCTCCTATTCTTGACAAGGGTCTTCTCAACCCAGGTACTCTTCCCTGACCACCTGCCTCCCCCACACACTGGACATCACAGCCCAGGAACCCGTTCTCCCAAAAGTACCCTCCAGAAGCAAGAGCATAGGTGGTGTACCTAAAAGGAGAACAGACCCCTTTTTAGGATTCTTTACTGGTGCAAAATGAGTCCTAGTTCCCCTGCTTAACCACAGAGGGCCATATGGTTTAATGATGTGCCCATGGGAAGCTGAAGTTCTCAGTAATCTACAGCGACAAAGGAAGTCACCATCATGGACAGGAAGCTGTTTAGAGACATTTAGGTCCAGTTCAGGGTCTTGGTTCTCTGCTGCATCCAATTTATCCTTTTGAGATCTCAGAATTGAAAAGGAAGAACCCAGGAATCCTGGATATATCTTCTTCATCTTCCCCTTCCCTAATTTCTCCAGACTTCCACATCTCATTCCTTAAATTGGGGTCAAAACACAACCCATTTCAGGAAATTATGGTTATTTAAACTTCAGAATTGTAAAACAGAATGTCAGAGCTAGAAGGGATCTCTCTACCCTTGTCTTTCTGCATCCCTGCTGCTTCTTTCTCTGTCTCTGTCTCTGTCTCTGTCTCTCTGTCTCTCTGACTCTCTCTGTCTCTCTCCCTCCCCCGCCCCTTCACTACCTCTTCATCCTTGTCTCTATCTCCCATCTAGAATCATAGACCCATAAAATGTCAGGGACTGAAAGGGACTTTCGAGATCATTTTAGATGAGGAATGGGGAAACTGAGGCACAGGGCGATGTCTACCCAAGGGAAAATTGGAATAGATCACAACTGTCCAGGTTTTGGTGTGCTTAAGGATCAAAAGGTCATTCTCACCCTGTTTCCAAAGCCATCCCAGTCTCCCTGACCATGCTGAAGCCTCTTATTATTCCACAATCTCCTTGACTATCTCAGACCCTCCTTTTCTAATCAATAATTTTACTGAATTGGGGCAGCTAGATGGAACAGTGGAAAAAGCACCAGCCCTGGATTCAGGAGGGCCTGAGTTCAAATCTGACCCCAGACACTTGACACTTACTAGCTATGTGACCCTGGGCAAGTCACTTAACTCTTATTGCCCTGCAATAATAATAATAATAATAATAATGTTACTGAATCATTCCCCATGTTCATTCCCCCAAGCTTCTTTCCCTCCTTACCTACATCCAATAGAAACTCTCCCTCCCTCCAAGGTTCAGTTAAAGTGCCACCTAAAATAGGATGTCTTTTCTGATTCTCCCAATCATCAATCCTCCTCCTTTGAACCCCTCCCCTATTGTTTTATATTTGCTTTGTTGATATTTTGCATTTACTTATCAGAGTATGTTTGTTTTCCTCCTCTGGTGTAAGATCCTTAAGGAAAATAACAATTTGACATCCTCAGTACTCCCATAGTGTCTGGCATATAATAGGCACTGATATTTGTTCAATTGAATTAACCATCCCACAGCTCTCTGTCCCTCCCATGCCATCCCTGATCCACACTACATCTTCTGAGCTGTGCCATACCCTCTCAATAAAACTCAAAGCCTTCTAGAGAAATTCCTCAGCTTCCTGCAACTCTTCAGCCCCTTGAGCTATCCCATAATTCTCTTAGCACCACAAAACCTCCATATCTGAGTTTCCCTGAGCTAACCCACAGCCTCCTTGAGAAATGCCTCAGTAGTCTAATTATCCCAAAGATGCTATATCTACCTCAGAATACCTCTCAGTCATCCCACAGCTTCTCAATCCAAGTCATGGTTTCCCTATTATTTGTCCTTAGGGTGGTCCCTAGTACTTTGTCCCCTCAGTTCTCTCCTAGGTCATCATCCCTGCCTTAGCTAAATTTTTCTTCCACCCCCATCTTGATCACTTGGTGAAGCAGTTCAGCCCTACACTGTCCTCTTCTCTTGAGTCCCTTGTCCCTTTATCCCTATTAGCTTTGCTCTTACTCAGATGCTGCTGAATAAAGCTGGAGAAAAATCACAAAACCCACTACAAATTCAGCTATATAATCTCTCCTAGGACACACTATACCAAGGCAGTCCTTTTATCAACACCATCCCTTAATTAACTCACTATCCCATTCACCACACACAATAGCTTTTCCAAAACTTTTCATCCTTCCTTAAACTTCCCATTGTTTCTACTCCTCCCACTCTCTTGACTGAGAACCTTGCCTCATATTTTATTTTATTTTTTGGCAAGACAATGAGGGTTAAGTGACTTGCCCAGGGTCACACAGCTAGTAAGTGTCAAGTGTCTGAAATCAGATTTGAACTCAGGTCCTCCTGAATCCAGGGCTGGTGCTTTATCCACTGTGCCACCTAGCTGCCCCCATTTTTTAAACATGTTTTTTGCCTCATATTTCAATGAAAAAAAAAATAGAAGCCATTCATCAAGAATGTTCTCTTCTGGGGCAGCTGGGTGGCGCAGTGGATAGAGCACCGGCCCTGGAGTCAGGAGTACCTGAGTTCAAATCCGGCCTCAGACACTTAACACTTACTAGCTGTGTGACCCTGGGCAAGTCACTTAACCCCAATTGCCTCACTAAAAAAAAAAAAAAAAGAATGTTCTCTTTTCCTTTCCTCTTCATCTCACATCATTTACATATCTTTTGCCATTATTTCCTCCTTTACCCCATCTCAAATGAAGAGATGATCCTTCTCCAAGCCAAGTCAAATCTCTCAGTCTGCACAAGTATTCTATTCCATCCCATCATCTCCAGCAGATTATCCCTGTATCATTCTCACTCTCTTTCATCTTCACATTCAGTCTTTCTTTGTATACTGGATTCTTCCCTATTACAATCAAATATGCACAAATCTTCCCTATCCTCAAAAATTACACTTGAAAAAAAAAATTTTTTTTAATTACACTTGATCCATCCATCCTTGATACTGTGACAATTGGAGTGATGCCCTCTGCTGGAGAGATACTGTAGGAAAGCTCCACCATGAGGAGAAGGTGTCTAAGGGCAGGCCATATGGCTTGGAAGGTCAGTTCCTTGGCTTCAGGAAGTGACGTTTGATGTTTCCAGTTTAGACAGGAGGCTTCTGGGAGAAGGAAGGAAGTGTTGGGGCCTTTTTGTTCCTGACCTCGCCATAGCAGGTCAGATGATAGGGTTTCTTAGAAATAGTTAGATTTTTACCTTTCTCTCTGATCATTAGATCCTAATGCTCTTTAATAAATACTTAAAAGTCTAAACTCTTGCTAAAGCTTCTAATTTATTGGCAACCAGTCATTAGATTTTTAGACTGTATAGCTAGATAGCCCCTTATAATACCTATAATCCTATATCTCTACTTCCTTTAGTGGCTAAACAACTTAAGAAGACCATCTTTAATCAATGCTTCTACTTGCTTTCCTCTCACTCTTCAGTAAGCTTTTGCACCTCCTTTTCCATTTGGCCAATTATATTTTTTAAAGAATTGTTCAGTCAATTTTTGTGCTTCTTTTTCCAAGCTTTTGATTCTTTTTTCATCATTTTCTTGCATAACTCTCATTTCTTTTCCTATTTTTCCTTCTACCTCTCCAATTCGATTTTAAAAATCCTTTTTGTGCTCTTCCAAGAAGGCTTTTTGGTCTTGAGACCAATTAATCTTCCCCCTTGAGGCCTCACATGTATTCATTTTGTTTTTGTTTTTTAGTGAGGCAATTGGGGTTAAGTGACTTGCCCAGGGTCACACAGCTAGTAAGTGTTAAATGTCTGAGGCCAGATTTGAACTCAAGTACTCCTGACTCCAGGGCCAGTGCTCTATCCACCGCACCACCTAGCTGCCCCGCATGTATTCATTTTGACAGTATTGTCTTCATCTGGGTTTGTGTTTTGGTCTTCCCTGTCACCATAGAAGCTCTCAATAGTAAGGGTCCTTTTCTGTTTCTTACTCATATTTTAGCCTATTTTTTTACTTTTAAAGTTGAGGTCTGCTCCTGGGGCACAGTGGCCACAGTTGCAAGCTTCTTGTGCTGGGGAATAGGAACCTGGTCACTGACTTTCTGCTCTGAGGCCTCTGTGGCTTGCAGATTCCTCACCACCCTGGGCTTGCTCTCTGTGCTGGGATATCTTGCCTAGTCATGCCTGTCCTATGGGTAGTTCTCTAGTTGGCAGTTTGCCCTCTCAGTCAGGGTTGGTGGGTCTCGTAACTGGCCTGCTACACCACCAGTCTACTAAGTCAGAACCAAGGGGCCTTAGCTGCTGATCTATGCTGTGGCCAAGAGCCTCCTGCTGACTTGCCCAGACACCCTCCTTGCTGCAATGAACTGTACTGCCCTCCCCTTTTATCCAAGTGAGACATACCTTTCCTGAAGTCTTCTAAATTATTTCAAGTTGGAAGATTGTGTGTGTATCTCTCTCTTTTTGTAGGTTCTATAGCTCCAGAATCCATTTAGAGGCTTGATTTAATATTGTTTGTGAGGAAAATTCAGGAGAGCTCAGGCAACTTCCTGGCTTCTCTTTGCCATCTTGGCTCCACCCCTCTCACTCTTTTCTTGCCTCTCTATAGTCTGGCTTCAAACCTCATCATTTAACTGAAGATGCTCTCTCTGAAATAACCAAAGATCTCTTAACTACCAAGTCTCATGGTCTTTTCTCAATCTTAATCCTTCAAAACATCTCTACAGCTTGTAATACTGTTGACTGCCATCTTCTTGATATTCTCTCAGTTTCTATGAAATTATTCTATCCTGGCTCTCCTCTTACCTGCCTGATCAGTCTTTCTGAGAATCCTTTGCTGTATATTTATCCAGATAATCCCTGTTAATGCTGGGGATCTACCATAACTGTCTTGGGCCTGATTCTCTTCCCCTTCTATACTATTTTCCTTGGTGAACTCTTTAGGTCTTGATATGGGGTGGGCACATATGGAGGAATTAAGGGACTATTAAAGTTTGAACTCACCAACTATCTATCAGGATGGAGACACCTAAGAAGTATAAGGAATTAATTGTGATTTGGGGTTTTCATAATGCTATCTTTGCTTTATTATGGTCAGACTGAAAGAAAAGCCTAAGAGAAGATGGGTGTGGCTTGAGATATAATTGAACAAACAAGAGGAGCTCTGACCACAGGGAAATTTTATTGAAACATTGTTTCAAAAGCCTCCCTCTAATAGCTTTCCCATGCCCACATGGGTTTGGCTAGATTATAATGAGGACAAACCATGTGGGTGTGCTGAGCCAATAGGAGACTTAACAGGGCTAAGAATGGCTCCTCCCTTTCCTGTGGGGGAGATGGTTAAGATAGAGTTAAAAGACAGTTGGGAGTTTGGAGTTAGGAGGAGTTAGAAGAAAAAGTGAGTGAGGGAGGATTCTGAGGTAAATGTGGAAGAAAGGCAGAATTTTAGAGGAGTGCAAGTGTTTGACCTTCACACCAAAACAGAAGAAACTAGAGCTACAGATTTAAGGTGTGGTGAGTTTTTGTGTTTTAGGCAGAGTTATCTCTTTTGAGCTAGCTGGGCTGGAGGGCAGGTTAGGGTGCCTGGGTTTTGTTTTTTTGGAGTTTTTTTACCCCAGAGGTTTATACATTGTTTATACAATGTTTATACATTGTTTCTAGTCCTATTAATCTCACTTGTGTGATTCAGATAGTGTTTTAAACTTATTCCATTAATAAACCTGTGTTGTTTTTGAAAGAGGCTGTTTCTTTTCTTAGTTCAATATTAAGGCAAGCTACCCAATTAACTCTTATTGTTACTAAATTTGGCCCTTACAGAAGTAAGGGGAGATTAAATTCTAAAGCAGGAAAGTCAGTTAGGCGTGACTACTACCTGAGCTAGGAGACTGAGATAACTACAGAGGTCAGGGCTATCACTCCAAAAGAATTTTTTCCCTAACCCTAAGGAAGCTTTCCCCATCCCCAAAGAGAACTTTCATAGTCAGGTGGTCACCCCATCCCTCTCCCCACTATTTGTCCTCTATAAAGGCTTTGGCCTCCCTCCAGTCGAGGACAAATGTGTCTGATGTTGTCTTTAAGTTATTTTCTCCCTTTGGGGCAAGTCTTTGACTTCCCTCTTGATCACTTTATCTAGCACCCAAATAAAAGATTATTTTATTCTAATTGGACCATGTGAAAGAGGTTGTAATCTTTAAAGCGAAAAGCCTAAGGCCCCCCTCACCATCTATTTCCCCCATGACACTTTCATGGATTTAATTATCATCTCTATACTAATGATTCTCATATCTCTTTTCCAGCCCTGACCTCACTCCTAACCTAAAGTTAGGATGGCAATCTTGATATCTTGAGTTAGATGTCCCATGAACATCTTAAACTCAACATGTCCAATATGAAAGTCATCTTTTCCTATTTGGCATCTTCAATGAGATTTGCCATAGATATCTTAAGTTCAATATGTCCAAAACTAATATCGTTATCTTGAAATTGGCAGTATACAGATGGCAGGGGCTCACCCAAGCTCTCCCAAATTCCCCTCCAAACAACTTTAAAATAACACCTCAAAATGAATTCTGGAGCAATAGCACCGACAAAATTATGGGGTGAAACAATTTTCCAGCCCCAAAACAACTTATAAGATCAGCAGTAAAGGTCTATCTCACTGGGGTGAGAGTAGAGCACAATCCAGTCCAGGCTGTGCCCTGGCAAGCCTGGAGCAGGCCTTCAGAGCAACTGAATCAGTATGAGTGATTCTGGAGCTGTCAGCCTACAGAAGGTAAAGGGGTCAGAAAACTAGTCAGAAGGAGATTACAATGGACCCTTTGCTATCAGAATCCTGGCTGCAGGACTCTGTTGTATTGCTTATACATGGTTGTGGGCCACAATCCCAGTGTGAGGAGGAGCACTAGGAGGAGCAGGGACCCAGGTCACAATTCCAGGGTGCAAAGGTATTCTTGTGGTCACTCAAAACAGAACACAGGCCAGGAGAGCAGTAAACACACCTCTCCTTAGATCATGCCATCTTGTAAAAACTGGAGACTTATAGACCCCCAGAACTATCTCTGAAAAGGGCAACACAAAAAACATGAAGCTTGGAACACTGCACCCTCCACCCTGGGGGCAGAACAAAAATTTAACAAACAGTTAAAAGTCAAAAAATAAGCTAGAAAAATGATCAAACCACCACAAAATCCTGACCATAGAAACTTACTATGGTGAAAGAGAAGATCAAAATACAAACTCAGACAACTACATTAAAATAGCTACACTCAAAGCCTCAAAGAAAAATGTGAATTGATCTCAAGGCAAAAAAAGAATTCCTAGAAGAACTCAAAAAGGAGTTTCAAAATCAAGTATGAGAGGTAGAGGGGAAATTGGAAAAAGAAATGACAGCAATTCAATAAAATCATGAAAAAAGAGTCATCAGCTTGATAAAGGAGGCACAAAAAGTACTAAAGAAACACCCTAAAAAACAGAATAGGCCAAATGGTAAAAGAAAAAAGGCACAAAATTCCACTGAAGAACACCTTAAAAGCAGAATTGACCACATGGAAATATAGGTACAAAAATTCACTGAAGAAAACTACTCCTTAAAAATTAGTATTGGTCAAATGGGAAAAGGGATACAAAAGGTCACTGAAAAAAAATAATTCCTTAAAAATTAGAATTGGGTGAATTGAAGCTAATGGCTCCATGAGACATCAAGAAACAGTCAAAGAAAATCAAAACAATGGAAAAAGAAAAGAAAATAAGACATATTTCCTTAGAAAAACAACTCAGCTGGAAAATAGATTGATTAAAGATCATTTAAAAATTATTGGACTATCTGAAAGCCATGACCAAAAAGAGCCCAGACATCATATTTCAAGAAATTATTAAGGAAAATTGCCCTGATATCCTAGAACCAGAGGGTAAAATAGAAATTGAAAGAATTTACTTATCACATCTCAAAAGAGATCTCAAAATAACTCCCAGGAATATTATAGCTAAATTCCAGAGCTCCCAGGTCAAAGAGAAAATATTGCAAGCAGCCAGAAAGAAACATCAAATATCATGCAGGGGTAGTCAAGATAACACAAGGTTAAGCAACTTTTACATTAAAGGATCAGAGGTTTTGGATTATAATATTCCAGATGTCAAAAAAGTTAGGATTATAGTCAAGAATCGCCCACCCAGAAAAAATGAGTATAATCCTTCAGAGGAAAAAAAAATGGATATTTAATGGAATGGAGGACTTCCAAGCATTCCTGATGAAAAGGCCAATAAGAAATTTCATTTAAAATAACTACATACAATATAGAATACTTGGGAGTCTACCTGCCAAGACAGACCCAGGAATTAAATGAACACAATTACAAAACAGTTCACACAACTAAAGTCAGAACTAAACAACTGGAAAAATATTAACTGTTTATGGGTAGGCTGAGCCAATATAATAAAAATGACAATTCTATTTAAATTAATTTACTTATTCAGTGCCATACCAATCAAACTATCAAAACTCATTTTATAGAGCTAAAAATAATAATAAAATTATTCTGAAAGAACAAAAGGTCAAGAATAACAAGAGAATCAATAAAAAATATTTGAAGGAAAGTGGTTCAGACTTACCAGATCTCAAATTGTATTACAAAGTGGCAATCATCAAAACAGTATGGTACTGGATAACAAATAGTGGTGGATCAGTGGAATATATCAGGTACACAATACACAGTAATAAATGACCATAATAATCTGATGTTTGATAAACCCAAAGATCCAAGACTTGGGAACAAGATATCACTGACAAAAACTACTAGGAAAACTGGAAAGAAATTTGGTTAAAAAAAAATTGTTATAGATCAACCTCCCTTGCCATATACTAAGATATGATCAAAATGCGTATGTAGTTTATACATAAAGGGTGATGCCACAAGCAAATTAGGGGAACATGGAATAGTTTACCTCTCAGATCTATGGATAAGAGAAGAATTTATGACCAAACAAGAGATAGAGAGCATTACAGGATATAAAATGGATAATTTTTATTATATTAAATTTAAAAGCATTTGCACAAACAAAAACAATGCAGCCAAAATTAGAAGGAAAGCAGAAAACTAAGGGAAATTTTTTTTACAAGTTTCTATGATAAAGTCCTCATTTCTCAAATATATAGAGAACTGAGTCAAATTTATAAGAATACAAGTCATTCATTTGTTTTTCTAAGTGTTTAAACTGCAAAAAAAAAAATGGGGGGCATTCTCATCTGCAATGCAAGGAATTTAAGGAAACTTTCGAGTACTGAAACAGGGAACTATTTTCATAAAATGGTTCTTCATTATGTCTCTGAGCACCATTAGGACAACCAATTGTTTTCTTTGACAGAGAGATAAAAATGTTCCTCTATAAAAATAAAAAGTACAAGTCATTCCCCAAGTGATAAATGGTCAAAGGATATGAATTTATAGCTTTCAGATGAACAAATCAAATGAAGTCTTATGAAAAAAATGCTCTAAATCAGTATTGATTAGAAAAATCCAAATTAAAACAACCATGAAGTGCCCTTACACACACTTATCAGATTGGTTGATATGCCAGAAAAGAAAAATAATAAATGTTGGAGGAGATGGGGGGAAACTGGGACACTAATGTACTGTTGGTGAAGTTGTGAGCTGATCCAAACATTCTGTAGAGCAATTTAGAACTATGCCTTAAAGACTATAAAACTGGGCATACCCTTTGACCCAGCAATACCACTACTAGGGTTGGATCCCAAAGAGATTTTTTTTAAGTCTTTATATGTCCAAAAATATTTATAGTAGCTCCTTTTCTGGTGGCAAAGAATTGGAAATTGAGAGGATACCTGTCAATTAGAGAATGGGTCAATGTGTTGTGGTAGATGATTGTGATGGAATACTATTGTGCTATAATAAATAATAAGAAAGATTCTTTCAGAAAAACATGGAAATGACTAATGTGAAAATATGTTTAACGAGACTGTACATTAACCTATATCAGTTTGGTTGCTGTCTTGGGGAGAGGGGAGAAAAATTTGGAACTTAAAATCTTATAAAAATGAATGTTGAGGGGGCAACCAGTTGGCACAGTGGATAAACCACCAGTCCTGGATTCAGGAGGACCTGAGTTCAAACCGAGCCTCAGACACTTGACACTTAACTAGCTGTGTGACCCTGGGCAAGTCACTTAACCTTCATTGCCCTGCCCCCCCCCAAAAAAAATCTTCCAGACTTCCAGGCCTGTCCTTCAATGCCACCTAGCTGCCCAATATCCATATATATATATACATATATATGTATATATATGTATATATATATACATATATATGTATATATATGTGTATATATATATACATATATATATTATTTTTTTAATGAATGTTGAAAACTATCTTTGCATGTAACTGGAAAAAAAATACTATTAGATTGACAAAAGAAAAACCTGGAAAGACTTATTTGAATTGATGCAAAGTGAAGTAAGCAGAACCAGGAGAACATTGTATGTAGTAACATATATATTGTACTATAATCAACTGTGAATGACTTAGATATTCTCATCAATACAATTATCCTAGACAGTTCCAAAGGATTTATTATGAAAAATGTTGTCCAACTCCAAAGAAAGAACCAACAGTCTGAATTCAGATTGAAGCATACTTTTTAAAACTTAATTTTTCTTATTTATTTATTTTTAACTTTTTTGGGGTCTGTGTTTTCTTTCACAACATAACAAATGTGTAAATATGTTTTGCATGACTGCACACGTATAGTTTATATCAAATTGCTTGCCTTGTCAGGGAAGAGGGAGGGGAGGGGAGGAAGGGAAGTATTTGGAACTAAAAATTTTTTTTTAATTTTTTTCACATGTATGAGAAAATAATGAGTTTTGGGGGTCCCAGAGGCCCCCCCCCAATTCGAGGGCCCAACCAGGGAGCCTTGCCTGACCTTTATTAAGGCCAGCCCAGAGTCAACAGAACTGCAAAGGAAATGTAGATTGACCTTCTTGACTACCTAAAGGAAGTTAACTCACCTACACCCCCCTCAAGTCATGCCAATCAATGGACTTGAATGTTACTGGCCAATTAGCTTGGGTCAATGTGCAGTGACCCACCTCTACCTGCAAGAGGATAAAAACCCTTGGAGAGGGGTAGGGGGTGTCTCTCTCGGCACCCTCTTCTCTCTCCCTCACTGCCCTCTGGCTCTCGCTCTCTATCCTAGGTATGCAGGGCTTCTGAACTTTAGGAGCCATGTGCTCTCTCTCTTTACTAACATTTAATATGCTTTAATAAATGCTTAATGCCAAAGATTGGTACTATAACCTCTAATTTATAAGTAGCAATATATTAGAAACCTCAGCAAAGTTCCCTAACACCTAGAAGAGAGAAAGGCACCCTGATGGATTTTCAAATGACACACATGTAATTGAAAAAAATTGTTTTTAGATGTAATTGGGAAAAAAAAATGTCAACAAAATAAAATCATCATCTTTTCTCTCAAAACTTCCCCCCTCTTCCAAATTTCCTTACCACTCTAAAGGTTATCACCATCCCCTCCATCACCCAAGCTTTCATCCTTGATTCCCCACCTCTCTCTTACCCTCCCCCATATCCAATCTGTTGCCAAATCCAATCAGTTTTGCTTTTGTAACATCTTTTGTATATACCCCACTGTTCTCCTCTAACAGTGTCAACACCCTGATGCAGGTCCTTATCTACTCATGCCTAGGAGTTTATGATAACCTTCTGTTTTATCTCCTAACCATAAATCTCTCCCCACTCAGGTCCATCCACCATTCTGCTGTCTTCCTAAAGCTTAAATCTTAACATGTCACCTTCCCTCACACCATTCATTAAATTTCAGTGTTCCCTATCACCTCAAGAACCAAATATACAATCTTCTATTTGGCATTCAAAGTCCCTAATAACTTGGCCCTATCCTACCTTTTCAATTCCCTTCACCTTATTTCCCTCCATGAGGGGCAGCTAGGTGGCACAGTGGATAAAGCACTGGCCCTGGATTCAGGAGGACCTGAGTTCAAATCCAGCCTCAGACACTTGACACTTACTAGCTGTGTGACCCTGTGCAAGTCACTTAACCCTCATTGCCCTGCAAAAAAAAAAAATAGCTATTTCCCTCCATGTCCTTTGCAATTCAGTATCACTGATTTCCTTGCTATTCCTCATACAAGATAATCAGTCTCCAAACCCATGTATTTTCAGTGGCTATCCCCTATGCCTGGAATACTCTTCTTCCTCATCTCTATTCCAGGTTTCTTTGGAATCCTTCAAGTTTCAACTGAATGCTGACCTTCTGAAAGAAGACTTTCTCCATCTCCCTTCTGCTAATCTCTCCCCTCTATTGATAATCTGCAATTTATTCTACATCTATCTTGTTTGTAGATAGCTGTTTGCATGTTGTCTCCCCTAATAGATTGTGAGCTCTTTGAGAGCAGGGACTGTCTTTTGACTTTCTTTATATCCTCCCCCCCATTCAGCAAGTGCTGGTGCATAGTAGACACTTAATACATGCTTGTTGAATGACTGGCTGACAATGAGCCATCCCTCAGTCTCATAACTATCCTATAGCCTTCCCAAATCATTTCATAATCTGTCTTGGGGAATATGGACATCAGTGAAACTCTTCTATCTCTCTAACCCCAGCATAGGGACCCTGTGTTCAAATCATAGTAGAAAACTCACAGCTTGACAAAGTAGCACTAAGTCTTCCTGCCTCCACACACATTTTCTGGAATTCCATTTATCAAAACCCACCCCATTCTTCAGGGTCAATTCCATGGTATTCCTACAGTAAGTTCTTATGAATCAACTTCCTCTGGACCTCACAAAAACTAATTATTGCCATGTTTAGCCTGAATCACATCCTCACACTTACAGTAGTTACTTGAATCAAACTTTCCATTTGGAAAGTTAGTGAACCAGAGGAATGTGGAACAGCTGGAACCCAGAAAAACCTCAGCTCTGAGTTGGAAAGTGTCAAGGGACAAGAGGAAAATGTGTGGTTGATAATGAATGTTAGTTGAAAATGACTCCCTGCCAATCCCATCTCCTCATAGCCACATCTCTCTCTTAAGCAAATTGAGGGAATTGAGGGGATGGGAACAATAAGTGGTAGTGGAAATTGGGTCAACCACAAGGACTGTCTTGTGACTCAGTTAAGGAGCTAGCTCAGTTCCATTTCTATTCAATTAAGGGTCTAGTCCAATTTCTGTTCTGTAAGAAAACTTTATTCCATTGTGGAAATTGAGAGAAAACCTTAGTGTATTGTTTTAATCTAGTCCTGTGTGGCTGGGAAGCTAAACCCTTCTAATAGCTGTTTAAAGACCCTTATAGGGTATAGGGTGTGTTCAGGGAAGACTACTACCTCTGGAGTGAGAGCTACCAAACACTTTTCAGGGCTGCTCATCCACCTTTGACCTGATTCACCCAACTCTCACCTATGGCTCTAAGAATTTGTAGCATGTACAGCAGCTACACTCCAGTAAATCATTTTGGCAGACAAGCTAAAACAGGTTGAGGGTAACATATGGGCCTCAAACCCATTGAGAGTTATGGGGGGTGTCTACCCCAAACATGTGAAAATCTCCCAATGGAATGGGCAAATGAGAACAATTGTTTCAACGGCCATGAAGGCACCTGTAGCAGGTGCTGTGAAGTGCTTAGAGCTTGGTTAGACACTAAAGATGTCACTGCATCCTGACTCATCACCAGTTTTCTGTCTTGACTTTTGTCTTACCATTGGATGTTGATGACTCTGGAAGAAAGAGTAAGGCCAACAATTTTGTGCAACTCTGCCTCACTTAAATCCAACTTATCCACAAGCCAAAAGGCATCACCATACCATTGTACCATTTTTACCTGCCTCAAAATCCTGTAGGATAAGCAAATGATGAAGCAGCAGGTATAGATACACTAGAAGCTATAGTCCCAACCCTGTGCACAGGTGGCCCAGGCCATAGGGTCATTTTCTCATTGGACTGAAGCAACAGTGGGATTTGAAAGCCCCCTTAGTGTTTGTGCAGTCTTTTTTAAGGACTACTCACCTCCTGGAATGAGGAAGAGGCTAGAAAAGGTGCCCTAAAAATTTTCCATTTCACCCAACCCTGGTCTACTTACCACAGCAGGAGTGGATTCCACCCTGTGGTAGAAAGACTCAAAAAAATGTACAAAAATTTTTGCGAAGATGATGCCACTGATCATCAGTACATGGAATATGCACACTTTTATAGACAACATGAAATCCAGTAAACCTGAAAGACAAATAGCTCTTGTTGCAAGAGAACTCAGCAGATATTGCATCCAAATAGCAGTCCTGAGTGAAACAAGGCTGGCAAATGAAAGCCAGCTTGCTGAAGTCAATGCTGGTTACATTTTGGTGGTAAGGGAATGGCTGCAGAGATAGGGAGCATCAAAAAGACGATATAGGTTTTGCCATCAAAACTAATCTAGTTGGGGGTAGCTAGATGGCACAGTGGATAAAGCACTAGCCCTAGATTCAGGAGGACCTGAGTTCAAATCTGGCCTCAGACACTTGACACTTACTAGCTGTGTGACCCTGGGCAAATCACTTAACCTTCATTGCCCCGCAAACAAAAACCTAATCTAGTCAACAAACTTGTATGCTTAGCAAAAGGAATGAATGACAGGCTCATGACAATGTGATTGCCCCTTGCAGAAAAGCAGCACACCACTATCATTAATGTGTATGCTGCCAACATGATGAAACCTGATGAAATCAAAGAAAAAATTTATGAAAACCTCGAGATCTTCATCATCAATATGCCAAAAGTGGACAAGCTTATAACTGGGGTGACTTTAGTGACAGAATAGTCACAAACTAACAGACATGGCAGGAAATCCTTGGAAAAATGGAGTCAGAAACAGCAACAATCACTTACTAATGAAAACTTGTGCATCTCATGACCTTCTCATCACCAGCATTGTCTTCCATTTACCTAAATGTAATAAAACTTTATGGATGCACCCTTCTCAGCAAACATTGGCATTTAATAGATTGTGTGATTGTAAAGAGAAGAGATGGACAGGATGTGAGAATCTTGAATGAGATGTGTGGTACAGAATGCTGGACAGATCATAGACTTATCCTCTTCAAGCTAAAGATTTTCATTCAACAAAAGTAGCAGCTCCAAGGCAAAATAACTACCAGAAGATTTAATGTCAACAGATTAGAGCACATCTCTGAGTGTGAACAGTTCATTGCTAACTGGGAGGGAAAGCTAAGCCAACACACAATTGACAACAGTGGAGCAGAAAAAGGAGTAGGCAGTTTTCAGAGATTTTGTGTACAGCACTGAATTTACTGGGCCAGAATACTCACAAAAATCAAGATTAGTTTGACAAAATGATGGAAAAATTCAGAAGCTGTTAAAAAATGAGAACTCCACAGAGTTTTCCAGGAGGATAGCTTATCCATCTCTAAGAAGGCAGTATTTAACTTTATCAAAAGTAAAGTGCAACATGTATAACCTGTTTCACATTGCTTTCTCAATGGGGGGGGGGAGAGGGAGAAAATCTGAAATTCAATATCTGAAAAAAATAATGTTTAAATTGTTTTTAGATGTAATTGGAAGAAAATATTTTTTTTTTAAAGTAATGTGCAAGCAAAGCTTGGAGAACTACAGGATTCTTGGTTCAGTAAGAAGGCAAATGAAGTTCTATTTTACACTGGCAGTAACATTCCAAAGTGCTTTTATGATGCCCTGAAGGTTATTAATGGGTCAAAGATGTATTGTGCACCTCAACTACTCAGTATTCTCAACAGAACGTCATTAGTCAATGCTGAAGTCACTGACCATATGGCTCAGGTTGAAGTCAATCCCTCTAGAGCTGAACTTCCAACTGAAGAAGAGATTTTTGAATGCCATTAGGCTTTTCTCATGTGGCAACATGCTTGGTACTGATTCTATTCCAGCTGAAATTTACAAGATGGGGGATCCATTTTTCATACAAAATCTGACTAAAATTTTCTGGGTTATATGGCAAGAGGAGGTTATCCCCAGGAGTTCAAGTACAACTTCATTGTCCAAGTACATAAAGGTAAAGGAAATAGGTGTCCTGAGACAATCACAAGTTGGTCTTCTTCTTAGCCTTTGCCAATAATATTCTTGGCAGAGTCCTCTTTAATAGGCTGATCCTTCACCTTGAATATGGTCATCTACTTTAGAACCAACATGGCTTCAGAAAGGACTAAAGAATGGTCAATATGGCATTTGCTGCCCAATAACTCCAGGAGAAATTCCAGGAGGAGAGGTTTGTACACAACATTTGTTGATCTGATCGAGGCCTTGGATACTGTCAGTCATGAGGGCTTGTGGAAAATTTTGACAGAATTTGGGTGCTTAGAGAAGTTCATTAGTATTGTACATTAGTTTCATGATGGCATGCTTAGACAGGTTCTGGGTAATGGATAAAAATGGCTTAAAAAACTGGATTAAATGGATAAAATTCTCATACTTTCCCAGTCACCAAGGGAGTGAAGCAAGGCTATGTGCTTACTCCCATGATTTTTAGCTTGATGTTTTCAGCTCTATTCAGATACCTTCAATGAGGACAAACATAGCATTAAGGTCAACTCATGGTAAATTATCTAATTTGAAAAGGTTACAAGCCAAGACCAAAGTGGAGGGAGAATTGGTGCATGATTTTTTGTTTGCAGATGATTGTGCACTCAGTGCAGCCTCTGAAGCTGAGAAACAACAAAGCATTAGATCAATTCTTTGCTGTTTGTGCTAATTTTTCACCTAACAACACCAAAAAACACAGATTATCTGCCAGCTAACACCACAACATCCATACATGGGACCATCAGTTACAGCAAATGGAGAAATATTGGATTAATAATAAGTTCACTTACCTTGGCAGCATACTTTGTTTTTAAAATATATATATATTTAGAATTTTATTTTTCCCAAATTACATGTAAAAACAAATTTTAACATCGATTTTTAAAACTTTGTGTTCCAAATTCCCTTCCTCCCTCCCCACCCCCCTTTAAGAACTCAAGCAATTCAATATAAGTTATACAGGTGTAGTCATGAAAATCATTTCCACATTAGGTTGTGAAAGAAAACAGACAAAAAAAACTTTAGAAAAAGGAACTAACAAAAAAAATTATACTTCAAACTGTATTCAAATACTATTAATTCTTTCTCTGTAAATGGAGTGCATTTTTTTATAAGTCCTTCAGAGTTGTCTTGGACCATTGTATTGCTGAAAATAACTGTGTCATTCACAACAGATCATCTTACAATATTGCTGTTATATTGTATACATTTCACTTTGCATCAGCTAATGTAAGTCTTTCCAGGTTTTTCTCATAGCATCCTGCTCATCATTTTTTATAGTAAACTACATTTATATAGTACTTTAAAGAGAGATTTCCTTACAATAAACCCATGAGGTTGATTATTGCAACAATAATAAATAATTTATATAGTACCTTATACCTGACAAAGAATTTTCTTCACAATAGCCCAGCAAAGTAAGTACCCTATGTGTTATCATCAATTTCAGTCAATCCAATCAGTCCAAATCAATCCTCTCAAGCTTGGTCCTTTGGGTATTGGCAAAACTCATTATTTTCTTACATTCACCCCTCTCCCCCTTATCTCCTTCCCCTCCCACTACCCCACAGGGCAAGATATATCACTATACCCACTTGAGTGTGTATGTTATTTTCTCTTTGAGCCAATTCTGATGAAAGTAGAGCTCACTCACTCCCCTGCACCTCCCCCATGTTCCCCTCCACTCCATAAGCTTTTCATTGCTTCTTTTATGTGATACTTTACCCCATTCCACCTCTCCTTTTCCTTTTCTCCCAGTGCATTCCTCTCATTCCTTAGTTTTTTTAAGATATCATCCCTTATTATGCAACTCACACCTGTGTTATCTGTTTAAATATACTCCATTCAGCTGCCCTAATAATGAGAAAGTTCTTAAGAGTTAGAAGTATCATCTTCCCATGTAAGAATGTAAACAGTTTAACCTTTTAACCTCCCTCATGATTTCTTTTTTCTGTTTACCTTTTTACACTTCTCTAGGGTCTTATATTTGAAAGTCAAATTTTCTATTCAGCTCAGGTCTTTTCATCACTATTGGCTGAAAGTCCTCTCTTTCATTGAAGTCCCAGTTTTTCCCCTAAAAGATTATAAACAATTTTGCTGGGTAGGTGATTCTTGGTTGTAATCCCAGTTGCTTTGCCCTCTGGAATATCATATTCCAAGTCCTCTGATCCTTTAATGTAGAAGCTGGAGATCTTGGGTTATCCTGACTGTAGCTTCACAGTACTTGAATTATTTCTTTCAGGCTGCTTGCAATATTTTCTCCCTGATCTGGGAGAATTTGGCTATAATATTCCTGGAGGTTTTCATTTTGGGATCTCTTTCAGGAGGTTATTGGTGGATTCTTTCAATTTCTATTTTACCTTCTGTTTCTAGAATGTCAGGGCAATTTTCCCTGACAATCTCTTGGAAGATGATGTCTACGTTATTTTTTTGATCATGGCTTTGAGGTAGTCCAATAATTTTAAATTATCTCTCCTGGATCTATTTTCCAGGTCAGCTGTTTTTCTAAGGAGATATTTCACATTGCCCTCTATTTTTTCATTCCTTTGGTTCTGCTCTATTGTGTCTTGATTTCTTATAAAGTCATTAGCTTCCATTTGCTAAATCCTAATTTTTAAGCAATTATTTTCTTCAGAGATCTTTCATACCTCCTTTTCCATTTGACCAATTTGGGTTTTCAAGTTGTTGACTTTTTTTCATGACTTTTCTGCATCACTCTCATTTCTCTTTCCATTTTTTCCTCTACCTCTCTTACCTTATCTTCAAAGTCCTTTTTGAGTGCTTCTATCTATGACCTGAGACCAATTCATATTTTTCTCGGAAGCTTTGAATGTAGGAGTTTGGGCTTTGTTATCTTTTTCTGAGGGTTTGTTTTGATCTTCCTTGTCACCAAAGAAACTTTCTAGGGTCAGCATTTGCTCATTTTGCCAGCCTATTTCTTTACTTTTAACTTCTTCTTAAAGTGGGGCACTGCTTCCAGGGTGTACTGTCCCAAGCTTCAGAGGGTCCCAGGTGGTACAATTAAAGGAGAGTCATGTTTACCACTGTCCTGGCCTGAGCTCTGGTCTGCAAGCAACCACAGGCCTGCTTGCCCTCTGACCCAGAAGAGAATCCTCTTCCACTGTGGCTACAAGCTCTGACGTTCCTTTGCCCCTCACCAACCTGAGCTGTCATTCAAGACTGCAACTTGGATCCTAACTCAGGCAAAACAACAGAGTCCCACCTCAGCACCAGCAGAGACCCCTGTAATCTCCCCTTGGCCAACCACTTGACCCCCTCACCATCTGTGGACTGTGTTCCAGAAACAGCTACCACTGCAGCCAATTCCAAGGCTTCTCTGGGGTGGCTTGCCTAGGGCTAGATCTGTGCTGGCACAGTCTGTACAGGGCTGTGCTCCACTCTCACTTGGCTATAACAGATCTTTCCTGCCAACCTTCTAAGCAATCTTTGGCTGAAAAATTATCTCACCTTGTCCTTTTGTGGGTTCTGCTGCTCTAGGAATTGTCTTATAGCATTATTTTAAGGTATTTGGAGGGTTCTTTGTGGAGAGCTCCAAGAAGTCACTGCCTTTCCTCTGCCATCTAGGCTCCACCTGTCAATATACTTTCTACATTGATAACGAGGTTGATGCATTCATTGCCAGAACTAGCTCAGCATTTGGAAGGCTCTGAAGGAAAGGGTGGTAGAGAAGAGGTATCAGACTGCTTACCAAACTAAAAGTCTACAGAGCTATTGTGCTGACCTCATTGTTGTATACCTGTGAAACCTCAATAATATAATAGCATCATGCCAAGAAACTGAATCAATTCTATTTGAATTGTCTTAAGAAGATTCTGAAGATCACCTGGCAAGATAAGATCCCAGATACTGAGATCCTTTATTGACCTGAACCTCCAAATATTCAGACTCTACTGCAGAGAGCACATCTCCAATGATCTGGCCACATTGTTCAAATGCCAAAGGTGCAATTGCCTAAAAGACTATTTTACTGAGAATTCACACAATGCAAGCACTCACATGGTAGCTAGAAGCAGCGATACAAGGACACTCTCAAGGTCTCTCTGAAGAACTTTGGAATCAATTGTGTAGTGTGGGAGATAATGACAAAGGACCACCTAGTATGGCATGCCTGCATCAAAGAAGTTGTTGTGCTGTATGAGCAAAGCAGAATTGCAGTAGGTCAAAAGAAACATGAGATGCACAAATTTTAAGACATTACCTCTCCAAATGTTCATGTGGACTAATTCACCTTATCTGATTAATTATTTTTAATGTATAAAAGTCTGGCTTCCCCTATATTAAGGGTACAGTCTTAAGCTTCAGAAGGCATCTGGTCCCATTTTGTTGGGCAATTGCCATACATTGCTTAATAAATTGATATGCTTGGAAGATCAAGCCTTTGTTTCTTCAGTCATTTCATCTTTCATCCATATCTATCTATCTATCTGTCTATCTGTCTATCTGTCTATCTGTCTCTCTATCTATCTTCTTGCCTTGCCAGTCAATCAATAAACACTTATTAAGCACCTCCTGTGTCAGGAAATGTGCTAAGTAGTAAGCACTTAATGAATGTTTCCTTCCTTCCTTTCTAAGCTAAGTGGTGAAGAAAATGGGGAGGAAAGGAAGAAAAAGAAAGAAGCGAGGAAGGAAGGGAAAGAAAGAAAGAGAGGGAGAGAAAGAAAGGAAGAAAGAAAGAAAGTAAGTCAGAAAGGAGTCTACACTCTAATGGAGGAAACAATATACAGACAATTCTGGATAGACAAAGATATATAGATATAGATGATATAGATGTGTGTATATATATATATATATATATATATAAGAGAAATTAAAGATAATTCACAAAGGAAAGTCACTAGTATTATGGGGGATCAGATAAGTCTTCTTATAGAAGATGAAATTTTAGCTGAAACTTCTAGGAGGCCAGGAGACAGAGTTGAGGAGAGAGAGCTTTCTAGCCATTGAGGATTGAGAATGCAAATGTTCAGGGTCTCGAATGTTTTGTACCAAGAACAGCAAGGAGGCTAGTGTCACAGCCACAGTGTGTTCCATCTGGTTTTATATTCATGTCCTCACATCTTAGCAGAATGCCTGGAACAAATTAAGAGCTTAATAAATATCTTCTTTATTCATTCATTCATTAAGGGAAGGGAAGGCCTCTCCTCTCCTTATCTATCTTGGGATTAATTCTCTATAGTCATTTTTTGTCATTTATAAGATTATTCCTCTTCACAGATAAAAAAAAAAAAATAAACTTTGTAACAGGACTCTGGACTGAATCTTCCAAAACATGCATGCACACACACACACACACTAGCCACTAGCAGGTCAGGTTCCCAGCAGGAAGCTAGCTAAATCTTTCTCTCAGCATTTTAGGAGTACCCCTAGTGATTATAAGGTTTTCGCTAATGCTATCAACTCAATGCTATCACCCCATTATGGGGTACATCCCTCCTCCATGTCAATCTCTATTTATTGCTTCAATATCATCTTCAATCTCCATTTATATCTTCAATATAAATATCATTAATCAGTGCCCCCACAATCAGCCAGTTAACATTAATCAGCTTTACAGAGAAGCATTTACTAAAAAAAAAATAGCAAGAACCAAAGTATGAAACCATCTCTCAAGAACATGGGGGCATACTCTCCCCTCTACTACCTCTTTCTCTGAAAAGGATGGGCTCAGACTTAAAGGAGTTACAAGAAAGTAGTTATTGCATGTACTTCTGGTGACATGTCATTCCCTTGCTGCAAGACTCAGTGTCTTAGCTCTCAGTGTAATCAGCTGGTGGGCTGGGTCACACAACTTATACCTCATGACTGGCACACCAGACTCAGCTACAATATAGTGATATTGACTTCCACCACTGGACCTCTGTTCCTCTGATCTTTCAAAGCTCTCAAGTAGGTGGTGTAATGGTTAGGATGTTGGACCTTGAGTCAGAAAGATAATAGTTCAAATCTGCTTTCATAGGTGGCACAGTGGATAGAGCACGGGCCCTGGAGTCAGGAGTACCTGAGTTCAAATCCGGCTTCAGACATTTAACACTTACTAGCTGTGTGATCCTGGGCAAGTCACTTAACCCCAATTGCCTCACTAAAAAAAAACAAAAAACAAAGAAATCTGCTTTCAGATAATTACCATGTGACCCTGGACAAGTCACTTAATCTCTCTCTGCCTCAGTTTTTTTCAACTGTAAAATGGTAATGATAATAATAGCACAAAAAAAAATTCTGTAATTAGATAATAATAGTACCTACCTCCCTGGGTTGTTCTAGGAATCAACTGAGATAATATTTGTACTTATCACTGTGCTTGGCACATAGTAGGTGCTTAATACATATATATATTTCCTTCCTTCCTTCCAAAAGAAAGAAGACATAAATAGGAGGCAGCCCTATTGTAGAAAAGGGCTTGCCTAGGAGGCCATGCTCACAGGCCCACAGGGCACCTCCTCACCTGCCATTTAAAGTGATTCTTATACCCCATGGCTAGCAAGAAGGAAAAGAAAATTAGCTTCTCTATTGGGACCTTTTGCATTCACTTCCAATTCTAGTTCAATACCAGTCTTTTCTTTACCACATAGCAGGAGAGGGAACAAGTACTGAATACCTGCTCATGCTCTGAAGCAGGGAGTCAGGCTCCTCCGTTCCCCATCACCACAAACTCTCAAAAGGAGGCTCACCAAACTCCTATTCTTCAGGGTTCAATCCTCATTTGCCAGTCCCCTCCCCCCTCACTGCATATCTCTTCTCCCCACCTAGATAAAACCCAAACAAACAAATCAATCCTTTCTTTTTGGTCCTCAGTACTCATCCATGTTGGCTGATAAATTAGTTTCCTGTATACAATCAATATTCTCCTTAGATAGCTTCACCTTTCCTTTCTCATTGGAATTGGTTCTATATGTGTCTTTAGAATTTAATTTTTTAAAGCTTTCCTTTCTCCCCATTCCCCACCCCCATCAACTGATTTCCTCTCTAGAATTCTGAGGCCTGAAATCCTACCTGTCCTTTTCACAAACCTTTTGAAATCTACTCGGCCCCAATCATAACTTCATAAGGGACTGTCTTCTTTCTCTAAGACAGCATTCACTTCCTCCCAAAGTTCTTGTCCTTTTTACTTAAGCAATCAATTCCTTCTTGTTGGTCAGAATTAAGTCCACACTAGTTAGTCCTGCTCATGTTTCCCTCCAAATTTTGGAGGCTGAAATTCTCATTAGGGAAATCCATGAATTAGCTTCTATTAGCTTCTGTTTTGGAAAGAGAAAACTTAGTAAATTTCCAGATCATTGAAAGTCTTGTCTCTCCCTCCCCATCACATACAATCTCTCTGTGTGTCTCTCTCTTTGTCTCTCTTCCTCCGTTCCTCTCCCTATCTTCGTCTTTCCCCCTCCCTCTCTCTGTCTCTTTCTCTGTCTCTGTCTCACTGTCTCTCTGTGTTTCTCTTGTCTCTGTTTCTCTCTGTCTCTCTGACTCCCTCCTTCCCTCCCCCATCCTCATCTTTCCCCCTCCCTCCCACACTCCCTCCCTCTCTCTGTATCTCTGTCTCTGTGTCTCTGTCTCTCTGTCTCTCTGTGTCTGTCCTCCCTACCCTCATCCTTCCCCCTCCCTCCTTCTCTCTCTCTCTCTCTCTCTCTCTCTCTCTCTCTCTCTCTCTCTCTCTCTCTATCTCTCTGTCTCTCTGTCTCTGTCTCTGTCTCTCTGTCTTTCTCTCTTGACTTTTTTCTCTCCTTTCTCCCTTCTTTCCCTTTTATGCTTCTTTCTCACTTTCCCTCACTTTATTTGGAAGGCATTCATGAAAAGAGCACTGACTCTGGAGACAGAGGACCCAGGTTCAAATGCACCCATGATGGTTGGTACCTGCATCACTCTAAGCAAGTCACTTAACTTCTCTGGGTCTCAAGATATCCTAATCTGTACCATAAAATTCATGGTCTAGAAGGCCTCAAAGATTCCTTACAACTCTAGATGTGTTTCTATATTATAATATAATCTCCTTATCAGCTGATCTCCAACACCCTCATTTTCAGTCTGTGTGTGTTGGTTTTTCTCTCCTTCAGGTCCAGGACAGGACAGGGTGAGTTGGTAACGATTTCCTCTCCCAGTGTAAGTGCAGTCCTAAGGCACAAATACTGATTTGTGCCCCCTCCTAGCCACTCTCATTCCCCAACAGGCCCTGACACTCCTTTCCCATCTTTCTACTCTTGTATCCATCAAGACATCCCCTGCCTTCTGAGACTTCTCAGAGCTGTGGTCTCCATTTTTCACTCCCACTGGTCCCACTCGGGGAAAGAAGGGGAGGATAGGACTTTCCAGGCTAGAGACAGGAAGTAAATTGCCTCTTTAGGTGTCTAACAGCTGTGGGGGTGGGGTGGGGAATACTGGAAACAAGGCCTCCTTCCTGAAGCCCAGAAGTACCTTTCTGCCACCTGCCCACAGACACCAGCCTGGAATTTCCATGAGCCCTTCCCACCACTGGTGTGTCTACCACAGTCTTACTGAAGCTCCTCTATCTGCCTCTTCCATTGGGTCAATAATCGTCATCCATTTATTAAGCACCCACCGTGTGTCAAGTACTGTGAGGTAATATATAAAGACCAAAAAAAAAGCAGTCCCTGCCTGCAAGAAAATGGCATTTTAATAGAGTGAACCACTTGCCAGTGTCCTTGGAAAGAAGCAGAGTGTTTTGTTGTAGAAAAAAAAATGGGATGGGGGGAGAGGAGAGTGGGGTTCCCATACATTGGGGAATATTTAAATAAGTTATGGTATATGAATGTAGGAAACTATTATCATGCTATAGGAAATAACAAAAAGGATGGATTCTGAGAGGTCCATGAAGAATTGTACTAAGTAATTCATAGCAAAGTAATCTAAACCAGATATATTTATACAAGAACCACAACATTGTAAATGAAAACAACTTTGAAAGGCTTAAGTAATGCAATGACCAATCCTGGCGCCCGGAAACTGATGATAAAGTATGCCTCCCAACTCTTAGTGAAGAGGAGATGGATTGTAGGTGTATAGTGAAACAGATATTTCAAACATGACTAATACAGCACACACTTATTTGGTTTAAAGACTTCTACATGGGGCAGCTAGGTGGCGCAGTGGATGGAGCACTGGCCTTGGAGTCGGGAGTACCTGGGTTCAAATCCAGCCTCAGACACATGTTAAGGGCTAAAATTCTAGCTAGTCTGTCTAAAATATTTAATGAGTGGTCGCCAATAAATTATAAGCTTTAGCAAGAGTTAGATTTTTAAGCATTTATTAAGGAGAATAAGAATTTGGTAAAGAGAGAGAGAAAGGCCTAGATTCCTATCTATTAAAGGGAGAGCGCATTTCTAGCTCCCTTCTCCGCCAGAGTCCAGAGGAAAGAGAGTGAGACCGAGCGCCAGTCTCTTCCTTCCTCCTCCCACTAGTCCACGTCACTTCCTGAAGCCTGGTCTTGCCCTCAAAGACCTTTGCTTCATGGGCAGAACTCTTCTACAGTAAGTATCCAGCAGGTGGCGTCATTCCAATCGTTACAGTCCCCCCTGTTGTTCCTCAAGAAACAAAATGTTTCCTTGACGGAACAGTAAAAAGAATATAATAACTATTGCTAACTAATAATATGTGAACAACAATATAGAAAAGGAAGAGAGGAAAGTTTTGTCCAGAGGGGCGATTTTTTTTTTTTGTCCTCATGAACCGACGCTTTGACATTGGTCTTGCAAAGGGAGGGCCTCTGCAGAGAATACATGTTACAGATGGTGTATATTATAACAGAAAGAGAAAAGAGAAAAAAACAAAACAAAACTGTTCATTTAAAGTCTCTGAAAGTCTTTTCTCAGATGTCCTCTAGGTGTAGTCGTGGAATGGAAGTCTCTTCAGGGGTTGATGTGTGGATACTGGTAATCAGCCAGGAAAATTTCCTACAAAATTGAGCTTAACACAACTTTAAAATAGCTTTGTCAATAATAAAATCAAACAATGAAAGTTCTCAAAAACATGTCTAAGGGAATACAGAATCTTAGTTGTTACACATGAAACATATAATAAAACAAAAATTGAAACATTCTTTAAAATTATAATATTACTATAGTCCCCCCCCCTTATGGAGGGTAATTGAGAAGACAATTGCTACAATATTAATTATTAAAAATAATTTTTATCTGTTTCATCACTTTTTGCATCATCTGCCTAATTATCCTCATGCCATTATGAGAAATTTTAAAATCTAATATAATTAGTAACAGATGTCAAGGCCAAATTCAACACTGTTATTTATCATGACACCTGAGATAATTATGGGGGTTACCATAAAAGAACAGAGAAATGATGGGATATGAGCATTCCCACACTTGAGCAATATGTACTGCCCATACAGTATGCCAGGCTTAAAATAGGTGGATGGAATATACGTCCATGCCACCGAACATATTGGAGGAAACTGAGTCAGACTTAATCAAATGCATGGGATTGAGATGGTCCATGGCATCAGGCATATAGGAGGGAGCATAGAAGCCAGGTGTAGAAGTGAGATGGGTGGGATCAATACTTCCAGCCATCTGTACAATATTGTGGGGAAAAAATAAAATAAAATATTAAACCAAGAGAATCCAACTTCAACATTTGTCAAAAGCCGTTCCCTTGGCCATACCTTGACTTCATGCATGTCTCCCCTCATGTGACAGTTCAGTGTCTGCTCTTGCATGTATTCCTCTTGTGATTGGATGGCATCTTGGCCAACTGGCATCTGATAACTCAGAATAAAGGCAATTAATGTCTTAAATGATAAGTTCCCATAATCCAAGTCTCATATGGATTTAAAATTGAGGATAATAAATGATTGCAAAAAATGTGAATACATCTTGACTCAAAATATAATATATAATTATGCAACAATTTCAAATAATACCCTTTTTTTTACTTAGTATACAATTACTTTTGTGAAAAATCAGAACATACTTAAATACAAGTTAAAGCACAACAGAATCTCAAAGAACTTTTTTTTTTTTTGAAAATAGAAAACTTTTACAAATGTTCCCCTCTTTTTTTTTTTTTTTTGGGAATATGCTTATCAAAAATAATACTTCTAGAATCAATTTACACTTGCCATGGATGCTTTAAAGAGTTTGATCAAATAATCAGTTGAGAAAAAATAACAAAAACAAACAACTCAGAATATGGGAGCACAATACTCCTAGAATTAACATTGTATAATAAAATCAAAACCATCTTGCAATGTTTCAAAATTAGATATACAAATGAATAGAAGAAAATACACATGGAACAATAAAAGACAATGAAATTCAAACTAAAGAAGTCTAAATGAATGTGAACTTAATATTAATAAGAGTATTATAAAATATAAACTTGATCACATGACTAAAAAGCTTTTACAAATATTCTCGTTTTAAAAACTAAGTATAAGACACAATCTCAAAAGCATGAAAATCTCTATAAAAATAAACCCATACCATTAATTTCAAAGTGTATATGTAATAGCATAGAAATCCTATGTAACCTCTGAACTGATACTATTACTCTGAGTGAATTCAGAACACTTTTGATTCCGGTATCTAAAATCCCCAATACTCATATCAATATCTTGCTGTTTACTTCTACATTTCTGTAAAATATATACCCTCCCATGGCAAAAGAAGCGGAGTCTTGAACTATGTTGATTGTCATTCTTATTCAGCTTAAGTTTTTCTTCTTTAACCCCTCTATATTGTCTGTCAGTCTTTTCACCATACAAATGCTTTATAAGATTACTAATTAAAGACAAAAGCAGGTTAGCAAAATTATGAACAAAACAAGCATATCTGGAATTTAAAGAGTTTTCTAAGATTGTCTCAAAAGCACAGCCAGGCCGGGGAAGGGCTGAGCCTGAAGCTGCAAATGCAGGTAGAAAAAGTTGAGCATGCGCATCAGATCTCTGGACTTCCCAGGCAGGGGAAGCAATGGGCTTGGCCATAGGAGGAGTAGAGGGTGGGGTCTGGAGAGGAGGGGAGGGACCAGAGCAATTTGAATCAGACTTGATTTTGAACTCAGGCCTGGATTCCTCTTCCCCCACTTTGCCTCCAGGTGCTAGGGGATTAAAAGCTTCTAGAGGGTGGGTCATTGCCTCCAGGCATGCAAAATTAGAGCAACAATTAGTGTTAGAACTGGGAAAAGCTGCAGGAATCTCTTCAGGTTTCTCTGAAAAAGCATGGTTGGGAGAGGGAGTGATATTTCCTTGTGTGAGTAAGTTGCTGGCTCTTTTAACAAAAAGAAAAAGAAAAATAGAAAATCCACAAAAACAAAGCATTAACATGATCTTATCTCCCATTTGTCTGGTTAAACAGACCAAAATCAAAAATAGGATAATTAGGGAGTTTAAAAGGTCCATTCGAAAAAATTCAAAGGAAAAACACAGCCAGTACACCAGTACTTAGCAGTTAAAGGGAGAGGGAGGGGAAATTTCTTACCCAACCAGAAGATCAGAAGAAGACTGAGGGTTAGCTTTCCTCTTCGTGGTCAGCCATCTGTTAAGGGCTAAAATTCTAGTTAGTCTGTCTAAAATATTTAATGAGTGGTCGCCAATAAATTATAAGCTTTAGCAAGAGTTAGATTTTTAAGCATTTATTAAGGAGAATAAGAATTTGGTAAAGAGAGAGAGAAAGGCCTAGATTCCTATCTATTAAAGGGAGAGCGCATTTCTAGCTCCCTTCTCCGCCAGAGTCCAGAGGAAAGAGAGTGAGACCGAGCGCCAGTCTCTTCCTTCCTCCTCCCACTAGTCCATGTCACTTCCTGAAGCCTGGTCTTGCCCTCAAAGACCTTTGCTTCATGGGCAGAACTCTTCTACAGTAAGTATCCAGCAGGTGGCGTCATTCCAATCGTTACACACAACACTTACTAGCTGTGTGACCCTGGGCGGGTCGCTTGACCCCAATTGCCTCACTAAAAAAAAAAAAAAAAAAAAAAAAGACTTCTACATGATCCTTAATTCTAGTGCCTTGCTTCTATTGATTATTTCAAATTTATTCTGTTTAATAGCTTGCCTGCACATAGTTATGTGAATGTTGCAGCCCCCATTTGGATTGTACAGTGGATAGAGTGCCAGACCTGGAGTCAGGAAGATTCATCTTCTTGAGTTCAAATCTGGCCTTAGACAATTATTTGCTATATGACCCTAGATGAGTCACTTTACCCTGTTTGCCTCAGTTTCTTCATTTGTAAAGTAAACTGGAAAAGGAAATGACAAACCGCTCCAGTATCTTTGCCTAGAAAACCCCAAATGGGGTCACAGAGAGTCAGACATGGCTGAAATTACTAAACAGCAAGCCCCTGTTAGACTGTAAAACTCCATGAGAGGAGACACCTTTCTTTCTATCTCCAATGCCTAGCACATAGTAGGTGATATAAGAAATTCTTATTAACTGACTGACTATATTCAATTGTTACAAAATTGGGCTTTCGTAGAGAGAGAAGAGTTAGAGAGAAAAATGGGTATGATAGTGATCATGGTTGGGGGAAGACAGAAAAAAGTGTCAGATAAGCATTTTAGAAACAAAAAAAAGCAAAAAGAAATTCAGGAAACAGACAAGCAAGGCATTGTTGGTACTGTCAAGTTACATTTAATGCATTTTGTAAAAAACAAAAGTTCTTTCAATAGAGAAATGGTTTCATATTCAATTCTTTTTTCTGACCTTTTCCTATGGAAATATTTGTTTTTCTTGATGGTTTTTTAGTACATCATAAAAATGATTTCAATTTTAAAACAGATTTTCCTTTTTTAAAAAAAAAAAGAAGCTGAGTACTCCTCAGAGTGGAAAGAGCATTCAACCCATACTCAGATTGTGTGGATTCAGATCCCTTCTCTCACGCTTCCTAACTTGGTGACCTTTAATAAGTCACTTCCCATTTTCTGAGCCTCAGTTTTTCATTTCTGGAATGGGAATATTTATACTCTATACTACACAGGATCATTGTAAGGAAACTGCTCTGTAAATGCTATAGATATAGCAGTTATAATTGTAACTTCTAAACTATGTTCATGGAGTCTTAACTGTCCCCTGATTTTCTTTCTCCAGTATCATATTTTCAGCTTATTCTTCATGCATGTTATTATGCACTCACATTCATCTTGAGTGCTACCCAGACTCAGTCCAAGGCACAATTTTCTTTTTATCCTATGTCTCAAATGGTGATCTTATCACTGTCTATGGGGTCAATTGTCATCTCTAGGCAAATGATTCCCAAAGTATATATAATAATAATTAATAGTAATGATAATAGTAATAGCTAGCATTTATATAGCACTTTAAGGTTTGCAAAGTGCTTTTCCAAATATTATCTTGCTTGATCTGCACAAACAACTCTGAGATCTAGATGCTATTACTATTTCCATTTTCCAGATGAGGAAACTGAGACAGACTTGCTAAATATCTTGCCCATAGTCATACAACTAGAAAGTGTCTGAGGCCAAATTTGAACTCAAATCTTCCCTCAGTCAGTCAACAAGATTTAAGCACTTCGTGTGTATTAGGACCTGTTTTAAGCAAAGAAAGGGAAGAAAACAAACCATAGTCCCTACCCTCAAGGAGCTCATATTCTAATAGAGGTAATGACATGCAAATAACTAGGTACATACAAGATATATGCAGTATAAATGAAAGGGAGTCTCTGAGGCAAGGCACTAACTATGGAGAGGGAACGCGAAAAAAGGTGGGATTTGCACTGAATCTTAAAGGAGGCTGGGGGTTTCAGGGGGCAGACATGAGGAGGGAAAGTATCCAGGTGTGGAGAGAGCAAGTACAAATGCAAGTAAAAGGATGGATCATAGTTTTTGAGGAACACTAGGAAGGATAGATAAGAAGATGGAATAAGACTGGAAAGGTAGGAAGGGGTCAGATTATAAAGGACCCTGGGCAAGTCACTTAACCCTCATAGCCCTGCAAAAAAATTAATTAATTAAAATTTAAATTTAAAAATTAAATTAAATTAAAAGGAAAGAAAAGAAAAGAAAACAGAGGGTTTTTATATTGGATTCTGGAGGTAACAGTAAAGGAGGTGGCATGTTTAGACTTGCATTTTAAGATCACTTTGATGACTGATTGAAGGATGGATTGGAGCAAGGGAAAACTTGAGGCAGGGACAATTCAAAAGCCATTTTTGTAGTCCAGGAGTGAGATGATATGGGAAGGAAGGAGGGAAGGAAGGAAGGTGATGATTTAAAAAATTCCAAGAGACATAGTTTCTGGGAAATTTAATCATTTTATTAATAAGGTCAGAACATAGGGGCGGCTAGGTGGCACAATGGATAAAGCACCAGCCCTGGATTCAGGAGTACCTGAGTTCAAATCCGGCCTCAGACACTTGACACTTACCAGCTGTGTGACCCTGGGCAAGTCACTTAACCCCCATTGCCCTACAAAAAAAAAAATAATAAGGCCAGAACATTTATTAATAAAAGGATGGTCATTTGACCATCTCTTATGCCAAAGACCCCTAATGGATGTGGGCTCACAGTTTATATGCCCTTCAAAGAGTAGGTATTCCTAAGGGTGGCATCAAGTCTGATTAATTAACAATTGATGAGAAAATAAATATTACAGTGAGAGGGTGGGCTATATTACAATGTGGGTCTTAAGGTACTGACTTAGATCACCCAAATCTTGGTCAAAGAGATATCACTTTCCATATACCTGTCTAACAAAAAGGAGAATCAACACTTCCCAGACCTGTCTAAGCAAATACAATGAATAGGAATGTGCCCTTTAGCCCAAACTTAGAATTTCTTTTACTGTCCAATTAGATTTTGGTCTGAGTAAATTTCTATTTCACATGGGTTGGTGTCTGGATGAGGAAGTAGAAAAGGGGAACAACCTTGGTCTTAATACAATAATTAGCTATTAAATACAAGAAAGACTCATTTCTGAAAGAAAGAAGGAAGGAAGGAAGGAAGGAAGGAAGGAAGGAAGGAAGGAAGGAAGGAAGGAAGGAAGGAAGGAAGGAAGGAAGGAAGGAAGGAAGGAAGGGGAAAAAGGAGAGAGGAAAGAAATCATGCATTTATTAAGGGTCTACCATGTGCCATGCAATGTAATAAGTACTTTACGAATTTGATTTCATTTGATCCGCACAACAACCCTGGTAGATAGGTGCTATTATTATTCCCATTTACAGGTGAGGAAACTGAGACAGACTGAGGCTAAGTGATTTGCCCAGGGTCACACAGCCAGGAAGTATACCAAGGTCAGATTTGAAGTTAGGTCTTCCTAACTCTAGTACCATCACTTTTATATACTGTATCAGCCAGATGCCACCTAGAGGCAATACAAAGGTATAGCTGTATGAGAGGAAAGATGGGACATACATATATACAAGAAATGTATGTATGTATTTATTTAGAATTTTCCCCCACCTTACATGTAAGAACAAATTATAACATCAATTTTTAAAACTTTGTGTTCCAAATTCTCTTCCTTCCTCCATATTCCCCCCTTAAGAAGTCAAGCAATTCAATATGTTATACATGTGCAGTCATGCAAAATGTAGCAGACAAAAAAAAACTTTAGAAAAAGGAACTAACAACAACAACTTCCATCTGTATTCAGATACCATCAGTTCTTTCTCTGTAGATGGATTGCGTTTTTCATAGGACCTTCAGAGTTGTCTTGGATCATTGCATTGCTGAACACAACTAAGTCATTAGCAGCAGCTCATCTTACAATATTGCTGTTATTTTGTATACAGTACATTTCATTTTGCATCAGCTTATGTAAATCTTTCTAGCATCCTACTCATCTTTTTTTATAAACTATAATAAACTAGATTTATATAGTTTTGTTTTGGGGTTTTTTTTTAGTGAGGCAGTTGGGGTTAAGTGACTTGCCCAGGGTCACACAGCTAGTAAGTGTTAAGTGTCTAAGGCCGGATTTGAACTCAGGTCCTCCTGACTCCAGGGCTGGTGCTCTATCTACTGCGCCACCTAGCTGCTCCTATATAGTACTTTAAAGGGAAATTTCCTTACAGAACAACCATGAGGTTGATTATTGCAACAACAATAATAGCTACCTTATATCTGACAAAGAATTTTCTTTACAATAGCCCAGGAAAGTAAATACCATCATCATCACGATCATCATACATTGCTCTTGCCTCTGTTTCAAATTTTTCCCCAGTTACTATGGCTGTTTCCCTCCATCCTATTTGCTCCCCATGCTATTTACTCTATTTTCTATCTTCTTTTACCGTTTCCCTCCTCAAAAGTGTTTTGCTTTTGACTGCCCCTCCCCAAATCTACACTCGCTTCTGTAACAATTGGAATGATGCCACCTGCTGGAGACTTACTGTATGAAAGCGCCACCATGAGGAGAAGGTGCCTGAGGGCAAGACATGTGGCTTTTTCTTTGGCATCAGAAAGTGGGAGGAAGAGGGGGCGAGGCTGGTGCTCTCGCTCTTTTTGGTGAGGTCTCTGGTAGAGAGTGGAGCTAAAAATGTGCTCTCCCTTTGATAGATAGATGAATCTAGGCCTTTCTCTCTTCACCAAATTCTTATTCTCCTTAATAAATACTTAAAAGTCTAAACTATTACTAAAGCTTATAATTTATTGGTTGCCACTCATTAGATATTTTAGACAGACTAGCTAGAATTTTAGCCCCTTACACTTCCTTCACTCCTCTCCCCCTTATCCCTTTCCCCTCCCACTACCCCCCAGGGCAAGATATATTACTATACCTACTTGAATGTGTATGTTATTCCTCTTTGAGCCAATTCTGATGAGAGTAAGGCTCATTCACTTCCCCACTCCTCCCCCATCTTCCCCTCTACTCTATAAGCTTTTTCTTGCTTCTTTTATGTGAGATATTTTACCCCATTCCACCTCTCCCTTTCCTTTTCTCCCAGTGCAATCCTCTCACCCCATACTTTTACTTTAAAGGTGTCATCATGGGGCAGCTAGTTGACACAGTGGACAAAGCACCCTCCCTGGACCCAGAAAGGCCTGAGCCCAAATCCAGCCTCAGACACAAGGCACTCACCAGCTGCTGAACCCTGAGCATGACACCCCACCATGACTGCCCTTCCAAAGAAAAGACAAACAAAAAATAAATGATTTACAGATATCATCCCTTCATAATCAGTTTCCAACTGTGCCCTCTTTCTAAATTTATTCCTTTCAGCTGCCCTAATACTGAGAAAGTTCTTGAGAGTTAGAAGTATCATCTTCCTGTGTAGGAATGTAAACAGTTTAATCTTTTAACCTCTCTCATGATTCCTTTTTCCTGTTTACAATTAGCAACTTTAGCAAAGTTGCAAGATATAAAATAAACCATATAAATCATCAGCATTTTTATTCATGACCAACAAAGCTCAGCAGCAAGAGATAGAAAGAGAAATTCCATTTAAAGTAACAGTAGACAATATAAAATACTTGGGAGTTTACCTGTGAAGACAAACCCAAGAACTCTATGAACACAATTACAAAACACATTTGTTTGTTTGTTTACAAAACACTTTTGACGCAAATAAAATCAGAGCTTTGTAACTGGGAAAATATCGATTGTTCAGGGATAGGCCAAGCTAATATAATAAAAATGACAATTCTACCTTTTTCCTGTTTACCTTTTTATGTTTCTCTAGGGTCTTGTATTTGAAAGTCAAATTTTCTATTAATTTCAGGTCTTCTCATCATGAATGCCTGAATTCCTTTGCCCTCCAGAATATCATATCCCATGCCTTCCAATCCTTTAATGTAGAAGCTGCCATATCTTGTGTTATCCTGACTGTAGCTCCACAGTACTTGAATTGTTTCTTTCTGGCTGCTTGTAATATTTTCTCCTTGACCTGGGATCTCTAAAATTTGGCTATAATATTCCTGGAAGTTTTCCTTTGGGGAATCTCTTTCAGGAGGTGATTGGTAGATTCTTTCAATTTCTGTTTTACCTTCTGCTTCTAGAATATCAGGGCAATTTTCCCTGACAATCTCTTGGAAGATGATATCTAAGCTCTTTTATCTTTTTCTCTTTCTTTTTTTTTTTTTTTTTTGGAGGGCAGTTGGGGTTAAGTGATTTGCCCCAGGTCACACAGCTAGTAAGTGATAAGTGTCTGAAGCCGGACTTGAACTCAGGTCCTCCTGACTCCAGGGCCGGTGCTATATCCACTGCGCCACCTAGCTGCCCCTAAGCTCTTTTTTTAATCATTGTTTTCAGGTAGCCCAATAATTTTCAAATTATCTCTCCTGGTTCTATTTTCCAGGTCAGTTGTTTTTCCAAGGAGATATTGCCCCCTATTTTTTTCATTCATTTGGATTTGTTTTATTGTGTCTTGATTTCTCATAAAGTCATTAGCTTCCATTGGCTAAATCCTAATTCTTAAGCAATTATTTTCTTCAGAGAGTTTTTCCATTTGGTTTTTCAAGCTGTTGACTTTTTTTCATGACTTTTCTGTATCACTCTCATTTCTCTTTACATTTTTTCCTCTACCTCTCTTACTTTATCTTCAAAGTCCTTTTTGAGCACTCCTATGGCCTAACAGCAACTCATATTTTTCTTGGAAGTTTTGGATGTAGGACCTTTGACTTTGTTATCTTCTTCTGAGTGTATATTTTGATCTTCCTTGTCACCAAAGAAACTTTCTAGGGTCAACATTTTTTCTGTTTGCTCATCTTGCCAGCCTATTTCTTGACTTTTAACTTCTCCTTAAAGTGGGGCACTGCTTCCAGGGCACACTGTCCCAAGCTTCAGGGGATCCCAGATGGTACAATTTAGGGAGAGGCACATTCTCAGCTCACCTGGCCTGTGCTCTGGTCTTTAAGTAACCACAGGCCTGCTTACTCTTTAACCCAAAAGCAGAAATCTGATTCACTGTGGTTGCAAGCTTCACATGCCTGAACCCCTCCCCCACCTGGGCTGCCACCATTCAAGTCTGCTTCCTGGTTCCCAGCATTGGTAAAACAACCAGGTTCTGCCTCAGTACTAGAAGAGACCCCTGTAAGAGTGGTAGAGGAAAAAAATGGAAAGAGAAATGAGAGTAATGCAGAAAAGTCCCTCTGTCCAACCACTTAACCCTCTCACCAGACCATGAGCTTAGTTAAAGAAGAAGCCACCATTGTTGCAGCAAATCCAGAGGCTCTGGGGGTCTGTTTCTCTGGCTTGGCTTGCCTGGGGCTGGATCTGTGTTGGCACAGCCACAGGATTGGGTTCCACTTCCACCCTGGTACAACAGACCTTTTATGCAGACCTTCTAAGCTGTCTTTGACTGGAAAATTATCTCACCCTGTCCTTTTGTGGGTTCTGCTGTTCCAGGAATTGTCTTATGGCATTATTTGGAGGTTTTTAGTGTTATTGTGTGGGGAACTCAGAGAGGTTACTGCCTTTCTTCCACCATCTTGGCTCCACATCTCAAAAAATGTAGTAAAGGTAAGGTAAAAATAATAAGATTTGATAACAGATTGGCTATGTGGGGTGAATGAGAGTGGAGAGTAAAGTTGACACCAAGGTTGTGACCCTGAATGACCAAAAAAATGATAATCCCTTGGCAGTAATAGGAAAGATGGGAAGAAGAAAAGGTTTAGGTAAAAAGATAATTCTGTTTTGGACATATTGAGTTTGTGATGTCTTTGGAAATCCAGTTTCAGATATTCAAAAGATAGTTGGTGGTGTAGTATTGGAGCTTAAGAGAGAAATTATGACTCCATAAATCTGGGAATTATCTTTATAGAGATGATAATTCAATCCATGGGAAGTGATTTTATCACCAAGTGAGATAGTAAGAAGAGAAGTAGCCTTGAGCCAGACCTTTAAGGGAACACTCACTGGGTATGCCCTGGATGAAAATCTAGCAAAGGAAACAAAGAAAGAGTTGTCATTCAGGTAGGAAAAGAACTTGGAAAGAGAAGGATAACAAAAACCTAGAAAGGAAAGATTACCAAGGAAGAAAGGGTGATTGACAGTGTCAAAGGCTGCAGACAGGTAGAAAATGATGATTGAAATGGCTCTTGTCATTAGATTGTCAATTAAGAGATCACTTTTGACTTTAAACAGGGTAGTTTCAGTTGAATGATAAACTCATAAGTCAAATTGCCCAAAGTATAGAGTGAGAAGAAAGGAAATGGAGGCACAGTCTTCCATTGTAAGACTGTTAATTTAGCAGAGAAGGAGAAAAAAAGAACTATAACTATCAGAGATGGTCACAATTTGTTTCAATTGATTTTAGCTAATTCTAGGATTTTATAAATAAATCATCATATCACCTGTAAAAAGGAATAATTTTGTTTCCTCTTTACTTCCTTGTCATATCATTTCTTGTGCTATGTTAAATAATAGTGATGATAATGTGCAACTTTGCTTTACCCCTGATCTTTTTGGAAAGGTCTCTAGCTTTTCCCCATTACATACAATTGAAATGTACATTGTGTGTATGTGGGTATACACATACATATTATATACATATATAAATACACACATTATATATGTATTTTATATGTGTGTATATCATATGTATATACAATATATATTATGTATATATATGTATGTATCCACATACACACAGAGTATATTTTAAATATATGTAATGGAAAAAAGCTAGAGACCTTTCCAAAAAGATCAAGGGTAAAGCAAAGATACATATTATCAATTATATATATATTATATGCATGTATTTGTATGTATATATATTGAGAAAAAAATGGCCCCTGCTCAGTAATTTTCCAGAACTCAGCAGCAAAGTGTCAAAGGCTCTTTTATTTCTTTCTCAGGAGAAAGGGCACCACAAGCAATGATTCAGTGTGCAGCAGGCAAGTGCAAAGAATGGGAGCATGCAGGCTCCTTTTATCCTGTTACCCTAATGCATGTTAAGTCTCTCCTTCATTCACCATTGTCCAGTTACTAGACAGTTACAATCTGGTCCCAAAATCTAGCTAATCAAAAGGCACATTTAGAAAATGTGAGAAATGGGTAGTTGTCTCCTCTCAATGTGGATATAACAGTCAGTCATAGATTGTAACCCCACCAGTGATGAAAAAGGGGAGGGTCCATCTGACTAGCTGCTTACTAGGGTGCCTCCTTCTCATGAGAAAAAAAAAAAGCCTTTGTCACTTTGCTGCTGAGTTCCTGAGAATTATTGAGAAGAGGATGGATTTTTCCCTCACAATTGGAGGTCCCACTGAGATGTAAGGAGCTGGGGGGGACCCTCCCTCTGTGTTCCAGCACTCCCAGCGCTCTTCGCCAGTGATGGTTGGATCCTGGAGGGGGGCCACCCCCACACACACACACACTCCTGAGCCCGAGGAACTCAGCAGAGATGTTGCAAATGCAGGGTGGAGCATGCTCACCAAGGGGGTAAGAATTTATCAAAACAGGGACTGCTATGGGGAGGAAGGAAAAGCCAGTGCTCTGGTTTGTTAGGCTCATGGTGGGGAGTCACTGCTATACGTCTTTTGCAGGGGTATTGGGTGAATTTATGAATGAAAGCTTACCTCCCAGGATTGTGAAGATAGAGCAAAATGTTATTGGGGTTTAGTATAATGTTTTGTTTGGGGGGAAAGCCAGGAGAGAGGTCCCTGAATTTCATCTCTTGAGAAGAGAGCATGGTGCAGAGGTGTGGCTCTCTGGGATGCCTTTATCCCTGAGTAAGAGGTGAGCAGTCATTTATTTGTGTGTGTGTGTGTGTGTGTGTGTGTGTGTGTGTGTGTGTGTGTGTGTGTGTGTGTGTGGTCATGGTCCTGGTCCTGGTCCTGGTCCTGTGGGGTCATCACCTGACTGAAGGGTTACCTTGGTGGGGGAGGGTCATCCCCCACTGGTGGTGGCTGAGAGAATTTGGGTGAGGGGCAGCTCCAGATCCCTCAGGTCATCTCTCTCTCTCCCCCTCACACCACAGGGACAGCATCCACACCTAATCTTGTCTTCCCTGGGGGTGGAGGAGACTTGGAGTGAAGGGTGGTGGTCCTGGAGTTACTCAGTGTGTCTGTCCTTCAGTTTGGTTTCCTGGGGAGGGGGCTCTTTTAATTTGCCCCAGGGAACTTCTCTGGTAAAGTAGGCCCATTAGAAAAACAAAAGGGTTTGCTTGGGAAAGGTAAGGGAGGCCTATGGGTCCTTGTCTGAGAGTCTGAGATTAACAAAGATTGGTTAGCTCCAGGCAATTCATTTGCTTGGGAAAGGGGAGTGTGAATTCAGTGCCTTTTCTTAGAAAAGAAAAAGTTAAAAAAAAGTTTGAGAATTCCACTTTAAAATCCTGAGAAAACTGATTCCATGTTTTAATTGGTAAACTGTTGACAGATGGAAATGATGGTAATATTTAGCAATTGTTGCATGCTATTGGAAATTGGTTTTGTAATTTTGCTAAGGGTTAATACTGTTTTGAGTTTATTGATTAACTGAAAGCTTTCACTGCAGCTTTTGTGTAAGAAATTGTACCTATGTAGCCCTCCTCCTCATTGATTCAGATAAAAGTTTTCTATTCATAGAGATATTCATTCTTTTACATTAATTGCCTTTATTCTGAGTTAGCAGATCTGAGTAAACAAGGTGCCAACTATCCACAGGGAGAGAAGACTCAGTTTCCCCTGCACTATATTCCATGAGGCTTCTCAACTTCAGTTCTTTTATGGTAACCCCCACGATCATCCCAGGTGGCATGATAAACACAATGTTGAATTTGGCCATGGTATCTGGTACCAATGGTATTAGATTCTTTATGAAACAAAGATGAAAATTCTATTCTTAATTGTTTTATATTAAATTAAAAGGGCATAGGAGTATAACTTTATGGACTCTTTTGCAGGTGGCTTGGGGAAGTTTTTAACATCTCAAGTTTGTTTCAAGAGAAGTAGAGGAGGGTGACATAGAATGTTTTGTTACATTAAGTAATTTGTTAGATAAAGCTTTGAACAGCATGGGGCATTTTTGGCATCTCTCACTGGAACTGCTTTTCACTCCTGATGCAGGATTCTGGGGTTCCTGGATTCTCTTTCTTGGTTTGGGGTGTGCCAAGGTACCAGGTGATTAGAGTCCATAGGTGCCAGGTGTGCCAAGGTGCCAGGCGGTTAGAGTCTGTAGGTGCCAGGTGGTTAAAGGCTATAGGTGCCCAGTATGCCAAGATGCCAGGTGGTTAAATTCCACAGGTGCCAGGCTTGCCAACCAGGGTGCCAGGTGGTTAAAGTTCTTAGGTGATAGGCATGCCAACCAGGCCAAGCAGTGTGCCAGGAGATGCCAAGCAGTGTACCAGGTGGGGGTGGTCCCCAAGAATTCAAAGGTTTCATTAAAGATGAGGAATGCCACCTCTAGTCATACAGAAAAGGAAGAAAGTACAGTTCCCAAAAATTCCCAAAGACAGCCCTTTGGGAGACAAATGAGAAATCAGGGATAAACTTGAGAAGTATAGAGGAAAATGCAAGAAGAAAATGATAAAATATTGTTGCCTAATATGGGCTGGGGTTCCCCTCAAGGGAGGTTCAGTCCTTTTGTCTAAATTTGGGTCTAATGAAAATCGGGTATGCCGAGCCTTTAATGTATATGTGATCCTTACTTGGGAAGGGAAACAGACTTCCCAATAATAGAAATGAAAAGCATGTTTCTCAGATATTTCTGGCCTCTCTTCCCCTGTTTCTTTACTCTGACAGAAGGGACTTCTGGCCCAGACTCCTCTTCTCGAGTTTCCAGCTCACCAATTTAATCCTGGAGACTGGGTATTGATAAGAGCCTGGAAGAGCAACAAGTTGGAACCTGATTGGGAAGGGCCGTTCCTGGTGTTACTTTTCACTGGCATTGCAGTGAGGACTGAGGTACAAAACTGGACTCACTACTCTCAAGTAAAAGGGACACCTTTTCCAGAAGAAAAACCAGAGCCAAAACATGATCAGTGGACTGCTAATAGGGAGTCTGATCGACCAAGGGTGAAGTTTAAAAAGACTTTAATGTACAATATACCAAGCCTGGTACAAAAAGGGGGAAGGGAGGTAACATTTTGGGGTAGTGGGAGCTGCTCAGGCAAACAAGTAGTGGAGGATTTGGTATATGGGCATCTGAAGCAGGAACTGAACCCATAGGAAGAATAGGAATATCCTTTGAAAATCTCATGGATGCTACATCCCCCTATCCTTTTAAGATTCCAGAAATAACCTCTCCAAGTCCAGAAGGGAAATTAGGAAACCCTGAAACTCCTGAGTTACAGGCCAGTGAAGTTAAGGATGTGAGACATACAGTGGAGACAGAGACTGGGTTTGGAGATTCAGATGCTCAGATGGAATGGGTCAGTGCTTTGGGAAGACCAGCTGCCCATACTCTAAGTTCACATTTTAGCCTGGAGGGGTTCCAGTGTCTCCTTCAATTATACCAGAACCGGTTGGGAAAGGGTGAGAGTTGAAGGGATTTGTAGCTATTCTTCCCTGTAATAAAAAGGACAGCAGAAAAGATCATACCCACTTTTGTTGGAGTCCCAGGAAACCATCCTGCCCATCTCTCCAGATGGGTGAGAAGTTTTCTGGTCTTGGGTAATATGAGTTGCATCTGATATAGTGGGAAAATGGGGTACGGGTTGGGGTTGGGGTTCTTGGGAATTCCTCTTTAAAGAATTACACCCTCTTGCACACAAAACGTAGTTAGAACAAGGTGATAGTTTATTTAGGAGCAAGGGAAGGGAAGGGTGGGGGGAGGGAAACCATGAAAGAAATCCTTAGACTTTTCATGGGGAGATTTGGCATAAAGCACATGGCTCAGAGGTACCAAATCTCCTCGAACAGGAGACCGGAAGGTACTTTTATAGAGGACTGATGGGGGTGGACCATCCCCCACTGGTGGTAGCTGGGGGAATTGGGTGAGGAGTGGAGGACCATCCCCCACTAGTAGTGACTAGAGGAATTGGGTGAGGGGTGGCTACGGATCCCTCTTCAGAACACAAAGGCCGAAGCCACACCCAAACTTATCTCCCCAGGATAAGGGAGACCGGAATGAAGGGTAGGAATCCCAAGCTAGCTCAGTCCAATTTGGTTCCTCTAGGCCTTATCTGTCCTCTGGTTTAGTTTCTCAAGGAGAAGATTCCTCGGTGTGCCCCAGAGAAATTCTGGGGTGCTCTGCGCCCCATGACACATCCAAACATGGGAAGTAACCAAGAACAACTCAGTAGATTTTTCATCCCTGATCCTCCCCCGAGCCGACCTATGGTGGTATTGTGGTGGAAGATCAACCTTACACCCTAACTGGGCTGGGACTTGTAGGTTGGTGTGGCTGACCACCCCCTTTACCATGGAATCTGAGCATTTCTCCAAATCTGAGTCTAAAGAAAGAAAGAAACACAGCCCAGAGGGGCAAAAAGGGTCATCTGATGCTCTAATCTGCCTAGATAGCATAGGATTCACAGATTTAGACCAAAAGGCAGAGGAGATATTCAATAAATGGAATGAGAAGAGCCAAATAGTCAAAAATAAAGAGGAGGGATTGTGAGAAATGGGTAGTTGTCTCCGCTCAATGTGGATATAACAGTCAGTCATGCTCCCCCTGACCTGTTGTTTGTAGGACAAAGGTCTCAGATCCCCTCCTCCCCCTCAGGTTAGCAAGGTCACTTGGTTCAAGGAGCCCTGGTCTCAATAAGGTCCGCTCCAGAGTTGTGTCCATATAAGGAAGTATCAGGTCCACTCCTGAGTTATGCCCATACAAGGAAGAGGGGTGGGAATACTGCGTTCCAATTAGCTAGTTTTTGCGCGTAGATTGTAACTCCGACCAGTGATGAAAAGGGGAGGGTCCATTAACGTTAGGGACTAGGGTATAAAACAGGGCCTTCAAGCCCCCTTTCTGGGCACCCACTAGCTGCACACTAGGGTGCCTCCTTCTCATGAGAAGAAAATAAAGCCTTTGTCACTTCGCTGCTGAGTTCCTGAGAATTATTGAGAAGAGGATGGATTTTTCACTCATAGAAAACCTACTTACATAATTATTCAATGTCTTAATATCCACTTGTTACTGCTAGATGGGTTCTTGAAAACATTCCTCTTTCAAAGAATTACTCACCCACACAATCCAATCAAAATTTAAGTTTTTATTATTTGGCACACAGAGGCATGGCTGGGAGAAGAAGCCTAGGTTTCAACTCCTGGGGAGGTACAAGTTTATAGCATGTTCCTTAGACAGACAGCACATACAGGTATGGTTAGGAGAAGCCTAACTACAACTCCCCAAACAAAAGAGAAGATCACAATTTTATAGAGGTGAGAAGGGGGTGGGGGGGTAGAGACTTAAGACTGAAAAGTTACAGTAGTTTGAAAATGATGATGTTAGCTATTTGGATATATGAATAATAAAAATTCCACATTTCTAACTTGAGATTATTGTCACTATCTGGTCCTAATCACATGGCAAGCATGAATGGTTCCAAACTAAGCTCATGTTCTAAATTCAAGGAGCCCAGCTTTCTGGGTGGCTGCTTTATTATCTTTTATTATTATTATTATCTATTATTATTTGACCAACCACTACCTGGTTAATCAACTGTGAGGAAAATGACTCTACTCAATAATTCTTTGGAACTCAGCAGCAGTGATATGTCAAAGGTGTATTTATTGTCATTCTCACGAGAATGGGTCACCCAGTGTGTAGCTGGTGGGTGCCAAAAATGGAGGCTCAAAGGCCCATTTATCCCCTAATCCCTAATGCAAAATGGCCCCTCCCCTTTTTCATCAAGGCTCTGATTACTCAAGGGTTAAGTATTACTATCCCTCAGCCTAGACTTTCCCAGGGGAAAATTTCTGATTTAACCCCCATCAGTGAATATTAGCATTTGAATGTCTGCTTCTATATTCCCAGGGCAAGTTTTAGCCTTTGAATTAACTCTCATTGAGAGGAGACAATTGCCCAATCATTCTCACAATCCCTCCTCTTTATTTTCAATTATCAGGCTCCTCTCATTCCATTTATTGGATACATCCTCTGCCTCTGAATTAGTCCTGGAAGGAAGGGGATAATACAGCATCCTATCACTGTTAAAACCCCTGCCACTATGATGAGATTGGTGGGGATAGAGGCAACAAAGCCTTTCCATTTCCTAAACCAGGATTGCATCCATCCCATCCAGGTAGTATCAACCCCTGAGTTTTCTGCTAACTTCTTATCAAGGGCCATTCTGTTTTCCCAAGCCATTTTGCTAGTTACAGCCAGTTGTTCAGAAATACCCTATATAGCATCCCTTCAAGATTGGTTTTCTTCCTTGGAAAAGTCTGTCCTTTTTGTTAACAACCCCCAGGTATAACACAAGGAACAATTCTCAGTAACTACCAAGACAACAACATCAAGCATGGTTAACAGCATTAGCTAATATCAAGTCTCTTTGTAATTTCAGTAACACACTCCCAGTGTCCATTCAGTTAGCAATTTCATCATGGATCTCAGATGTCCCATATAACTGTCCAGTCTCTGGAACTACTTTTCTTGGAGCAGTCTGTAAGACTTGTCTTGTCTCCAGGGCACCTCTTCAGTAGACTTACTTCTCAGGTTTCATATTGAAAGTAGAAACTCCTTAGATGTCCCGATGATATGGTAGGAAAATGGGGTACGGGTTGGGTAGGGATTGGGGTTCTTGGGAATTCCTCTTTAAAGAATTACACCCTCTTGCACACAAAATGTAGTTAGAATAAGGTGATAGTTTATTTAGGAGCAAGGGAAGGGAAGGGTGGGGGGAGGGAAACCATGAAAGAAATCCTTGGACTTTTCATGGGGAGATTTGGCGTAAAGCACATGGTTCAGAGGTACCAAATCTCCTCGAACAGGAAACTGGAAAGTACTTTTATAGAGGCCTGATGGGGGTGGACCATCTGCCCGTGAAAAGTTCCTCTAGTGAGAGAGGACCATCCCCCAATGGTGGTAGCTGGGGGAATTGGGTGAGGAGTGGAGGACCATCCCCCACTGGTAGTGACTAGAGGAATTGGGTGAGGGGTGTTCTCTTCAGAACACAAAGGCCACAGCCACACCCAAATTCATCTCCCCAGGGTAAGGGAGACCCGAATGATGGGTAGGAATCCCAAACTAGCTCAGTCCGATTTGGTTCAGTTTATCTCTCTAGGCGTTATCTGTCCTCTGGTTTAGTTTCTCAAGGAGAAGGTTCCTTGATGTGCCCCAGAGAATTTCTGGGGTGCTCTGCACCCCATGACACCTATTAAAATCTCAATACAATATAGATCTCAATACAAATTGGTACTGTTATGGGCCCAGAGTACTCTAGAAGTTCTCTGGGTCACATCAAAGAATCTTCTTGAGAAACTAAACCAGAGGACAGACACGCCTAGAGAGATAAGTGAAACCTGATAGGACTGAGCTAGCTCCGGACCCCCACCCTTCATTCCAGTCTCTCTCAACCCTGGGGAGATAAGATTAGGTGTGGCCGGGGAGGCTAGGTGGCTCAGTGGATAAAGCACTGGCCCTGGATTCTGGAGTACCTGAGTTCAAATATGACCTCAGACACTTGACACTTACTAGCTGTGTGACCCTGGGCAAGTCACTTAACCCCCATTGCCCCACAAAAAAAAAAAAAGATTAGGTGTGGCTGTTTCCTTTGTGTCCTGAGGAGATGGCTTGTGAGATCTGCAGCCACCCCTCACCCAATTCCTCCAGCCACCACCAGTGAGGGATGGTCCTCCCTCACTAAAGGAACTCTCCACAGTCAGATGGTCACCCCCATCAGTCCTCTATAAAAGTACTTGCCAGTCTCCTGCTCAAGGAGATTGGTATCTCAGAGCCACATGCTTTGTGCCATGCCTCTCTCCCCATGAGAAGTCCAAAGATTTCTCTTGGTTTCCCTTCCCTTCCTCAGCCCCAAAATAAACTACTACCTTATTATAACTACTTTTGTGTGCAAGAGGGTATAATTCTTTAAAGAGCAATTCCTAAGGACCCCCATCCCCTACCCCTTACCCCATTCTCCCCGTGACATTTTGGCACCCATGAACATTGAAGGGTACAGGAAATTCCCTCTTTCCTCTTGGCACACAAAACCGGGGGGGGGGGAACCTCCCTTCTGGGTTTCCTTTCTCCCTCTCCCACCTTCTCAACCTCTCATTTGAGTCACAGAAAGGTAGAGATGGTAAGCTTTTGCACAAGACAGTGGATGGGCAGCCTGGGTCTCCCTCCCTCGGCAAAAGCTTGGCCAGACGTCCAAACCACACTTGGACCCTCGGACTCCATGTTTCTGGGTAAGAACTTTTGTGCTTGTGTGTCTATCCCTTGCCAGCGCTCTGTTCTTCCATGAGGGGCAGCCAGCACCTCTCTCCTTTGAGAAAGCTAAACCTCACATCTGAACCACATTCAGACCATTCTCCTTAGACAAGACAATATCTGGGTACAGTCATGGGGCAGAAAGGGAGTGTACCAAAAGGTTCACCGCTGGGGTGCATCCTAAGAGATTGGACTAAACTAGAACTTAACAAATTTGAGAAAGAGATGCATGATCCATTATTGTAACACTGTCTGGTCACAGTATCCTCTAGGATCTCAAGGAAGCTGGCCCGTACATGGAACACTTAACTATAATACCATTGTGCAATTGGACAAGTTTTGCAGACATGAAGGGAGATGGACAGAGATCCCATACATTTTGGCCTTTATGGCTTTTAAACGATGAAGTCCACTTGCCCTTAGAAAATAACCACAAGTCCAAGCAATTAATTAATTAATAAAAACCAAAGATAAGGAAATAGGGTGTGATGTTTAAAATCTAAATTGTGTGATCACCTTAAATTAGAAGCTTCAGCACCAGTCTTTGGGCATTAAACATTTATTAAAGCATACAGATATTCACAAGGAGTTCAGAAAGTTAAGAAAAAAGAAGTCCTACCTAGCCTAGAGTTCCAACCTGGTTGGGTTCTTCCTCCAGTCCTCCTCCACAAGCCTGCTTTAATCAGGAACTCTCCAGCAAGCTGATTGTGGAAGCTTTTTATAGGTCTGGAACAGAGGCAGTCCTTACACACTGCTTCAAGCTGATTGGTTGGCATTTAAATGGCTGACTAGGAATTGCAGGTGCCAGAATACTCTGCCTAGGGCCATCTGGACTTTTCTCATGTGAGTCAAAGACATAATTTGCAAATTCCTTAACCCTATCTACTGTAAGAGTTCTCCAGTCTGGACATTGTGTCAGAAAGTATCTGCGGATTTCTGGCAGTGAATTATAAACAAATGTGTTGAGAACAATATAAGAATCTCTTAAATCTACTGGATCTGATCTGGTGTACTGTCTAGCAGCCTCACAAAGTCTATCATAAAATCTGTTTGGTCTTTCATTAGCCTCCTGAAGTAGGCTTAAAAATTTCTGCCAGTTTTCTGGTTTTCTAGAGCAAGATTCCATTCCCATCAGAAGTGTTTCTCTAGCATCTTTTAATTCTTGGAATTGCCTGTAATTATTATAATTCCATTCCGGATCCTTTAGAGGCCATGCCACAACAGCCTGACCCTTCACAACAAGGGCATTTCCTGCTGAGATAAGGGAAAAAGAAATACAGATAAATTCTCCTAGCTCTGACCTAAGTCTATACAATCCCCAGCTTGTTTCCAATTAAGCTAATTCAAAGGAATAAAGGGCTTTTGTGTTCACTCACCACACCTGGGACATCTACTAGATGCTCGCGCCATTGGGAAAGCCAGGAAGGGAGAAAACCAGAGCAAGAGTGTTCCAGAAATGACTCCAGCCTCCCCTCAATGAGTGTTCAATCTTCTTTTCCCAAAAGTGGAGGTCCTCCAAAAACTGCCTATGGAGAGAGGTTTCTCCTTCTGACCTCAGTAGCATACATAACTTCAGGGTGGGCCAGGTGTGGCCCCTCCCAAATGAGTCAGCTAAACTCCATTAATTTTTACCATACCTTTTAACTTTTAAACAATTCTTGTGCACATCAAAAAAACAAACAAAAAAACCATATTTCCGAACCATTTGCAATGCAACAGATCCACAAGGGGGCTGAGCTAAACCAGATAATTTGAAATTTGTATGCCCCAACCTTTTACCCCGAGACACCCCCAGCCCTGAGAAACAGCCTGTGACAATGCCCAATGTGCTCCAGAACCCCTCCCTGGGCACAGGCACCCTCCCCCCACCAAAGCCAAACAAATCAAGTCCAAAAATTGTCCCAGGAAGCACAACTCAGTGACCAGAGCCCTCAAAAAAACATCCTTCTTGATGTGGAATGGAATTAGGGGTCAAATTGATAGTGAGTTGTCCCAAAAGAATTACAAAACTCAGTGACTCAGTTTCCCAAGTTTTATTGCAATACTGTGGGTGACCACAGGGAGAGAACCAAAATATTGGAAAGGTATCTCTCGAATAGTGAAAGGAAAGACAGTTATATTTATAGTATGGATAAATTGATTATCAGTCTCATTATAATAATCTCCACCTTGGGGAGGTACAGGGGAGGGCCCGTCCTACTCATTATAATATTCTCCACCTAGGGGTGTTACAAGGGAAGGTTTATCCTAATCTGGAGTTCCTGGGGTCCTAAGCCAACCCCCGAAGCGGGTACCTTTTTCAGTGGAGGTGTGTTTTGGGGGTTTACAGGTCATAAGATGAATCTGGGGACAAATTTGGCCTTTTCTGAGCATGTCTCTTTCTGATTCCCATGGCTAGTTTCAAAATATAATCATTTTTCTTTAGAATTTCTATAGCCTTGTCATTTTTCTTTATTGTTATTTTGACCTGACCCGTTTTGGTCCGTTATGGATGCTGATCACTGTGCGTATGAGAACCTAGCATTTTGACTTGTAAGTCATCCATTAACTGGGGTGTAGCTCCCTTTTTTGAGCTAATATCTGAATTAAAGCTTGGGTCTTAGGTTTTTCTGTTAACTCTTTTTTGCATCCTATATCACTTCTAACATGGGGAAAATAGGGTAGGAGATTTGGGTAGGGGTAGAAGTTTGGGGTCCTTAGGAATTCCTCTTTAAAGAATTACACCCTCTTGCACACAAAAGCAATTAGAATAAAATAGTTTATTTGGGGTAGGGGAAGGGAAACCAAGAGAGAAATCCTTGGACTTCTCATGGGGAGAAAGCATAGCACAGAGCGTGGCTCTGATATGCCAATCTCCTCAAGCAGGAGACAGGCAGATACTTTATAGAAGTCGGATGGTGGTCTGATGAGGTGATCATCTGACTGTGTAAAGTTCACCTGTTGAAGGAGGACTATCCCCCCTGGTGGTGGCTGGAGGAGTTGGGTGAGGGGTGGCTGCAGATCTCTCAAGCCATCTCTCTCCTCAGGACACAATGGCAGCAGCCACACCTAATCTTGTCTCCCCAGGGGTGAAGGAGACTAGAATGAAGGGTGGGGGTCCCAGAGCTAGCTCAGTCCAATCTAGTTCCACTTATCTCTTTAGGTGTGTCTGTCCTTTGGTTTAGTTTCTCAAGGAGAAGTTTCTTTGATGTACCCCAGAGAACTTCTGGGGTGCTCTGGGGCCATAATATTCCCCACTTCTCTATACATATAAGGAAAAGGGACAACAATTCTTCTGAAACTTCTTCAGGCTGGAGGGGGGTCAAAGAATCAGTGTGGGGGAAGGGGAGGGGAGAAGTAGAGAAGGGAGTGAGAGGTCCAGAGGGTGGGAGGAGACACATAGGCACAGTGAGGTTGAATCCTTGAGCCTACATGGAACAGACTCAAACAAAGGTTTTACAAGGCTGAATGCAAGACAGGTCATGGCCTGCCTTATAAGAGTTAAATAATCAGATCAAAGCTTAGCTCTGTGCAGTTCAATGGCAAGACAAAAAAAATTTTTTCTTTGCAACTTTTACACAATTCCCAATTTTAACTATTCTACCACAAAAGATTTTAAGAGTAGCAGTAAACAGTTGTGAGATAGCTAAAGGTTATTTCTTCTGACCTGTGCAGTGAACTAAAAGCCATAAGCTAGGTACTTCTCATTAAACTTGCTTTTTCTTAACATCACACCCGAATAAGAGCCAAGGTGAAGAGGGTAGAACCAGGGAGGGATGAAGGAATTTGTGATCCTCATGCAAACGCATTAAAGGCGATGCCAGTTCCCCACAACCTTTAGCTTTGATGGAATAGTAGGACCTGAATGAGAGAGTAAGACAAGGGTTGCCCCTGAGTCATCCATAGATTTACCATCCAGCTTGGCCATGGGCTTGGACCTGGAGAAGTTAGTGACAAGGGGCTGTCCAGGAGACCGAAATGTAGGGAGCTGGGTTTTCACTAGGCCAACCTTTTGGGGGCTGCACTGGGGACAAGGAGGTAGGGGAGGTAGCCTCACCTTCGTGGGGCATCCCCCACTCCTGTGTCCCGGTTTACTGCAGCTGCCAGAATCTCGGCCACCCGGAGATCTGCTGGTAGCAGACATGATGGCTGCTGCTATTAGCAAGGCTTGTTCTATGGAGCAGGCACAAGCCATCTTTTCTCTCTCTTTGGCTACCTAAAGGTCCCTGTTATTAAAAATCTTAAAAGCAACATCAAAGAGTTGTGAGAGTGGGGTTTGGGGACCCCAGTCTAACTTCTAGAGTTCTCTCCTAATGTCAGGAGCAGATTGGCTAATAAAATGAATTTTGAGGACGGTTATTCCTACATCTCTTCCTGGAACTAGGTTGGTATACTTTTTCATAGAGTCCACGAGGCAACTCATGAAAAGAGATGGGTTTTCATCTGGTCCCTGTGTTATCTCCTTCGCCTTCCCATAATTGACTTGTTTCTTAACCCACGCCCCCATTCCCTCAACCAAGTATGTGGTTTAGAGACCTGGGTGAAGCCGGTTGGGGAGGGGACCCAGGAGCTGGTGGAATAGGTATAGCCACATGCAGAGGATCAGATGGAGGAGCCAATTAGTCTGTGGAGTGGGTGGAGGAGAGGTAAAGGAGACTGGGGGAATGGGCATAGGCAACTGCAGATTAGGTAAAGCAGATGGGAGCAGCTGCTGAATGGAAAAAATAGGAGAATAGAGAATGTATTGGAGGTCCCCCAGATTGTGACAGGGGTACAGCTGGATAGGTTGTGGAGACTGCTATTGGGTAGGCAAATAGAAGAATACTGACATCCACTCCCAGTGTGGCCAGAGCTCAGCTGTGGAGGACACAGGGGATTGGTTCTTTTATCAGCCGGTGGGCAAAGAGGGGTCTCAGTCATGGAGTGGTGTGACAGTGGTTGACCCATAGATACGGAAGCAGGTGGGGAAGAAGTGAAGCAAAAAACAGGTAGAGAATGAGGTTGAGGAGCAGGAGGGGATGGGATCCCAGAGGAGGAAGGTGTGCCCAAAGGGTTAGCTAATCACTTGGACTTGCGGTGATTTTCTACCAGCAAGAAGACATCATCCTTTCCTTTTGACTTCTGGCTTAAAACCATAAAGGCCAAAATGTATGGGATTTCTGTCCATCTCCCTTCATGCCTGCAAAGCTTGTACAATTGCAAAATGGTATTATAGTTAAGAGTTCCATGTACAGGCCAGTTTTCTTGAGACCCTAGTGGGTACTGCAGCCAGACAGTATTACAATAATAGATCATGCATCTTTCTCAGATTTTAAGTTCTAATTTAGTCCAATCTCTGCGGATGCACCCCAGCAGTGAACCTTTCAGTACACTCCCTTTCTGCCCCATGGCTGTACCCAGATATCGTCCTGTCTAAGGAGAATGGTTTGAACGTGGTTCAGACATTAGGTTGAGCTTTCTCAAGGGAGAGAAACTGGCTGCCAGTCTCATGGAAGAGCAGAGCGCTGGCAAGGGATAGGCACACAAACACAAAAGTTCTTACCCAGAAACATGGAGTCCAAGGGTCCGAGTGTGGTTCGGACATCTGGCTGAGCTTTTGGCGAGGGAGGGAGACCCAGTCTGCCCATCCACTGTCTCCTGCAAAAACTGACCACCTCTCCCTCTCTGTGACTCAAACGGGAGGGCTAGTCAGGTGGGAGAGGGGACCCCACCAGCTTACCTGTCTCGAGGGTAAGTGGAAAGACGTCTCCTTTTGTCATGGGGTGCAGAGCACCCCAGAAGTTCTCTGGGGCACATCAAGGAACCTTCTCCTTGAGAAACTAAACCAGAGGACAGATAACGCCTAGAGAGATAAACTGAACCAAATCAGACTGAGCTACCTTGAGATTCCTACCCTTTATTCTGGTCTCCCTTACCCTGGGGAGATAAATTAGGGTGTGGCTGTGGCCTTTGTGTCCTGAAGAGGGATCGGTAGCCAACCCTCACCCAATTCCTCTAGTCACTACCAGTGGGGGATGGTCCTCTCTCACTAAAGGAACTTTTCATAGGCAGATGGTCCACCCCCATCAGTCCTCTATAAAAGTACCTTCCAGTCTCCTGTTCGAGGAGATGTGATACCTCCGAGCCATGTGCTTTGTGCCTATCTCCCCATGAGAAGTCCAAGGATTTCTTTCATGGTTTCCCTCCCCCCACCCTTCCCTTCCCTTGCTCCTAAATAAACTACCACCTTATTCTAACTACTTTTTGCGTGCAAGAGGGTGTAATTCTTTAAAGAGGAATTCCTAAGAACCTCAACCGGTACCCCATTTACCCCCACGGGACTACTTTATCTCGGTAGGACTTCCAAATTGTGAGGAACATGACTCCTACTCAATAATTCTTTGTAACTCAGCAGCAGTGATGTGTCAAAGGTTTATTTATTGTCATTCTCATGAGAATGGATCATTCAGTGTGCAGCTGGTGGGTACCAAAAATGCAGGCTCACAGGCCCCTTTATCCCCTAATCCCTAACGCAAAAAGGCCCCTCCCCTTTTTCATCAAGGCTCAGATTACTCAAGGGTTACAATCTACACAGGAGAACTAGCTAAGTATTCCTACCCCTCTGCCTCGACTTTCCCAGGGGAAAATTTCTCTATCTGATTTAACCCTCATCTGTGAATATTAGCATTTGAGTGTCTGCTTCTATTTTCCCAGGGCAAGTTTTAGCCTTTGAATTAACTCTCATGGAGAGGAGACAATTGCCCAATCATTCTCACATCAACTACTTTGCTTCTCCAAGGAAAGAGTCATCTCTAACTGACCTCAACAAGCGGATCAACCCCATTTCTCCACAGTCTTAGTGTCCCCATCAGGGCCAGAGCAGCCCTAACTGGACCCAGGCCTAGCAGGCTGCTACTGCCCAATCAATTTAGAGCATTTCTCAATCCATTGGTTTTTGCATATCCTCCTTCCATCTAAGTCCTCCTCCACTGAGATTGTTACCATTTCCTGACTTTTTCCTGGGGAAGTTAGTTACACTTTACCCAGGCTCAAGTCTCTAAACTTAAACCTCTTCCTTTTTGAGAGGAATCCAGAGCCTATTTCCATATATAAATATGTGTGTGTGTATTTATATGTATCTGTATATGTGTATGTATATTATATATATATATATATATATATATATGGAGAGAGAGGGATGTGTGTGTGTGTGTGTGTGTGTGTGAATTGTATTACCTTGTTATTCCCATGTTACCTCCACCATTGATTAGAATGCAAACTCCTTGAGGGCCGGAATTCTGTTTGCCTTCCATTGTCTCTCCAGCATTTAGCACAGTACCTAGTACATGATAAGTGCTAAACAAATGTCTCTTGCATTGTTGTCAGGCACCTTCCTCAACCATGGATCTGACTAAAGTCCTCCCTCTCTGTTCAGGAGCTTCCTAGGATACCCAGGAGAAAATGAGAGATTCAAAAATTATCAGAGCCAAGAGTGACCTGAAAAGTCACTGAGTCCAATGTGATCATTTTATAGATGAGAAAACTAGGCCTGAAGGAAAAACTGTCCTGAGTCAGAGGCAGAGTCAAAGCCATTTCTATTGGCTTTCATGTCAGTGCTCATAGACTCATAGAATTTGGGTCCCTAGAAGAACAATTGACAAACAGAACATAGAATATGTGAGCTGGAAGGTCCTTCCGTAAATAGAATATTTAAAATTAGAGTCAGGAAGATGAGTCTTCCTGAATTCAAATCTGACTTCAGACACTTACCAGCTGTGTGACCCTGGGCAAGTCACTTCACCCTGTTTGCCTCAGTTTCCTCATCTTTAAAATAACCTGGGGGCAGCTACATGGCACAGTGGATAAAGCACTGGCTCTGGATTCAGGAGGACCTGAGTTCAAATCTGACCTCAGACACTTGACACTTACTAGCTGTGTGACCTTGGGCAAGTCACTTAACCCTCATTGCCCCACCAAAAAAAAAACAAACACACACACACACACACACACACACACACCAAAAAAATAACAAAATAACCTGGAGAAGGAAATGGCAAACCATTTCAATATCTTTGCCAAAAAAAAAAAACTCAAATGGGGTTACAAAGAATCAGACACAACTGAAATGACTAAAAAACAACAAAGTACCTGTATATAGCATTTTCAGGTTTGCAAATTGATTTGATACATATTTGAGCCTCACAACAACCATTTGAGATAAGAGCTACTTACAGATGAGGAAAATCACACCGAGGAAGGTTGGGTGGCTTGCCCAGTATTACACAGCTAGTAAGTGTCTGAAGCCAGATTTGAACTCAAGTCTTCTTGACTCTAGGTAGCTCCAACACTCTATTCACTATAAAACCTGGCTGCCTTATGAGTTCTCATCCATCCTCCTGAGTGCTAATGCCTCCCACAAAAATGACCTTGTATTTATTTTGCATCTACATTTATGGGTGCATGTCGTCTCTCCCTGTAGAAGATAAATTCAAGCAATATGTTATTTTTGACCTTGTAAGCTCAGCACTTCATTAGAATGTCACTTGAAACAAAGTAAAGGTTTAATAAATGCTAGTTGACTTATTGCTAGAAAGAATGTTGAGCAGGGCAGGTAGGTGATGCAGTGGATAAAGAATTGGCCCTGGATTCAGGAGGACCTGAGTTCAAATCTGGCCTTAGATACTTGACACTTACTAGCTGTGGGACCTTGGGCAAGTCACTTAATTCTCGTTGCCCTGGAAAAAAAGAAAGAGTGGAAAAAAAAAAAAGAATGTTGAACCTGGAAGGAACCTCAAAGGTCTAATCCAACCCCACCCCCATTTTTCAGATGAGTAAAGCCTTCCCACTACACCAAGTCCTAATCCAGTATTTGATACCCTAGTCACCTCCTGCTCCAACATACTTTCTTTGCTCAACAGCTCAGGCCATGGGTTTTTAACTGTTTCCTGAGTATAACTAAACTTTTTCCTACCTATATCTGCTCCCCACCCCCACCCCCACAATCAGTCAGTCAGTCAGTCAGTCAGTCAATGAACATTCAATAAACATTTATTAAGTCCCAACTATGTGTCAGGCACTGTGCTAAGGTCAGTAGTCTGAGTGGAGGAGAACATTCCAGATATAGAATACAGCCAGAGACAATGCCCAGAGCCAAGAGGGTGGAGTATCTTGTTCTTAAAACAGTAAGGAGGTCAACATTCCACCTTTTGGGAACATCCATCCCGCCTTCTTCCAGGTACTCAGAAGCTTTGCTCAGTTATTACCTTCTCCAGGAAGTCCTCCCTAATCACTTCCCTCCTTCACCTAAGCCCCTCCAGCTTTGCCTGTAGTTGGCCTTCACCTGAGGACACAGTGCTGGAGGCTAGGGTTCTCTTCATTCTTTTGTGAGTCATCATCATTATAAAAGCTACCATTTATATAACATACACTATGTGCCAGGCACTGTGCTAAGTACTTTACAATTATGGTCTCATTTGATCCTGACAACAACCCTTTTAGGTGGTGCTACTATTATCCCATCTATGAGGAGTCTGAGGCAATGAGAGATTAAATTACTTGCCCAGCGTCACACAGCTAATAAATGTTTGAGGCAGGATTTGAATTCAGGGCTTCTTGAGCTCAGCACTCTATCTACAATGCCACCTGACTGTTCCCAAAACATAATCCCCACACACATGTTGGAGAACCCAGAAGGCTCTCTGTCACCCCTCTGACTGAGTTCCCCCTCCCTATACTTGGGCCATGGTCACTGAGGCAGCAAGAGATTCCAGAGACAATGCTTGGCTGGCCTCCCAGAGTCCGAAGAATCAACTGTACAAACTTTGCTCTGCCTAGGCCTAGAACAAGTTCTGCCATGTCAAGGCTGAAAGGTTGAAAAATTACTCTTATTCTCTTAGAATTATTCTTTTTTTTTTTTCAGTGAGGCAATTGGGGTTAAGTGACTTGCCCAAGGTCACACAGCTAGTAAGTGTTAAGTGTCTGAGGCCGGATTTGAACTCAGGTACTCCTGACTCCAGGGCCGGTGCTCTATACACTGCGCCATCTAGCTGCCCCTCTTAGAATTATTCTTGCAGAGACTTTATTTGATTACTTTGTAGTTTTTTGCTTTAAATACTGAGCTATCCCGAATAATAAAGTGCACTCAGTTGTTCACACATAATGTGATGCTGATGTATGGATTATTAATCGTCTCTGATCCTCAACCCCCGTCAAGGGCATGGGCCCGAAACACCAACACACACACATTTAAACACAGGTTGTATGGAAGATTCCATGAGAAGAATCTAGGTCCAATGCTTCTATCTCCCCAGAGCTCAGCAAACCAGAGGAGAACAGAAGACAAAAGGGTTTTGTTCATTGACTAGGTCGATAAATGATCTCTTAAAACCCCATTCTGCTCTATCTAGTCCCTCATACCTTTCCACCATGGACCACGGTTGGCTGTTCTGACACTCATAGATTGTAGAGCTGAGAAGATCCACAGGACAAGGAATGTTAATAGAAGGGACCTTAAGAGGCAAACCCCCTCATTTCAGGTAGCAGAAGTGAAAGCCCTTGATTGAGTGATCATGCCCTATTGATGAACTGCTCTCTGGAATTACCCACAATCACACAATGGATGAAACACACAGAATGTTTTCCATGGGTCTTCAGAATGAATCTTTATTTATTTATTTATTTATTTATTTATTTATTTATTTATTTATTTATTTATTTATTTATTTATTTATTCCAGACACACCCCCTAGGGCATGAGGGTGATAAATAAAGTCATTTAAAGTGCACTTGCCCAGAATAAATACACAATTAGAGGTATTCAAGAGTGACTGGCACTCTTCCTCCCCTCCTTGGCCTGGTGCTCCCTGGACCAGCAAACTCTTGCCCAAGTCTCTCCTGCCACTGAGAGGATGGGTGATCTCCAAGTACTTCACATGAAGGTCCCCATGAGGTAGTTTAGCACCAGCAGGGAAGAAGCAGCCACTTGGCCCCAGTCCCTAGCCTTGGAATGATTACATAAATAAATAAATAATAATTGCCATTTCAAAAATACTTTTGCGTATACAGATCACTTCTCTCCCAATAACCCTATGAAGTAGGCAGTGCAAAGATTGTACTCATTTTATAGACAAGGAAACCAAGGATCAGAGAGGTTAAATGACTGGCCCAGCGTCACAGCAAAAAAAAAAAAAAAAAAAGAAACCAGATTCAAAACCAGGACTCTTCTGGCTCTCTACTCTCAGATCCCCTGATGGTAAGGACCCACAACCAACAAGGCTCCCATGTCCTTCTATTGCCTCTTTCGGAGGCGTGTTTGGACTTGCTGAGAACTGCTGGCAGTTAGGCTGGGGATTCCCCAAGGCTCAACCACAAAGCGGGGGTCCCCAAGTTAAATAAAACAAGGGCATTGGTGCCCACCCCCACTCCATCTTCCAAAAAAGATACCACAGTATTTGTTAATTGGTCACAATAAATATGTCCCAGGTTCAGTTAACTGCTGTCCCCCAGCCACCCAGAAAAGGCCAAAGGTACTGGCCCCTAACCAGTCCAGGAAGTCCCCTGCTGTGGTGCTCATATTAAGCCTGAGGCGATCCCCAGGATTCAGGAAGATGAGGGAGGACTCTGAGGTGGTGGTAGTGGAAGTGCTGTAAGGTCCCAACTCCAGGGAGAGAGTCAAGAGAGGTCGAGGGCCAAAGCCCTGCACCCCGGACACAGAGACTTCTATGGTCCCCTGGCTGTAAGCAGGAACCACCACCTGCTGCAACTTCAGGTGGGCGTAGATGAAGTAAAGGCCGGCCACACCAACCTCCAGCTCTCTCTTATTGACATCATAATTCATCTGTGGGGCCAGGAAGACTCCGGAAAGACGAGAGTCACTGTGCCAGTTCAGTGTCATGTTCTTCACCACGACTGTGGGGGACAGAGGAGAGTCAGTCTAGCCCCAGCATTCCCACAATCCCAGCATCAAATAATGGCTAGAAGAGGCATCAAAGGCTTAATAATAGGGGTGGGGGCTCATTTGTGAGAAGCTTAGACATCTCTGTGTCCCAACCTGGATAAAGAGGCCAGGAATGGGGGAAACACACACACACACACACACACACACACACACACACACCCTTCTGAGCTGGGAGAATAGAAACCATTGAGTCCAACCCCCTCATTTTACAGATAAGAATACTGAGGTTATATAAGTAACTTGCCCAGGGTCCTTCCCCTACTAAATGTCTGAGGTGGGATTTCAAACCAGTTCTTCCTGACTCTAAATTCAATGCCAAACACTACAGGGCAATACACTACAGGGAAAATGAATGGGTGGGGGGATGACACTTACTGTCCTTCATCACCAGCTGGGCATAGGGACCCTGGAAAGAAGAAAGACAAGTTGAGATAACCTGGATCACCCTGGGAATATAGGAGAGACTTCTTCCCGTTCATCCCTTCTGAACCACTACCAGGCTCTCCTCCAGTATTCCAGAGACAGTGACAAAGAAATGAGGAGGAAGAGGAGGAGGAGGAGGAGAGAGAGAGAGAGAGAGAGAGAGAGAGAGAGAGAGAGAGAGAGAGAGAGAGAGAGAGAGAGAGAGAGAGAGGATCTGATCCCAGTACTCCAGACAAAATTTACTACCACTTGAACGTGCTTCCCTTCACACACCCAACCATTAGGATCTCCCTAAGTGGTTAAAACCCACCCTACCGAAGTTCAAGAGGAAGAAAGTCTGAGTCTTTAAGGGGAGCAAGTTGGATGAGAAAGAACAAGGCTGGGGAGGGGAAAAAGAATGGGGGAGATGAGGAGGAGGTGTCCCTGGGAGCGCCTAGAATATGAGATCCTTCGAGATTTTTCAATGCTGAGGGACGAGGGGGAGTAAAGGGAGCGACGAGTTCCTCCCCTGTCAGGGTGTATTTGGGGAGTTTGGGTACCATTGTACGTCCGTGACAAGTTATTCAAAAGAGTTTAGTGACACTAGGGTCCCGCCATGTGGGGACTTCTCTGGGGGAGTCGGGAGTGGGGGGGTAGTTCAAGTACATCAAAGTCCTTTCATGTGGGGAAGTAAAGAAAGTACAAGTTCCTAGGGGAATGGGGAGGCAGGGAGCTGTGGTCCTTCCCCACAAAAGGTGGGGAAACAAGGACACAGAGATGGGGGCGGGGGGAAGGATGGATAAGGGGACAGAAACGCCATTGACTTTCCCTTACCTGAGCGCGGAACCCGGGGGCAGAGAGCCCTTGCGAAGCAGGAGGTTGGGCAGAGTTTGTCCTTAAAGCAGTGTAAGCGGCCACGACTCCGGCCAGCAGCAGTAGCAGCGCTGTCCCTAGAACCCAGTCCAGGACACGGCAGGTGCGGACCGGAGCCTGAGAGAAGCGGTCTGGGTTTTCTGGGTCCGAAGGGGAACCCATGGCGAGATCGTTTTGTGTCCCCGCTGGCCAGGGAGGGCCAGTTTTATCCTTGCGACCAGGAAGTGTAGCCTTCCGGGGCGGGAACCCGACTCCATTTCCCCCCCACCCCCCCATTCACCCACTGCCCGGGAGGGGGTGGGTCCCTGGGTCGGAGCATCCAGCTCTGGGCGGGGAGAGGGAAGTTCTTGCTCAGGGCAGAGGAAAAGGAAGCAACCTTGCTATAGCTAAGTCGCTTTGACATCAGAATTCAAATATAGCCTAAGTGTATTTGAGGCTGTCTCTGTTTCTGTCCTGTCTAGAAAGAATCATAGAATGTATTTTCTCGATCTGTTGTGTGCCTTCTCTAGGACTCTCACCTGTGTCTCTCCTCTCTTCTATCTCTGTCTCTCCTTATCTCTGTCATCCAGTCTATTTCTGACTCTTGTTTTTCTTTGAACCCTCCACCCAGGGATGTGCTGGTAAATTTAACTACTGGCTCTTGGGGAAAGGGAGGGATACAACGCTCTTTGAAGTTTAATCTGTATTAACATTTTCTCCAGCACTTTCTTAAGTGTAGACAATCAACAAAACAATAAATCAAGCCCGGATTTAGGGTGTTTACGGATTTCCGACTTTTAAATGCTAGTCCAGAAAATTTAACCCTAGGCTTGGAGCTGGTTCTTGTACACCCTGAGTCCCGCCCCCACGGGGGGAGGGGGAGGGAGGGATAAAAGAGGAGGGATTTTAGAGTCTCCCTTTCCACTACAATATTTCCCTTGAGGCTAGTATAACGCGTTCTCTCGGGAAAGTTTCAACTGCGAGCATCAACCCCTCAGTAAAACACGCCCCTTTCAACCCACTCACAACCTCAGCCCGCCTCTAGTTAGTCCCACTCCGATCCCCGACGCTATGACTTTGTTCCTTGGTCTGATCTGGAGATATGGGAGGTTCCATCTCTGGGCCCCGCCTTGGACTCTCCTATGGGGTCTTTTCCAGCCCTTCCCCTGGTGACTCACACCATCTCCCCAGTTCCGTAACTCACCACCCACCTCTCTGTCCTGGACAGTTCCCATCAGGGCTGAGATCTGCTATGAAACTGGGTGCTCCAAACTAGAAATCCCCCTGCGCGGAGAAAAGGGAGAGTGGGACAAGGGTGGGTGGAGGAAACCCTGCTTCCCGTTTGTCTCCCCAGCCGCCCCCATCGCAGGGGCCCGAGAGCGCAGTCCAGGAGGATGACCTCTAGAGGGGAGAAAGATGCTTGAGGAAAATCCATCCCTGGTCTCGACTGGCTTGCTCTGTGTCCCAATGGTAGCTACCGAGAGAGTGCCTGAGTCTTTCTTATTCCTTCTTAGTGCTGGGAGAGCAAGAACAGAAAGGCGGTCAGGACCCCAAGGACTCCCAGGGTCTCAAAGTAGAGCCCTCACCGGCTATCAACAAAACCTTTCCTCTGGTAAAACCTGTGGCCCCCTTCTCAGAATAATTGTTAATACATAATAATAGTATTATTACAAAAGAAACTAACTAGATGGAAATATAATTGTGAAAATACTTTAAAAAACCAGTTCATGAAGACACAATCTAGCTACAACAACCTTGTAAAGAAAGGGGGGGGGGGGCGGGGCACAGCTAGATGGTGCAATGGATAAAGCACTGTCCCTGGATTCAGGAGGACCTGAGTTCAAATCCAGCCTCAGACACTTGACACTAGCTGTGTGACCCTGAGCAAGTCACTTAATCCTCATTGCCCTGCAAAAAATAAACGAATGAATGAACAAATAAAGAAACAAACAAAAAGAAAGTGGGGCAGGGGGAAAGTGTTCACTGAGTTGTGTATGAAGGAATCTGTATGCACTGTGTATGGTAAATGGGAGTTTGTGTGTCTACTGGGTGTGATGTCTGGGCCCATATGTGACTGGAGTATGTGTGATTTGTAGTGTTTGCGTGCTATATATTTACTGTGCATTTGCTGTGCATGGAGTGTGTGTGATTCTGTCTGCTTGCGGACTGTGTGTCTGTGTGGTCTGTGGTTGTTATTGTACAGCCTTCGTTTTGGAAGATGACCAATGACATCATGGGTGATGTCTTGATTTCCGAGTGAATCGGATTTAAGTGAGGCAGAGTTGTACAACGTCATCAGCCAGTGGGTGTGAAGTATATTGTGCTGCCTGTTTCCAGGGTTATGTATTTACAGTGTGTGTGGAGTATGTGGTTAAGGTATGAGTGGAAACAGACATTTGTGGACTAAGTGTGGAGTGTATATTTGTATGTCAAGTTTGCCTATCTGCACATGTTTCTATAGTGTAGGGGAAAATTTATTCAATAAGCATTTATTAAGTGCCTGCTGTATGCTGTATACAATGACTACAAAGACAAAACTCAAGTAGTCCCTGACTTCAAAAAGCTTACCTTCCATTGCATCTTCTGTCTGTGTTTATGGGGTGTGTGTAAGAAGTATGTGTTTGTGGCATGTGTATAAAAGGTGTGTATGAAGTGTGTGTTATATCTGTCAGTGTTTCTGGAGTGCATGTGTATCCTACTACTGTGTGGGAGCTATCTGAGGAGAGCCAGTTGTTAAATTTTCAGGGTGAGGACTTATTTATGCCTCAGAAATAGGTGCTTGTTACAATTCAGGGCTTGATTTATTATTTGTTTGGTTGCTTTTGAAATTGCTATTTAGACTTAAGAAAGTGGAGAAAATATTACAATGCAGAAGAATTGGTATGTGTCTGCATGTCATATATGGTTATCATGTATTTCTGTAATTATGGTATTGTGCATTTGTGGAGGGTGTGCATGTTGTCTTTTTGTAAATGATTTTATGAATGACTGGGACTCCCCCCCCCCCCAGGCCTTGTCATGAGGGGGCAGGACTTAGGGAAGAGAAATTCCAACCCAAGAGCTCTGGGGAATTTAGCCTTGATGACTAAGCAATAGAGAACTGAGGTTTTCTCCTGATTGATGTTCCTGGGGACTGTGGGTAGTTGCTCTAGAGCTCTACCATGCCCTCTCTACCAACACAAACACACACACACACACACACACACACACACACACACTGCAATTCTTTGATTGGAAGTTGGGATGCTAATGAGGAGAGGGTGCAAGTTTCACCTCCAAACAAAAGACGAGAGGGGGGAAAAAAGGAACTGCTCCCTTAGAAAGGGATTACAGGCCACCTAGATCCTACCCCCTCTCCTCCCAGAATCCCTTTCATTGGGGAATCTCAATAAATAGAAGGCATGCTTTGAGAGAGCCCCTGTTCCCCCAGGGAGTCACACCTCCCTCATCAGCACCCAGGCTCAGGACTTTCCAAAAACATCTGGGGATCCCTCTCCTCCCCTTCCCCTCTGGATAGTATGGGAATTCCAGGGAGAGAACTCAGAAGGTCATCCCTAGCCCAACTACTTTCCAACCCTACTATTTTCACTCTCTTGACAGCCTACCCCAAACATGCTCAGAGCCCAAATATCTCTAGCTCACCCACCACGTGGAAGAGATTTAAGTATCTGCCCCCCCAAGCTCTACCACTCTCAGCCACCTTTCACTGCCAACCCTCTCTCACACACAAATAAAACAGTGATAAAGGATCACCTTTACATAGAGGAGCTCTAGCCAGGTATCTCCATTCCTACTCACAGAGGGGACCCAGGTGTCCAGCCCCACCATTCCTACACACACACACACACACACACACAGAGGCACACATACATTAACACAAAGCAGACCAAAGGGTCTGGCCTTCTCACTTCCCAACTCCCACCCTCTCACACATACATACACAGAAAAGATCCAAATGTCTGCCACCTCCTTCCCTCAACCACTTTTCACAAAGATAGAATCCAGACGTCTGGTCCTCAGCCTCACCCCTGACCTCAAGCCTCTTCAAAATATATATATATATATATATATATATATATATATATATATATATATATATATATATATATATATATATATATACAGGAGACCCCTAGCCCCACTGCACAGAGGACCCCCCCACACACACATACACATACACCCCCACACCCCTGCCCAAACAGAAAGAAATCAGGTATCTGGCCCTCCAACTTCTCCACTCTCACCCTTCACCCCTCACCCCCTTACACACGTGGGGGGGGGGAACAGGTCCTCAATTCCCTAATGTTTACAACTCTTAACTCCATCACCCTCCGAACTTAAGGCAGTGTGGATTTCAACTGTTCGGTGTTTCCTCATGATCCCTTATTGCCAGTAGCGGACTAAGCAGCCTAGGTGTGTGCTGCCTGAGCGCCCTCTGGTGGTTGGATGGAATACAGAACTCAGAGAAGGATATGTCTCAGCATTTGAAACATATTATGTACAAAGCTCTGTGGTAAGTGCTGGGGATAAAAAATCGATACAGTGCCTGACCTCAAAAAGCTCACATTCTAATGCTGTTCTTCAGTTTTCCCACCTCATTTGGGGTTTTCTTGGCAAAGATACCAGAGTGCTTTACCATTTCCTTCTCCAGCTCATAGATGAGAAACTGAGGCAAACACAGGGTGAAGTGACTCCTGTCTGAGATCGAACTCTGAACTCATGAAAATGAATCTTTCTGATTCCAAGCCCAGTGTCCTAACCACTGTACCACCTAGCTGCCTCACATTCTAATAGGGAAAGATAATGTATGTAGAATGTTTCAGCTGCAGGTCAGGTAGACAAACCTAATGGTCGTCCGAGGGTAGTAACAAAGCAGGTGACATTGCATCTTCTCTAATCTTATTTCCCATGATAAAACTATATCCATTTTTGGATGGTGAAATATTCGATGATGATAAGGATTTTGATGGTGAGAACTTTCTTTTTTTTTGGCAGGGCAATGGGGGTTAAGTGACTTGCCCAGGGTCACACAGCTAGTAAGTGTCAAGTGTCTGAGGCTGTATTTGAACTCAGGTACTGCTGAATCCAGGGCCGGTGCTTTATCCACTGTACCACCTAGCGGCCCCCTGGTGAGAACTTTCTTATTTGAATCTTTAGTAGTTGTGACTACAGTACCTGCAGAGAGGCAATTGATAGTTTAGATCTATGCAAAGGTATATCCCTTGGATGACGGCTTGGGAACTAAGCTGGTACAGGGATGGCAGTGGGGGGCAGGGGAAACACTGTCAATCTTGGGGATCTTGGATTTAACCTCCCATATAGTGGCATTTAGTTTTGGTGATGGTGGAGATAATAAGTCCCTTCTCTACAGGTGTTGTTCCCCTTTGATAATGGTTGTGAGGGCTGGCTAAAAGACTAGAGCACAGGTGGTACTGAGGGACACTGAAATTCCTAGAGCTCTCAGACTCCGAATCCTTGATGGTGCCAAATTAATAACAGAAGGAGGAGGAGGAGGAAGAGGAGGAGGAGAAGGAGAGAGAGGAGAAGAAGAAATAATACACTGCATGGTAGTGGATAGAGAGTTGCCTTCAAAGTAAAGGAAGACTTACATTTAAATCCTATCTCTGAAAAAAAACAAACAAAAAATAAATCCTAACTCTGATGTATGTTGGTGATGTGATTCTGGAGAAGTCACTTAACCTCTTATTGCTCCAGGCATCTCTCTATGACTACAAATTACAAAGAAGGTACTGGGCTGCACTGATAGAGGGAGTTTTCTTATCTGGAACCCCCTATACCTTTGAAATCACATACCTGGGCCCTATCCAGAATCATGATAATAAAAATTAAAATGTATATAGTGCCTTAAAGTTTATGAAGAACTTTACTTGTATTAATCTCATTTGGTTCTCATAACAATCCTGTGAGATATCTGCTATTATCTCCATTTTATAGATGAGGAAATTGAGGTCAAGAGAGGTTATATTACTTGCCCATGGTCAAATAGCTTGTGTATGAGATAAGATTCAAATTCATGTATCCCTGGGTCCAAGTCCAGAGAGAAATTGAGCAGGCAACTGGGCAAGTAGCTCCAGGAACATGCTGCCTGGTATAAGCTCAGATATTATGCTCCCTTCATGGAGACATGATAGAGACGTACTGTCATCCTATAGGCTTAGGGAAAGTAGCAAATATGCCAATTTAGATGTCTAAGTGTCATACAAGGCAACAAGGTGTCATACTACCTATATGACTTGGAGCAAGTCTACCTAGTCTCTGACCTTGAGAGGGCTGTCCTAGATAATCTTGAAGGTCCCTTTCCAGCTCTAAATGCTATGACCTTCACAGAGACAGAACTTGAGCACCACACAAAGATACAGCTACACACCACACAAGACAGAGACAGAGACATACACTGAGTTGGTTTCAAAGTATATGATGATCTGCCTATGTCTGAGTCTGTGGGGTATGCCTTTGAGAACCAATAAACTCAACCAGAAGTCCCCCACTCTTATGCTCCTAGTTCCTGGATCTTCTCACAACTCACCACCAATCTTAACCCAGCCATCCAACTCAATCCCTTCTCCAACCTCATTCCCACTCATTTAAGCCCTTCTCAGGAAGGGGGGAAGGGGGCTCCCTTATTGACCTCTGCCCTCCACTTTCTGCTGCATCCAAAATGTTAACTAGGCCCTTCTCCTTTCTCCCATAGACTCATTTGTCCTTCTCTAACTCTTCTGGCTCGGACTCTCAGGATTGTAAGGGAGCTCAGAGACCATCTATATTAGTCCATACCTGAACAAGAGAGCTTTCTTCTACCTATAATTCATTCAGATAATAACTTCTGCTTTAGATACTTTGAGTCTGAAGCGCCTTTAAGTGCTGATGTCCATCTGGCAGCTGGTAATGAGAGCCTGGAATTCAGTAGAGAGATTAGAGTTGTATATTTAGATTTAAGTCATCTACATAGAGGTGATAACTGAATCTTTGGGAACTGATGAGATCACCAAAAGAGAGGTTATAGAAAGAAGAGAAGAGATCCCAGGACAGAGTCTTGAGGGGTGTCCAAACCAAGTGGGTAGAAGCAAGACAATGAGTGAGCAAAGAAGACTGAAGAGAAGCAGGCAACCGGGAAGGAGCTAAGAGACAGCAGTTTCACAGAAACCAAGGGGCTTAGGAAGTGTCCAAGAGGAGGGGTAGTTGATAGTATCAAAGGAAAAAGAAAACTCAAGTAGAAAGAAAACTGAGAAAAGACCATTGGATTTAGCAGTTAGCAAATGGCTGGTAACTCCGGAGAGAGAAGTTTCAGCTGAGTGATAAGATCAGAACTCAGACGACAAGAGGTAGAGAAGAAGAAATAGAGGAAAGGAATATGGATAAGCCTTTGTAGGAGTTTGACTACATAAAGAAGAGATGTAGATTGACAGTTTGAGATGATAGCAAGATCAAATGAAGTTTGGGGTTTTTGTTTGTTTGTTTGTTTTATTTAAGGATAGGAGACACTTGAGCATGCCGATAAGTGGTGGGGAAATCTCCTTGAACATTTAGAAGGCAATGGGACCAGGGCAGCTAGGTGGCGCAGTGGATAGAGCCCTGGATTCATGAGGTCCTGAGTTCAAATCCGACCTCAGACACTTGACACTTACTAGTTGTGTGAGCCTGGGCAAGTCACTTAACCCCAATTGCCCCACCCAAAAAAAAAAAAGAAGAAGAAGAAGAAGGCAATGGGACCAAGAGAAGGGTTGGCCTTAGCAAAAAAGGGCCACCATGTCATTAGAGACTAGGGAAAACAGAGGCTGACGTCTAGGATAATAACAGTCTGTTTTTTGTCTCCAAGCATTTGCATAGGTTATGCTCCCATAGGTTAGTTACACCATGAACATTCTCTCTCCTTACCTCCACCTGGTAGAATCCCTAGCTTCCTTCAAAGCTCAGATCAAACACCATCTCCTTGGGGGCAGCTAGGTGTCACAATGGATAAAGCACCAGCCCTGGATTCAGGAGGACCTGAGTTCAAATCTGACCTCAGACACTTGACACTTACTAGCTGTGTGACCCTGGGCAAATCACTTAACCCTCATTGCCCCACCAAAAACAAACAAACAAAACAAACACCATCTCCTACACAAGACCTATCTTGATCCACCCAATTGTAAGCTTTGGCTCACCCCTCCCAAATTATTTTGTATTTACTAAGCATGTATTTTGAGTGTACTTAACTGTTTATATGCTGTTTTCCTCAAGTAGATTGTAAACTCCCTGAGGGCAGAAACTGTTTTATTTCTGCTTTTGTATTCTCTTGGTTTAGTACAGTTCCTGGAATGCAATAAGTGCACAGTAAATACTTGCCAAAGTGAATTAATGGAAGCGTAATAGGATAGACAGTTGGGAAGAAGAAAGATCTTGGGACCCAATAGTTTCTGGTTTTCTTAGTAAAGTAGGAGGCAAAGTATACTTCTTAATAGAGAAAAGGAGGAGGAGATAATGTTGGAGGCTTAGTGAGTGGGAAGTCTTGAAATTGCCAGGAAATATGCATATCTCTTTCCTTTCACAGCTAGATTTCTAGATTGAGGAAGTGGGTCCTTATCTAACTCCCAACCCAGGACACAGCCACAGAAAGTAAAAGGCAGATAAAGATGAGTTAAAACTGCTCCCTCCAAGGTAACCAAGAAGTGATTTCTTTGCCAAATCTGAATCTATTTGCTCAGTCCTTATTCCTTCTGAGATCTCTGCAGCATTTAAGACTGTTGACCACATCCTTTTCTCCCTAGCTTTTCATGACACCACTCTCTCCTAGTTCTCCTCCTACCTTCTCCTTCTAATTCTCCTTTAAAGAATCATCGTGGTGGTGGGGGGGGGGGTGAAGCTAGGTGGCACAGTGAATAAAGCACCGGCCCTGGATTCAGGAGGACCTGAGTTCAAATCCAGCCTCAGACACTTGACACTTACTAGCTGTGTGACCCTGGGCATGTCACTTAACCCCAATTGCCTCACCAAAAAAAAAAAAAAAAAAAGAAGAATCATCATCATCCTTGCCCTACCCCATATGCTTATGTGTATCCCAGAGTTTTGTTCTGAGCCTTTTTCTCTTCTCTCTACCCTGTCGCTTTAGCTCCCATATGTTCAACTATCATCTCCATGCAAATGAACCCTGGATTTGTATATTCAATCTCAATCTCTCTCTTGAACTAATAGCCCTACATCTCCAACTACCTATTGGACATTACCATAGGGATCTCTAGCCCAACATGTGCAAAACAGTTCTTCTTATCTTTCCCTCCCTTCATCCTTACTTTCTTATTTCTTTCCATGGTACCATCACTTTTGGAGTGGGAGGGAGGGGAGCATGTAGGTAGCACAGTGGATAGAGTACCAGGCCTGGAGTCAGGAAGACTCATCTTCCTGAATTCAAATCTGGCCTCAGACACTTACTAGCTGTGTGACCCTGGGCAAGTCACTGAACCCTGTTTGCCTCAATTTCCTCATTTATAAAATGAGCTGGAAAAGGAAATGCCAAGCTACTACAGTATACTCTGCCAAGAAAACCCCAAATGGGTCCTGAAGAGTTGGACATGACTGAAAACAACTGAACAACAAAACCAATCTCTCTCCAGTCACTCAAGTTCACAATTTCACATGTTCTTCTGACTCTTTAGGTGCTTTAGGCATATTGACTAGAACTCTGAACCTCAGGAACACCTGAGTTCAAATCCAACCTCAGATACTTCCTGACTATATGACTCTGGGCAAGTCACCTAATCTCTGTCTGCCTCAGCTTCCTGAACTATAAAATAGGTATAATAATATCACCTACCTCCCATGATTGTTATGAGAATCAAATGAGATAATATTTGTAAAGTGCACTTGGCACATAGTAGGTGATTCATAAATGCTTGCTCCCTTCCCTTCACTCTGCCTCATTCCTAATGTTATGATGAATTGGATGGAGCTGCCTTATCCAAAAGTATTTTAAGAAACCCTGGGTTAACAGGAGTAAAATGCTCTTTGACCGAACTTCAAACTGAACCCAGATAGTGAACAGATAAGTCTCTACTGCTGACTTCTTTCCCCAGGATAGTAAGTCCCTATCTTGTAAAAATATCTGGGCATCCTCCTCCTTGCCTAATGCTTTTGGGGAATCACCTAATCTTATCATAGGGTTTCTGTTAAGTTGCACTATAATTGAAATTGTTAAAATGTCCATTCTTGTCATCGCATTTGCTTTTCAGTTGATTTGTATCATGCTAAGAAACCTTATATACCCTCAGAAAGAGGGAGGAGTCTTTGAACTCCTTTGGAAGGGGTCTCCACGTGTACTATGTGTTTCCCTAGCAGTTCTCTGGTTTTTTTGTTTGTTTGTTTGTTTTGTTTTGTTTTGGTAAGAGGACAGGTACAGAAACAAAAATTGAAACTAACATCTAATCAGTTTCCAAATCTTGTTAATTCTACCTCCACATTATATTCTCTTCTCTTCCAACCTCTTCTCTCCTCACCCTGACACCACTGACACCATCCTATAGGGACCTCGTCACCTCTAGTCTGTTCATTGCCATAGTCTAATGGTTATCTCCTTGCGTCCCATCTCTCCATTCTCCAAAACAACCTTTATGAAGTTATCTGTTATAGCACAGGTCTCACCATGTCACTCTTCTGCTTTGGCTCTCACTTGCCTCTAGAATAAAAGATAAAATAAAATAAATTCATCTTTTCAGTTTTTCAAGCCCTTCACAATCTGGTTCCATTTTACCTTTCCTGGTTTAATGTACTTTATTCTTTTATGCCCTAAATGTTCAGGCTAAACCTATCGATTTACTCTTCCCTATTCATGACATTCTATCTTCTGTCCCCTTGCCTTTGCTCAGATTGCTTCCCATACCTAGAATGAACTCCCTCCTCACCCATCTCTTTGAATCCCTAACTTCCACTAAGTGCCAGCCACCTCCTCCAGGAAGCCTGTCTTGATTCCCTCCTCTAGTTGCTAGCACTCTTTCCCCTCCCCAATTACTTTACATGAACATAAGTATATTTTGAATCAACTTATCTGTAAAGTACAATAAAATAGAAGCTCCTTGAAGCCAGGGATTTTCCCCCTTTATATTACCAGGGTTAAGCCTGACAGTAAGAGTTTAACAAATGTTCATTGAATTGAATTGAATTGAATTGCATGGAGAGTCGATGAGAAAAAAATGCCAGGATTGCCAAACAAAAAGGAGAGTCTATTTGAGATTAGAGAACATAAATTTCTTCCAAAACCAAGTGGCACAGCTGTGAGATGTTCCCCAATATTCTCAACAAGTGCTTCTCCAGCCTTTGTTTGAACGCCTCCAGTGTGAGGCATTTCTAGAATGCTATTTCATCTCTGTGGAGAGCCAAGAGCTCCCCCACCCCACCACCCTAGAAATTCCCACATGGGGAAACAGATTTGTGAGACATCGAGAAGTGATCAGATCTGTATGTAGGTGTACAGGTCTCAGGGTCCCCAGTTCCTTTTTCCTTTGCCCTTGAAAGAGATCTCCTGTCCATTGCATGGGGTACAAGGAACAGAGAGAAGACCACTGTAGTTGGACTGAAGACTTTTGCCTGCCATGCAGGTAAATAGTAATCAATCGGCTTTGAGATTTAGACTCCTGGATTGTTGCAAGAAAAACATAGACCTACCGGGGTAAGACTTTGAGATAGGGGGTCTGCTCAGCAACACATGTTCAGAACCAAAGGAGGAAAAACCAAGCACACAGACTAGTCCTCCCCAAATCCCCAGCACCCAGAGAACCAGATGGCAGAGAGCACCACAGGAGAGGCAAGCACAGAGCGATCTTGGAGGCAGTTACAGAAAATCCCATCAGCTTGTAAGACAGGAGGCAAAACAGCTCACTTCCCTCTGTGCTTTCCCAGTGACCCAAGGACCCAAAGGCCAAAGCTGAGGTCCCAGAAATAGGCACCTCCTCCGTTATCCCCTTTCTATGATGTATCAGTGAATGTAGTTCCAAAGTCTGTGGTCTCACATGTAGAACTGGGAATATGCAGGGAGAGATAAGATAAATGCTTGTGGAAATTTATTTTGATTTGGGGTCCCTACCTTTGGGCTGAGATTAAAAAGCCTTAGGCCCTCAGGGTCTTTTCTGTGTAAAGGGCTGGTGCTCCTCCCCCTCAGCTTCAGCTGAACCAAAAAGCCCCATGGGCTGAGACGCTAGGTCAGACAGCTGTGGGGAGGGAGCCCCAGTTCCCTCCACCCTAAGAGGATCTATCTGAGAGATCCCAGGCTCATCCAGGCCAGCCTCTGGTGTAACCCGTGCAAAGGTCCCTGGGCACACAGCACTGGGCACAGGCCCCTGGAGCCCTGGGTATGGTGTGTACGAGACACTTATGCGTCCCCGTCCCCCCAGCCACAGCCCTGGCTGGTGGATTAGTTTGGGGTGTGTGGGGGCACTGGAAGCCCCGAAATTTGAGTGGAAAGAAGGAAGATATATATAGACCTGGGAGTTAGACAGCAAGGGGAGCCTGACAAGATTAGAGGGGCAGCAAAGGCGGCAGAGGGCAGACAGACAGACAGACAGACAGACAGACAGAACTAGAGGCAGTGGAGAACACAGAAGTGGTCAGCACAGGGTACAGGTTGGAGAAAGAGAAGATTAAGAGAACAAAAGGACACTGGAGCACTAGGAGAACAGAAGGAGAGGTTGGTGAGAAAGAAACACAGGGGTTCAGCAGCAGCAGTAGGGAGAGGAAAGTTAGATGCAGGGGGATTGACAAAGTGAAAGAGGCTTAGAGTTAGTGAAAGGAGCTGAGAAGTGAAAGTGGAACATACCCTAAGGGAAGAGGTGGCTAAGGCCCTTATTTTATTAAAAAAGTTCCAGGCACAGCAGGTGGAAAGAGACACGCTGGAACGCAGTCGGGTTATACATTTTAATTCCCTCTATTTTTATGTTTAAATTGTATCTCATAAATAAACTCTGCTTTGATTATTTAGTTAAGAGGCTTCTTAATCTTTTGCTTATCAATTTTGGGAATGGAGCAGTGTGGTGGAACTTTATAATGTTAAGGGCTAAAATTCTAGCTAAACTGTCTAAAATATCTAATGAGGGGTCGCCAATAAATTATAAGCTTTAGCAAGAGTTAGACTTTTAAGCATTTATTAAAGAGAATAAGAATTTGGTAAAGAGAGAAGAAAAGGCCTAGATTCCTATCTATTAAAGGAAGAGCGCATTTCTAGCTCCCTTCTCCGCCAGAGTCCTAAGGAAAGAGAGCGAGACCGAGCGCCAGTCTCTTCCTTCTTCCTCCCACTAGCCAACATCACTTCCTGACGCCAAAGAAAAGACTCCTGGTCTTGCCCTCAAAGACCTTCGCTTCATGGGCGGAACTCTTCTACAGTAAGTCTCCAGCAGGTGGCGTCATTCCAATCGTTACAATAAACAGCCCACATTAAATTAATAGCAGTCAGATAGCCAGTGAGTCAAAAGTCCCCAGATTAGTCCTCCAGTCAGATTACGCCCTCCAAATTAGGCCAGCAAGTAAATTAAAATATTTCCACATGCTGAATGGCAGAAGGCTCCTATTAACCTAGCTTTTCCTTTTCCTTTTCCTTTAATTTTTGCTGCCTAATAGACCTGGAGGGTATTCAGCCACCAGGTGGTGATCTAAGCTTCAACATGCTTCTACTATGTAAATATGAGCACTTCTTGGGCTCCTGTATTAACCAACCATTCAACACTGACTAAACATGTCCAAACCATTCATGTCCCTAATTACCTTAATTAGGATACTGTCCAGGGTTTTTATCTAAGGTTATGATTCAATCCCATCATAATTCATAATTATCTTGATTTGTTCCCACAGGATTTCAATGTTTCCCAACTGCACATGATCCAAAAGGAGTATTAATTCACATTAGATTAAGTAGATATGACACTAAGCTACTCCCTCAATGTATACTCAACATTTGAAGGTTGGGGACCCATCCCATTAACAATCAGTCAGTCGAGGGACAGCTAGGTGGCGCAGTGGATAAAGCCCTGGCCTTGGATTCAGGAGGACGTGAGTTCAAATCCAGCCTTGGACACTTGACACTTAACTAGCTGTGTGACCCTGGGCAAGTCACTTTAACCCTCATTGCCCTGGGAAAAAAAAAGTTTAAAAAAAAGAAAAGAAAAGAAAAAATCAGTCAGTAGAGCTTCCAGTGAATGGAGGAAAATAACCACTGTCCCAAAGTCCATTATCATGGGACCCTTCCCTTATTGGTGGAGATCAATGCCCCAGACCGGTATGGGGGCAGGGTAGAATTGATAACAGTGAGAGAAAAAAGAATTCTTCAGTTTTCTTCAAGTTGCTGAGTCTCTTCAAACTTTGGATGCTTCTGGCTTCCAGGTTGGAGAAATAAGATGGAAGATGCCAAGCCCATGAGGGGTCACTGAAGGCAAAAACTCTGGGAAGAAGCCAACATGAGAATGACATGGCATTATGTCCCTATTCCCCACTTGTTACAATAGAGGCTTTGGGGAACTTCCTCTTGAATGTAATCTTTCTCTCAGTTGAGCTGAGTTGCCTGGCTACCATTAGAAAAGCTCTTTCCCTCTTTATTGTCAAATATATATTCTCCTATGCAAACTTTCTTGGATATCTATTTTGTTCCCAATTTGGATAAATGGGTTTCTTGGCTAAAAATATTTTTTAAAAAAACTATCAGCAGCCTCAATTAGCTTTTAGTAAAGGCACTCACTTCAATAGCATGGCAAGAACAGTAGTTGCAAAATGTTCTCCTCATAAAACTTGGACACACTCTCCCACAAATACACACAATCTTCCATGGGAAAAGTGAGTCTGAACTTGGAGTATATTTCTATTGGGGACATACATATAGAATCCACATGTGACAAAGTCAACTCACAATTCCCAGTGCTCTAAAGCCTAGAACTCCTCCTACTCTTTAATAAGGTCCTCATTTAACTCCCAGCCCCCAGGCTCACAACCTAGGAGTAATCCTTGACTCTTCCTTCCCTCTCACCATGCCCCCCATAGTCAATCTGTTGCCAAAGTCTTTCAATTTCACCTTTGTTAGTCTCTACCTGCCACAAGTCCTTCTCTACTCCATCCTTCATTCATCTACCAAAGTGATCCTCCTAAAGCATTCACCTCCAGGATCAAATACAAAATCCTCTGGCATTCAAAGCACTTCACAACCTTCTCCCTCCCCCGACATTTCTAGCCTTCTTATACCACAGAGAGAGAGAGAGAAAAGAAAAGGGGGGTGGGAGGGAGGGAGGGACGGGGTGGGGGGAGAGTGAGAGAGAGAGAAAGAAAGAAAGAAAGAAAGAAAGAAAGAAAGAAAGAAAGAAAGAAAGAAAGGAAGGAAGGAAGGAAGGAAGGAAGGAAGGAAGGAAGGAAGGAAGGAAGGAAGGAAGGAAGGAAGGAAGGAAGGAAGGAAGGAAGGAAGGAAGGAAGGAAGGAAGGAAGAAAGGAAGGAAGAGAGAGAGAGAACCAGCATCTATGGCCTCCTTACTATTCCTCAAAACAAGACAATCCACCTCCCAACTCTAGACATTTTCACTGGTTCACCCTCATGCTTGGAATACTCTTCCCTCTCATCTCTACTTCCTGGCTTCCTTCAAGTCCCAGTTAAAATGGCACCTTCTACAGGAAGCCTTTCCTAATTCCTCTTCATTCCAATGCCTTCCCTCTATTAATTATTTACTATTCACCTTGTATGTGGCTTGCTTGTGCATAGCTATTTGCATGTTGTCTCCCCCATTAGATTATGAGCTCCTTGAAGGCAAGGACTGCCTTTACATTTCTTTGTATTCCCAGAGCTTAACACAGTGCCTGGTACACAATTGTGGTAAGGCTTCCACCAGTCTCAGACAACCATGGATCAGCACCTTGAAGAGCCACAGGCCACAGTGTGGCTGTGCAGTCCCATACGGGAGCCGCAGCTCCAGCCGCAAAGAGGACATTGGAAAAAACTACGCTCTCTGTTGCCTGTAGGTTCCTGTGTCTCATTAGTTTTTCTTCCTCCCGGGCTTGAAGGTCCATCTCAGCTGCACACAAGCTGCTCCTGAGTACTGAACTCCATCAGGTGAGGTCCTTGGCCATCTCCTCCCAGCTGCTGATGTCTATTCCCAGAGCCCTCAAGTCTCGCTTGCATACATCTCTGTAGTGAAGCTGGGGGCATCCAGCAGGTCTTTGGCCTGAGGCTAACTTGCCATAGAGTAGGTCTTTAGGAATGCGCCTGTCTTGCATGCGGTGCACATGACCAAGCCAGTGCAGCATCTTTGTTTCAGTAGCGTGTGGATGCTCGGAAGTTGCACGCGTTGGAGCACTTCTGTGTTGGTGATCTTATCTGACCAAGATATGCCAAGGATGCACCAAAGGCAGCGCATGTGGAAGATGTTAAGCTTCTTCTCTTATCTAGTATATATAGTCCATGTTTTGCTGCCATATAGTAAGGTACTCAGGATGCATGCTCTATAGACGGCAAATTTGGTTCATCTTGTCAGTTTACTGTTTGCCCAGACACGCTTGGCAAACTTAGCCATGGTTGAAGTAGCTTTCCCAATCCTCTGATTGATCTCAGAATCAAGTGACAAATTGTCACTGACAATAGAGCCAAAATACGAGAATTGGCTTATGACTTCCAACTGGTAGCTACCGATGTGTATCAATGGAGGCGACATACCACTCTGACAAATGACTTTCATCTTTTTAAGATTTATGATTAGGCCAAAGTCTGTGCAAGCTTGGGAGAAGTGATCCATCAAGGTCTGCAATTCACACTCTGAGTGACAGGCAAGTGCGGCATCATCAGTGAAAAGCAGGTCTCTAAGGGTGCTACCTCTCACTCCGGTTTTGGATCTCAAACGTGAAACGTTGAACAGGCCTCCGTCCAACGAGGAATGTAGATAGATGCCATCAGTTGACAAACCAAAAGCATGACGCAATAGCATGGAGAAGAAAATTCCAAACAGCTTGGGAGCAAGCACGCATCCTTGCTTGACTCCGCTGTTTATACTGAAGCTTCAGAGGCGTTGCCTTCAAACTGTATGACACCCTGCATGTTGCAATGAAAGGAGCAAATGAGGCTAGGGAGTTTAGGAGGGTAACCTATTCTTGAAAGAATTTCGAAAAGACGTTCTCTGTTAACCAAATCAAATGCTTTGGTCAGGTCTATGAAGGCAATGAAGAGGGGTTTTCTTTGCTCTCCACTTTTCTTGCAGTTGGTGAAGTGAAAAAATCATATCGGATAGGCATTTAATAAATGCTTGTTGACTGACCAACTATAAAACCTCTGTTAGGCAAATTGCTCATTGGAGGTCCCAGGGTCTGCTCCTCTCCATAGCTTAACTCTCAATTGCTATTACCAATTACTTGAAACTACTTCCTCCCTCAGGTGACTGTTTCTCTGTATCTATGTTTATTTGGGGTGTGCATCTTTGTTCCCCCACTGGATGAAGTATCATTTATGGGTCCACTAGCTTATTTTCAAAGATACATGGTTCATGGGGGATGGGAAGTAGAGAACTAACTTCCTTTCTACATCCCTACCTGTCTGCATGGGTCTCCTGCATAGACAACTCCCAACTTGCAATTTTTCCAACCTTTGGACTGAAACTCTCAGGGTTATCTCCAAGCCTAGACCCATCCATCTTAGGATACTTATCCAGGAACAGGATAAGTGCAAGCAAAACAGAGGAGCCCAAATTCAGGTTTACCCACACAGGACATGTGCTTTAAATACCATGTGTTCATTGTTGCATGGAAGCCTGGGTGGGGAAATGGAGTCATGCTTAAATGAGTTGAAGTTAGAAAGGAAAAGAAGGATGAAGGACAGGCTAATTGCTTTTATGTGACCACTGAATCAACAGCTCCTCTGATTTTGAAGCCAGTAAGGGGACGCTGGCTTTTCTCATAGTGCAGAGGAAGATGATCTAGCACCCCTACTCTGGCCTCACATTCTTCCCTTTCCAATCGACCTATAATCAGTTCAACTTTATGCTATTCTCTACCTTTGGATTCCCTGCTCCCATGTCCTATAGCTATTCCCCTCCTCAACTCTTACACATGAGCTACTAAATGTTGCTGAAGGAAGTCAAACAACCCTGCTAATTAGACCACTACTACATGCCAATTCTTTTACTCTTCCATGATTGGCTCCTTATCACAATCCCCAGAATCTCTGTTCTAAACCTTCTCTTCTCTCCTCAAGCCACCTTCACTATTCCCCTCTTTTTTTCCTCAGCAGAGTAATGCATCTCATGCCTTACCAACAAAATAGAGGCCAATAAAAGGAGTTCCTTCTTCTCAACTTTGTATCTCAAATCCCCCCCAACCCAAATCTTCCTGTACTTCCTGCTCCTTTGCTCCATTCTTAGAGGAAGAAATTATCCTTTTCCTTTCTAAGGACAATACTATACCTCTAACTGTGTCTTTCATTCCCTCCTTTTCCCCTCCTCCATTAGCTTGCCCCTTCTCTCTCTCTCTCTCTCTCTCCCCCTTATAATATTCAGTCTCCTTATATTCATGGGCTCTTTCCCTACAGCACACAGATATCCCAAGATTTCCTGCAACAGAATGTAGTTTGGGCTTGCCCAGAACTGGAAAGATTTAGGAGGGCATCCCAGTGATTATAGAGACTTTATGGAACCAAGAGTCATAGAGCATTAGCAAACTTGTGTATGGTTACACACATTTCCCCAGAGCCCCCTATTATTTTGAAAGGATTTCCATCCAAAGCTTTTAGCATGGGCAGCACCATGGAGAAGGAAAAAGTGGCCATGTCAGTTCTATGTTTCTCCTACAAATATGATAGGGAACATGTGATAGTTGGTCTCCCTGCCACAAGTCTCTCCCAACTCAGTTCTATCCTCCACTCACCTGCCAAAGTAATTGTCCTGAAGTGTACCTCTGATCTTTATTGAAGAAACTCCAATATTTACCAATAACCTCCAGAATCAAATGTAAATCCTGTGTTTGACATTCAACCCCATTCATAACCTTCCCCCCTCTTTTCTAGTCTTGCTATACTTCACACACACACACACACACACGTCCTCTGATACCTACCACCATTTGCCTCCTTCCTGTTCCTCAAAACATGATACTCTATCTCTCAACACTGGGCATTTTCACTGGCTCTCCCCCAGGCCTAGAATGCTCTCTCTCCTCATTTTCATCTTCTGACTTCACTGGCTTTCTTTACATCCTATCTAAAATTCAATCTTCTACAGGAAGCTTTTCCTGATCCCTCTTAATTCTAATGCATTCCCTCTGTTGAGTATTTCCAATTTTCATACATAGATATGTGTGTATACATAATATATATTTTATTTTTCCATGTTGTTATCTCCCCCATTACACATTGAGATAAGGGACTGTCTTTTTTCTACCCCCAGCACTTAACACAGTGCCTAGAATATTGTTGCTGTTCAGTCATTTTTTCAGTCATGTCTGACTCTTTGTGACCCCATTTTGGGTTTCTCCTGGCAAAGCTACTGGAATGGTTTGCCATTTACTTCTCCAGCTCATTTTAGAAATGAGGAAATTGCTAGGTGACTCAGTGGATAAAGCACCGGTCTTGGATTCAGAAGGAGCTGAGTTCAAATCTAGGCTCAGACACTTGATACTTACTAGCTGTGTGACCCTGGGCAAGTCACTTAACCCTCATTGCCCTGAAAAAAAAAATGAAGAAACTGAGGAAAACAGAGTTAAATGACTTGCTCAGTCACACAGCATATAGTAAGCACTTATTGAAAGTTTACTGATAGACACAATGCTCCTTGCAATTGAAGGTAGGGAAATGTAAATGATGAACTCTTTGTGGAGCGTCATGGACAAAGGGATATGAGAATGAGAAGAGTGAGATGAAAGCAGACACACAGCTAAAAAGATGCAGAAGGCAGCCAAACCCAGCAGAGAGGCATACACCGGAAGTGATCACACTAGCAGCATTGGTTGGTGAGAGCAAGTGGAGTCCGGTCCAGAGCTTCTTTCTGCTTCCCCAGAGGGCTGAGCTGGTAACTCTTGCTTACCTACAAAAACATTTTTACTTTCCATTCCCCTCTGACCCATGAGGAGGAAATGAGGAAGGGGGCGGGGAGTTGGGGGGGGGGAGCTGGGGAGGAAGAGAAAGAAACCAAACAAGGCACCTCATTACAGAGGGTTATGCATCATTTTAATATTTATCTGCATTTTATGGTAGTTGATAGTGCTAATAAATCACATTAAGTTAATCTTATGAGTTTAGATGGTTGAAGTTTAGGGGACATCCATGGGAAAAGTGGAGCCAAGCTCATTTAATATATATTATTTATTTATTTATTTTGAACATTCTTTTCTTTTTAAATTTTGAGTTCCAAATTCTCTCCCTCCCTCCCACTCTCTCCCCTACTCATTGAGAAGGCAAGCAATATGATATCAACTATACATGTGAAATCATGAAAAACATATTTCCATATCAGTCACATTTTTTTAAATAAGAAAAATAAAGAGAAAATTTATACTTCAATTTGCCCTCAAGAGTTCATCAGTTCTGTCTACCTTTCCTTCCCTTCCCTCCCCTCCCCAACTCTCCCCTTCTCTTCCTTTCCCTTCCCCTCCCTTCCTTTCCCTGACCTTGTCTTCCTTTCTCTTCCCTTCCCTTCCTCACCTCTATGAGGGTGACTTCCAGATCTACATATCCAGACCTCATCCCTCTCCTGAGGTGCAATTGCATGTAACCAATTGCCTAATGGGCACCTTTACATGAATATTCCATAGACACCTGAAGTTCAATATCTCATTCATTGTCTTTCCCACCCCCCCAAAAAAAAAATTAATTTTCCTAAACTCCAAGAGTCCTTGAAAAGGGTCTCCTTCCAGTCACTCATCCCTAACTCTTCACTGTCTCATGTTCCATAGCCACTCAGTTGCCAAGTGATATTGTCCCCTACCCCTGTTTTCCTGCCTCCTTTTGCATATTGTCTTAGATTATAAGCTCGTTGAGGGCAAGAACTGTATTTCTTTTTATTAATTGGATCCCCAGTGCTTAGTACAGTGCCTGGCACACAGTATGCACTTAATAAATCTTTTTGGGGTTGGATTAGATTATCACTTGCAAAATCTTTCTCCTACCTGACCCCTTCTCCCCACCCTCATTTAGGCCCTCATCATGTCCCCATTGCATCCTTGCAATACCCCTCTAATTGGTCTCCCTGCCTCCAGTCTCTGCCCTCTTCATCCTCCACACAACTGCCAAATTGATATTCCTGAAACACAAACTCGACCATGTCAGCGGCTCCCTCTTGCCTCTAGGATAAATCTTCCCAGTCTGCCTCCAGCCTATCTTCCTAGACGGAGTTCACAGGATTCTCCCTTGTGCATTGTGCATTGCAGCCAAATTGCTCTGTTTGATGTTTCTCAGGAAGACCCTCCAACATTTGCTACCCCTGCCATTATGCTGGCTGTCCCCTATCATCTCTCTCCTCGTCTCCACCTAATAGAATCCCTAGCATCCTTCAAAGCACAGCTCAGGATCTGCATCCTGCAGTTAGGAGGTGCAGTGAATAGACTGCTGAGTCTGGAATCAGGAAGATTTCAGTTCAAATCCAGTCCCAGACATTTACTAGCTGTATGACTCTGGGCAAGTCATTTAACCTCCATCTCCCTCAGTTCTTTCAATTGCAGAATGAGAATAATGACAGCACCTACTTCCCTGGGTTGTTATAAGGATCAAATGTAATATTTATAAAGTGCTTAGCATAGTGCCTGGTGCATAGTAGGTACTATATAAATGCTTCTTCCTTTTCTTCTCCTTTTCTGCATGACAACTTTCCTGCTCTCATCACTTGTTAATTTCTCCCTCCTCAAAATTACTTTAGATTTCTATTCTCTCTCCTCAAAGAATATCAGCTATGTATGACATACATGACATGTATGTACTTGTACTTGTTCATATGTGTACACACATTGATCTGTGATCTCATTAGGGAATTCATTCCAGTGACACAGATCAAAACCTTGCCTGGCCCATTCTATTTGACTCTTGACCAGATTCTTCCAAGAGTGCACCAAAGAGGTCTACCCAATGTGCTAGAGACCTTTCTTCTTTCTCCCAATATCAAAAGGATATTAGGGGAGCACTCTGGTCATCCACCTCTTATGCTTGCCACACAACCAGCTCATTTTCTTTTCATCTCATATAAGTCCTTGAAGATTCCTTAACTCCTGTTATTCTTTAGAGTTTCTCATTGGTTCTGTGTTGCAGCCTGCTCATACTCAACATGTCAGCCAATAATTACTTATTAAGCTCCAACCACTGTGCTAAGTTCTAAGGATACAAAGAAAGGCAAAAGACTGCCCTCATGGAGCTTACAATCTAATGAAGGAGAGGCAGCAAGAAAACAATGATGTACAAACTTTTCTTTTTTCTTTTTAATAATATTTTATTTTCCCCAATTTATGCATAAAAACAATTTTTAACATTTATTTTTTGAAATGTTGAGCTCCAAATTTTCTCCCTCCTTCCCTCTCCTCACCCCTCCCTGAAACAGTAGACAATCTGATATAGGTTATACATGTGCATTCGTGGTGTACAAACTTTTCACTGCCCTCTGCATAAGGAATGGACTTGTGATTGCAACTTTAATTCTTCAAAGGCAGTAGCGTTCCATGTCCTGCTACCATATAAGAACACTGGTAAAATATTAGTGTAAGGGTGAGAATCCTTTTAATACTCTATTCACACATCAAAGGGATTACCTTTGTTAGGTAGGAACCTTCTTGGTTGGACCAATCAGGACTAGGTGTGAATAAGGTCTGTATGCCTCCTTGGATCATTCAAAGATATTTCGATTGATTGTGTCTATCGCAATTGCATGAAGGATTCAGTCACTCTCTGTGGAACCTGTATAATACTGAGTTATCTCAGGACTAGAGACATTCTACACATCTGGAGGAGGGAGAACTGAATAGGTTGAGACATAAAGAATAAGCAGCACAGGGACAAATAGTAAAAGGAGAAAGAGGAAGCAAGATTGAGATGTAGTCAGGAAGAGATCTGGGAGGTCCAATAACCCAACATGCATCTCAGAACAAAAGACTTCAGAAGACATGACCAGTTGTACCCACCTCAAGGACTGAGGGAATTTCCGAAAATGGGTACACTGTTTCTCCAACTTCCCCTCCAGTACTTGTCTATGAAGAGATACTGTAATATACTTCAGTGCTTATTTACCCAAAGTTTCCAGTAACCAGAATTTTGCCTTAACCACAAAGAGGCCAGGGTTTAGCTAGAGCTAAATATGCCTGTAAATTAATACAGAGAGCCAAACCTCTACAAAACATTGGGGATTTTCCCTACTGAGGGCTCAAAGTGATTGCGACTGCACTCCTAACTATTTAATTTAATATAAAGGCCCTAATGCAGCATTGGAGGGAATCATGTGGATCTAAAGGAACATTATATTGTCCCTTAGGATTAATATGATCCCTCAGTTGTATGTTACATTAGTATTTTAAAAGATGGGCTTTGCTTTCACGGGAAGCTTGAGATCAGTAAAGGAGTTTTGCAATTTCCCTGAAACACTCTCTTCCTTTTCAACTGTGAGACTAGCTTATTGTCCCTGATATATATGCTGTTGGATAAACTCTATAAGCTGTTAAATGCATGTTGAAATCTGGTCCATAAATAGATGTGGCATAGGAAAAAAGAGCTGGCCTTAAAGTCAGGAAGAGTTGGGTTTAGGCTCTGCCTCTGAAACATACAGGCTGCACGATCCTGAGTAAGGCACTTAATTTCTTTGGGGTCTGAGCAGTTTTCTAATATTGTAAATTACAGTGAAAGTGCCAACTTGCACTGGTAGTTTCCCATCCCTTGTAACAATTAAATCACAAGTGTATTCCTTATGCTATTCACTTTGTCTTTCCTGTATGGCTGGACAGGATGGTTTGAGTGATTATTGATTTCTTCCAGGAGGTCCTCTAATGTCATGTGGCTTGATGCATTTAGAATGATGTCATCCCCATGTAGAGAATTTCACCATCCACAAGGAATCTTTCCTTGACCTGGTCTTTACATTGGATCCCCTCTATTACATTGGCAAATACCTTTGGTGAACATACATTTCTTTCTTTCTTTCTTTCTTTCTTTCTTTCTTTCTTTCTTTCTTTCTTTCTTTCTTTCTTTCTTTCTTTCTTTCTTTCTTTTTGCAGGACAATGAGGGTTAAGTGACTTGCCCAGGGTCACACAGCTAGTGTCAAGTGTCTGAGGTCAGATTTGAACTCGGGTCCTCCTGAATCCAGGGCTGGTGTTTTATCCACTGTGCCACCTAGCTGTCCCATACATTTCATGTGTGATCAGAGAGTCATTGAACAGGGTGTTTTTTCTGCTTCAGCATCTTTCAAGCAATCCCGAAGCATCCTGACACATGGATGAGAACTACCTCACTATAAGAGTCTGCAAGTTTTGTTCTTCTGAATCAAATGTGGTGGTTGTTTTTATAATAAACAAACAATAAGAAAAGTTGGATCTTTTATTTTCACATCTTTCAGTAAATCAGAAAATGGTAAAGATGTGGTCCATTGTTGACTATCACTTGTGAAAGTCTACTTTTTAAAAAAAAAAAAAAGGCTACTTTTTCCTTATTTCCTCACTTACCCTCATTTAGAATGCCCTTGGTTCATGTAGAAATGACTGTCATAAACATTGTGTATAGTTGGAAAGGGAAGCATATAGGTCAGTAATTATCAATGTTCTCTTTATTACCTTTTTTCATATTAATAAGGTCTTAGATCATTGTAATGATCAGAATAGTTGTCATTCAGTTGATCATCGTACAATACTGCTGTTACTGGGTACAATGTTCTCCTGATTCTGCTCATTTCACTTTGCATCAGTCTGAAGGACTTATGATAAAAAATGCTATCTACCTCCCAAGAGAGAACTGTTGAAGTCTGAATGCAGATTGAAGTATATTTTTATCACTTTATTTTTCTTGCAACATGGCTAATATGGAAATGTGTTTTTTCATGATTCTATATGTATTATTGATATCACATTTGTTGTTTCACAGGGAGGGAGGGAGAGTGAGAGGGAGGGAGAGAATTCAGAACTTTTAAAATATTTTGAAATTAATGTTATAAATAATAAATATAAATGAAAAAAATTAAGATCCTCTTGGGGTTTGGGGTTTGCCATAATACACTGTTGGTCCTTCTATTACATTTCATCTTGTCAATTCAGCTCCAACAATTTAGCCTATCAAGACCTCCCCTCCTGCCCCCCCAATCCTGGCAGGCATCCAATGTGTTAGCTACCCCTTCCAGATGATCACAGCCTCTCGCTCCCCTCTTCTCCCACTCCATTCTCCTCCCAACTCAGAAAACATTTGGATATATACAAAAATATAATGAGTTAAGCACATAATTACACATGTGATACATACAGAAAGTTATAACCATCCAAGCAGAGACACCCTCATTGATTTAGTTACACACATGCTGCCCACATGCACAGTGATATATAGGTAAGTATAAAAATAGTTACATAGGGGGCAGCTAGATGGCACAGTGGATAGAGCACCGGCCCTGGATTCAGGAGTACCTGAGTTCAAATCTGGCCTCAGACACTTAACACTTACTAGCTGTGTGACCCTAGGCAAGTCACTTAACCCCAACTGCCTCACAAAACAAAACAAAACAAAAATAGTTACATATACATGCATATGTACATAGACTTACAGAGATACAGTTACAGGCTATGCTGAGATACAATTTCACATGCAACAACAGCAGCAAATGTTTACTGCATCCACAAATACACAGAGTTACACAGACGTTGTTGGCTGAGTTCCCAGCACTTAACATTTGTTGCAGCTACAACCCCTAAGCTGTACACACAAGCATACAGAGAAGCAGGCATACAAAGGGAACAAATACAATTCCTCATTCATTCAACAAACTCTAAAGAAGAAGGGCCGGCCCTATCACTGTGAGGTAAACAGGGACTAATCAAATTTGATTCATTAGACCACAAAACTTACAGCTGAAAAGGCCCATCTGATTCAATCCCTTCATTTTGTAGCAGAAATTGAGGTCCAGAGAGGCATTTGCCTCTGGTCCCACAAATAATAAGACATTGGGGTGTTGTTAAATAGGTCTGGATCTGGAGTCAAAAGATCTAGGTTCAAATCCTGACTGCCACATTTATTATCTGCATGCCTTTAAGGCCATTTATTTAATTTTTCTGGGCCTCAGTCTCCGCATCTGTAAAATAAGGGGTTTGGACTAGATCACTTCAAAGGTCCTTTTCACATATAGGATTAAAATCCCAGAGATGAAATTATAGCCCAGGGCATCTGATTCCAATTCCAGGCCTCTTTCTCCTATGCCAGTCTGTCATTCTATTCAACAAATATTTATTATGTAACTACCAAGGGCAAGGCACTATGCTAGGAAGAAAACAGAAAGAAAAATGACATAGTTCCTGCCTTTCTGGACCTTGTGTTCTAACCTGGGGGAAGTCGTGTTGTGAAGAAAAATTCTATTAACATAGATAATTGTGATATAAGACAGTGTATGTGAGGGGGCAAAAGAGAGATCCCAAGTTCTCTAGGAAGAAAAAAATCTGAGGATATAGATTTTACTTTCAGCTGTGATTGGAGGTAGATTGAAGATAAAAGAGATTTCAACAGATGGAGATAATTGTAAGGGTGTAGGTAGGGGCAACCACTAGGTATGGGGACAACATGAACAAAGGGTACAGAAACAGAATGGGGGGAAACAGTAGGGAACAAAGTAATCCAATTTGTCTACATTAGTCTGAGATAAAGTATAAAGACAGATTGGAATCAGGTTGGGGGGAGGAGGGGTTGAATTCTAATAAGGCCTCAAGGCAAAGGAAATTTTGTGAAGTTACTAGAACTGCCAACATCTTCTCAGCACTTCTTAGCACTTTTTTACACTGTTGGGCACCTCTCCTTCTAGACATTTTCTCATCTCTTGGCTTACATCACATGGCTTTCTTTCGTTTTTCTCTTACCCTTCTGACCATTCCTTCTCTGCCCTCTTTGCTGGATCATAATCATTCTCTCAACCATTTAGTGTGAGCACCTCCAAGGCTATTGAGTGCTGTGCTCTCTCTAATACTCTTTCCCTTGGTGGTTTCATGAACTCCTGTGTTTTCAATGATCCCATTTATCTAGATGATGTCCAAATCTATATGTCACCTAGGGCACAGGGACACCCTTTCACAAAGAACTCAAGATCTGGAGTCCTACAGAGCCAGGATTAATCTTAGAGATAACCTAGCACAACCCCTGACCCCCTCAAAAAAAAGGGAATCAAGCTTTTTTTTCCCCCCCCCTCACCCATGACTCATTATTTCCCCACCCTCTAGAGGAATTCTGGGGGAAATCTCTAAAACAAAGCTTAGGTATGGCCCTCATCTAGGGTCTCCTCCAAAAGGATCTACAAGTCCCTAACTGATATAAAGTGAAGTAAGCAGAACCAGGATAACAATTTATGCAATAACAATAATGTATAGACAAATGACTTTGAATGACTTAGGAACTCTGATCAACACAATGACCATTCCAAAAGATTCATAATGAAACATGCTATTCACCTCTAAATTGAACATGGATGGACTCAGAGGACAGCTAGAAGCATGTTTTCTTTTTTCTTCCTTCCTTCTGACATGGGGTTTAGGATAAATCAGAAGAAGTTTCTCCTGTGAGAAGCAAAACCAAAGATGACCACATAACAGGACAGACATATCAAAGAATCAAGGGACTATTAAAGTTTAGACTGACCAACTAGGTATCAGGACAGACATACCTAACAAGTACGGGGAGATAAAATTCTATAGCAGGAAAGTCAATTAGGTATGACCACTACCTAAACAGAGCTAGGAAACGGAAATAACCCCAAAGGTCAGGATCATAATTTCAAAAAAAAATCCCCCTCAATTCTCAAGAATATGACAAGCATCAAATATTTCCCCAACCCAAAAACTTTCCAGTTTTCAAGTGGACACCCCATCTATCCTCTATAAAAGCTTTTTTCCTCCCTTCTGTTGGAGGAGGAAGGTGTTTCTAAGCCTTCCTCCCCAAGGGGTGAAGTCTTTGTCTTCCCTCTTAGTCATTTTCTCTAGTGCCAAATAAAAGACCACTTAAATTCTAATTGGACTGTGTTTGAGAGTGTAATTCTTTCTTGAGGAATACCTAAGAATCCCCACTTTTCCCCTGTGACACTTTCTTCCTTCTTTTCTAATTCTCTCCTCTTTTTTTTTTTTTGACATGGCTAATATGGGAATTTGTTTTGCTTGACTATACATATTTGTAAGAGATTTTGCTTTTATTTCTTTTTCAAATATGGGAGGGGGAATGGAGAAGGGAGAGAATTGGGAACCAAAAATAAAACAAAACGGAATGTAAAAATAATGTATCCACAGACCCCAGATTAAGGACCTTTGTTTTAATTGAAATAAATGTTTTGGGGAATTAAGATTACTTGGGCCTCAGTAGGAAAGATTAATTGGATAGAAAAGAGACCAATTAGGCAGTTATTACTATAGTCCATAGTAGAGATGATGAGGCTTTATTTGACTTAGAGTAATGATAATAGTAGTGTTTTTGTTGTTTAGTCATAGCCAACTCTCTGCGACCCCATTTGGGGTCTTCTTGGCAAAGATACTAGAGTGATTTGCCATTTCTAGCTCATTTTCCAGATGAGGAAACAGGCAAATAGGGTTAAGTGACTTGCCCAGGATCATACAGGTAGTGTCTGAGGCTAGATTTTAACTGAGGAAGATGAGGTTTCCTGACTCCAGGAGCTATCTAGCTGTCCCTACTTTCCTTGGGCATAGCTTTTATCTTCCTGTACTGCTTTTACCTGGGAGTTGTTGAATAAATATTTTATTAAAGGAATTGTTTATCTGAACCCTCAGGCTTGGTGATTCAATGCACAATATATGGGGACACCTTGTAACTGGTCTTCTTGTATCTAATCTATCCCAATCTATGCTCCACACAGTTTTATTGTGTTGGTGGTTCATTTCTGTCCAACTCTTCATGACCCCAAAGATACTGGAGTGGTTTTCTCATTTCCTTCTCTAACTCATTTTATAGATGAGGAAACTGAGGTAAATAGGATTAAGTTATTTATCCAGAGTTATATAACTAGTAAGTGTCTGAGGTCAGTTTTGAATTCAAGAAGAGGAATCTTTTTGACTCCAGCCTGGTGGTGTATCTACTGCACCACCTACCTCTAGTAGTAGTAGTAGTAGTGGCGGTGGTGGTGGTGTGGTGATAGTTGTAGTGGTGGTAGTGGTGGTGGTGTGATAGTAGTAGTGATGTTGATGGTGGTGGTGGTGGTAGTAGCAGCAGCAGCAGTAACTATAGAGTTAGAAACTTGACAGCTAATTAGAAGGGGGTAACAAGGGAGAGAGAAGTTGAAAATTACACTAAGGTTTCAAACTAGATTAACTTGGAAGGTGATGATATTAATAATTGTTGAATCAGGTTGATGATGGTGCCATCAACTGATAAAGTCAGTGAACAGGCAATGTAGACACAACAGAAATCAAGACATTTCAGGAAAGGGGCAGGTTTGTGGATAATCCCTTCATTTTTGTACATATAAGCCAGTTGTCCAAGACCTCCTGGGTGAACCAGTATAAAAAGAGATTGTGAACACTTCCATAAGTTAGGAGGCATATATTTCTGAGTTCTAAGGTTTCCATTTCCTTTGCCCTTGGTAAAACTTTAGCCCAGAGAGAGGAAGAAGTCAACTCTTCATGTTCCAGTTTTCCCAAATGGCTGGAAGAGAGGCAGGTAGAACATAAGAAAGAGGAAGTTGAGCAAGATCTGAGATTGTTCTTTGAGGCTGGGCATGGTCCTACTGCAGAGCTACCCAAGGCAGCACAGATGGAGCAGACCAAGAGTGGACATAGCAGTGCAGACCAGACCAGGTTGAATTTTCAGCTGATTGAGCCACAGCTAATAGTATTGCCATCACAGTGAGATCAGGCAAAATTCCAATTCAGAGTTTCCTTCTCCTCTTTTCCCATAGAGTATTTGCTGAGGAATTATACTCCATTAGTGTTTTTTAAAAACTATTGAATATTTTTGCTTTCCATCCCCAAACCCCAACCTGTCTGGGGTGTGTGTGTATGTGTGTGTGTGTGTGTGTGTGTGTGTGTGTGTGTGTGTGTGTGTGTGTTTGAGAGAGAGAGAGAGAGAGAGAGAGAGAGAGAGAGAGAGAGAGAGAGAGGCACACACACACACACAGAAAGAGGACAGAAACTCATCTCCCATTTACCTCCCTTCTCATTCTAGATGCATGAATTTTCTTTGTACAAAATCTTTTTTTGTATTTCTACAACCAAAAGCCATTCCCCATTAGATAAATGATCAAAGGATATAAACAAGTTTCTCAAAAGAAGAATTATAAGCTATTAACAATTATATGGAAGAATATTCCAAATTACTAATAAGAGAAATGTAAAGCAAAACAATCCCAAGGTTTTTCCTCACCTATCAAAATGGCAAAAATGACAAAAGATGGAAATAGTCAATATTGGAGGGGCTATTGAAAATAGGCACATTAATAGATTGTTGGTGGAGTTGTGAAGTGTAAGCCATTTTAAATCAATTTGGGATTTTACAAATAAAGTGATTAATGTGCCTATACCCTTTGACCCAGAGATTCCACATTTGGGCTTATTTCCCAAGGAGGTCATTAATAAGAAAGTCAACATTTTGTGGGTTTATTGTTATTTTAATGAGTTAACAATTTTTTTTAATGTTGACATTTTAAATTTCTAATACAGTAAATATTAATAGGGGCCAGCCAGTCATTTTCCCAACTTCAAATCTGGCTTCAGATACTTACTAGGGGACCCTAGTAAGTCACTTAACTCTTTATTTATCTGTCAAATGAGCTGGAGAAGGAAATGACAAATCACTCCAGTGTCTTTGCCAAGAAAATCCCAAATGGGATCATGAAGAATCAGACATAACTGAAACAACTGGCCAACAAATATTAACGGATATAACCAACATAAAAACTCTTCAGAGGACCCTCACTAATCTTTAAGAGCATAAAAGGGTTCAGAGACCAAAAAGTTTGAGAACAGCTGAGCTAGATCCTACAGCTAGATTTTAATCCAACCTAGGGTCAGCTGATCCCTGACAGTCAGGAGAAAGAGATCAGAAGTGGTTAAGAATAGTGAAGGCTACTCAAAATTGGTCAGAACGCCACCTGGTGACCAAATGATGTATTACCTTCCCCTTCCACCTATCTTTTTAACTATTTAGGTAATTTCTCAGGTGACAGCCTGAAGTTCTTTGTAATAGCTGAAATCAGAGGAATATGAATTCACTAATTGATGTATTTCTAGCATTATTACCATGCCACACTCTGTCATAAACATGTTAAATGTGAGGTCAGTGCAAAATTCATTTTTTAAAAATAAAAGTATTTTATTATTTTCCAGTTACATGTAGAGAGAGTTTTCAACATTCCTTTTTATAAGATTTCCAATTTCAAAATTTTCTCCCTCCCTCCCCTCCTTCCCCCTCCTCTAGACAGCAGGTAATCTGATATAGGTTATATATATATATATATATATATATATATATATATATATATATATATATATATAATAACATCAAACGTATTTCTGCATTAGTCATGTTACAAGAGAAGAATCAGAGCAAAAATGAAAAACCTCAAAAAAGAAAAACAACAGCACCAAAACCAAAAGAAATAGTATTGTTCAATGAGTGTCCATACTCCACAGTTCTCTTTTTTTTTTTTTCCTGGATTTGGAGATCCCCTTCCATCATGAGTCCCCTGGAACTCTCCTGTACCATTGCATTGGTGAAAAGAATCTAGTCCATCACAGTTGATCAACACATAATGTTGATGATACTGTGTGCAATGTTCTTCTGGTTCTGCTCATCTCACTCATCATCAGTTCATGCAAGTCCTTCCAGGTTTCTCTGAACTCTTGCTCGTTTCTTTTTTTTTTTTGCTTTTTTGCTTTTTTAAAAAAATAAAAGTATTTTATTATTTTCCAGTTACATGTAGAGATAGCTTTCAGCATTTGTTTACATAAGATTTCCAATTTCAAATTTTTCTCCCTTCCTCCCCTCCCTTCCCCCCTCCCCCAGACAGCAGGCAATCCAATATATGTTTTATATACATACATACATACATATATACACACATATACACATACATAACAACATTAAACATATTTCTGCATCAGTCATGCCATAAGAGAAGAATCAGAGCAATAAGGAAAAATCTCAAAATAGAAAAACAACAGCACCAAAAACAAAAGAAAAAGCATGGTTCAATCAGCATCCATATTCCACAGTTCTTTTTTTTTTCTGGATTTGGAGAGCCCCTTCCATCATGAGTCCCCTGAAACTCTCCTGTACCATTGCATTGGTGAGAAGAATCCAGTCCATCACAGTTGATCAATACACAATGTTGATGATACTGTGTATAATGTTCTTCTGGTCATCTTACTTATCATCAGCCCATGCAAGTCACATACCACAACTTGTTCAGCCATTCCCCAGTTGATAGGCAGCCCCTCAATTTCCAATTCCTTGCCACCACAAAAAGAGCAGCTATAAATGTTTTTGTACATGTGGGTCCTTTTCCCTTTTTTATGATCTCTTTGGGAAAAAGACCCAAAAGTGGTATTGCTGGGTCAAAGGGTATGCACAAGGGCAGCTAGGTGGTGCAACGGATAAAGCACCGGCCCTGGATTCAGGAGTGCCTGAGTTCAAATCCGGCCTCAGACACTTAACACTTACTAGCTGTGTGACTCTGGGCAAGTCACTTAACCCCAATTGCCTCACCAAAAAAAAAAAAAAAAAGGGTATGCACAGCTTTATAGCCCTTTGGGCATAGTTCCAAATTGCTCTCCAGAATAGTTGGATCAGTTCACAGCTCCACCAACAATGCATTAGTGTTCCAATTTTTCCACAGCTTCTCCAACATTTATTATTTTCCTTTTTTATCATATTAGCCAATCTGATAGGTGTCAGGTACCTCAGGGTTATTTTAATTTGCATTTCTCTAATCAGTGGTGATTTAGAGCATTTTTTCATATGGAAATAGATAGCTTTGATTTCTTCATCAGAAAACTGTTCATATCCTTTGACCATTTCTCAATTGGGGAATGACTTGGATTCTTATAAATTTGATTTAGTTCCCTTTACATTTTAGAAATAAGGCCTTTATCAGAAGTACTAGCTATAAAAATTGTTTCCCAACTTTTGTATCCCTTTAATTTTGGATGCATTGCTTCTGTTTGTACAAAAACTTTTTAATTTAATGTAATCAAAATCATCCATTTGTGCAAAATTCATTTTTTTTAAAATAGCAGGAAATATAAAATGCAGATCTGGAGCCCAGGGAGAGACATATGATGGGGAATCACCTAAACAGAGATGATAATTGAAGCAGAGGAATAGATAAGAACATCTTGGTCAGTGAGCATAGAACCTTTGAAGACATTAAGATTTAAAGAGCTGGAGAGCAGGTGTCCTATTGGGGAATGGCTAAACAAATTATGGTATTTGTGTGTAATGGAATATCACTATCCTACTCGAAATGATGAAATGGATTATTTCAGAGAAACTGGAGAGAATTTTATGAACTTATGTAGAGCAAAGTGAGCAGAACCAAGAGAACAATTTCTACACTGACTACATTATAGAGAAAAACAACTTCAAAAGACTTTAGAATTCTGATCAACCCAATGATGAATCATGAGTCCAAAAGAATGAAGATGAAGCATGCCTCTCATCTCTTGACAAAGTGGTGAGTTTAAAATGCAAAGAGGCATACATATTCAGACATGGCTAATGTGGGAATTTTTTTGTGTTGGACCATTCAGCTATATATTGCTTTTCGGGTTTGTTTGTGGTTGGTTTGTTTGGGTTTTTTTAAAAACGTGCTTAATGGGAAATCAGAATCCCAAAAGTGATGGTTAACAGTGCCAAATGTGGAAGAGAATTACTTGGTGTCCACGGAGCCGGTGATTCATGGGATGATCCGAGGTGTGAGATTAGCAGGGCGGAAGCAAGAAAGCATCAGAAGATGGTGTCCCTGGGGAAAGTTAGGCTTCAGAAACATACTTGCATCACAAAAACATATTTTCTCAAGCACATAAGTACACACTTTCCCAAGCCATAATACTCACACACACTTTTCCAAAAATATACATATATAGAGTGACCTGTCAGGGACCCTGGATTCAACCTCTAACTCTGCCTCTGACTTAGTATGTGACCTTTGGCAATGACCTTTCCCTTTCTAGATCTCAGTCTTCCCATCTGTAAAACTGAACTAGACACATTCTAATTCCTTTCTGGTCAGCCTCAACCAGTTCCTTCCTTGAGCTCTTGGAACAAAAAAATAAATGGAAAAAAAAAATTAAGCGGTTGGGTGGAAGGCGGGGAAAATGGGGTAGGGAACTTCTCATTGGCCGTGGCTGACGACGCTCGCCCAATCAGCAAGGTGGTAATCTCGGCCTCTCACCCCGCCCCTTACTGGCCCCGTAGTGCTTCATGCTGACGCTAACTAGCCGGTGGGAGTGCCGGTGATGTCCCGGCAGTCCCTCTAAGTACTGTCTACGTCCCATACCTGAAGCCTGGACCAGACAGTGGCCCAGCCTTACGGTGAGCAGCCAAATACAGACCACGAATAGCTGGAACACTATTCTGGAAATTGAGCCGCTGGGTTGGGTATATACTAAGGTGCACACCCTGAGCCCCCGACCCTGCCCCAAGCCAGAGGCATCCCTCTCACCATCAGGCAGCGGCAGGGCCCAAACTCCAGCCTCAGGACTGTCCCAGCCCCCAACACCTGCTTCAGGTGCAGCCTCCCCCTAGGCCTCACACCTCCAACTCCAAACCCTTTCCTGGCTCCTAGATCCAGCTCATCCCTGGTGGTCTAGTCAGGACATTAATCTGAAAAGGAACCTAGATTCCAGTCCCAGTTATTTACTGACTGTGTGACCATGGGCAAGCCAACTTCTTCCCAATGGGCTTTACTACAGACATCCCAACCTAACTATTAGCTCCTAGGTCCAGCCCACCAGATCTGACTCAGGCCCAGACACCAAAGTTGCCCCTTGGGCCTCTCTAGCTGTGTGAACCTTGAAATTCTGGGAAGGTTGATCCTCAGGAACAGCAGATGTACTTTCTTCCTCAACCCCTTTCCATTTTCTCCCTCCTCCTGGCTGACAAAAATAATCACCCTTTGTCCTGAGATTACAAGTCCTAGCCAAAAATGCCTCTCCCCCAGGTTTCTCCCCATATTAGCTTCCCAGTTCACTCCCCAAATTTACCCTCTAGATGTTTGCCCTAAGGTTCTTCCTCAGTGTCACTTCCAATGTCACCTCCCTCTTCAGCTCCCCCTTCAGTATTCCCCAGGGCTTTTACTCCCATAGGCAGTATTCCCACATGGGTGGCTCAGGGCTGAACAAGCCTTCTCTCTCTCCCTCCCTTCTCCCTGTCTCCACCCAACTGGACACAAAGTCCTCCCTCCTCTGTTCTGTGCCTGTCCCTGCCTGCCTGCCTGGAGCATCTGAGCTTGTTCCCTCAGTATCCAGGGCAGGTAACCCAGTCTCTTCACCCCACAAAGAGAACAGAGTAGGGAAGGGTGACAGGTTTTCAGCATAATCTCTCTTCACCCAGAAGGCCCTTGGGTAACCCGCCCCCATCCTGGAAGCCAAGCAGGTGCCCCTTTTGAATTGCTTCTAGGGCAACAGGTGAGAACTCAGATTCCTTTCACTGTCCCCGTGTGGCTGGAGCCAGCCATGCACAACCTTCAGGTTTTGGCCAAGCGATGGTGGGAGCATCGAGTCCGGCCTGATGGCCCACACACAGACCAGCTGGCTGCTCAAAAGGTCAGTCCACATGCCCAGAGCTACAAGAAGAGACTGGTCATGGTGGACCTGATTTGCATCCTTCTGGGTAAGTCTGTTGGACCACAGCTAAAGGCTGAAGTTCAAGGTCAGGGTCACAGGCATAAGTCAAGGAGGGGGTAGGTCTTTCCTTCAGGGAAAAGGGTGGAATGTAACATGAGTAGCTTTATTCAAGGCTTGGGGGGGGGGGCGGGTCTCAGAATTGCACTCAATTGCCCCTATTCCTCCCTCTCCGCTTCTGTGCCCTCCCAAGGCTGCATGCCATACCTGGAACACGGGTAGACCCGTGTGTAGGTAAAGGGCAGCTCACAGGTCTGGAGGATGAGTGAGCAAGAAGAGTAACCTGTGATCTGGCCTACTTCTACCCCCAAGCCCTACTCCAGATCATGTTTAGTGTAGGAGAGCAGAGAACACTGTATTTGGAGTCAGAGAATATGGGTTTATGAGTCCTGCTATTTACTAGGTGCATGGTCTTGGGGAAGTCATTGCTTCCTCTGGACCTCAGTTTTGCAATTTATAAAGTGAGGAGATCAGACTAAATGGTTTCTAAGAGCTCTGATGGTTCTAAATCCTGTGGTCTCATTAATGATTCCTTGCCCCAATTCTTTCCTCCACTTCCACTGACCAGGAGAGTACACCCTTCCTTGGGAGGGTGCAGAGCAACCCAGTGACTTACCCTAAGTGGAACTCCATGCCCACAGCCCCACACCTAAGTTGGCAAGGATTCTATCAGGGGAAGAAGCAGGATCCAGTCACCTTAATGTCCAATTCAAGTTTTCCACCCATGTGCCAGATCCTGACACAAATGTTTCTGAGCTGGTGACCCTCTGGGGGAGGTCAACATGTGTTAGAAACAAGGGACTCCAGGACAGCCTGAGACCCCTTCCCCAACCCCATACCAGTTATACCTGTCTCATGAAGAACCCATACCTTGACACTATTACTGAGCCACTCTTTCCATGAGAAGAAAAGCAGATGCCCCCACCCCTGTTTGGATGCTCTCAGTCTCACACATTCCCCCAGGACCAGGAGGGGAACACAGGCCAGGTTCCCCTCCCATTCCACTTTCAGAGGGCAGAAGAACCACAGCCAAAGAAGTGACCACATTCTCAGCACTTCCAGCCAGGGTTTGGGTCACTGAGGCCCCCTTGTGTAAGGCTTTCTCTGATGTTATGTCATAAGCAAGGAGAACCTGAGAGCTGTCTTTTCAGGAAGGTCATGAAAGGATTGGAGGTTTGGGTTTCTTCCATGCCTCTCCCTCCCCTGAATGTTAGCTGCTCCAGGCCGTCATCCTGCATGATGGTTTGGGGGATCACTTGGAATACTGTCCTCTTCCTAGTCTCCATCCCCTTCTTCTTGTGTGAGACAAATATGGTGGAACCCGTCCATGTTGGTTTCTTCTGCAATGACAGTAGCATCAGCTACCCACTAAAAGTTCCGTCCATTGGCAAAATCACCCTCGTCTGCACCAGCCTTTTCATCTCCATCAGCTTGGTAAGTACAGAAGGGAGAAGGGGTGCTCCCTGAGCAAGGCCTTTCTATAGGCCTTGGTTTTATCATCTGTAAAAGGTGGGGGTTGAACAAGATTATTGCTAAGGTGCCTTCCAGCTAGTCAACTCTCCTACCCTCTAGCTCAGATATTCTATGCATATCTATGGACCCAGTCCCAGAAAATGAAATATACAACATCAAGTCCCACCTTCCCCCTCCTCAAAGGGCTATCACACTGATGAATCTAGAGTCAAAATCTCACTTCCAATTCTGGCTAGCTGTCATCTTGGGCAAGCCATTTAATCCCTGTAAGCCTCAGTTTCCTCATCTGTAAAATGGGGAAGATACTATCATTTCCCCTTTTCTATTTCAATTTAAGGTTGATGAAGCACTCTCTTCTTCACCCCATGAAGCAGGTCATAGTAGTAATGACCCCTAAGGGTTGTTGTAAAGATCAAATGAGATAATGTCCACAAGAAGTTTTGAAAGTACTTTATAAAAGTCAGCAACTATTACTCTCTTTCTGTAGAAAGAATTCCCAACTTTCTGGACTTAAGAGCCAGAAAGATCTGAGTTTGAATCCTGCCTCAGACACTTAGTAGATAAAGCAGGAAGGATGATGACACCGCCCAGAGGAGTGAGGATCAACAGAGATCCTTAAAATGCTACAAAGATGCTTGTTCTTATGATTCAGAAAATCTACCCTTTTCTAGCAACATGAGAGATCCTGCCCTTGGTTTTTTGCCCAGTAAATACCAGAAGCCTGCCATTTTCTAGGTCAGTGAGGAAAGTTCTGTATTTTCCCACAGATCAGAAATCCTACCTTGGGGAAGGGGCTCGCAGAGGAAATCTGGCCTTCACTCCCCCACTCCCGGCAAGGAGGGAGCAGGATGGCAGTTTTTTGCCCTTCCCGCAAATGGAATCAGAGGGCCAATCATACACATAGATGATGCTGGGGAAAGTGTATAATTAAACTAACCTGTTGATTGCAACTCCTCTGACTCCCATCCTTGATTCAAGTGGACCCAGACTAGCTTTCCAACATAGAGGGGGAGACTCTTGCAAAACTGTCAGAAGGCTGGGGAGGACATTGGGTCTCCTGGGGCAAAGTGGGTAATGGGTTCAGATGCTGCCACAGATCTCACTGGGAGAGCTACAGTGGTTTTACTACCAGCAGTTGGCCTCACCAGTGCTAGAGAGCAGCACCTACAGGATCATGCTCTATAGGGAGCTGAGCGCCTTCCTCTTCGGAGCTGCTATGAATCAGTCCTTCACCAGTATTGTCAAGATTTTCACAGGCCGTCTCCGCCCCAACTTCCTGGCTGTGTGCCGCCCAAACTGGGCCCACCTGAAATGCATCCATGGCTATGTCACCCACTATAACTGCACTGGGGCCCCGGCTGCAGTATCTATGGCTCGGTAAGGGAAACTGCCTTCTGGTGTGGGAAAGAGTGGAGAGGAATCTGTAGGGGGTCATATGGGGCATCAGGTTATGATGGAAAAGGTACCAGCCAGGAAGTCAGGAGACCTAGATTCGAGTCTCAATTCATCCAGCCGGTGGTTGATTCTGGTTCTGCCAACGTTCTGTGTTCACTCCCATCTTCCATGGTTGTCCTCGATGTGCCATGGCTGTCTTCTTGTTCTGATCGAGGATCATAGGCATTCTCCAGTTCTGTGATTTGTTTTGGGGAGGGAGGATGTTTGGGGGTGCCTGTGCCAAAGGCCACTGCAGAAAGCCCTGCAGCCTGGAATCCTCTAGAGCATACATCCAGTGGAGGGGCAGCTTCTCCATGAGCTGCCCCTCTCACTTACCACTGCAGGAAATCCTTCTTTTCTGGCCAGGCTGCCTTCTCTGCATACTGTGTGATCTATCTGCTGGTGAGTATCTGTGGAAGGAAGGAGGGGAGGAGGCTGTGGGTCTGCACAGAATCCAAAGATGACTCCATTGTGCTCCCAAGAGGGGCTGTGGAGCTGGGCACGGCATGGCACAACCCAAACAGAACTGGCATTTGTCACCCAGGCAGTCTTTGTCTGGGAAGCCAAGCAGCCGTGCCAGGCCACGTGAGAGTAACAAGACAGGCAAGACATCAGAATCAGGCCCTCTGGGAGGGCCTCTCACTGTCCCCCTGCCCTCCAGATCTACCTGCAGGCTCGTCTGATTTGGGAGTGGTCCAGATGGCTCAGGTTCATACTCCAAATCATCCTTGTGCCCTTGTCATTGTTGGTGGGTTACTTGAGAATTCATGATTATTGGCAACATCTTTCGGATATATTCGTTGGCTTCCTACAGGGGCTGATCACAGCCTTCTGGGTGGTAGGTCCCACCCGTGGGGGAGATGGGAGACACTAGGGTACCCAGAATAGTCGTATGGGGATCCTAGTATAGGAAAAAGGATGACCTGACAGGGACTTGGAAGCTTGATGTATGACCTTGGGCAAACTGCTTCCCCTCTCTGGATCTAAATACCACCCCCCCACCCCCACCCCTGGAATGGAGATTGTGGAGTAGGGTGAGGAGTGGGAAAGCACTGGGGGCAGGTGGCGGGCAGGGACTTTTCCCCACTCACAGCTCTGAGAGGGAGGGATGTGGGATCCCAGATGCCAGAGGTAAAGCTGGGGTAGAGAGCAAGCTGCCTCCGTACACCCTCCCACAGGCCTTCTTTATCTCAGAAATGTTTCCTTCCAAGAAGAGTTTGCCTCCAGTCTCTCCCTCCTCCGTGGAGAACCAGGATTTGAGTGAACAGACTAGCTGCTAATCTTGGTGTCCCTCCAACCCACAGCAGGCCACCAGCCATGGGAAGCTTGGTGTTCTCCCACCAGGGCCACCAAACACATCCTGTTGCTCTCTCTTCTTCCTATCTCCTGAGCACATGAAGTACTGCTGGAAGATCATGGCTCAACAGGTCCAGAGCCTACTCTTTTAACACAACCTGAAGATGCCAAGTGACTAGGAGGAATATAGACAACGGGAAATCCCACCTTCACCGGCTTGGACGATACTCAGCTAGCAAACTGTACAAGAAGCTACCCATTATGGTTGGGGAATCCTAGCCTTCTTCATACTATTTTAACAGAAAGCTGGCCCTTCCCAGGTGGGCTTAAAACAAGAAATCTCACCCTAGATGGGCACCCTTTTCTTGCCTTCTCTCCATGGTAAGGGGGAATGTGTCCAAGAACTTATGGATCATCACTCAGAAAGGATAGGGCATCCTCCCTCTCAGTCCTTAGCCTTGAGGCCTCTTGATGTCCCTCTATCGTGTGACATGTATACATTGTTTTAAAATAAACGGTTCAGTCAGTGGTTCAGGGTGAGACACTATTCCAAAGGACCTAGGAACTATAGATAGCTCATGAGGGAGGGAGTGCCATGGTGAGAAGCTGTAAGCTGGAAATAAGGAAACCAGCATTCCCACTAAGTCACTGTGTGATATTAGCTAAGTCCCTTGCCCTCTCTGGGTCTCAGTTTCCCTATCTGTAAAGTGGGGATGAGAGAGCTGGATAAGATGATCTCTAATGACCTTCTAAGTAAGCCCTAGGGACACAGTGAGACGGGTGGGAGATCCAAGGCTGTGTTCTTGGCCCCTCTCCTGGCACAGTCAGTCCAAAAGGAAAGTAAATTTCCTGACCTCAGTGACCTAGGGTCACACATGAGCCCTCCCCGACTCAGGACTGGGCTGGGGAAAAACAGCACCAAGGCCCAGCTCAGGGAGAGAACTAATCAGGCTGGAGCTTCTGGACTAGACAGGATTTGCAGTATTTGGGGGAGGGGGGAGCGGAGAATGGGGAAGAAGGTAGAGTCTTGGCATGTGTGGGACTCCATGGGGGAGCCCCTAGCCTGGGAGAAACCACGTAGAGGCGTGCAGGCCTCTATGTCCGTGGGACTCCTGGCGAAATGTACTGGGCCCATCCCCCCACCCCCACTCCATTGGCCAGGGAGCAGCCCAGACACTCCGCTAAAGAGTGGGAGAAAGGTTAGCGTGAATTCTAATACTCTCCAACTGGAGCATGAGCCTCCAACATTGGTGCCTCTGATCCTCTCTGAAGCTTGGGTCCCCGTAAACTCTGGCACCCCACCACTCTGACGCACCGCTCCCCGCACAAACACACCGGAATCCTTTACCCTCAAACCGATCTCCATGGCTCTGATTCCCCAAACTCAAACACCCTGAAGCTCTGATCCTCCCAAACCAACCCTTTCACAGACCCTCACCTGTAAATCGAAGGGGTGGGCGTAAAGGAGATAAGCTCCAAGGTACCTTTCTGCTCCAAATCTACACTCCCCAAGATTTCTCCCCCGCGCCCCCCCCCCCATTACACACCCCAAATCAAGCCACTCTAACCACCTTTTCCCAGGATCTCTGGTCCAGGAGCCTCGGGAAAGGAGAACAAATTCCAGGGGTCTGTCTCCCCCTTCCCCAGAAAGGGGAAGGACAGAGTCCAGATGGACGGAATTGAGAGGCAGCCCCGCCTCGAGACTGAGCTTAGGAGCCAGCGTGAAGGAGGGGGCTCCAAGGTCAAGTTCAGGGTTCCCAGCTAGACCAGTCTCTGTTGAGTTGGTCTGAGTTAGCCCAGGGTGGGGGAGGAGTCGGACTCAGAAATGGTCACTCCTCCTTGCGCACTGGGGAAGGGAGGCAGTCGCAGTGCGCAGGGCGGCGCCCCCATACGGACCCACGGGGAGTCGCACGTGGCCACGGCCGCGGCCCCCGCCCTTGAGGTTGCAGGTGTAGCGAAATAGAACGCGCACGCGCCTTGGGAGAATTTTAGCTGGGCGGAATCGTGGGAAGTCAGTGAGCCGGCTCAGCAGGGAGGGAGGGAGGGGGCGGGGGCGAAAGCAAGTGACGTGCATGGTGACGCTAAGCTGCGCGAGGGGACATATAAGGGGCGTCCCGGCTGGAGAGACACACTCAACGCGCGCCTACCCCTCCCCAGGAGTGCGAAGACTGGAGCGCGCGCGCGCCCCCCCCGCGGCCACCATGCGCGAGATCGTGCACCTGCAGGCGGGCCAGTGCGGCAACCAGATCGGAGCCAAGGTGGGGGCAGGCCTCACTCCCTTCCAAGCGGCGCCTGCGCAGATCGGGGTGCCTGGGGAGGGCCTGGGGCCCCGGGGTGGGGGGGTAGGGGATGGAGAGAGGTACAGAACTTCCCCCCATGCATCCCAGAAAGTCCTATAAAAGGAAACTGAGGCAGTATTGTTCTCCTCCACGGGGGAGCTCAGGAGGCCTAATAAAGAAGGGGGAAGGGTACCGGGAGCTGCCTGGGGGAGGGAGGGTGTCGCCGGGAGGAGAGAAGTAAATGGGCTGGGGGACAGCACCCTGCATGAGGTGGGGGAGGGGAACATCGCAGTCTGTGCCCCTGCAGCAGTGGCCACGGTGTCCTGGGGAAGAACAGGGCTCGGGCTTTACACTAGTGGGCCCGGGCTGCACAGCTGGTTCTTTCTGGCCCTAGCGGACCTGGCGGATATAAATAGACCCGCCCTTGTTCTCTGCGCCAACACCCTCTCCCACCCAGCGCACACACAGACCCCGTTGTTGGGTCCAGGCAGCCGAGTCAGCCGTGCCCGAGGAAGCCCCGGGGTGAGGGGTTTGCCAGAAGGAACCAGCTGGGGCAGCCCGCCCTGCTTTCTCCACCTACTCTCTCCATCTCTGTGTCTCGCTGACCCCTTCCTCCCTTCTCAGCGCCCCTCGCCCCTCTCCGTGCCTGCTCCTCCCGTAGATTGTCATTCTCTCGCGGCTTTTTCTTGCTCCCCATCCCTAGTATCACTGATTCTCCCTCCTTTCTCTCTTCACCTTGTACGATAGGTGACTGAGGCCCTAATTATATGTTGGGGGTGTTGTGGGGGGGATGGGGGTGCGGCGGCGGTGGTTCTCTCAGGATCCTTCTTCCCTGAAGAGAGGCCCCACCCTCTTCATGATTTTCCTTGCCCTAGTTCTGGGAAGTGATCAGTGATGAGCACGGCATTGACCCCACTGGCACTTACCATGGGGATAGCGACCTGCAGCTGGAAAGAATCAATGTTTACTACAATGAGGCCTCAGGTGAGCCAATCTAACCTATGGTCTGTGTCCCCAGGAGGGTGGTCCAGTCACCTGGGTCTATGATGGGAACTGGCATGGGGGAGGGGGGAGCTAGGGAATGGAAGCAGGGTGGATGAATGAGCTCCCAGCTTTGACAGATCTCTTTCCTCAGGAGGGAAATATGTTCCCCGAGCAATACTGGTGGACCTGGAACCAGGTACCATGGACTCGGTCCGTTCTGGCCCCTTTGGGCAAATCTTCCGGCCAGACAACTTTGTCTTTGGTGAGTCACAGAGAGACAGATACAAGAATGTTGTTATTATTTTGCTTACAAAGACCCAAACAGCCACATTTCTCTCCCAAGAAGTAGCCTTTTCTTTCTTGGGTGCTAGGTTCCCAGGCTTTCCTTCTCTGTTCTCTCCCATGTTCTAGTGCTTCATTCTTAGCAGAAGAATTCAGGGGATCTCCCCAAACAGTACAACCCGGGAGTCCTACCTCCCAACTGCCCCTTCCTTCCACAACTGCTTAAGTAAGGAGTTGCTAGTCCAAAAACACAGGCTACTTACTTTAGGGGTCCCAGCTCCCACCTCTTCCTGTGACTAAGGACCTCCCTTGTTCATTGCAGGCCAGTCTGGGGCTGGAAACAACTGGGCCAAAGGTCACTACACCGAGGGTGCTGAGTTAGTGGACTCGGTCCTGGATGTAGTTCGGAAGGAGGCAGAGAGCTGTGACTGCCTACAGGGCTTCCAGCTGACCCACTCGCTAGGTGGGGGCACAGGTTCAGGCATGGGCACCCTACTGATCAGCAAGATCCGTGAAGAGTACCCAGACCGTATCATGAACACATTCAGCGTGGTACCATCTCCCAAAGTGTCAGACACCGTGGTGGAGCCCTACAATGCCACCCTCTCAGTTCACCAGCTAGTAGAGAACACAGATGAGACCTACTGCATTGACAACGAGGCCCTCTATGACATCTGTTTCCGTACCCTCAAGCTCACCACACCCACCTACGGGGACCTCAACCACCTGGTGTCTGCCACAATGAGCGGAGTCACCACCTGCCTCCGTTTCCCTGGCCAGCTTAATGCTGACCTTCGAAAGCTTGCAGTCAACATGGTCCCCTTCCCCCGTCTCCACTTCTTCATGCCCGGCTTTGCCCCACTCACCAGCCGAGGGAGCCAGCAGTACAGGGCATTGACGGTCCCCGAGCTCACTCAGCAGATGTTTGATGCCAAGAACATGATGGCGGCTTGTGACCCCCGACATGGGCGCTACCTGACAGTGGCTGCTGTCTTCCGTGGACGCATGTCCATGAAGGAGGTAGACGAGCAGATGCTGAACGTGCAGAACAAAAATAGCAGCTACTTTGTGGAATGGATCCCTAACAATGTCAAGACAGCAGTGTGCGACATTCCACCCCGGGGTCTCAAGATGGCAGCCACCTTCATTGGCAACAGCACTGCCATCCAGGAGCTCTTCAAGCGGATCTCCGAGCAGTTCACGGCCATGTTCCGCCGGAAGGCCTTCCTGCACTGGTACACGGGTGAGGGGATGGATGAGATGGAGTTCACTGAGGCCGAAAGCAATATGAATGACCTGGTCTCAGAGTACCAGCAATACCAAGATGCCACGGCAGAAGAAGGGGAATTTGAGGAGGAAGCTGAGGAAGAAGAAGTGGCCTAGAGTGCTTCCCAGTGGGTCTGCCTACAACACAGACCCCACATTACCCTCCCCATTTGTGACCCTACATTACCGTCATTCTTGTCTGACACTACTTCCCCTGAATTCTGCCTTGACTCTGTGTTCCCTCAATTTCTCTGCTCTTCACATCACTTCATATTGTCCTCTGACCCCACCAAACCTTTATACCCTTGAATTCTCTTACTCTGTCTGCCTGATTTGTCTTCAACCCCATCCACATCCAGTTTCTCTGATCCCACGCAATCCGTTGTTACCCCAAATTCCCTGACACCTCCCCCTGATTTTTCTTCAACTTCTCTGACCTTGTATCTCCCTCAGCTTCTATGATTCTCCCTAAACTTTGGCTTTCCTGTTCTCTCTCTCTGAAAATACTACTGAAAGGGGGGATATGGAAGAGAAAGGGATTTAGACCTTCTAGAAACTTTAGAGATGACAAACCCTTCATTAAAAGGGGCCTTGAGTCCTATACATAGTGACTAGAACCCCAGGTCCTTCAGTGTCTCCCCTCTTCCAAATAAATTCCTTCCTTCCCCAAATAACTCCACCCTATGCTATGTTGGGCATGTTTTCATTTTTCCAAAGGAGCATGTACTAACTCCCACCGTAGCCTAGTGTTGTGATTTGGATGGAGCTGCTGGGGAGGGGGAGGGGCTCAAGCAAATGTCCCTAAACATTTACACAATAAAATCATGATGACACACTTGTGTGGAGAAGTCTTACTTTGGATGGAGGTGCAGGCTTCAGAGGAGGCTGCTGTAGGGGAAAAGGATTGTAGGACCCTTGGGTGGTGAAGTAGCCCCTTCCCCCATTGTCCATAGAAGTCTGTGCCTGTCCCCCAACCCGTATCTGGGACCTGGCACTTGTGCCCAGCCAACAGCTGGGCTAGAGAGCATGACCTGCCCCACCCTGCTCAAAATAGCCCTAGGCCGTGAGCCTGGTCACCTGACACCAACCTCCCTCAGGAGGGAGGCAGAGCTGAAAAGGGCAGAAGCCCAGAGAAGGAATATGGGACCCACCATTTAACAGTGAAGGACCCCAGGTTTGTGAGAGCAGAGATAGCACAGACACTCATAGCACTTGGCTTCATACACTCCCGTTAGCCACCTGTCTTTAGAACCAAATCCTAGTTATTGGATTATCTATGTCCTGGTTTTCAAGGCTGGAAAGTATCCCAGAATTTATCTTGTCCAGGCTCCAAATTTTACTGAGATGAAGAAACTTGCTTATGATTACACAGGTAGTCAGCAACAGAACCAAAGTTCAAGTTCAGGTCTCTGCTTCCTAATACTACTGATGCCACACTTTAAAAAAGCAAAATCTGTGCCTTTGTTTGACAGTATGAGGATTGAGAATTCAGAATAATGGATACATTGGCAGTGGAGGAAGACTTTGGCAAATCCATGGAATTATGTTTGTATTCTGTGATTTTTAAAATCTAATTTGGGGGGCAGCTAGGTGGCACAGTGGATAGAGCACCAGCCCTGGATTCAGGAGGACCTGAATTCAAATCTGACCTCAGACACTTGACACTTGCTAGCTATGTGACCCTGGGCAAGTCACTTAACCCTCATTGCCCTGCCCCCCCCCAAAAAAATCTAATGTGTGTTTGCCTTGTGTCATGCTTTCTCAGTTTTCACAATTCCCTACCTGTTCCTAAAGCTAATAGCTTGTTAGAGAAAAGAGGATGGGGGGGGGCAGCTAAGTGGCCCAATGGATAAAGCACTGGCCCTGGATTCAGGAGGACCTGAGTTCAAAGCTGGCATCAGACAGTTGACACTTACTGTGTAGATTCTGGATAAATCACTTAGCCCTCATTGCCCCAGAAGAGAGAGAAAGAAGAAGAAAAAGAAGATCGTGGGTTTTAGAACTTGAAGGGACCTTATAAAGGTCATCTACTCCACCAACTTGTACCTTGGTTTTCCCCACTGGCTAATGATTTGCATTTTCATGCCAGAGAACCAGACAGGGATGTGAGCAAATGACTTTAACTAAACAATTCACTTTGAAAATGAGCAAACAGATGCACACTTGGGTATATGTATACATGTGACTATATGTATGCCTGCATGCATATGTACACACATATACATATACATGTGTGTATACTTTTGTAGACTCCAGATCAAACTGAATGTGGATTATCTGGGGGTATTCCATCTTCCCTGAAAAGATTTTTTTTTCTAGAATTTGTAGTTATTTTATTAACATAGAGGCCAACATCAAATGAAAAATAATAAACACACAGATATAACTCACAAAAATAGCCATGAGGTTATAGGAATGTGTTGGGTGGGCTTGTTTTTTGTACAAAGTTTCTCAAAAAGTGATAGCTTTGATGATACTGCTACTCATTCATTTCCCATTATAATCTGTTCCCACCACTACCTACCCCTGCTAAGCTAATTAAAAGAAAAGACAAAATAAAGCTTTTCATACATTGCATGGTCCAGCAAAACAAATTCCAAGTGGCATGCCTCAACTTCATTCTTTTGGTTTATCTTTGTGTTAATCACTGTTTTAAAAGTTTTTCAAAGTTGTTTATCACTTGGGGGGCAGTTAGGTGGCACAGTGGATAAAGCACCGGCCATGGATTCAGAGGGACCTGAGTTCAAATTTGACCTCAGACACTTGACACTAGCTGTGTGACCCTGGCCAAGTCACTTAACCCTCATTGCCCCACAAAACAACAAAAATACAAAAAAAAAAGAGGTGGTGATGCCCAGGAGTTTAGAGCAGGGCTTCTTGAACTTTGGGAGCAGCTAGGTGGCACAATGGATAAAGCACTGGCCCTGGATTCAGGAGCACCTGAATTCAAATCCAGCCTCAAACACTTGACATGCTAGCTGTGTGACCCTGGGCAAGTCACTTAACCCTCATTGCCCTGCACCAAAAAAAAAAAAAAAGTTGTTTATCACTAAAATAGTGTTTTGGGAATATATTTTCCTAGTTCTTGCTCACTTTAGTCTGCATCAGTTCATAACAGTCTTCCAAGTTTCCTCTAAACTTGTCCATTTTGTCACTTCTTAAGGCACAATAATGTTCCATGACATCAATATACCACAATTCGTTTAGCTATATCCAATAGAAGGGCACCTCCTTAGTTTCTAGTTTTTGGCTAGGACTAAAAGAGCTGCTGCTGTGTGCATGTGTGTGTGTGTGTGTGTGTGTGCGCGCGCACGCGCGCACACACGAGCACTCGCACGCAGGCATGCATGCATGAGCATGTGAGCATGCACATGTATGCACACATGTCTAACATGGGTCATTTTCCTTTCTTTGATTAGACTTTTCCCTGAATGAATTTTCTTAGATAAATGAATTAATTAATTTAAAAGCATCTATTAGGGGGGCAGATAGGTGGCGCAGTAGATAAAGCACCAGCCCTGGATTCAGGAGGACCTGAGTTCAAATCTGGCCTCAGCCACTAGACACTTACTAGCTGTGTGACCCTGGGCAAGTCACTTAACCCTCATTGCCTCACAAAAAAAAAAATTTAAAAAGCATCTATTAGGAGTTTAAAATATGTCAGGCACTGTTCTAAGAGCTGGTTACAAATACATAAAGTGAGACTGTCAGTATCTTGGAGGAGTTTATATTCTAATGGGGGAAGACAATACATCTAGGGATATAGGGGAATATTGACTAGAGAAAGGAGTTTTGGTGTGGAAAGTTGCAGGGATTGTGATTGGAGCCATGGAGGAGTTCAGTACTATGCCCAAAGCACCAGTGGTATTCATTTGATTTTCACTCAGAACAAGGACTGGAAAGTATATGGGGAGGGGCAGCTAGATGGCACAGTGGATAAAGCATCGGCCCTGGATTCAGGAGGACTTGAGTTCAAATCCAGCCTCAGACACTTGACACTTACTAGCTGTGTGACCCTGGACAAGTCACTTAACCTTCATTGTGTCAAGATAATGGAATATGATAGATGAGATTTGGCAGATACTCAGGAGCCCACCTGAGTGGATTACTGGCTGATTTGACTGGATTAGTAGTTGACTAGATTCTAAGCACATCTGGCTGGTACTTGAGAATACTTAAGAAAGCATGGTTCTCGGAATCTAAAATAAACTTTGAACTTCCGGCCCAATCAACCAACCAGCTTGAAGAACCTCCCCATTCTGGGAGGGGACAGGAAGGAGGAAAGGGGAGCCTTCGCAAGGAGCGCTGTCTTTTTGGTTCCTGACTTGGTGGTGAGGGCAAAGAATGACGGAGAGGAACTGAGGAAAGATAGGATTGTGAGGTTGTAGGAATTCTGTTCTCAATCTTTCTCTTTCTATATTTCAATAAACCCTTAAAAATCTAAACTCCTTTCATCAGTGATTTTAGTCAGTTTCCCCCAAAACTGGGGGAACAGATTAGAACCCACATTTAGAATTTTAAATTACACAGTTGCCCCCCCAAAAAAAAAAGAAAAAAGAAAAAGAAAGTATATGGGAAGCCTGTCCTGGCCTGTTTGTTAGGGCAAACAGCAAGATGGTTATGGTGTGGGGCAGCTAGGTGGCGCAGTGGATAGAGCACCAGCCCTGGAGTCAGGAGTACCTGAGTTCAAATCCGGCCTCAGACACTTAACACTTACTAGCTGTGTGACCCTGGGCAAGTCACTTAACCCCAATTGCCTCACTAAAAAAAAAAAAAAAAGATGGCTATGGTGGATGTCTTGATGGGATATGAAGCCTCTTACTAGAGACAGTGAGTGAGACAATCTTGTGCTCATTCAGTTGTCAGTCAACACAAGTCAAACCCAGGGAAGGGTTCCCCAAAGTGAGTGGATTCACTCAAAGAAGGAACAAGCTTAAGGATCTAAATGGATCTAGTTGAGCAGGTGCAGAGTTCTCCTTCCATCCCCCAATCTCTTCTTGATGTTCCCACCAGCCAAGTCCCAAGCATGCTTCCCATAAGGACCTGTCTCTCCATCTAGTCCCCACCTTTGCTCTCTCAGAGACTCTGGACTCAGCTCCACTCCCATCTCTCTAGGGCAACATAATTTGTACATAGTTCAGCTGGAGTAAATCCAGTGTTGTCAGGCACCTGCAGCTCCAGGAGCATGAACCTGGTCTTGGGATATGTCTGTGTTCACAGCTGCCTGCTTTCCTGACAAACCAGTGTCCCTAGTGTCAGAAGTGTGGTGCTATGTGCATGTCCACTCATTGTTTCTCCCCATGAGGAACAGGAAATGGTGGGAAGGTATGTATTTATTTGTGTCTCTCTAAGTACCTCATTCTGTGTCCTGTCTTCCCTTCCCCCCCCCCCCCCCCCCCCCCCCCCGCCACTATACAACTCAGACTCCCCCTAGTGGTTTTCCTCTACCTGGACAGTGAGGTGACCGAAGAGCCAGTGGGAGGAGGGACAGAGAGATAGGGCTAGAGAGATGGAGGGACAAAGCAGGGTGAGAAAGGGAGGGAAGGTAGGAGAGTCTCAGCAAGTTACAAACCACTTCCAGTCAGTTAGAGGAGTTCATCTAGCAGGTGCTCAACTTTGCCCAAAGGGTATAGATGTGATACTAACTTCTGGCTACTTTGGCTCTGATCTGGACCCAGAAACAACTCCTCAGCCCCACTTCCTCATGGGGGAGACTAGGAGGCAGCGTGCCTGGGTTCTGCAAAGCTGTCAAGGGAGGGGAGAGCTGCCTCCGGGGACGTCACCCAGCAGACTTCCTCTCTAAGCCACACAGGAAGAAGAAAGGGCCCAGCACCCTGCACCCCTGGCCCATTGCCTCAGCACAGGCCCCACCACTAGGGACCCCCAGGAAGCTTGTCCTGGCCACACTGTGCTGCACCCATTCAGCAGGGGGACCATGGGATCCGGTATCAAGTAAGGCCCAGGCATCTCCCCATATCCCTTAAATATAGCGGAGGGTAAAGACTTGAACTGAGAGAGCCCTTCTGTGTTGGGGGGGGGGAACAGGGGAGGCGAATGAACAGATCTCATGATGGGGAGCAGAGTGAGCTGGCTTCAGCCTTAAAGAAGAACAGTTCTAAAACCACCTCAGAACCTTCCTCTGCAGCCTCCATCATCTCTGGTCCCCTTCAGCCTTTGGGTCTGTCTCTATAGGCCTCTTTCTCTCTGCTCGTCTGAGTTTCTGTGTATCTCTCTAGCTCCCTGTCCCTCCTTCCCTTCATGTTTCTCTCTGTGTCCCTCTTTTTGTGTTTATGTCTTTCTCTGCTTCCATCTCTACCTCTCCCTCCTTCCCCACTTCCATAGGCTCTTCGATGACCAGAGGGGATGGATGATGCGGGTAAGAGAATCAAGGTGTCTTGTGCCTTCCCAGAAATACAGTGCAGTCAGTGAGAGATTCTGTGCGAGGACAGAAAAAGGCACAAAAACAGAGAGAAGACACAGAGAGATCCAGGGACATGCACCAACCAATCAATCAATCAACAAGCATTTATTGAGTACTTACTAGGTATGCCAGGCATCTGTTAGGCCCTGGTATACAGAGAGAAAAACAAAACTGTCCCTACCCTCAAGGAGTTTAGATTAAAAAAGGGAGACAGTGCACATGTGTATCTGTTTATACAAAATAGATTCAAGGAGGGGGAGAGAGGCCCAACAGCTTAGATGATCCAGGAAGGGCTTCATGCAAAAGAGGACATGAGCTGAGTCTAGAAGGAAATTGGGCACTCCAGGAGATAAAGGTGGGTAGAAAGGAAATTCCAGGCATGTAGGACAACCAAGGCAAAGGTGTGGAGACGAGAGATGGAACATCAAGTATGAGGAACAAGAAGACTGAGCAGAGGGGAGTAATGTGTAAGAAGACTGGAAAGGTACCTTGGGCCAGTTTGTAAAGGGCTTTAAATGTCAAACCTCCATCCTCAGGATTTTTTTTTAAGTGAGGCAATTGGGGTTAAGTGACTTGCCCAGGGTCACACAGCTAGTAAGTGTTAAGTGTCTGAGGCCGCATTTGAACTCAGGTACTCCTGACTCCAGGGCTGGTGCTCTATCCACTGCGCCACCTAGCTGCCCCAATCCTCAGGATTTTAAGGAGAATGTGGAATTTATAGAGGATTCATGTTGGCAGGTTTGTGAAGGTTGAATTGAAATGAAGAGATACTTGAGGCACAGGTAGTCAGCAACAGAACCAAGGTTCAAGTTCAGGTCTCTGTCTCCTAATACTACTGATGCCACACTTTAAAAAAGCAAAATCTGTGCCTTTGTTTGACAGTATGAGGATTGAGAATTCAGAATGGAAACCAGCAGGGAAGGCCACTGAAATAGCCAGGTGAGGCATAATGAAGGGTCTGAACTTGGGAGGGGGCTGTGTGATTAGAGGGAGACAGAGAAATAGACCCCGACACAGAAACAGAGTCAAGGATTAGAAATTTAGAGCTGAAAGATCATCCAGCTCACTCTCCTCACTTTGCAGATGAAGAAACTAAGGTCCCAGCATTTAAATCCTTACTATTTACAAAACACATTTGCTACTTAATTCTGTGTCCTTGCTCACTTTGCTTTCTATACATGGAAGCTCCTTGCTCTCTCTCCCTCTTTACCCAGTGACCTTCTCAATGAACCTTTCCTGATTCTCCTTGTTAATAATTATTTTTCACCTTGGTTTGCATTTCAGTCCTTTGTACCTCCAGTCTTTAATGCACTTATCAAGTATTATTTCTACTGTCATTATTTGTATGTGAATCCTATCTTCCTACTAGCTCTTAAGCTCTAGGACAGTAGGGGTTATGTGTTATTTAAACTTGTTGTTGATCACCCATAGCTGTACATGGTGCTTTGTATAAAGTACACAATTAAGAAATGTTTTAGGGCAGCAGCTAGGTGGCGCAGTGGATAAAGCATCTGCCATGGATTCAGGACGACCTGAGTTCAAATATGACCTCAGACACTTGACACATACTAGCTGTGTGACCCTGGCCAAGTCACTTAACTCTCATTGCCCTGCCCCCCTCCCCCAAAAAAAGATAATATAAGAAATGTTTTATGGATTCATTTTTTTTAATTGCCCAGGTTATATTAGTAGTGAGTCAAAAAGCTCATACAAAAATACTTCAAAGTTTTTAAAGAGATTTACACCTTATCTCATTTAATCCTCATAACAACCCTGGAAGGTACATACCATTATTAATCCCCATTTTACAGATAATAATAATGGGTAACATTTATTTTTTTGGAGGGGCGGGGCAATGAGGGTTAAGTGACTTGCCCAGGGTCACACAACTAATAAGTGTCAAGTTTCTGAGGTTGGATTTGAACTCAGGTCCCCCTGAATCCAGGGCCGGTGCTTTATCCACAGCGCCACCTGGCTGCTTCAATAGGTAACATTTCTATAGCGATTACTATTTGCCCCACACTGGCCTAAGCACTTTACAATAGTTATGTCATTTGATCCTCATGACAACTCTTCTAAGTAGTTGGTTTTTGAAGCTGCTATTGTCTTCACTTTACAGATGGGGAAACAGAGGCAAACAGGGACTGTGATTTGCCTAGGGTCACAGAGCTAGTGTTTGAGGCTGGATTTGAACTTGGGTCTTTCTGACTCCAGCAGATGAACGAACACACACACACACACACACACATACCCACCCTGAGTTGTGGGAGCCTTAGCCCTCCCCACCCCTCTTTGTTTCCAGGGAGGATCCCAAGAGCACGTTTGCTTGGTTCTTTGAGGCTGCCTATCCCACCTCTCTGCAAGAAGGTAAGTTGAAGGAGTTCCATCCAGTCTAGTAGGGTCAAGATTAGGGTAGGAAAAAAGGGGTATAGATGGTGAGGCCCTTGAGCTGAGGCTGAGGGTGGCAGCAGGGAGGGCTGGGTTGTTTGAGAGGCCTTAAGCTCACTAACCAGCTGTCCCCACAGCACCCCCCATCTTGCGTCAATTCCCTAAGGATTTCTGTGATCAGGTATGTGCCCATCCCTTCCCTCCTCCATAGGGGCCCCAACCAAAGAGAGGGATGGGGGAGGGGTGATAGAACCCGTATGTCCAGGCCCTGATCGGGAGGATGTCGAACCCCCATGCCCCAAACCCTGACCCGGGCCAAGTTGCCCTGACTCTGTTTCCATCCCTAGGAATTAATGCAAACGGTACCCAAATTCTGTTTCCCTTTCGACTTGGAGAGGTGAGGAGAAAGAGATGGAGAAAGACACACACAGAGAGAAGGGAACATTGGGACACTGCCATGCAGACAGACAGAGATACAGGCATAGAGGGAAACAGCAGGACAAAGGGACACTGAGGCTGGGAGGGAAAGAGAGGCTGGGGGATGGGGTGAATTTGTATTCTGCTGTGGGGGAGTGAGTCTGGCAGCCAGCATGAGGTGGGCGGAAGCACTGAGCAGCTTTTCTTCCCTCCCTACATTCACCAGGGCAGGCCTCAGTCTAGCTGCCCAGCACTTCACCTTTGTCCTAACCGACTTGGCTGGGAGCAGGAGATTTGGCTTCTGCCGCCTGGGGACCAGTGCCAGGAGCTGCCTCTGCATACTCAGGTTGGAATGGGTGGTGATGAGGGGTGGGCCGGGGGCCAGCAAGCCTGGGTTGTCCCTCGTTCTGTCACGGATTAGCTGTGCAGCATGGGCAAGCTCCCTTTTCCTGAGACCCATCTGTCAAAAGCTAGGGGGTGGAGGGGAGCATGCCCAGATGACATACTCTCTAAGGTTCCTTCCAGGTCAGATGTTCTATTCTAGCCCTGCCACCCAGGGGCTGGGATGGAAGGGGGGTGGGATCCTGCTCCACCTGAGAGCCAGCTGCCCCTTTTCCCCTCAGTGACCTGCCCTGGTTTGAGGTTTTCTACAAACTGCTCAACAGTGTCGGGGACCTGCTAGCCCAGGATCAGGTGAGGCCCCTTCCCTCTGCCCCCTCCTTTCCCTGCTTGTCCCCTGGGTCCCTGAGCCCTCCCGCCTCCATTCACAGGTCTCTGAGGCTGAAGAGCTTCTCTCTACCCTGTATCTGCACCCAGTTCCTGGGCCAAAGGCCCCTTTGGGCCTGTCCCTTGTAAGTACTCCCTTCTGGAACACCTGGGTCTTCACTACTAAAGCGTTCCAAATGGGGGAGGAAAACCTGGTAACTATCTTCTCACACTGGACTGGAAAAGCACACTGACCCTACTTTTCATTCCTACTTCTTCAATTTGGATCCTTGGGACCAGCAGGAGGGCAAGCTGAAAACTACCAGTCACCCCAGTCCCCTACCTCCTGCACCTGGGACCAACCAACTGGTGAATAGGGCAAGGGCTAGGGTAGGAACCAGAGTCTGGGGAGCATCTGGGAAACTGCAAAGAATAGAGGGGACCTTGGGTAGGATCCAATTGCAAAACAGGTCAGGAAAGTCCAGTGGGGATCTAGTAGATGTCAAAAGAGGAACTAGTAAGGAATCAAAGTAGGGATTAACTATCTTACCTTTAGTAGAAGTGGTGGGATCTATAGAGGCATTTTGATGCAAATCTAATGGCATTACTTAGGGAAACTCCAGGGACCTGGTGTGCATCTTTCAGAAGTTGGTGTAGAAAGCCAATAGAGATGGAGTAGATGGGCTCTGGTTAGTTTGGAGGGGGCTGGGGGTGGGGGAGATCTGATAAGCAAGACCAGGTGTAATCAAGAAGGGAGTGGTGAGAAAATTATGGGGAGGCGGAATTCCTTTGCCTATCTGGAAGTCTAGAAGCAGTCTGATCTGAAACCTTGATATTCCTCCCCACCCTCAGCTCTCCTGCTTCATCGCTCCAGATTCTGCTTGCCTGCCCTCCATCCCAGAAAACGTGAGTAGACATCCAACCAGGGAACAAGACCACGATGGGCAGGGGGAGACAGGAGCTTGGGCTGACCAGAGACAAAGGCTTCAGGCCCAGCTGGCACTGCTGTCCCCTGTCTATCCATCTGCCCACAGAGGAACCTGACAGAGCTGGTGGTGGCTGTGGCTCCAGAGAACATCGTAGGCCTCTACAGCTCTCTGCTCAGTGAGCGTAGAGTTCTGCTCACTGCCAGCAAACTCAGCACAGTAAGGCCAGGCTCCATTCTGTCCTGAGCAGGCTTGAAGATGGGAGGAACAGAGACTAGGGCACTGGGATGTTAAGGACCAGAGGAACAGGGATGAGAATTCAGGGGCTAAGAGAATTCAGGAATGGTGACAGTGGTTCTAAGGTACCCCAGTCTCTAGGGTAAGAGGAGTGAAGATGAGGATGATGGTGGGAAAGGGAATCAAAGGACAGATTACTGGAGACCAGTGGGAACCTCTGGCCTAGAGGGAAAGGCCCAGGAGCTAAGGGTGGAGGGATAAAGAGGATCTCTGAATGAGGAGTGTGAACAAGGGTGCTTGTACCAAGGGTCTAGGAAGAGGGACAGATATGAAGGGAAGGGACATCTATGGATGGGAAATTAACTGGGCATAAGGAGCTGGAGGGTTAGGGAGTGAATGCAGGGTCCAGACACACTGGAGAAAAGGACTGGAGGGCCATGGGAGTCCTCCGGGATGGGGAGCCTGTTTGCTTGGACCCTGGGCCCTTAACTACTTCCTCTCTTTGGATCTCCATCCTTCCCAGTTGACAGCCTGTATCCATGCATCCTGTGGCTTGCTGTACCCTATGCATTGGGAACACGTACTCATCCCCACACTACCCCCTCACTTGCTGGACTACTGCTGGTGAGGAATCAAGCGGGCTGTGGAGGCAGGCAGGCCCTGAGCATGGTGGCCTGGAGCTAGCTCTTTCCTTTCCCTTCCCTGAGTCATTGTCCCTCTGCCTGCAGTGCCCCTATGCCTTACCTCATCGGTGTCCACACCAGCCTCATTGAGGTGAGTGAAGTTGGGACACAAAGAAACAGTTGGCCCCCTTAGACCCTAAAACCAGAGGGCAACCTGACTCTCTCCCCTCAGAGGGTGCGGGACAAGGCCCTGGAGGATGTGGTCATCCTGAATGTGGACACAAACACCTTGGAGTCACCATTCCAGGATGAGGAGACACTCCCCCCAGATGTGGTCAGTCCTTATCTACCTTGTGATCTCCTTCCAGGCTCCCTGTCTCTCTTAAACAACCATTTCTCATCTAGTCTCTTATCCCACTCCAAGCCTGTCTGAGCAGGCAGTAAGGTAAGCATAGATCCGCTCCTCCCATAGATGATCACGAAGGAAAACACTCCCAGAGACCCTATCTTCTTGATCTCCCCTCAAGCACCTAGAAAACAAAGCACTATCTGAATTGTTGAAATAGACCAGGAGTCAGGAGACCTGAATTCTTGTCCCTCTTGGCTCTGATCTCTAAGTGTGACCTTGTTTGTCCACACCCTAGACCTCAATTTCCCCTTCTGTAAGATATAGAGGATGGATTTTGATGAGGGAAGTATGATGTGGTGAACAGAGCACTAGTCAGGGAATATTACTTCAAATCTTGATTTTGCTGTTCACTACCCTGGGTGACCGTGGGCACCTCTCAACTTCTTAAGAAGTTTCCTCATATGCAAAAAGAGGGTGTTGTATTGGATGATCTCTATCATTTGTCCTTTACAACTCCAGTTTGGCATTCTAGGCTCCATGTTCTGAAGTCTCCCCCCATTCTGGATAAACGAGCTCCCTACCTAAAGACCCTTTACTTAGTCTCCAGAAGCATCATGATCATGTTGTGGGGGCTGAGCCCCTCATGCATCTGCTGGGGAGGGGAAAGCTGTTCCCTCTCAGGTGCCCTCATTCTATTTCTCCCCGGACCAGGTGTCTCTCCTGAAACTAAGGCTAAGAAAGGAAGCTTTGGCTGCGGGTGATGGCATATCTCAACTCTTCCTGAAGGCCCAAGCTGCACTCTTTGGTGGCTACAGAGATGCGCTGATTTACAGTCCCGTGAGCAGAGATCCAGATGCCCCAGGCACTGGGGGGTTGGGGAGAAGGGATTAGACCACTGGGGTTTGGGGAGCAGAACTGAGCCCCTGAAGCCTCTGGGATATGGGCATGGGTACAAACAGAAAAGGATTCTTGGGTTCTATAAACTAGGTGGTGGGGATGGGATGGAATCAAAGGTTAGTCCTCTGTGGCTGGGGTGGTAGGCAAGAAGGTGAATGTATGAAGATGGGGGAGGCATCTTAGGATGCAATGGCCCTCCAGGGACAGCCCGTGAAGTTCAGCAAGGAGTCTTTCCTGGCTCAGAAGCCAGGACCTGTACAGGCCTTCAGACAAAGTGCCATCCATCTCCAACTCTTCAAACAGGTATCTCCAAGCCAAAGGAGTAGGTAGGGGCGGGGGAGGGGGACAGGGTGGGGAATGGTGCTCAGGTTCCAGGGCAGGATATAACCTGCCTGTCTCCCCCCCCCCCCCCCAGTTCATTGACGAGCGCCTGGAGAGGCTGAATTCTGGTGAAGGCTTCTCAGACCTATTTGAGCAGGAGATCACTAGCAATGAGCTGGGCTCAGGTGAGACTTTAAGCTCCCTGCCTCTGACAGGGGGTGGGGAGGGAGGTATAGGGAAGCTAGGCCATGGCTAAAGTCTCTTTCTCCCCCAAACCAGGAAGCCTTCGATCCTATCAGCTCTGGGCAGACAATCTGAAAGTAAGAGCAGTTCCCAACCAGGCCTCAGCTCTCAATCCTCTTCTTATCAGTTCCCTCTCTTCCCCCTTCCCCACCACCCCCAACAAGCTGCTCCCGTATCTATCCCCAGAAAGGTGGAGGAGCCCTCTTGCATTCTGTGAAGGCCAAAACTCAGCCAGCCGTGAGGAACATGTACCGATCCGTAAGCACCATCCAGGCAGGAGATGGGGGTGGGGCAGCAAAGACCATAGTGGCATGCCAAGCTGAGAAGGGGTGGGGGTGGAGGTGGGGGCAGAGAATCTTGGGAAGGGTAGAGCTTGCAGCTAGGGCTCAGGGGCTGGGAGGGCCCCCGGGAGCCCAAGCTAGGGAGGAGGAGGTGGGGCAATCTGCTCACATTCCTGCTAACTAGTTTCAAAGCTGGTTTGAGTAGTGAAAGTGTTTCCACAGAGGAAATGTACCAAATTTTAAAACTGTCCTGGCCTATGAAGTGTTACATTCTTACACCCTCTAAATTTTGGTGCTTGGGGCCTTTCCCATCCAGCCCTAGACAGAATGGCTCAATGAGCAGTATTGGTTTGAGAAGCACAAAGACCCTGGGCAAGTAACTTCACTAGGTTTCCTCGCCTGTAAAATGGAGGCTAATACCAATAAACTTACCTCCCCCTGCCGTGAGCATAGCAGACTTTTTAAAGGACTTTGTAAATGTTGGATACTATTTGAGAATCTCCTACCATCTCTCATGAACTTTTTTTCCCATTCCCAGGCCAAGGTTGGGCTCAAGGGAGTGCAAAATCGGTTGAGGTCCAAGGTAAGACAGAGAGGGACTGACTGGAGATCCTGGAAGTGGGGTTAGGAGGGGATTTGGGGCTTATCGGCCTCCCTTCCCCCACCCCAGGATAGTGACCCCTTGCTGCAGAGGGGGGGTTCTCTTCGGGTTCCAGCCCCTGACAACCGCTCAGAACGTCTTCAACACCGTCTGCCCATCACACACCACTTTGGTCAGGTAAGGGGCACCTGATTACCCCTACATGTACCAAATTACTACCTGGATACATGAGCAAAACCCAAGACCCACTTTGTACCCTACAGAAAAGTCTAGAAAATGCTAATCTCTCCCATATGTCCCTTCTAGTCCAGGCCCCTACGTCCCCGTCCCCAGAGGTCCCAATCCCGACCAGAGGAGGATGAGATGCCTGTGGGAGAAGAACAAAGGTAGGTTGGATTCCTCTGGGGCTGGGATTCTGGATTTGGGACTTGAAGTTGAGTCTTCTCTCCCTCCTCTCTCAGGGATTCCCTCTCTGGGCCCAAGGATCCCTGGGGACTAGAAGACTTGGACAGCAGCTTTCTGGGCTCAGGAGAACTGGACCTGCTTGGGGAGATCCTCGACAATCTAAGCATTGGGATGTCTGAGCCTGGAGAATCCCCTGGTATCCACCCCAGCCACAGCCTGGACAGCTGCCGAGTGAATGAGGGCAGCTGTTTCAGCTTGGTGAGTCTGCTTTTAGAGCCTCCAGCTGCCTCAACTAAGGGGTTCTCCCAAAGATGAGGGAGGGGTGGCACTGATGCCATGAGCTCTATCAGGTCTCTGGGCCACCTTCCTTCCCCAAATTTCTGGATGGTTTTCTGCCCCCATACAATAATGCATCTCCTAACTATAAGAGACTTTACAGGTCATTTAGCTTAACCAGAATCCTCTGATTTCTACCACTTAGACTCACCTATAAAATGAAATTGGAGTTGTTGATATCTAGAGTCTCTTTCATTTCTAAGTCTGGTCCCCAACTAGTGGTCCCCCAGTTTTTAGCTTAAAGATCTTTAGCGAAGGGGATCTTACTACCTCTCCAGGCTGCCCAGTCCATGGTAGGGAAATGCTGAGAGCTAAGAATTTTTGTTTTATCTCAAGTGCTCCATCGAATCTGCCCAGGAATGCAATTCAACTGATTTTTCTCCACCTTCTCCCCCACCAGATACTCCCAGAGGAAGAGGAAACTTCAAAAGCAGAAGAATTGCTGTCCCCCACAGTCCCTGCTGCAGCTCTTCTCAGTCAGGGGTCAGAAGAACCCAGCACTCCCCAAACCTCTACAGAGACTAGGGTCCCCCAAGTTCGTTCCCTGAATCATCAGCACCTCTTGGCTGAAGAAGAAATTAAAGAGCCAAAGTTGCTGCCCCATGGATCCCTTGCTGTACCTCAATCCTCCCAAGTCTCTGTAGAGCCTGAGACTCCCAACATCTGTGCAGAATGCAGGCCTCCCAGCCCTAGGCCTATTCCCCGGGACACTGGTAGAGGGGCGCCCCCAGACCTCAGAGAGGGGGTTTCTATTCAGCCCAGGGTGGCTCAGCTCAAAAAGCGGTTTGAGGGTTAGGGGAAATTCCTCTGGCCCTGTCAAGCTAAGAAAAGAAATCCAAATATTAATATGGGTTTCTTCCCAATCCCATACAATACCAATTTCACTTATAGAATCAAGCTCCACCGGCCTTGAAGTCCCCTCCACTGCAATAAAGCTGTTTGTCCAGTGCCAGTGGCCTCTATCCTCACTCCTGGAGGAGGCAGAATTGTTCTATATACATGCCAGACTCTTGACAGTTGTCACCCTCCAAACTCCCCAGCCAGACTGAGTTAGCCACCCCTGACATGCTGGAATCACTGAATGAGAGGTCTGGAGATCTGGGTGTGTAGCTGATAAGATGTTCAGTTGCATCTGACTGGCAAAAATAGTGGCTTTCCATTTCCTTCTTCAGCTCATTTTACAGATGAGGAAACTGAGGCAAACTGGTTAAGTGACTAGCCTAGGATCACAGAGCTAGTGTCTGAGGCCAGATTTGAACTCAAGAAAATTAGTCTTCCTGATGCCAGGCCGGTGGCACACCAACACCCCCCCCTCCCCCCAACAGCCATCAGATAGATAAACTACTTTTAGATGTGAGAAACCAAGGCCCATTTTCAATCAGCTAGTAACAGACCTGGGAGTCTGAGCCTTACTCCAAATTGAATGGATTAGCATAGTGAGCTAGATTTGGAACCAGGAAGACCTAGGTTCAGATCCTGATTCTGCCAATCAATGGCTAAGCTATGTATGCAACCACAGGCAACAGAATAGCAGAACCTGTCTCCTCGTGTGTAAAATGAATGTTAACACCTCTGGCATCTACTTCACGGGGTTGTGGTTAGGCTTAATAGAGATCATGTAGGTTAAGCATTTTGCAGACTTTAAAAGCACCAGAGAAATGGCAACCACTATTTCCATCTAGCAATGGGACCCCTCCCCCAAGGGTCTCAGTTTTAAGTGGGGGCGGTACTGGCTCCGGATTTGGAATCTATGTGCAGCATTAAACCCTAGTCACTAAACCTCAGGGGGATTTGTTTAGCCTTCATTAGTAAAGGAATCAGGGTTTAGAGCACAAAGGGATCTTAGCAATCGGGCAAGCTAAAGTGTACCATCACCCCACCGTTACCCCAGGGCATCAGCCCCACACCCCAACCACTACTCGATAAAATACCGGGTTTGACCTTAAGACCATCTTTATAAAAAACACAAATCAAGCAGCCCCTCCCCAGGACAATTCTAGGGAATTGGAGGTAGTGGCTCAGGAAAAGGGGAGGAGGAAATTTCAGAGAAAAGGGGGTGGGGGGGAGGATTTCCAGTAGGAGCGGAAGCCTTTTCCAAGCACCTCCTTTTCAGTTCAAATACCTATTATTATTCACTGGGAGGGGAAGATTAGACCTGAGAGAGTTAAGTGGCCTCCGGGAGGGTGGAATGTTAGTCAAATGACCAGGGGAGGGGAAAGGGGTGATCGGTTTCGGCACTCGCCAAAGTCTCAGCCCCTGGGGGCCCAAACCTTTTGTACCCGCCCTAATCCCAGCAGGACACCCAGCCCCACGCCTTGTTCTTCGAGTCCTGGGGACCTGGGGCTGCCACAGCCGCATGGGACAACTGAAAGGCAAGGAAACCTGGGTTGAAAGGCAGGAGCAGGCCATTGGGGAAGAGGGCCAGGTGGCCAACGCAGTTCGAGTCAGGAGAAGCAGAAGTAGTAGCCGCCAATCCCAGGCCAATGTCCACAGGCCAAAGTCAAAAGTCTGCAGCAGGCTTGGGGGTGCAGTGAAGATGGCCATGGCCAGCAGCTTAGACAGTGCCCCCCTGCCCAATCCCTGCCAGCCCCTTGCATCTGAGGCCCCCCCTCAGTGTCACTCCAGATGCCCCCTGAAGGGGATATTCAAAGTGGTTGAGTGCCCAGTGTCAGACAGGTCCAAAACTGCCAATGGGGTTTGGGGTCACGTGTGGGAAGAGGAGGGATGCGGTGCTCAGATGAGCCGCTCCTCAGGGGGAAGCTTCAAGTTGGGGGGCGGTGGAGCCCGGGCACCCACCTGCTCTTCACTGCTGGGCCGGTAGGTGCCCTCTGTCTGGCGTTTCTCCCGAAGCTTCCGACCCAGCAGGACCAGTGCCACTACCAGGAGGAGGATACCCAGGACTGAGAACACAGTGATGATGGCAGTAACTGCACCCTGGGACTGGGGGGAAGGAGGGGAGTCATCCATTGAGAAGGCAAGCGTGGATCTTCCCTCATCCCCCTCCCCACACATCAGCATACACCAGTACAGACCAGCACACACCTGTACACACCAGCACACATCCTCCACTTGCCACACATGGAGCTTCTACATAATAGCACTGAACAATTTGAGCAGCCAGGGATCATCAAGTCCCACCCACCCCCATTCTACTTTACAGATGGGGAGATAGAGGCCAAAAGAGAATTTGGGCCAAGATCGTAGAGTGATTAAAATCCAACACTCCGGCCTCCCCTCATCATACTTGATTACTACAGAAATCATCCCCTCTGCCCCAAACTCACCAGGGCCCCACTGGGTGGTGGTGTTGTGGAAGGGATGGTAGTGTAGCTTTCATTCCGGGTGTGGACAATCTCTATGGGAGAGAGGGGAGCAAGGGGGTAAAGAATGGATTCCTGAAGTCACAGAACTAACACCACCACAGCCCCTCTCCCACTCCACCCTCAGGCCATATCAACCCCAGGTTGTGGGCGTGGCCTTTATTACTTAGACCAGGAGTGCCTGACTCACCAAAGTCTCCCCCCCCTCCCCAAGGCTCCCGAAACTGGTAGAATTATTTGAGCCACTCCTCAAGAAGGCTCCAGCTGGCCTAGGATCCCAGAATACCTGTGTCCAGTTCATGAACAGAAACTAGATTTCCCCCAGTTTCCTTGGCTCTTGTCGCCCTTCAAGCTCCACCTCCTTTCCTCCAAGGGACTTTGCCCGGATACAGTATGGGTCAGAGAACCCAGGAAGCCAAAATCTAATCCAACCCCTGACACTCTTCCCCAAAGCCTGCCAGTCTATTCCCCTAGATCTGAATACTTCCCCCCTCCCAACCCCCAGGTACCCTGGCATCCTGCCCTACCTGCTCTCGGAACATAAGTTCTAAAATTTTTCCCAGGAGGGGATCCAAATGTCCTGGTTTCCAGCTGGTTTCTCCAACCTAAAACTATCCCTTCTTGGGAACCCTGGCTAGAATTACCTCCCTGCTACTCAGGCGTCTGGAGTAGACCCCCCCACACCCCCCAGCTTATATTTACACACACCCGGCACAACCAAACAAAAGATCTATGTCCCTGGTCTCCAGCTCTAACCATTTATCCCAAAAGGTATCCTCAATGGAACCCTACCTCTAAAAGTTCCCTTCCTCACAGAGCTCCTGTCCCTCGACTCTGACTAGGAATACAGAACCCAGGCACCACCACCCGCTGTTACTTACTATGGGCCAAGGTGAGCCGGGGGTTCAACAACTGCAGGCTCAGTGCCAAGCACAGGCCCAGGCCAGGGCTGCTCGCCATGGGCCCCTGGGGAACAGAACCAGGCCCGTGCCTCAGCTGACCTGGCTCCTGCTCCCAAACTGCAGGACCTCCAGTGGCTACTGCATCTCGGGCTACTGTGAAGGGGAAAGGAGAGGGGAAGAAAGGAGAGCCCAAGGCACCAGAGGGAAGGGGAAGGGGAGGGGACCAACCCAGAATCCCTGCAGGGCAGGTGCCCCCAACCCAGAAGGAACTCAGGAGTCCTGCCTCCCAGCTCCCGCCTCCCAGCTCCCCCACTAGCTCTTCCCAGCCTGGAATTAAAGATTAACCTGGCTTGGCCCGGAAGAAGGTCTGGGGTCGAGGAAGGAAACTGAAGGAAGGAAAGAGTTGGGCTGAGCTGCCCCACCCCCTACCTGGCGCCAGCTTTCAACTCTGGTCCTCAGTTTGGCAGTTGATCCTTCTGTCCCTCAGTCGTCTCAGGCCAGCTCCACCCGTTCACGTGACCCGGAAAGTTTAGTCACTCACCTGGGAGGGGGTGGGTACTTCCTGTCTGTGCACCTGAGCCCCAGGTAAGTGGGCGGGGCTAAGCTGGGCACACCTGTAACAGAAGACACACACCTGTAAGGTGGAATGACTGCATTGGGGTATATACCCCTATAATAGAGGATATACTATAATGGGAAATATACCTGTTAAGGAGACATAACCACTGGGGGGAGCACACATCTGTAATGGGACATACATCTATAGGGGAAATCATGCCTGTAGCAGGAGGATATATACCTGTTAGAGAACTTGCACCTGTAGTGGGGGAATTAAACCCAAGGGGGGCGGGACACATTTGTAATAAAAAACATGTAAGAATACCTTTTGGGGAGACATAGAGTAGTATTGGAAGAATATACACTTTTAGTGGGGTAAAAACATAATGGGGGCACAGTTAGGCATCACAGTAGATAAAGCACTGGCCTTGGGTTCAGGAGGATCTGAGTTCAAATCCAGCCTCAGACACTGGACACTTACTAGCTGTGTGACCCTGGGCAAGTCACTTAACCCTCATTGCCCTGAAACCCCCCCAAAAAAAACATAATGAGGGACACAGTAATGTAACTTAATGGGTAGACACTTGGTAAGGGGACATACTTTAAATGGAGAGATAAATTTTTAGGAAAGACACATTTTTGTTTTTGTTTTGGGGTTTTTTTTGGTGAGGCAATTGGGCTTAAGTGACTTGCCTAGAGTCACACAGCTAGTAAGTGTTAAGTGTCTGAAGTCAAATTTGAACTCAGGTCCTCCTGACTTCAGGGCTGGTGCTCTGTCCACTGCACCACCTAGCTGCCCAAGACACATTTGTAATAGGGGATGTACCTGTTGGTAAGGACAAACCCATAAAGGGGGCCCAAAACTATTGTAGGAGTCACATCTTTTAAAGGGACCCCTACTGGAGAAATATACACCTTTTGGGAAATCATACACCTGTAATGGAGGAAGCAAAAGCCATTATTGGGGGTAATCCTATCCTATTAAGGAGGTATAAGGGGCAGCTAGGTGGTGCAGTAGACAAAATGCCTAACCTGGAGTCAGGAAGACATCATCCTGAGTCCAAATCTGGTTTCAGACACTAACCAGCTGCATGACCCTGGGAAAGTCACTTAACCTCATTTGCCTCGGTTTCCTCATCTGTAAAATGAGCTGGAGAAGGAAATACAAACCAGTATCTTTGCCAAGAAAACCCTCAAAAAGAGGTCATGAAGAGTCAGATATGACTTTAAAATGACTCTAAAGGAGAGGGAAAACATGAAGAAGATCATGCTTGTAATGGTAACATTGTTGTTGCTGTTTGTCCTTTACCCTCAAAGGACCATGACAGATGTCATGACTTGCAGTGAATTGCATTTAAGTGAGAAAGGGATGTGAAAAGTCACCAGCCTCACTTTCTCCTCCAGAGCTATTTGGGTCCAGTGGCAAGATACTCAGAATGACTGCAGATGGTTCCATGTGTTTAAGACAACTGGGGTTAAGTGATTTGCCCAGGACCACACAGCTAGTAAGTGTCTGAAGTCGAGATTTGAACTCAGGTCCTCCCAGGTTCAGGGCCATTGCTCTATCCACTGTGCCACCTAGCTGCCCCAATGGGAACATACTTACTTGTTGGGGAAAACACCTAAAATAAGGGACAGACTTGTTAAGAGGGGCTGCATACCTGTTGGGGAAGAACCACCTGTTATGAGAGATATAGTGTTTTTTTTGTTTGTTTTTGTTTTGCAGGGCAATGGGGGTTAAGTGACTTGCCCAGGGTCACACAGCTAGTAAATGTCAAGTGTCTGTGGTCAGATTTGAACTCAGGTACTCCTGAATCCAGGGCCAGTGCTTTATCCACTGTGCCACCTAGCTGCCCCGAGATGTAGTTTTAACAAGTGGAAGACACACATGTGTAATGTAAATGAAACATCTTGGCAACAGAACATCTGTAAAGGGGTACACACCTATATGGGGAAATGTAAGCAAGATTTATCTAACTGAGGAGTCACCAAATTCCACCAGTACTAGGAAATCACCAAGGCAACTACTGGAATAGTTAATGGATAATGATAAAAGGGAAGGGGAAATGCCTCAGCCACACTTGGAAGGAAGGAGAAATTAACTAGAAACACTCTGGCTTGGAAATATGTCTTCACAGGGGAACACCTAGATAGAGCTGCACCTATATGTGGCACATTGGATCATAAATTCATAGATTGATGAACAGAGCTTAAAGGAAGCTCTGAACTCATCTACTCCAAGTCCTTGTTTTACAGATAAGGAAACTCAGGCCCAGAGAGGTTAAAATGACTTGCCAGAGGTTACACAGGCAATGGCAAGGATGGGATTTGGACCCAGGTACCTTAACCCCCAATCCAGCACTCATTCCATGATAGCACATCGCCTCTCAGTCTGTATGGGGGTACACACACACTGGCATTCTAAAACTATCTGAACTGAGTTGCCTTAAGGTCTACATAGCCCTTCTTCTCTCCTCTATTAGCCATTTCTAACTGGATGTCCTATAGACATCTTCAACCCAACAAGTATAAAACTGAGGGGCAGGTAGGTGGCACAGTGGTTAAAACACCGGCCCTGGATTCAGGAGTACCTGAGTTCAAATCCAGCCTCAGACACTTAACACTTACTAGCTGTGTGACCCTGGGAAAGTCACTTAACCCCATTGCCTCACTTTAAAAAAAAAGTGAATGTTCTATTAAAAAAAAAAGTGAATGTTCTAATCTTTTGGGGGCAGCTAGGTCGCGCAGTGGATTAAGCACCAGCCCTGGATTCAGGAGGACCTGAGTTCAAATCCAGCCTCAGACACTTGACACTTACTAGCTGTGTGACCCTGGGCAAGTCACTTAACCCCCATTGCCCCGCAAAAAAAAAAAAAAAAATGAACTCATTCTCTGTCCTTCCCCAATTTCCCCTCCTCCTAACTTCCCTAATATTGTCAAGAGCACCACCATCTTCTCATCCTTGGAAGCTGGAAACCTACACATCATTCTCAACTCTTCATTCTCACTTCCCATATCCAATTAATTGTTTTTACCTTTGCAATACCTCTCAAATATGCCCCCTTTTCTCCCTCTGATACTGCCACCATTCAGATGCAGGCTTTCATCAACTCACACCTGAACTATGGCAACAGTCCACAGGCTGTTCTCCCTGCTTTCAGTCATTCCTTTCTCAGAACCATCCTCCACTCATTTGTCAAAGTGATCAGATCTGACCATCCCATCCTTCCCACCCCATCAATAAACTCCAGTAGGTCCCTATTACCTCTCTTTCTTTTCATTTTTTTTTTGCAGGGCAATGAGGGTTAAGTGACTTGCCTAGGGTCACACAGCTAGGAAGTGTCAAGTGTCAGAGGCTGGATTTGAACTCAGGTACTCCTGACTTCAGGGCCGGTGCTCTATCCACTTCCCCACCTACCTGCCCCCTGGTCCCTATTACCTCTAAGATCCACTGCTTAGCATTCACAACCTGATCCCTTCCTACCTTTCCAATCTAAACTGGAAAGTTTATTTCCCTAACTCCATGTACTCTTCAGTTCCATGGTGTTGGCCTCCTTGATGTTCCTCAAAAAAAGACACTCCATCTCCACATTCAAGGCATTTTTGCTGGCTGTTTCCCATTCCTGGAGCCTCCCTGCTTCTCTGCCTTACTTCAGTTCTCAGCTAAAGGACCACCTTCTGCAAGAATTCTTTTCTGACCCCCCCCCCTGCCAATCTTGGGGCCTGACAACCCTACCATTTTATTCTGTATACAGCTGGTCTTAACAAAGTTGTTTACAAGATGTCCCCCCAATTAGACTGTGAATTCCTTGAGAACAGCGACAGTCTTGGAAGTGAGATCATGACTCACAGTGAATTGGATTTAAAGTGAGGGAGGGCTGTGCAAGATCACCAACTTCAATCTCCTCTAGAGCCATCCGGGTCCAGCGGCAAGATATATATCAGGACAACTGGAGATGGCCCTGGATGTTTAAGGCAATTAGGATTAAGTGACTTGCCCAGGGTCACACAGCTAGTAAGTGTATGAGGTGAGATTTGAACTCAGGTCCCCCAACTTTAGAGCCAGTGCTCTACCTAGCTGCCACGTTTAATAAATGCTCAGTTCGGGCAGCTAGGTGGTGCAGTGGATAAAGCACTGGCTCTGGATTCAGGAGGACCTGAGTTCAAATCTGGCTTCAGACACTTGACACTTACTAGCTGTGTGACCCTGGGCAAGTCACTTATCCCTCATTGCCCTGCAAAAATAAAATAAATGCTCAGTTATTAATTGACTCTAAACCCGAGGAAATTGTCCAAGGTCCTATTTGTTTTGTGAGAAACTGCTTCATTACCCTAGTTCTCACTGAATCAATTCCTCCTACAGACCCTTACCAAATCTTCCCCAACCAAGTACACCACCCTAGTGGTGGAGATGAAAAACTGCACCGAAAATTCGGGACCCAAAAGATGGATATATTCTTCATTCTGGGAGCTTATATCAGACACGAGATAAACGCGTGTCCCGTATTTTGTAGGGGTGAAGAGAACCTTGGATACGCTCATACCCGGGGCGCCCGGTGTACGTTGTGGGTCACGACCCCTTTAAGGAGCTCCGGAGCCAGGCCGGACCTAATGGTTTAGGCTCGTGCCGACAGCGGGTCAGCGGGAGGAGGCTGAGCTCAGCCTTGGGAACCTAAACCAATGGTGAGCCGGAGAAGGAGCCGTGTCGAGCTTTGATCTTGGGGTTCTCGGCCAGAGCTAAGCCACAAAAAGGCGCGGGCGGGCACATTCTCAGGCGACAAGGCACCTTTTAACAAGACTGGGGGAGGATTAGCGGTTAAATCAGGTTGGGGCCCCGTGACCCTAATCGGTTGAGGGGGATTATCCGACTCTAGACAGCTCCTGGGGCTACTTTCCCTTCCACACAGCAAGTGGAGGGGTTGTTGATTCCCTGGAAGGTGGGAAACTGAGTCACGCAAAGGGAAGAGCACCTGGGACAGCACATGCATCCAGGCACCGGGTTGCTTGCTATATTCTTCCCGCGCCCTCACTTTCTGAGTTTGGAAAGAATCCTGGTGTCCAGTGTCCCCTGTTCTCATTTCTGCTTTCCGATTCCCAAATTGTCCTTTCCACTTCTAGTCTCATGCAAGAAGTCCTGACAGCACTCCCCCAACTCTCCCCGCCCCGCGCCAGCGCTCTCGCTCTCTCTCCTTACAACCCCCATCACTCAGCCATTTCTCTGTTCCTTAGGTGATGAGAAGACCCCAAACCCAGCCATCTTTCCCCTGCCTAGTTCCTCACTTTCCTAGTTTCCTTTACACTGGGATGGAGGGGGATGGGTCCCAGAACCCGGGGTTCTCTCCCTCCCACCCAGCTCCTCACCATCCCCTGCTCGCGGTGACTAGATGATCTCGCGTGCCTCTTCCGGCTCTGAATCTATGATCCTATGATGCCCCGGTGCTGGAGGAATGGAGGACCCAGAACCCAAGAGTTCTAGTCTCTCCGTTCCTCACCACCCCTCACTGTTCTCTCTCAGAATTGGGTCTTGCCCTCTTGTCTCCTCACACTCCCCCCTCCCACGGGACTGAGAGGAGGGGAAGACCCAGAATCCAAGAATCTCAGCTCTATCACCAGCCCCCGCTCTCGTTCCGACTGTATTGGGAGGGAGGACCCAGGAGTCCCTGCCCCCGAGTCCTCCTGATCCCACGCTTTCTGTTACGAGTTACCACCCGGTGGGTGAAGGGGGTGGGGCGGGGCGGTGCAGAAGTCCCATTCCTCACCATCCGCTCCCACGTGGCTAGAGAAGGGAGGGGAGTATCCCAGAACCCAAGAGTGTCGGTTCTCCAGCTCCTCACCATCCCCCCACCCCACCCCCCTCTGCTCCCACGGAGCCAAGGGTAAGGGTAGTGGGGGCGGGGAGGAGGTGCCAGATCTCAGACGGGCGGCGACGACAAGCAGCGAAAGCCTGTCTGCTTGCCTGCCAGCCAAGCTAGCCAGCCTCCTTCCCTGCCTGCCTCCTTCTCCCGGTCGCTCTTCCAGCCCCGGGGCTGTTGTCTGGGCTTTAGCCGAAGGACACGGTTGCTGCTGGGGAGCATTCCTTGCTTCAACCCCAGCCCGGCCCGGCCCAGCCGGGTGCGGGCGGGCTGGGAGGGGGGAAGGGGAGGGGGAGCCTCTAAGCCCCAGCTGAGCCCAGGCCACCCCCTCTCTTTTCCCTCCTTCACTCCATCCCCCTCTCCTCTCCCCCGAGGGCCAGGAGGCCGGACCGGGCAGGGGCATGAGGCAGGTGGCCACTAGGTCAGGTACGGGGTGGTAGCCACGGTGCAGCTATGGCCAGGGCCAGCCCGGGTCGTAGCCCCCCTGCCGGGGACCCCGAGCGCCAGCAGCGCTGGGGCCTCCTTTTCGATGAGCTGGACAGCAACAAGGATGGCCGAGTGGACATTCACGAGCTGCGCCTGGGGCTGGCCCGGCTGGGCGCGAGAACCCCGGACAGCGACGGCCAGGTAGGGTACTCCTGCGGGGGTGGGGGGGCAGGTGGGCAGGTGGGCAAAAGGTCAGTGGTATCCCATTCCCAGTCAGGGAGTGGGCCTACATAGACACCCGTGGGACAGGTCCTCCACCTCCTCCCCCTGCCTGATATCTTCTTCGTGGTACCAGTCTGCCCCAGCAGCACCTGCCAGAGCCTGGAATGACCCCCCCCCTCCACACACACCTGCTGTCCATGCCCAGCCTAGGATCTCCCTGGTGGTGCCTACTTCATTGGAACATTAGCACCAGACAGTGTTCATCAGGATCTGGAGTCATCCCATCTACCTCTTCTTGCTTGGCATGCCCCTGCTGGTACCTCCCAAAGCTGGGAAGACCCTGTGCCCTGTATCACCCCTGGCAGTACTCACTGTGGTGCCCATAAATGCCTCAGCAGTACCTTCCCCCAGCCTGTCATTTCACAAGTGTCTCCTCATGGTTCCCATCAGAGACTGGAATCATCCCAGGCTACCTGCTTGAAGCCTCTTGGGAGATAGGGTCCTCTCCATCACTGCTGTCTCTAACCTCTGATGGAGGCCAGCAGGTCAGGGACAGAACACAAAGTGTGTATGAGTGTTAAGGGATGGAAGGGCTTGGTTCAGACGGTTGGCTCCAGGGGACTTATACAAATATATCTATGAACCAGAGCCCACCAGCACCAACTCAGTGGCAGAGACCCCATCATTGGAGCATTTATTATAGAACTGGAAGGGGCCTCAGAGACATTCTAGTCCAGCCTCTTCATTTTATTGGGACCGCTGGGTGGAGGTCCAGAGAAGAGGTGTAAAGGTTATCCTCATTTTTGAGGGCCTGGGGCTCATCCAAGGTCACATTAGTAATCAATTGCCAATTCTGATAGAATTCGAACCTAGATCTTGACTCCAAATCCAGGGCTGTCCTCACCATAAGGTACTCCCTTTCCAAACTGGGTCAAATGTGGGGGGTGGGGAAGACTGGTTTCCCCTGGGGCATGTAACTCTTCTTAAGGGTCTCTAGAGACCCTAGAATTTAGCCCTTTCCGCTCTTCTCTCTTCCGTAATCAATAGGCCACTTATTGGGAGATAGCTGAGCTGGTCCCATCTAACAAGAACACAGCTCCCTGGGGAAGCTGTGCCCACTTGGTCTTCCCTTCCTTGAGCCTTTTGGTCATGGGACTTAGTGAGCCTGATGCCTGGAATGTAAACACAGAGCTGGTTGGAGATGGGGGTGGGGGTGGGGTGTTGGTCCACCCTGCCTAGCTTGCAGGCAGGCGTGTGTGTGTGTGTGTGTGTGTGTGTGTGTGTGTGTGTTGGGGGGTCCAGTCCTGTCCTCCAGCCTCCTTCCTGCTTAGGAAAGGCTAAGGCAAGGGCCGGATCTCCTAGAGAGTGCATCTCATAAGCTGCACTTCATCCCTGTATAAACTCAGAGAGTGGAAGAGACTAACTCAAGGCCAAACAGCTAGCATCAGGTTGTACAAAAATTGTTATCCCCGATTTGGAGGCCTTGAGACTCATTCAAGGCCACTTGGTAAAAATCCGCAGAGCCAAGATTCAAACTCAGGCCTTTTAACTTGAAATTTTTTCTATTACAACATATTGCTCCTCATTTCTACCCAATTTCCTCAACCTATAAAATGGAAATAGTGAGGCTGTATTACCTACACACCAAGACAAGCACTTTGTAAACCTTAAACTCTCAGAGAAGCGAAAACAATTGTTCTTGTAGCTGAGGCCTCTTTTCTACCTCTGAGAGTGGGCATATAGCTATCCAGAGAGGGCTGGGGGACTTGGACCCCTGGGTCTGGGCCCCCAGGAAATGGAAATGGGAGGCTAGGGTATGCTAATCTTAGTCCTCTTCAATCTCCCCATCCCCCAAGCAGAGTGAGGAGAAGGGTGGTCTGCTGTACCAGCTGATGGCCCAGGTCCCAGAGACATGCTTCTAGTTCTTGAAGGAACAGGATAGAGTGGAGAAAAACCATAGATTCAGAGTAAGAAAACCTGCAATTTGTTCCTGCCATTTGCCACCTAGGTGACCTTGGGCAAGTAATTTCCTCATGAACACTTTTTTTTTTGGTGAGGCAATTGGGGTTAAGTGACTTGCCCAAGGTCACACAACTAGTAAGTTGGCAAGTGTCAGAGGCCAGACTTGAACTCAGGTCCTCCTGTGCCACCTAGCTGCCCCAAGTAATTTCCTCATGGTACACCTGTTTTCTCATCTAAAAGGATTGGGTTGAATGAGATGATCTCTAAGATCCCTTTCATGTCTAAATCCTAATGATTTAAGGACAAGGCAAGAGGGATCCCTCTCTACGTGCCCCATGTTGACTGTTTCCTTCCCCTACAGTCATCCTGACTATCTCCTCCCTCTAACCCCAGGACATTCTACAGGAGGGAGACATAGACCAAGATGGGGGCCTGACCCTTGAGGAATTCACCCGCTACCTGCAGGAGCATGAGAGACGGCTGCTGCTCATGTTCCACAGCCTGGACAGGAACCAGGATGGTGCGGTCAAAACTTGGCTGGGCTGACCTGAAGATTCTAATACAAGGAATTCTCCTCCGCCCTGATCCCTTCTGCCCCAGCCCAAGCTTGAGGGGAGCCCCATTGGTTGGGCTCAGGAGGGAGACAATCCAGGGTGACAGGCCTGGGGGGGAGAAAAGGGGGGGTGGCTTCTTCCTGGTGACTCACAGACTATTTTGAGAACAGCCCTTGGGGCCCCTCCTCCCCTCCTTTCTTTATTCTCTCCCTCCTTTCTCAGAGGTTCCACCTTCTTTTTTGCTTCCTGGGATGCCCCAGGCCCCAGTTCTTGGAGCTCATTAAATCCCACATCCTCCTCAGTCATGACCCATGGCTCCCCTTCAATCCCAGCATGGGAGAAGTGATATGGTGGAGTAGAGAGAACCTAGGGTTTTCCATCGGGAAACTCTGGATTCAAATCTTTTCTCTGCCCTTTCTCACTCCCTAGGTGACCTTGGACAAGTCCTTTCTCTTCCCTGGGCCTAGTTTTCTCATCGTGTAAAATGAGATCAGCTTCCAATGTACCTCTTTATCCCAAATGCTATGGTTTTAGGACTCCATCCTGTCTTGGCTAGTTGCTTCCTATTCAGTCCCAGCCTCTGGTCTCCTAGGTCCTCTCGCTTAGGTTCCCACTTTGATCCCAAGTCCCTGGGGAAAGAGTCCTTCTTCCTACTTTCCTTGGGTGGGGGGGTTCTCTCATCTTTTCCAATTCATCAGTCCCCACTTTCTCCTCACTTAAGATCAAGTGTATTCAACCCATGGAAACCTCTTTCCCCTATTACCCTCCCAGGCCATATAGATGCCTCAGAAATCCAACAGAGCTTCCAAGCCCTGGGCATTTCCATCTCTTTGCAGCAGGCTGAAAAGATTCTGCACAGGTCAGTGTTCTAGGTATCTAGAATCTGTGTCTGCACCCCCACCCCCACCCCACCCCCACCATCCTGAAGTCAAATTTCTCCCCTATCCCACCAAAACTCTTAAACCTGTGTTATCTTTTCCACCTCCACCATCCTGGACCAAGGTGTCTCTACTCCTACTCATACACACATAGCCTGAACCCAGGTGTCTGCCCCCCAAGCACACACACACAGCCTGGACCCAGGTATCTACCCTGCAGCCTGAACCCTGGCATCCACCCCCTCCCCCCAATCCCCAGCCCTCCCTCCCTCGCTCCCTTCCCAGCATGGACCGCGATGGGACAATGACCATTGACTGGCAAGAATGGCGAGACCACTTCCTGCTCCAGCCCCTGGAGAACATGGAAGATGTACTGAAGTTCTGGAAGCACTCAACGGTGCGCTGACTGGGGAAACAGGGTCATGTATCTAGTCACCTAGAAGGAAAGGGTCAAGATCACAACCTGGGATGGGGTATGGGAATAGGGGGAGGCCCAGGATCTGGAAAGTCAGAGGCTCAGGTTCCCAAAGAAAGACAGCCAGGGTCAAACATGGCAGCTAGACCCCAGGGAAGGAACCATTCTGGGTCAGGTTTTCCCTTTCCTCCCTCCCCCCACCTGTCTCCAAGGCTTCTCAGGCCCTAATCCCCTTAGAGGATTTATCATTCTCCTCTGTTTCCTTGGGGCATCAGGAGACAGAGTTCAAAGACACCAGGACTCTAAAGCTGGCAAAACTTCTGGTTAAGGTCCCAGGGTGTAAGGCCCCTTCCTTAGGTCCCTGAAATCTTGGGCAAGGGTGAGGGTAAGGATATCCTTAGTGGGTTTGGATCAAGGGTTAGTGGTTGAGATTTGGCTGGGACTTGATAAAATATGTTAGGGTCCTTTGATTAGGATCTGGTGGGCTAAGGTAGCTTCTGCAAGGCTTAAGTGGGCACCCCTATGTAGTGAGATCTCAGCAGATCCTTGGGTTGGAAGTGCTGGGCAGGACTCCTCAAGTGGGGTCTGCTGGGTAGGAATCTTGAAGTGATGCATCCCATGGGAGAGGAGAATCTCCTTACCAGAGTGATGTACGTCAATTCCTCTTCCTACCCCTGGTCAGGTCCTGGACATAGGTGAATGTCTGACAGTGCCAGACGAGTTCTCAGAACAGGAGAAGCTAACAGGCATGTGGTGGAAACAGCTGGTGGCAGGAGCGGTGGCAGGGGCTGTGTCACGGACAGGCACGGCCCCACTTGACCGGCTAAAGGTTTTCATGCAGGTGAAGGCCAGCACTTCCCTTGTTAAGGCCCATCCTCAGCCAAAGTCACGGAATATCCTTTCTTCTTCTGCCCTAATTCCCCAAGCAGTATGCATGGAGACCTTAGATCCCAATCCCAATTCCTGTGTCTAGAATCTTTTAGAGAGTCTGGACTGGGAGATTTTAAAGTTGGCCCTGCCTTCTTCCCCTTTTCAGGTTCATGCCTCCAAGACCAACCAGCTGAACGTCCTAGGCGGGCTGCGGAGCATGGTCAAAGAGGGTGGCATCCGCTCTCTGTGGCGTGGGAATGGCATCAATGTGCTCAAGATTGCCCCTGAATCTGCCATCAAATTCATGGCATATGAACAGGTGGGTACAGATGCGGGCTAGCATGTGATTGCTGTGAGCAAGGATGTAGTTGGATGGTGAGAATGCGACTGACATGGAGAAGCATGTTATGGGTGTGAGAAAATATGTGGTTGGCATGAGGGAAGAGGTATCTGTTCCCTTGCTTGCTGCCCCTTGGCAGGATATTGTCTCTCCAGGAGCTGGGCAGGGAAAGAAAGAGGGAGGGGCCCTCCAAAGGGATGATTGACACAGATGCCAGAATCCTGACAATCCCCTGTGACCACCTCAGATCAAGTGGGCGATTCGGGGGCAGCAGGAGACGTTGCGGGTGCAGGAACGCTTTGTGGCAGGGTCCCTGGCTGGGGCCACAGCCCAAACCATCATCTATCCCATGGAGGTGAGAGAGGCCAAAGCCAGGGAAAGGACTGGGGTTTTCACTAGGGAAGGCTGCCTTCCCAGGGAGGCACTAACAGCAGGGCACCTCTGACCACAGGCTCCTTGTGAGCTCAGAGCAGCATTGGTGGGGAGGTCTGGGCACCGTCTTCCGTTCTGGAGTCTCTGCCTGGCTATTCAGGAGAGTGACAGCTCCAGCGACGGTTGCCACATAGCAACGGACACTGGGGATAGTTGGTCCCAAGACACCTCTCTTTCAGGTCTTATAGATATTCTTGGGGAACTTCTTGGGGGATAATTTATTTGGGTGTAGTTGTTCTGGGCTTATCTGTTTGAGAAAGTAACTGTGGTAGGCACGGTTATCCCAGAGTCACTTGTTCCAGGGGTAGCCAGTGGAAAGGGAGAAGGGAGGTGCCTAATCCATTGAGGAGTAACTGTCTCAAGTTTGTCTGTTCTAGGCTGTAGCTGTCCTGGGGAATCTGGCTTGGTTATACCTGTCCCAGGGGTAGTAGTTTCATATATACCTGTCCTGGGGAGACCATTTATCTTAGGCATCATTGACCTGTGTGTCTATTCCAGGGAGACTAGTTGTGGGAGTAGCTTCTGGCAGGGTAGACTATCAGGTTCCCTGTCTGCTTGTTCTGAAGAGGGCTACCTTAAGGTTAGCTGCACCCCACCCCCTCCATGATAGCTGTTCTTGGGGCCCCATTTCAGGTGCTGAAGACACGGCTGACGCTCCGTCGGACTGGCCAGTACAAAGGACTGCTGGACTGTGCCCGGCAGATCCTAGAGCAGGAAGGGCCTAGAGCCTTCTACAAGGGCTACCTGCCCAACGTCTTGGGCATTATCCCATACGCAGGAATCGACCTGGCTGTCTATGAGGTCAGTCAGTCCCTCCCCTTCTCTGGGGGGCTGAAATCCCTGGATACTCTCCTGGACCTCCCCTCAGCCAAGGACCCCCTCACCATCCCCCTCAGGGCTCAATGCTGCCTCAATTTATCCTCCAGTAGCACAGGAAGACATAACTCCCAGGGAAGGCCCATGAATTGGGCTGTAAAGGCGCTTTGAGATCCCCAGCTCTGGGTCCTCCTCCTCCAGACCCTGAAGAACAGGTGGCTCCAGCAGGACAGCCACCACTCGGCTGACCCCGGGATCCTCATCCTCTTGGCCTGCGGCACCATTTCCAGTACCTGTGGCCAGATCGCCAGCTACCCCTTGGCCCTGGTCCGAACTCGAATGCAAGCTCAGGGTGAGTGAGGCCTGAAGAGAGGGAGGGACATCAAGGAGGAAGGACCTAACTGAGGACAGGGTTGACTTCTTATCTCCCCGGGACCCAAAAACCATAGCTATGATCTAAGAGCTCTCGGCTAACCTCTCAGTCACTTTTTGCAAGCCTTCCATCATGGAAAAGACAAGGTAGAAGGGTGGGGCGGAAGGAAGTCAATAGGTTGCTGGTTCATCTGGAGGTCCATTGATCCTGATTGTGGAATATCATTCCAGGGCTCCACTCTCTTTTCCCCCCACTGAATGTTCCTGGTGCCCAAGAGTTAACAGGGGAGGTAGCGTGCAAAACAACAAAGCCCAGTAGAACCTCCGGGGCTACATCAGGCAGCCGGGGCAGGACGAAGGAGAAACTGGCTTTTAATGGCTTTGTTCTCTTTCCAGACTCTTTAGTAGTTGGTGTTTAGGGATTGTCTTGGGGTTTACTTTCACTGTGGTTTTGGGGGCTATCTGTGTGTTCAGGCTTCTTAGTGTTTTGAAAACAGTTATTATGGGTTTGCGCTTTTAGATTATTTGCTTATGCATAAACTTAAGTGGTGTGTCACCCTGAGGTTTCCTTTTCTCAGGGAAATATGTCCTTCCCACTTCCAACCTTTCTCTGTAGGCACAACTAATGGAGAGTTATTGAGGGCCAAATAGGACCCCAATAGCTCACTGGGTCTTCCCGATGGGGTATCTGTCCCCCTGGGCCTGGCTGCTGCTCTGGGTCTGTTAGGTGCTCACTTGAGTCTAACTTCCCTCCATCTAAGGCTGTAGCCTGGATGTAACCTCCCCATCCTCCCATCCCAGAGTCTGGCCCCAAGGAGGGTCAGGGAAGGGCTGGACCTGAACCCCTGAGTAGAATCTGACGGCTGCCCCTCTGCTGCCTCCCCCAGCTTCCATCGAGGGTGCCCCACAGCTCACCATGCTGGGCCTCTTCCGACATATCCTCTCCAGAGAGGGTGTGTGGGGCCTGTACCGAGGCATTGCCCCCAACTTCATGAAGGTGATTCCAGCTGTCAGCATCTCCTATGTCGTCTATGAAAACATGAAACAGGCCCTGGGGGTTACTACCAGGTGAGGGGCTGGGGGTTCCCCCCTTCCCCTCCCTGCTGGATCCTGTCCCTTCTCTTCTGGATCGTGGTGATAAGACCCAACCCCCCCATGCCAGATTTCTTGGCTGCTCCTGGAGTCTACAACCAGCTGATCTACCCCACCTGGTCACTGACACTGGATCGCCAGAGGAACTTGTCCCAGGATCTGCTCTGCATGGCATTGACACTGGATTCCCAACCTCTGGTAGAGGTGGGGATGGTGGTGGCACTTCACCTCTACTTACCCACTGCACTGACATGGGAATGATCTGGTCTCCTCCCCAACCCCCTCCCCATCCTCCTGCACTGCAGCACCGCTGGGTCCCCAAGAGCAGTGCAAATTCCCTGGATCCTCCCCCTATACCCCCAGCTCCACCCATGGTAGTAACACTGTCTGACCCTCCCTCACTACAGACAGATCAGCCAATCCCAGCTAGAAGGAGGGGACCCCATGGCCCCAGGCAGAGACCCTTCAGAAATCCAGAGTTGAGAATAAGCCTTCTACTGGTTTCTCTCACATGCCCTTTTCTTTCCCCCCTTTAACATTCTTCAGCCTTAGGTAGGGCATGAGTTTGAATATGGCTGAAAAGGGACCCAGGACAGGGCTAGGACCTCCTACTGAGCCATACTTAGGTCCAGGCCCCTCCCGACAGCATCCTCCAAACACAGACATTCCAATTGTTCAGTGAGAGAGATAGAGAGAGAGAGAGAGAGAGAGAGAGAGAGAGAGAGAGAGAGAGAGAGAGAGAGAGAGAGAGAGAAAGAGAGAGGAAGGAGAGAGAAGAGTGAGAGAGAGAAGAGAGGAAAGTAAGAGAGAGAAAGAATCAGAGAGAGAGAGAGTGTCAGAGAGAGAGAGAGAGAAGAGAGAGTGAGTCAGAGAGTCTTAAAACCACCCAACCCAGGTCTATTTTTCTATTGGGGTAACAGCTCTTCTCCCAACACATACACATACACACACACACACACACACACACACACACACACACACACATTCCACACCCTTCCCCATCCTCCAGGGAATCTCTAGATACTGCATTTTATAGCTGGATTCTGAGGCTGGGAGGGGAGGTAAGGTCTGAAAATCAAGGTATTACAAGGTCTCCTCCCTCTGAAAGCAGAGAATCTAATACCTGTGCAGAGGCAGTATCCAGAGGTCCCCCTTCCTCTACTCATGCTCCCTCACCCCCGAGTCTATCTGCCTGTGTGTGCACCATTTCAAAGGGAAACAAACCAATACATTTTTTCTAAGTCCCCAGGGCCAGCCTGTGTGGTGTCTTTATTGGGGGGGGGGGGACAGCCAGCAGGGGAGAGGGTTCAGAGGGGGCTTCAGCACTGGCCTAGGTGAAACCTCTCTGTGCAAAACTTACCATTCCTGGAGCATGATTGTAACTAGAAATTATTGTGCCTGAGGCAAGGTCATGGGCAGGGAGGAGGTCTGATAAGAGCTGAGAATTGGCTCTTGTCTCAGGTACAGCTGATATGGGAAAGGACAGTCTTCCCCACAGAGTCTAGCATATGCCCTACAGCACAGCCTAACACTTCTCAAGCCCAGAGCCCTTCTTCGGGAAGAGGCTGGTGGTGCACACCTGTGGCTAATGCCTCATTGCATAGGTCAGCAGATAGACTAAGGCTCAGGGCCATGGGCTTGGGCCAGGACCACAACAGTCAGAAAGCACCAGCCTCCATAGACACTGGCATCCCAAGCCCCAGTTACCTTGCCCTAATTGTTTTGCCCTAGAACATAGATCAAAGGTAGGGGAGCTTCCAATGTCTGCCTTTGGGAAGCCCACAGAGTGGGGAAGAATGGAGCAGAAACACAGAAATGCCCCAATGCTAGAAGAGCACATTATAAGTTGGTAGGTAGGCCCCTTGTACTTCCTGGGCCCCATTTAACTCATCATTATGGACCCCTGAAGTAGGAGTCAGACTCAAAGAATGCCCTAGCTAGAAAGGATCTCAATGATCATGTTTCCTCAAAGATAGGCAGTCAGGAAAGAATATTTTCAAAGAAGGTCATACATATAGTGAGTTAGGAACAAAGACTTCCGCTTTCAAGTCTTTTACCTCTCGAGGAGGTTAGACCTGGGTTTAAATCTCAGTTTATGCCTCCTAGTTGGTGAGGGCAGATTAAGCCTCTTCACCTCAGTTTCCTCACATGTAAAATAAAGGGGTTAACTAAAACCAGGGGTTCTTTTTTTTTTTTTTGTGAGGCAATTGGGGTTAAGTGACTTGCCCAGGGTCACACAGATAGTAAGTGTTAAGTGTCTGAGGCTGGATTTGAACTCAGGTACTCCTGACTCCAGGGCCGGTGCTCTATCCACTGCACCACCTAGCTGCCCCCAAAACCAGGGGTTCTTAACCTAGGGTCCATGGACTGTTAGGGTCCTTGGATAGAATTCAGAGGATTCATTAATTTGTTTATATATATATATATGTATATATATATATACACACACACACATAACTATTTCAATATAATTGGTTCCCTTTGTAATTCTTTGTATTCATTTATGCATTTAAAATTTTGATTAGGAGAAGGGCTCCTTAGGCTTCATTGGACCAATAGCCAAAGGGAGGTGGGGGCAGGGGAGGGTGATCTCTAAAGGCCCTTCTAGAAGTTGGTGGTAGCTTCTTGTGTAAGTGACATCAAGCTTTGAGTCAGGAAATAGAAGTTCAAGTTCAAATTTTTATTTGACCTTTATCAGCTGTGTGGATCTGGGCAAGTCACTTAACCTCCTAAGCCTCAGTTTCCTCTTCTGTAAATTGGAGATAATAGTTCCTACACTATCTGCCTCACAGGGTTCTTATGAGAAAAGCCCTTTGTAAATCTTAAACCACTAAACCTGAACTATTCTTAACAATCTATAAGACATTTTAAAGGGAAAGGAATAACATCTCTAATCGCCCAAGAGGCTTAGAGAATTTTAATAATGATACAATTTTTCAATAGGATTATTAAATATTCTTAATCAAATAATACAATGAAGTTGGACTGACTTTTTTCTAGGAGCCTTCCTACCACAAATATTCTATAAGTCTGCAACTTTGGGGAATTTCACTCCCCCAAGTTAGATGCCATTCTGGTTGCCAAGGTAACAGAATTCATTAAGTTCTCCAATGATTCTGTGACATCAAGGCTCCTCCCCAAGGATGGGGCCAGGGTTCCAAGGGGTCCCTCCCTCCCTGTGCTCTGGAGTGGCCAAGCAGGAGGGAGCCAGAGCCCTGGAAGGAAACCCTCTCTCCCAGGCCTCTCCCACCCTCCCATGCCCACCACCATGGAGACTCATGACGAGGATCCCGACTCTTATATCCAGAGTTTTGGGCCCCACCCCTACCACCACCAGGAGAAACAGCAGGTGAACTCACAGGGCCAAGTTCAGACTAGAGATCTCCAAGGCCCTTGTTCCCAGGGTGGGGGTAAAGGTCACATTGCCCATACACTCTCTGTAGACCTCTTCTAGGCACATACAGGGTCCGGCTGCCTGGCTAGGTCCCATGGGGGAAGGAAGGGACTCATGGGATGGTACAAAGAGTAGGAGGGAGGGGGCAGCTAGGTGGCGCAGTGGATAAAGCACCAGCCCTGGATTCAGGAGGACCTGAGTTCAAATCTGGCCTCAGACACTTGACACTTACTAGCTGTGTGACCACTTAACCCCCATTGCCCTGCAAAAAAAAAAAAAGAGTAGGAGGGGCTGGCAAAGCAGAGGCTAGGGCAGGACTTTACACCTCAGTCCAAAAATGCATCCTGGAAGAGACAGTCACTGAGAAGATAACCAATCAGGGTCCTCTCAACCCCAGTGATTAAAGTCGGGGGAGGGGGGTAGTTTTCTGTGGGTTGGAGTAATGAGTTGGTTTATGGGGACCCTGGGACTTGGTCCGGCCAGGTCCTGGACACCGGTGAACAGCTGATGGTCCCGGTAGAAGTGCTGCAGGAGAGCAACAAAGCAGTGTGGTGGAAGTTCCTGGTCTCAGGGGCTGTGGCTGGTGCTGTGTCACGCACTGGGACCGCCCCGCTGGACAGGGCTAAAGTCTTCATGCAGGTGCGGACAGGCCCGGGATACATAAGGGGACTGATCTGGGGGCAAGGCTGCGGACAGGGACGACGGGAGGATAGTGATGGGGGCGGGAGCAGTGATGCAGGGTAGCCACGAGAGCTGACTGGGGACGGACGGACGGGGCCATCCTCTCCCTGCGCACCCAGGTCTACGCCTCCAAGACAAACATCATGAACTTGCTGGGGGGGATGCGGAGCATGATCCAAGAAGGTGGAATCAGCTCCCTGTGGCGGGGAAATGGAATCAATGTGCTCAAGATCGCACCCGAGTACGCCATCAAGTTCTCCGTCTTTGAGCAGGTGCGGAGGAGAGGCTGAGGTTATTCCCACATCCCCCCTGGACACCCGGACTCTGACCCTGACCTAGGTCCTAACTCTGGCACAGACCCGGAACTATACCGTCCCCTGTCCTAGACCCCAGCTCTGCACCAGATCCAGGTTCTGATCTTCACTCTCGACCTCAGCCCCACTGCTTCTTTATCCTAATTCTCCCCTTGTTTCTGATCCAGGTCCCCTCACTCACCCTTTCCTTAATGTGTGGACTATCCCTCACCCGGTTCTCACTCTGACTCTGAACCTCTTTTTCTATCAGCCCTCCAAGTGCCCACTCTTTGTATCATGCCCTGTCCGATAGTACCCACAACCCGTCCATTTCACCTGGGATCCCCTTCTTTCTTCTCTCCGGCCTTTTGGGGTTAGAGGAGCAAGAGGTTACAGGGATGGCCCTGAGGACTTTGGGAGGTCAGGAGAAGGATTTGGGGGAGAGGATTGGGGAGGGGAAGGAATTGAGAGAGAGTCTGAGGGTAGGGAGAAGACTATGGGCTCTTCCCTTACCCTCTGCTCCCCTCTTGCTTCCTCACCTCCCACAGTGTAAAACTTCCTTCTGCAACCAGAAAACCCCACAACCCTTTCATGAGCGAATCCTGGCTAGCTCCCTGGCGGTGGCCATCTCCCAGACTCTCATCAACCCCATGGAGGTGAGCTCCTAATTCATGGTTGCCTCCATCTAATTAGGTGGGACGGACCTGACTGGGGGATGAGACAAGAAGCCTGGGCCCCCATTCTCCTGAGTATCTCAAACCAGGCCATTCTCTCTGGGGTTCTGCATGACAAGGCTGGGGGTGGGGGTGGGGGCAGGATGTCCACCCCCTCCTATCTTCCAAGGACATTCTCCAGGCCCAGGCACCCCATAGAACCCCAAGATTTAGAGCTGGAAGAAGCTTTAGAAACCATCTAGTCCAACTTGAATATTTTACAGATGAGTAAACTGAGGGCCAGGAAAATGAAGGGACTTGCCCTAAATCACACGCCTAGTAAGTAGCAGAGCACGGATTCGAACACAGATCCTCTGACTCCAACTCCAGGTACTGAAGACCCGGCTGATGCTCCGGCGGACGGGCCAGTATGACGGGCTACTGGATTGTGCGCGCCAGATCCTAGGGCGTGAGGGAGCCCGAGCCTTCTATCGGGGCTACTTGCCCAACATGCTGGGCATCGTGCCCTATGCCTGCACCGACTTGGCCGTCTATAAGGTCAGGGACCCCAGGGCACAGGCTGCCCAGGGCCTCTCAGTGACAGGACTGCAGATCACTGAGGGAGTTGGGGTCTCAGCGAGGGGATGGGGGCTCACTGAGGGCAAGGGGAAAGGCTTCAAAAGGAAGAGGGTGCTCAAGGACACAAAGCTTTTGGGCCAACAATGCCCCCTCCAATTTTTCCCCTCTTTATAGTTGCTCAGGTGGGTTTGGCTCTACTTAGGGTTCGAATCAAACAATCCCAGTGGGATGGTAAGCCTATTGTCCGTCACACTGTCCAGTACCTGTGGTCAGATGGCCAGCTACCCCCTGACACTGGTGCGGACAAGGATGCAGGCCCAAGGTAAGACACTCTCTAGTTTGATCTCTCTCTTCCCCCCATTGAAATACCCACTTTGGGGCGGCTAGGTGGCGCAGTGGATAGAGCACCAGCCCTGGAGTCAGGAGTACCTGAGTTCAAATCTGGCCTCAGACACTTAATACTTACTAGCTGTGTGACCCTGGGCAAGTCACTTAACCCCAATTGCCTCACTTAAATAAAAAAAAAGAAATACCCACTTTTCCAAAATTCTAATGGGTACCAGGGGCCCAGAACATCTGTGTTGAGATCCCGCTAGCATCAGAAAGGAGCTGGGAGCCCAGGGTAGCAGAATTTTGGAAGGGATGGATAAAAGCCTAGCAGACCAAAGTAGGTCATAGAGAGGGAACACTTGGGGGTGGGAGACTACATTTCCTTAATTTCCTCCTTGCTGTGGATTTACCACCTTTGAGGGCTCTGGGAATCAAATCTCATTTCTACTAGTCCCCTTGGTGGGAGACAGAGCAGGAGACCCCTGACCACATCTGGCTTCTTTCCCTGATGCCAGTCCCACCCTTTCCCTTATACTTCACAGACACTGTGGAGGGCTCAAATCCCACCATGCGAGGTGTCTTTGGAAAGATCCTAGCCCAGCAAGGCATGCCCGGCCTGTACCGGGGGGTGACACCCACCCTCCTGAAGGTGCTGCCAGCAGTGGGCATCAGCTATGTGGTGTACGAAGCCATGAAGAGTGCTCTGGGGGTGGCTAAGTAGCCTTCCCCCTTGTCTGGAGGGCTAGAGGGCCAGATGCCCCCAGCAAGGGCTGGGGAGGGATTTTAAAGTTTAGGGGCCCCCACCCAGGGAGCCTGGCAGGGTCAGGCCAAGGAGATGCTAGGCACAGGAGGCTGGCCCAGAGCCCTTTCAAATGCTCTTACCCCTGGGGTGGGAAAGGCAGGGAGGACTCTAGAGGAGGACCCATTTCCCAAATCTTCCCCCAGGGGACTAGAGAGGGTTTCCCCAGGCCCAGCTTCAGGTTTGGGGAAGACAGTGAAAGTGATGATAAAGGAGTAAAGTCATCTATTGTGTGGCATCTGTATATGTGGGGTGTGGGCCAAGTGTACCTGAATTATGGGAGGCAAACTGGTGATCCAAGATAGCTGTGGGCCAACGTTGGAGCATGGGCCTCTGTGATGTGGCAGGGGAGATGGAGGCCCAAAAGGCCTAGAGTTGTAGGAAGAAAACTGGTGGCTCAGGGCAGCTGGGCTACAGATGGGATTCTGAAGTCCAGGTTACCCAAAACATAACATGTAAGGGAAAATGGAGCCTAGAACACTTGCATTGTGGGAGGGGAGCTGGAGGCCTAGGTCACAGCATCTCATTTCCATTTTCAGCAGGGTTTCTTTTTTAAAAAATAAACCAACATATTTCCACATTAGTCATGTTGTAAGAGAAGAATTAGATCAAAAGGGAAAAAAAAACACAAGAAAGAATAAGCAAGAACAATAACAAAAAAGCACCAACAAAAGTGAAAATAGCATGCTTCAATCTGCATTCAAACTCTATAGTTCTTTTTCTAAATGTGGAGAGCATTTTCCACCATAAGTCTTTTGGCATTGTCTTGGATCACTGTATTGCTGAGAAGAGTTAAGTCTATCAGTTGATCATCATGCAATGTTGTCTATACTGTATACAATATTCTTTTGGTTCTGCTCATTTTGCTCAGCATCAATTCATGTTAATCCTTCCAGGTTTTTTTGAAATCCATCTGCTTATCATTTCTTATAGCACAATGGTATTCCATTACATTCACATAACACAACTTGCTTAGCCATTCCCCAATTGATGGGCATCCCCTCAATTTCCAATTCTTTGCTACAACAAAAAGAGCAGCTATAAATATTTTTGTACATGTGGTTCCTTTCCCCTTTTTTATGATCTCCTTGGGATATAGACCTAGTAGTGGTATTGTTGGGCCAAAGGGTATGTACAGTTTTATAGCCTTTGGGGCATGGTTCCAAATTGCTCTCCAGAATGGTTGGATCAGTTCACAGCTCCACCAACAGGGCACGAGTGTTCCAATTTTCCCACATCTTCTCCAACATCTATCATTTTCCATTTTTGTCATATTAGCCAATAGGATAGGTGTGAGGTGATACCTCAGAGTAGTTTTAATTTACATTTTTCTAATTGGTAGTGATTGAGAACATTTTTATATGTCTGTAGATAGCTTTAATTTCATCATCTGAAAACTGCCTATTCATATCTTTTGACTACTTCTCACTTGGGGAATGACTTTCAGCAGGGCTTCTAAGACTGATACATCAGGGTAATTCTGTATCTATAGTTTACCTAGATTTTTTAGCAAAGCACTGGGCAAGGTATCCCATTCTATTTTTGTGGGAAAGATGGAAAAGCATAGATTTATAAAGATCTGTGAATTAAGAAATAGTTGAATGGAAAGGCCTGGAAAGACATGTATGAAATGATGTATAGTGAAGTGAGCAGAACCAAGAAAACATTGTGCACAGAGAGAGAAATATTGTTTGATAAAGAACTGTGAATGACTTGACTATTCTTAACAATACAATGACCCAAGACAATCCCAAGGGACTATTGATGAAACATACTATCCACCTCCAAAGAAAGAACTGATATTGATGGAACAGGCTGAAGCAAGCTATTTTTCACTTTCTTTCATTTTTTTCTTTTATTCAAGTTTTCTTATACAAAATGACTAATATGATAAAGTATTGCACATGTATTACCTATGTCTGATTGCTTGCCACCTCAGAGAGGGGGGAGGGGAGGGTGGGTAGCAGGGATAAAAATGGAAACCCAAAACTATTAAAAAATGTTTATTACATTTTTAAAAAAAGAAAGAAAGAAATACTTGAATGGCTGGAACCCAAGAGGAGTCATTAATGGTTCAATGGCAGTTTGGAAGATAGTCTCCAAAAGAGTGCCCGAGGATCTATGTTGTTGAACATTTTTTTTTTGTCATGACTTGGGTAAAGAGATGATACAAAGGTGCTTAGGAATAGCTCACACACTGGATGACACAGTTTGGGATTCAAAAACTTCATGGCAGGCTAAAACTAATCTATAGGATGAAATTCAATAGGTAAGGATGAAAACCTTAAGTCTTACATTTGGGAATGCTGGGGATATACTCTTGGACACTGTCCTGGATCCTCTTTGCCACTTATTGATGAGGCCTTTATTATATCACCAATATCACAGAATCATGGAATTAGAGCTGGAAGGGACATCAGTGACCATCTAGTCCAACCCACACCCAAAAGAAAACACCACTCTAGCACACCTTAATCTTGTGGTACCTCTCCTATTTTTTCTATCGTCTTTCAAAATATCATTGACATTCTCTTAGTAATCAAAAATGACAATTCTTTCAGGACCAAGGAAGATAGTTCATCTGGGCTAGGTGACTTGCTTTCATTGAATTAATTCTACTCCTTGGAACCAAAGCTGTCTCCTTCCTTATCTTGGGTTTCAATTCCCTATTAGTCATTTTTTGTTTTGTTATTCTAGCACATAAGTAATTATATGCCCAGAAAACAATTAAAATAAGTACAGCAGCTCTACTTTGTCTCCTTGGTAAATTACCATCATCCTATCCACCCTCAAACAAAGATCCATCCCTTCTTTTATCTTTTTCTCCCAACAAACAAAACAAACCTTGGTAGGTGACTTAGTGGATAAAGAGCTGGAATCAGAATGATCAGCTTTAAATACCAGCAGGGCAAGTCATTTAGCCAACCTCTGTCTACCTCAGTTTCCTCAACTGTAAAATAGAGATAAAAACAGCACCTATCTCACAGGATTGTTGTGAAGATCAAACAGGAATAATTGTTTAAAAGTGCATACCTGGCATATAGTAGGTGCTATATAAATGTTCATTCCTTCTTTTTTGTAGTCTTTGGCTTCCCTCACCAGCTTCAGCTCACTCTGAGCTTTAGCATTCCCGACGCCATTTTTCCAGGCCTGCACCACATTTGTCTAGTCAATTTCTATTACCAGGCTTTGTTTCTGTCTCATGTACATATCTGTTAAAAATCTAAGTTGGCGATTCAACTATTATGTAGAACAATTGGGAACTAATGACCAAGGCCTATAAAACCATGCATACCCTTTGACTCAGCAATACTATGACTAGGTCTGTGTTCCAAAAGGGCTAAAAAACAAAAAGGAAAAGGATCTATGTATACACAATTCTCTATAGCAGCTCTTTTCTGGCAGCAAAGAATTGGAAATTGAAGGGATTTCCATCAATTGGGGAATGGCTGAATGTGTTGTAGTATATGTTTGTGATGGCATACTATTGTGCTAAAAGAAATGATGAGTAAGATACTCTCAGAAAAAAAAAAAACCTGTAAAGACTTATGTGATTGATGCAAAGTGAAATGAGTAGAACCAGGAGAATATTGTATACAATAATAGCATTGTCGTAAGATGCTATTCTCAGCAATACAGTGATGCAAGACAACTCTGAAGGACTTGGGATGAAAAATGCTATCCATCCCCAGAGAAAGAACTGATGGTGCCTGAATACAAATCTAGCATGCTTTTTTAAAAAATAAAAGTATTTTATTATTTTCCAGTTACATGTAGAGATAGTTTTCAGCATTTGTTTATATAAGATTTTGAATTTCAAATTTTTCTCCCTCCCTCCCCTAGACAGCAAGCAATCTGATATAGGTTTTATATATATAAACATACTTGTTTTTGTTTTTGTTTTTGTTTTGTGTGTGTGTGTGTGAGGCAATTGGGGTTAAGTGACCTGCCTAAGGTCACACAGCTAGTAAGTGTTAAGTGTCTGAGGCCAGATTTGAACTCAGGTCCTCCTGACTCCAGGGCAAGTGCTCTATCCACTGTGCCACCTATTGCCCCCATACCTTTTTTTTAAACTTTCTTTTTCTTGTTTTTCTTTTTTCTATGTTTTCTTTTACAACATAACTAATATGGAAATATGCTTTGCATGACTACACATGTGTAACCTATTGTTTGCCTTCTCAGTGAGTAGAGTGGGGAGGGAGGGAGAGAATTTGAAACTCAAAATTTTAAAAACAAATGTTGAAAATTGTTTTAATTAGCAGAAAATAAAATACTATATAAGAAAAAAATTAAAACCTAAGCTGGCTGAAGAGTTCCCTTAGTCTTTTCAGAAAAATTTTACTATACGTAGTGTGAATGTCCTCATAATGACCCAGTTTGAGGAAAATTAATTGAGCCATGGGCTGTCTTGCAACTGGGATATGTCCTTGAATTTAAACAAGAGAGCAGAGACATATAGAAACAGATGAAAAGAACCGGAGCTCTAAGAGAGGGAGATAGGAGAGGGGCTATGCACAGACACATTGACTTGGGTCCCTAGTAGAGAAGCCTATGCTCCTGTGAGGTTCCTCCGAGGAAACCATGTGGTCTCAAGAGAGGAGGAAACCCAGTGGTCCCAGAGAAAGCAGCCATTAGAGCAGGAGAACAGCAAGGAATTCCTGGGTTAAGCCAGGAACTAAAGGAAGCAGAGACAACTTCAGTGGACTGAGGGTGTTTTAGTGATGGAACAGTTCATTAACAAACATATGGAGAAGGAAAGGTGGTCTTGGACCAAACAGGAACCAATACCACAGAGTAATAAAAGCCAGAGACACCATACAGAAGAGGAAACCCAAACCTTACTCTCCATTAGTACTGGGAGATATGTGGACTGTGCATGTCCAGGGCAAAGGAATCAATTCTCAAGTTACCCCATGTTTTCCCTTTCAGGGGAACCCACACACAGGGTAAAACTGAATGTTCTAAAGTCCCTGGAGGGAGGGGGAGGCCTGCAAGAGGGAAGAAGAATTTGTTTTGCTTTGGGTTTAGATACAAAACTTTTCTGTTTTGCCTTTTTAAAAAACAATAAATGAGGCCTGCCCTGTATTCAACATATTGTTAGCCTGAGCTGACAGGACATTTTCTTTTTTTACCTTTTATATAGACACTTAGAAGTATTCCAAATTCTTATGTTCCAGAAGGAAACTTTGGGTGAAGATACTAGCTAAAAAGAGTATTACAGGTTTCAAAGCACACGAAATTAAACCTAGCCTATGTAAGACCAGTGATGTGGTTCTGAATTATGGTTTAGAAGTGGGGAAAAAAATCAATTTTACAAGTATTAGGTGGGGAAGGCATGGCTAGAGAGCAAAGGATCTTGGGATTTCAATGGATTGCAAGCGTAATAGAAGTGGGTACTGTGGTGTCAGCAAGAAAACTTACAATAAAGATGCAGGAAGATGAGCACAGTGTCCTAACATAAAAAGATAGCAGGAAGACACTTGGATGTCCTTGATGAATTTAAGTCTCCCAGGCCAGGGTGTGAAGTAGTAGAGTGGTAGACTTAGATTCAAGGAGACTTGGTTTCAAAATCTGCCTCTAACATGAACTGTGTGACCAGGGACAATTTGCTTTTAACTTCTCTGAGTTCTCTGAGTTTCTTTTATAAAATGTGAAGAATAATACCTGAAGTACTACCTCCCAGGTAACGTAAGGTGAGACTTAAATCACAATGTGACTCTACAAACTTTTAAATACTTAAAAATGTTTGTTATGGTGGTGGTTATAATCACAGCTTCCTTTAATCATATGTTCAAGGAACTGGCAGAGGCTATCATAGGGCTGGAGAAGAGCAAATGTCTTGATTTTTAGAAAAAAAGGGATTAGAATATAATTTAACAGACCTGTGAACTTGACTTTGCTTCCTGACAAAATTCTAAAATATTTACTATCTATAATACATCATTTACTATTTTGTCATCCTTTAAAGTCTGCAAAGCACTGTATATATGTTATCTCATTTTATCACATTATTAAAGATAGTGACTTTCCAGAAAAGGAAGGGACAACCATATGGAAGAAGCACACTGGATGACAGATTTGTTGTTGTTCAGTCATTTCAGTTATGTCCAAGACTCTGTGACCCCATTTGGGTTTTTCTTGGCAAAGATACTAGAGTGGTTTGCCATTTCCTTTTCCAGCTCATTTACAGATGAGGGAACTGAGGCAAACAGGACTGAGTGACTTACCCAGGGTCACAGAGCTAGTAAGTGTCTGAGGCCAGATTTGAACTCAAGATAAGTCTTCCTAACCCAGCATCCTATCTGTACCACATGAATCTACAAAGATCTTGGCAGTCAAGTGCATTGGGCTGAATCTAACCAGATGAAACTTAATAGGGAAAAATGTAAAGTCTTTCATTTCAAAAAGTCAATTGGAGAAATGCAAGCTGGAAGTGACATGGTTAGACAGTAGTTGTCTGGAAAAGATCTGGGGAATTTAGCAGAATGCAAGCTTCATGTGAGTCAAGTATGACATGATGGCCAACAAAGCTAATATAATCTGGGGCTGCATTAAGAAAAGCACAGATTCCATGAAGGAAAGGTGATGGTTTCTTTGTACTCTGCCCTGGAAGTATTCAGTTTGGGAAGGATATTGATAAACCAAAGAATATTCAGAAAAAGGTTTGTTCTTCAAGAGGACCATGACATCCAGAGGAGATGTCATGACTTGCAGTGATTTGGATTTAAGTAAGAGGGCTGTGCAAAGTCATTAGCCTTATTCACTCTCTCCTCCAGAGCCATCTGGGTCCAGAGACAAGATGACAATCAGGGTTAAGTGGCTTGTCCAGGGTCACACAGCTAGTTAGTGTCAAGCATCTGAGGCTGGATTTGACTCCAGGGCCAGTGCTTTATCCACTGCACCACCTAGCTAACTACTTTCAGAGAAGGATAATCAGAATAATGAAGGACCTCTTCTATGCCAGTATAAGGATCATTTGGAGGAACTGGAGACATTTAGCCTGGAAAAGAGAAGACTTGGCAGAAAATAGTAGCTGTCTTCAAGCATTTGAAAGGTTCACATGTGGAAGAGGAATTCGTTTTGCTTTCTTTGGCCCCAACAGACAGGACTAGGAGAAATGGATAGAAGTTTCCAAGAGACAAATTTAGATTTGAAGTAAAGAAAAAATTTTTAGTCAATTAAAATTAATTAAAATAATAACTTGGGCAAAGTTGCAGGATGTAAAATAAATTCACACAAATTACAGACATGTCTGTATCTTGCCAACAAAGCTTAGCAAAAAGAGATTCCATTGAAAACTATAGTCTATATGAAATATTATCTACCCCCCCACACACAAAAGAATTATGTGAGTACAATTATAAACTTTATGGAAATAGCTAATGAATTGGAGAAATATGAATTGCTGGAAGGTAGGCTAAGCCAGTATATTTTTTTTTGTGGGGCAATAAGGTTTAAGTGACTTGCCCAAGGTCACACAGTAAGTGTCAAGTGTCTGAGGCTGGATTTGAACTCAGGTCCTCCTGAATTCAGGGCTGGTGCTTTATCCACTGTTCTACCTAGCTGCCCCCATAGCCAGTGTAATAAAAATGAAAATAATACCTAAATATTCTTATTCAGTGCCATACCAGAGTATTATTTTAGAGAACTAGAAAGAAAAGATCAAAAAGGAACAAAAGATCAAAAAGTTCAAGGGAAATAACAAAAAGAAGTGGGAAGGAATGGGAAATAGCTATGCCAGATTTCAAACTATATTACAAAGCAGCAATCATCAAAAAAAATTTGGAAGTTGTTAAAAAAAAATAGGTCAATCAGTGCAACAGACTAGTGACACAATGTACAAAAACAAAACCTAGAGACCTAGAGTTCCATAAATCCAGAGGACCACAGCTATTAGGATAATGATTTATCATTAAAAAAAAAAAAACCTGAGAAAACAGGAAAGCAATTAAAGAGAAATTAGGTTTAGATCAATACCTCATACTATACACCAAGATAACCTCTAAATGAAGGTTAGATAGATAAGTTAGTTATAAAAAGGTTACAATGTAAACAGTTTAGAAGAATAAGGAAGAGACGTTTGGATCTGTGAATAGGAAACATTTTATGACCAAACAAAAGAGAGAGAATCCCACAGAAGATAAAATAGACAATTTTGATTCCATAAAATGAAGCCTTTGCATCTGAAATTAGAAGAGAAACAGTTGATTAGGGGGGAAAATCTTTGCAGCAAGTTTTTCTGATAAAGATCTTATTTTTGAGCTATATAAGGAACTGATTCACATGTATATGAATAAGAGGAATTCCCTGATTGATGAATTATTCAAGGATATGAGCAGTTTTCAAGGTAAGAGGAAGGAAAAAAGGATTTATATAGCACCTACTGTGTGCCAGGAACTGGGCTAAACACTTTACAAATTTTATCTCCTTTCATCCTCATAAAAATCCTGTTAAGTAGGTGCTATTATTAACTCCATTTTTTAGCTGAGTAAACCGAGGGAAATAGAAGTTAAGTGTCAGACAGCTAGTGTCTAGATTTTAACTCAGGTCTTTCTGATTCCAGGCCCAACATTCTATCCACTATACCACCAGCTGCCTCCAAAAGGCAGAGGGAAAAATCAAACTATAAATAGGCATATAAAAATGTTGCAAATAACTAATAATTAGAGAAATGAAAACTAAAGCAACTCTAAGGTTCCACCTCATACCCATCAGAATGACAAAGATGACAAAAAAGAAAATGATAAATGTTGGATTCTGAATTATGGGAAAACAGGCCCATGAATGCACTATTGATAGAACTGTGAATTGATCTAGTCATTCTGGAAAACAATTTGGCTCTATACCCCCAAACTAAAACATGCAGACCCTTTGACCCAGCAATATAATTATTAGGCCCATGCCCCAAAAAGATAAAAGAGGAAAAGGGACCCACATGTACTCAAATATTTATAGCAGCTTTTTTTTTTATTGGCAAAGAACTGGAAACTGAGTGTGCCCAAGAGCTGAATAAATTTTGCTGTTATAAATGTGATGCTATACTATTGTGCTATAAGAAATAATGAAGGGCATAGTTTCAGAAAAACCTGGAAAGGTTATACAAACTGATACAAAGTGAAGGAAGCAAAACCAGGAGAACAGTTTATATAATAACATCATAAAGACAAACCACTCTGAAAAACTTAAAAACTGATTAATACATTGCCCACTCATGATACCAAAGGACTGATGATGAAGCATGCTACCTACTTCCTGAGAGAGAAAGGTGATGATACATTTCTGGACGTGGCCAATGTGGGAAATTATTTTTGCTTGATTGTTTTGTCTAGGTTGTGAGAGAGTTGCTGAGAATCATGATGTCTGATTTGAGGGAGGGAATCTGAGACTTAGGACACCTAGTTTTGAAAGGGGAGCTGAGTTCAAGAAAATATCTTGGTTGTGGAAAGGGAAGTAGAGTTTTTGTGGGAAAGAGAACTGGTGGAGTTAAGTTGGAGAAGGCACTGTGAAAATTATTTGGAAGACTTTGGAATTGTGCCAAAGGCCAAAGACTGAACTTGAGGATGGAAAATTTGAGGGGACTTGAGAAAAAGGACTCAAGCTGAAGAAAGACTAAAGAGAAGAAGATGTAAGATTAAAGGAAACGTAGGACTTGGGCTAAAGATGAGGATTTTAGCTCAAGTGATAAGAAAACATAGACTAGACCTTATGAAGAAAAGAAAGGAGAGGAGCAGGTGAAGAAGGGAGAGAACCAGAGCAGAAAAAGGAGGAGGAGGGAGGGGAAGGAGGAGGAGGGAGGGGAAGGAGGAGAAAGCGAATTCAAGGAGGGAGATGAATTGATAAGGTAAATTAAACTAAGTAAGACAAACTGGTGTGAAAAGATTGGTAAGAGCCAGCTTAGAGAAGAGAAGGGAAGTTGGGTGTGACTGTTAAGGTGCTAACGAGGTGAAAACCAGTAATTTCTGGCATTGAAGACTACTCCAAAAGCAGTTTGTCATAACAGTTCTTTAAGGAAGCTACTAGCAAGAATGGCAAGGAATGGGACTTTGCTCCCAGTAACTATGGAAAATAGGGTTAATTTTACTGTGACCTGTATTAAATGTATGACATTTATATTTCTGCCATCACCAAGTAAGTAACTGTTCCCTCCTAAAAGAGGTCAGGAATGTTTCCCCACTTAGCAAGTTAACAGGAAGGATAAAGTATTCCTTTTAAAAGTGTAAGAAGTGGGGGGGGGCAACTAGGGGGCACAGTGGATAAAGCACTGGCTCTGGATTCTGAATTCAAATCCAGCCTCAGACACTTGACACTTACTAGCTGTGTGACCCTGAGCAAGTCACTTAACCCCCATTGCCCTGCAAAACAAACAAACAAACAACAAACAAGTGAAAAAGTGTAAGAAGGGGAAGCAGAGTCAAGATGGTAGAGTAGCAAGGAGAAGTAGAGCCTAGTTCCCCATTTACAACTGTTCCACAAAGATCTAGAAAATGCACCAGACTGAATTCTGATTGGGGAATCTAAGAAAAACTCACAGTTTGTCATTTTTCTAACCCAAGGAGTCTTAGGGATACAGATAGGTTTTCAGGTTTGAGAATAGTGTCTGGCAAGGAGCACATAGAGTATTCCAGTACCCAGGGATTTTTTTTTTGGGTGGGGCAATAAGGGTTAAGTGACTTGCCCAGGGCCCCCCAGCTAGTTAAGTGTCAAGTGTCTGAGGCTCGACCTCCTGAATCCAGGGCCAGTGCTTCATCCACTGTGCCACCTAGCTGCCCCAGTACCCAGGGATTTAAAGAGGGTCAAGACTAGGCACCAGGTCAGGAAGCATCAGAGCAAAAAGAGATCCCAGGGGATCCCTGAACCAATGCAGGGTGAAGGAATAGTTACCATCTAGCAGCTCTATTGCCCACTACTCTTTAGTTCTGAGTCACAGATTTAGGGCAGACTGAGGAAGGGGTCTTCACCTAGGGGTGGTAGAGATCTGGGTTCTAGTTGTTTACTGAGCAAGGAACATGTTCAGAAGCAGACAGTGGGTATGTGGCTCTCATTCCAGGAGCAGAGCAGAGACTTCATTCTAGCCTCTAGCCCTGGCTGCAGTCAAATAATCAGGGCAGAAATCCTAGATCAAAGGAAAGCTAGCACTTTAGTCACTATGAACTTGCAGAGCTTCCCAATGGGCTAATAGTGCCTAAGTTCAACAGTAGCCTACTTAAACTTCCAACCAGTGACAAGTTGACAGCCTCAAACCATGTCAAGAACTTGCAGATCTCAGACCAGGAGGGCAGTGACCAGACTTTGCCATTAGATCACATCACTTTGGGAATACTAAAATCTTGCAGGTCCCCATCCAGAGCCATGAAAGCAGGAGATGGACACAAGAGGACATAAGCTCGATTTGGACATTCCCCCAGAAGTGCACAGAACTTAGCCCTAACATAAAGTACACAATCAAAAAGTAGGCTCGAAAAATAGGCAAGCACAAAAGGAATCCCACCAAAAAGAGTTATTATGGTGACAGGGAAGCTAAAGACATAAGCCTAGAAGAAGAAAATAACTAAAAAATATCTATAAGGAAAGCCTCAAAGAAAAATGCATCTTAAACACAAGTCCAACCAGAATTCCTAAAAGAGATGAAGCAAGAGGTTTTTTTGATTTTTTAAAAACTAGGTCTTTCTAACTAATTCCATTTCTGTATCATTTTCTTTATCTGTAAAACAGAAACTGCTAATAGCACTCTTACAGTGTTGTTGTGAGTGTCAAATTAGATCAGGTATTTAAAGCCTCTAGTAAACCTTACAGCACTAAACAAATGTCAACTCTTTCAATATTTGTTTTTATAAAAAATTTAGTTTCAAGTTTTTCTCCCTCTTTCCCTTCCATTCCCTCTCCCCAAGATAGAAAGCAATCTGATATAGATTATACATGTACAATCACATTAAACATATTTCTGCATTAGTCATGTTGTGAAAGAGTAATCAAAACAAAAGGGAAAAACTTCAAAAGAAAAAAGTAGAAACAGTATGGTTCAATCTACATTCAGAATTCAGAGTTCTTTTTTCTGGATGTGGATAGCATTTTCCATTATGCGTCCTTTAGAATTGTCTTGGATCATTGTATGGCTGAGAAGAGCTAAGTCTATCACAACTGATCTTCATACAATATTGCTGTTACTGTGTATAATGTTCTCCTGGTTCTGCTCACTTCACTCAGCATCAGTCCACTTAAGTCTTTCCAGGTTTTTCTGAAATCTGCCTGCTCATCATTTCTTATAGCACAATAGTATTCCATTACATTCATATACCACAACTAGTTCAGCCATTCCCCAATTGATGGGCATACCCTCAATTTCCAATTCTTTGCCAAAGCAAGAGTTGTTGTTTTTGAAAGAGCTAAAATGATTTTTTAAACCAAATGAGAGAGGGAAAAAATTAGAAAAGAAATGAAAGATATGCAAAGAAAATTAACAACTTAGAACAACAGGTTAAAACAAGGTTTTAGAACATAAAACCTTGCCCAAGAAAATAACTGCCTGAAAATTAGAATTGACCAAATCAAAACTAATTGTGAGAAGCTAATGTGGAGACATCAAAAATATTAAAACTAAGTTTTAAAAATCCTTAAAAATAGAAGATTGGCTAAGGGGGCACAAAAGAAAAATAACAAACGTTGGAGGAATATGGAAAAATTGGGACACTGATGCATTGTTGGTGGAGTTGTGAACTGATCTGCATTCTGGAAAACAATTTGGTAATTCCAAAGGACTATAAAACTGTGCTTGCCCTTTGATCCAGCAATACTACTAAGTCTGTATCCCAAAGAGATTTTAAAAGGAGGGGAGCTATATGTACAAAAATATTTATGGTGGCTTTTTTGTGGTGGCAAAGAATTGGAAATTATGGGGATCCCTATAAATTGGGGAAGGGCTAAACAAGTTGTATTATATGATTTTGATGGAATACTATTGTGCTAAAATAAATGACAAGCAGGATGATTTCAGAAAAATTTGGAAAAACGTATATAAAATGATACAAAGTAAAGTGAGCAGAACCAGGAGAACACTGTACACAGTAATAGCAATAGTGTTTGATGATTAATTGTGAATGACTTAGCTATTCTCAGAAATATAATGATACAAGACAATTCCAAAAGACTCGTGATAGAAAATGCTCTCCATATCCAGAAAAAGAACTATGGAGTCTGAATGCAGATTGAAGTATACTCTTTTCACTTTTGTTGTTGTTTTGTTTGTTTTTTCTTTCTTGTGGTGTTTCCCTTTTGTTCTGATTCTTCTTTCACAACACAACTAATGTGGAAATATGTTTAACATGATTGTACATATATAATCTATATCAGATTGCTTGCTATCTTGGGGAGGGAGAACAGAAGGGAGGAAGGGAGAAAAATTTGGAACTCAAAATCTTACAAAAATGAATGTTGGGGCAGCTAGGTGGTGCAGTGGATAGAGTACTGGCCCTGGATTCAGGAGGACCTGAGTTCAAATCCAGCCTCAGATACTTGACACTTACTAGCTGTGTGACCCTGGGCAAGTCACTTAACCCCAACTGCCTCACCAAAAAAAACAAACAAACAAAACCTATCTTTACATGTAATTAGAAAAAAATAAAATACTATTAAGAAAAAAAAATTATAAAATTCTTAAAAGTTTATTTAGGGGGCAGCTAGGTGGCACAGTGGATAGAGCACTGGCCCTGGAGTCAGGAGTACCTGAGTTCAAATCCGGACTCAGACACTTAACACTTACTAGCTGTGTGACCCTGGGCAAGTCACTTAACCCCAATTGCCTCACTAAAAAAAAAAAAGTTTATTTAGAACTATACAAACACAAAACACAAAGGAACTATATGAAAACAATTAGGAAATACCCTTTATACAAAAACAGATTTAGATAATTATAGAAATATTAATTGCTCATGGGTAGGCCAAATCAATATAATAAAAATGACAATACTACATTAATTTAACTTGCTTAATTAATTTAACACCATCTAAACTACCAAAAGATTGCTTTATAGATCTAGAAAAAAATAATACAATTCATCTAGAAGGACAAAAGATCAAGAATATCAAGAGAATAAATGAAAAAAGTAGAAAGGAAAGGGGCCCAGAAGTACCAGATCTCAAACTATACTACAAAGCCATAATTGTTAAAACAATTTGGTACTGGGTAAGAAAAGGATAGGTTGGACAGTGAAAAGATTGGATACACAATATACAGAAGTAAATGAGCTTAGTGTTTGATTAACTCAAAGATCCCAGCTTTTGGGACAAGAACTCACCATTTGAAAAAACTGCTGGGAAAACTGGAAAATGGTCTGGCAGAAACTAGATGTAGACTTTTTTTTATGGTTTTGTTTTTGGTTTTGGTTTTTTGTGGGGCAATGGGGGTTAAGTGACTTGCCCAGGGTCACACAGCTAGTAAGTGTCAAGTGTCTGAGGCTGGATTTGAACTCAGGAACTCCTGAATCCAGGGCCGGTGCTTTATCCACTGCACCACCTAGCTGCCCCTAACTAGATGTAGACTTAACATTTCACATTGTATACCAAGGTAAACTCCAAATGGGAACATGATATAAGCATAAAGGATACCATTATGAACAAATTAGAGGAGTACAGAAGAAATTACGTATTTGATTTATGGATAGAGCTCCTGACCAAACAAGACATAGAGATGTTCATGGGAAGGAAATTGGATAATATTGATTACATAAAATTTAAAAGTTTTTGCATAAGCAAAACCAATGTAGCCAAAATTAGAAGAGAAACAGAAAATTAGTGGAGAAAAAAATCTGTGCAGCAATTTTCTCTGATAAAGGTCTCATTTTTAAGATACATAGGAAACTAATTTATAACTATAATTATAAAAAATTTATAAGAATAAAACATTGGGCAGCTAGGTGGCACAGTGGATGGAGCACTGGCCCTGGATTCAGGAGTACCTGAGTTCAAATCCAGTCTCAGACACTTGACACTTACTAGCTCTGTGACCCTGGGCAAGTCACTTAACCCTCATTGCCCCACAAAAAACCAAAACCAAAACAAACAAACAAAAAGGAATAAAACATATTAGCCAATTGATAAATGACCAAAGAATATTCTTCAGAGGAAGAAATCCAAGCTATCAATAGAAATATTAAAATGTTCTAAATCATTGATAATTAGAGAAATGCAAATTAAAACAACTCTGAGGTACTACCTCACATCCTTCAGATTGACAAAGTTGACCAAAAAAGAAAGAAAATGACAAATGCTGGAGGGGATATGTGGAAAAAGGCACATTAATACACTGTTAGTGGAGTAGTGAATTAGTCCAACATTAGTCCAAAAGAATTTGGAACTATGACCCAAATGCCATTAAATTGTGCATTCTTTTTGACCCAGTGATACAGCTATTAGGGTTATACCCCAAGTAGATCAAGGGAAGAAGAAAAGGATTCATGTATACCAATAAAAAAAAATCATAGCAACAATTTTTGTGTTGGCAAAGAATTGGGAACTGAAAGAGTACTCCAATTGGGCCCTCATTGCTACTAGGAAATCCTTTTGTACCTCCCTTATCAAGTCACTATCACACTCTCTGCAACAGTTCTTCCAAACTTTTTCATCTCTCTTCCAACCTCCCATGACTCTCCCTCTTCCAGTCCTCTCAGCTGAGAATCTTGACTTATATTTTATGAAAAAAATTTAAGCCATTAGCTGAGAGCTCTTCTCTCTTCCTCCTCATCTCATATGACTCGGGTCACTATCTCTTTCCTTTCTAACATGGAGAGGCAAACCTCTCTATCTGCACAAGAGATCTCATTACATTCCATCTCCTCTAACAGATTACCCTCTCAGTCATCCCCACTCTCTCACTAATCTTATATCTCTCTCTGTGTACTGGTTCACTCCTTACTGACTACAAACATGCCTGTCTTCCCTATTCTCAAAAAAAAAACCCTCGCATTTGATTTTTTCATCCCCTTGCCCTATATTTTTTCTGTAGCTAAACTCCTTGAGAAAGTTGCTACAATAATGTCTCTTCCACTTTCTCTCTTCTTACAATCTTCTTAATCCCTTACAATGTAGCTTCCAACCTTACCATTCCACTAAAACTGCTCTTGCCAAAGGAACCAATGACCTCTTAGTTGCCAAATCCAATGGCCTTTTCTCAATCCTCATTCTTCTTGACCTCAAGCAGCCTTTGACATTGTTGATCACTCTCTCCTCCTCCCTATTGTCTTCTCTCTGGGTTTTCAGGATACCCCTCTCTCCTGGTTCTCATCCCATCAGGGTGTTTAATCTCTGTCTCCTTTGCTAGATCTCCATCCAGATCACTTCTACTTACTATGGGTGTCCCACAGAGCTCTGTCTTGGGCACTGTTATCTTCTCCTTCTATACTTCTTCACTTCTCATCAGTGCCCAATAAATTAATTATCATTCATAAGATGAGGGTCTCAAACCTATCTATGCTACCCTAACATATCTGCTGATCTCCAGTCTTACATCATCAACTTTTGGGACATCTCAGACCATATATTCAGTAGACATTTTAAATATATCTGAAACCTAACTCATCTTTCTCCCTAAACACTGCCTCCTTTTCAAACTTTTTTTTTTACTGTTGAATTAATCACCATTCTTCCATTCCTCCAGGCTTACAAAATTCTCAATTCCTCACTATCTCCCAAACTCCAGATTCAATCTGTTGCCAAGGCCTGTGGATTTCACCTTTGCGATATCTGTGGAATACTATCACCCCCCCTCCCAACGCCTCACACACACACACACACACACACACACACACACACACACACACCACTGCCTTTCTCTTCTAATACTGATATCACCCTGGTGCACATCTCATCACCTCATGCTTGGACTATTTCAATAACCAGCCTGCTGCAAGTCTCTCCCCACTCCAATCCATCTTCCCTTCATTTGCCAAAGTGCTTTTCCTAAAGCATAGATCTTACCATCTCATCCCGCTACTGAATAAACTCTAGTGCCTTATCACCTCTAAGATCAAATAAAAAACCATCTGTTTGGTGTTCAAAGGCCTTCATCACCTAGCCTCTCCTTCCCCCTCCTCTACCTTCACAGTCTTCTTGTGTCTTATTCCATCTCATGAACTCTTCAATCCAGTGAAAATGGCCTCTCAGCTATTCTAGGAACAAAACGCTCTATCTCTCAGCTCCTGGCATTTTCTCTCATTGTCCCCCATACCTGGAATGCTTTCTGTCCTCCTTGTCTCTATCTCTTGGTTTCCCTGACTTCTTTCAAATCCCAACTAAGATTACATCTTCTATTAGAAACCTTTCCTAACCTCCCTTAATTCTAGTGCCTTCCCTTGCTAATTCTTTCCTATTCTTCCAAAATACAAATAGCTTATTTGTACATATGTGTTTGCTTCTTATCCTCATAATATTGTGAGCTACTTGAGGGCAAAGACTATCTTTTGCCTCTTTTTGTATCGACAGTGTTAAAGCCTTTCTTATAGTAAGCACTTAATAAATTCTTTTTGACTGATTGACAAGCAAAAGATCATCCACAAGGATCAGAGGAAGAGGAAAGGAATGGTGATAGCTGGTGACTCCTTGGCGAGTAGTCGTTTTTAATCTGATGACATTATCCTGGCCTAGCCTGTATCCAATATGTGATGGCCTCTTAAGCTTTGCCAAATTGGATGAGTACCACCCCCTTCTGGGGATTTACATGGTTTTGTAAATTCTTATCCATGTGATACTATAGTCAATTCAATGTCAGAAAAAACTCAGAAAAGATTGTTGAATACTAATAAATCTTAAGCAATAAATTAAAGACTTTCGGGGCATAGGTGGTATTTTCCCCATTGTTGCCTATTGAAGACAAATAATTCAGAAAGAAGGAAAGAAACATCTATTCCAGGTCTTCTACATGGCAGGAAATACACTAATCTTTACAAATACTTTACAATTACTTTACTAACACTTAAAAAATATTATCTCATTTGAACCTCACAATAAACCAAGGAGGTAGATATTATTATTATCCCCATCTTACAGTTGAGCAAACTGAAGCAGGCAGAGGTTAAATGATTTGTCCAGGGTCACACAGCTAGGTATCCGAGGCAGGATTTGAACTTAGGCCTTCTTAACTCCAGGCCTTGTGCTCTATCAAATGTGTTACCTAGCAGATCTCAGAAGTGAATGGCTGATTAAGAAGATTAGATTGAATGCAGACTGAAGAATGTAGAGCCCAAAGAAAAATATCCATAATAACTATAGCAATATAAATGAACCAAGCATGAATAGGCAATTAATCATGCTCTGGTCGAATTTAATGATCAATGTTGGGGCAGCTAGGTGGCACAGTGGATAGAGCACCGGCCCTGGAGTCAGGAGTACCTGAGTTCAAATCCGGCCTCACACACTTCACACTTACTAGCTGTGTGACCCTGGGCAAGTCACTTAACCCCCATTGCCTCACTAAAAAAAAAAAAAAGATCAATGTTAGTATCATATTGCCAAAATTAAAGGATACATCACTCAAGCCTCATTTTTATCCTTTGTAAAATAAAAGGGTGGGACTAGGTGACTTCTAAGGTCCCTTTTAACTCCTAGGATCCTACAACCTTTTTTATTAATAATTGATAATATAACTTTTTTTCAGGGAATATATCTTTCAAAGAGGTTTGCTTGGGTATTTGATTTTGTCAATATCAAATTGACAGTAGAAAGAAAACTCCTTAATAGCAGAGACTGTCTCACTTTTATTTTTGTATACCCTGAACCCAGCTAGCATAATGCCTAGCACAAAATTGCTGCTTCATAAATGTTTGTTTATTGATTGAATTTTATGGTGTATAAGAACAAAAATGCATTAATGACTTTTCAGAAAGATGGCATATAATGAATGACTAAACAAAAATTGCTACTTGGTACCCAAACACCAAGTCCTTTCTGCTGTTTAACTATCTACCACCGTTACATCTATATAATTAATCTGTGAGAATAAGCCTCAGAACAATTCCCAAAATATAATATCTTTATTGAGTTCTCTCCTTGACTTGCCATTATAGTTGGCAACCTTTGTTATTGAGGTACATAGAGGTTAGATGACATTCCTATGGTCATGACCAATACATGTCAGACACTAGTTTTGAATCTGGGTTTTCCTGACTCTTAGCCCACCACTACCCACAATGCCATACAGTCTTCATAGAAGATAGGTAAAATTCTCTTATAACAATTTTCTTTTACATCAAAATTTCCTCATGTAAATTCAAAATTTGTTGAAAACAAACCTTGTTGTTATAAGTTATATGCAGGGGGGCAGCTAGGCGGCGCAGTGGATAGAGCACCAGCCCTGGATTCAGGAGGACATGAGTTCAAATCCAGCCTCAGACCCTTGACACTTACTAGTTGTGTGACCCTGGGCAAGTCACTTAACCCCAATTGCCTAACAAACAAACAAACAAAACAAAACAAAAATAAGTTATATGCAGGAAGAGGTATTGTTAATGGTATACAGTATACTTGTGCATATGGTTAATCCATTGATATACTTAACTAGAGTATGTGTGATATTTTCAAAATAAAATTTGTAAATTTGCATTAAAAATGGTATATGAGAATGGGATTTTAGTTTCCAGATCCTGCCTTAAAATTCAGACAAGATAGGGATAGAGTACACCTAAAAAGAGTTGGTAAGAATATATTTGCCAACAGTCTTACAAATTCATTCAAGGAATCTTAAAGTAGAAAGGAAAAAGGAGGGAATTAATTATTTATGACTATCCACTAAACTAGATACCATTGAATGTAGCTACAATGTAGGAACAACAATAAGTAGAAATTCACAGGAGGCACAAGCCTAGAAAGTAACCAGTAGGGGCAGCTAGGTGGCACAGTGGATAAAGCATTGGCCTTGGATTCAGGAGGACCTGAGTTCAAATCTATCCTCAGACACTTGACACTTACTAGCTGTGTGACCCTGGGCAAGTCACTTAACCCTTATTGCCCCGAAGGAAAAAAAAAAGAAAGAAATTAGCAAAGTAATAAAATTGTGGCTTCAAATGTACAATAATGTGGTACAAATACACAATATGTGAATGACAAGCAAGAATTGGATATCTTATTGCATGGAAGCAAATGTGACCTCTTGGGAATATTGAGACTTGGTAGGATGAAACCCATTACAGAATATGGTTCTGGAAGTATATGTTTTTGTTTTGTTTTGGTTTTGCAGGGCAATGGGGATTAAGTGACTTGCCCAGGGTCATACAGCTAGTAAGTGTCAAGTGTCTGAGGCCGGATTTGAACTCAGGTCCTCCTGAATCCAGGGCCAGTGCTCCATCCACTGTGCCACCTAGCTGCCCTGGAAGTATATACTTTTATAAGTTATTTTTACACTTCACAGGAACACTTGCCTTGAATTGATTTCAGGAGAATGGCAGGTGGGCAGGCAGATTTGTTCAACATGCAGTTTCTGCATTTGCCACCAGGTGGAGCACCAAGTTCTAGCTTTCAGGTCTCAGTCCTTGCATATGCACGGATGTGGATAGCCAGCTAGGATGTCTGTACAAGTCAGAGAGGCTGGCTTAGGTTCCCTTGGCTTCTAACCTACCCAGTCTACTGGTGCCTTAGTAATCAGCAGGTTCTGTCTTAGATTCTATCTTTTCTTCGTAAACCTTGGGTGGAAAGTTTGAAGATGATCAACAGCAATTCTAAAGTTTATCAAAATTGCTCAGCCCCTATCTAATGATGGAGTCTTAAATCCTTCCATACCTCAAGGACTTTACATTCACATTATAGTATAAAGTGAACTTATTGAATGGAACAAAAAAATTTACTTTCCACATTAAATCTTAGCAGCTGGCAACCTGCTGTTTCTAGGAATTCTGAAATCCTAATACACCAGCATTTGTATCCACTGCCATTAAGATCTAAGCTTTCAACATCCCTTTTTTCTGAGGGAGAAGAGGAAGATGACAGGCTTGCCCCAGCATCAAAGTCACAAAGAAAGGAAGAGGAATAGCCTCACCAGGACGTGGATATTGGTCCTATACTGAGTACTATAGGAATAGCACTTGCTTCTTAGTGGATAAACTGGCAATTGGTAATTGTAGAGGCTCTCTAACATTTCCAGCATGTCCTGTGTTGCTCCCCACGGGGTCCCCACAAGCATTGCAATCTCATTGTCCATGTTTTGTCTTCTGGCATATTTTCCCTCTATCCAACTATCTCTGTCTCTGTTGTTATCTATCTCTCTATCTCTATGTTTTTGTCTATCTCAGAGCTTTCGATATTCCATCTGTTGTGATGTTGTGGTTGCTCATACGTGCAGAGATAGGGACAGAGAGAGACAAAGACAAAGCAGAGATAGAGACAGACTGGCACAAAAACACAGAGAGAGAGGGACAGAGATGGCATTTTGCATTATTGATGGAGTTTATGACTTGTTGAAACACTTAAATTTGGTCCTTGGTGATCATTGAGTCCTTCTACCCCTACCTCCATCCTTTGGATACTTAACAAAGCTCAAGAAGAATCCTGAAACTGACTGTAACTTTGTGATACATTATTTTTTTAAAAATTTATTTTTATTATTTTTTTTTGCAGGGTAATGAGGGTTAAGTGACTTGCCCAGGGTCACACAGCTAGTAAATGTCAAGTATCTGAGGCTGGATTTGAACTCAGATCCTCCTTAATCCAGGGCCAGTGCTTTATCCACTGCGCCATCTAGCTGCCCCCACCTTATTAAAAAAAAAAAAAGAATACATAAGAGGGAGGGAGAGCAGCTTTATATATTACCGAAAAAAAGATATACTCATGTGAAGAAATTTAAGAATCAGAGGAGGGAATCTGGGTCAAGAGGTGTTCAATAGCAAAGGAGGTTCATTAGGAAGGAAAATGCCTGTCCAGCAGTCTCAAAGTGTGTTTGCCTGCTAGGGACATCTGAACCATAGGGTAGAATCACAAGTATGGAAGAGACTATGAAGAACACCATGGAAAAAAATGTCACTGGAATTTCAGGGTATTGCCCCATTTACCACCCCCAAGAACTGTTGTTTTTTAAATCTGTGGGCTTTCTGAGTTCTTTGTCTTTCACATTTTCGTGTTTTGGTTTGTTTTTTTGGGGGGGTGTTTGCAGGACAATGAAGGTTAAGTGACTTGCCCAGGGTCACACAGCTAGTGAGTATCAAGTATGAGGCCTGATTTGAACTCAGGTCCTCCTGAATCCAGGGCCGGTGCTTTATCCACTGCACCACCTAGCTGCCCCCACATTTTCTATATCAATCAATAAACCTATAATAAGTGCTTCTATATACCAGGCACTGTGCTAAGAACTGGAGATTAAAAAAAAAAGAGGCAAATACAGTCCCTGCCCTCCACAAACTTACAATCTACTAGGGAAGACAACATGCAAACAAATATATACAACACAAACTACATATGGGATAAATAGGAAATAATTAACAGAGGGAAAGCTCTAGAATTAAGAGGAGTTAGAGAAGGCTTCCCCTAGAAGACAGAATTTTAGTTAGGACTTAAAGGAAGACAGGGAGGTCAATTGTCAGACCAAAGGAGAGAAAACATTCCAGGTCTGGTGAGATGGGGGAGACCCCTAAAGAAAATGACTAGGGTCAAGAGATGGAGTGTCTTGTTCCTAGAACAACCAGGAGGTCAATGTCACTAGATTGAAGGGTACATGCTGGGGAATAAGAAATAAAAAGACTGGAAAGGTAGGAGGGTGCTAGGTTATAAAGAGCTTTGAATGCCAAACAGAGCACTTTGTATTTGATCCTAGGGACAATTGGGAGTCACTAGAGTTTATTGAGTGAGGGGAGGGGTTTGTGTGACATGATCAGACCTGTGTACTAGGAAAATCACTTTCATGACTGAAAGAAGGATGCGTTGGAATGGGGAGAGAGATGAGATGGGCAGCCTAGCCTCCCCAGCAGGCTATTGCAATAATCCATGTGCAAGGTAATAAGGGCCTACATTAGAGTGGTGAGTGTTAAAGTAGAGAAGGGAGCGGATTTGAGAGATGTTGCAAAGATGGAATCAGCAGATTGGATGGGGGGGGCAGTGAGAGATAGTAAAGAGTTAAGGATGACCCCTAGGTTATGAGCCTGAGAGATTCAAGGACGAAGTTGCCTTCTACAGTAATAGAAAAGGTGGGAGGGGCGAGAGGGGAAGGTTTTGGGGAAAGATAATGAGTTTCTTTTTTTTTTTAAGTGAGGCAATTGGGGTTAAGTGACTTGCCCAGGGTCACACAGCTAGTAAGTGTTAAGTGTCTGAGGCCGGATTTGAACCCAGGTCCTCCTGACTCCAGGGCCGGTGCTCTATCCACTGCGCCACCTAGCTGCCCCCATGAGTTCCATTTTGAACATTGAGTTTAAGACACCTACAGGGGCAGCTAGATGGTGCAGTAGTTAAAGTGCGGGCCCTGGATTCAGGAGTACCTGAGTTCAAATCCAGCCTCAGACACTTGACATTTACTAGCTGTGTGACCGTGGGCAAGTCACTTAACCCCCATTGCCCCACCAAAAAAAAAAAAAGACACCTACAGGACATTCAGTTATTGAGATGTCTGAAAGGCAGTTGGAAATGTGAGATTGGAGGTCAAAGAGAGGGATAAGTATATTTGAGAATCATCGGCATAGAGATGGTCATTAAATCCATGAAGGTCTGCTGACTTCCAATTTTGCAAATGTATGTGGTGAAATAAAGGTTGCCCTCTACCTAGGATGCTTATTACCTTCAATACTTATATGGGAGCCCAGGTACTATTACCCACATTTATAGACACATATATACAAACTATATTTGGCGATTCCCCAGATTAAACTCTAAGTAAAAGCATATTAGACAAATAAAGATACTGATCTTTTCAGGGAAGTCCATGACATGAGACCTAATCTCTGTTAGCCCAGTTTGGGGAGCTCTGGGTCATAGGTTAAACCATTTTGCATCTGATTCACACCAATGAAGAGGAACTGATATCTGGAATGGAAATGATGGGAGCTTTAAGGGAAAGTGACCATTCCATATTAAAACTCATGGTAGAGGAGAGGAAAATTGGGGAATAATCTCACATTCATTCTAGATTTTGAGAGAGCAGATTTCAAAGGGTGTAGATGAAAGATACACAGGACCTTATGGATTAAAATTCTATAGGAGGGGGCAGCTAGGTGGCAGAGTGGATAAAGCACCAGCCCTGGATTCAGGAGGACCTGAGTTCAAATCCCACCTCAGATACTTGACATTTACTAGCTGTGTGACTCTGGGCAAGTCACTTAACTCTCATCGCCCCACAAAAAGAAACAAAACAAAACAAAAAAATTCTATAGGAGAAGCCAATCCAAGAAGAAAGGAAGCTCTTAAGAATCAAAATCGAAAGACACAGGATTTATCTAAAGAGACATGTGGGTGCACAAAGAACTCAAAATCAACTTAAATTTTTATAAGGATATTTAGAGAAGATAGAAGGAAGGGCAACTAATGGAAGATGAATACAAAAGCCTGCATTTTTCTACTAGAATAGGACACTATTGTGGCAGCTAGGTGGCGCAGTGGATAGAACACTAGCCCTGGAGTCAGGAGTACCTGAGTTCAAATCTGGCCTCAGACACTTAACACTTACTAGCTGTGTGACCCTGGGCAAGTCACTTAACCCCAATTGCCTCACCAAAAAAAAAAAAAAAAGAATTCTTCTAGAATGGGACACCATTACTAGAGTTCCCAGTGTTTAGCACAGTGCTTAGCACTATGTCTAGGACGTAGTAGGTGCTAAATAAATGTTGATTGATTGATTGATAAGTAGAGGTTACTGGAGATAACTGCTAGTGTCACTGAAGATGTTTGTGGACTTGCTTTGTTCTCACAGAGTTTGTTGAATTGTTTGTTTGCTATAGTGGGAAAACAGGAGCAACAAAGGGGGCCACTTAGACTGCTGCTTGGGTTGAACAGGGTGATGAGGACAACTGAAAGTAGAAAGAAGCCAGAGCCCCCATCTCTCACTTTGCTTCTATTTTCTCTGCTTAATTCTTCGGTTAGGAAAGGACAACACAAAAATAGGAGGTTAAAATTCAAAAGTAACTAGGAGACGGTATGAGATCACTTAGTTGTCCTTCATGAGTCCAAACTACCTGGCACAGATGAAAAGTATGATTGCTGAGCCATAGTCAATGATTTTCAAATCTTTTGCAGAGAAAGGGAAAGATACATAGGATTAAAGAAGGAGATGGAGTCTGCAAATTAAGGGCTAGTGAGCTTGGATTTTATTCCTGAAAAAAATTCTGTTTTTGAAGGGTTGGTTAGTGAGACTCTAGAAAAGGAAGTGGTGATTCCAAAGCACTGGCCCTGAATTCAGGAGGACCTGAGTTCAAATCTGACCTCAAACACTTGACACTTACTTAGCTGTGTGACCCTGGGCTAGTCATTAAATTCTCATTGTCCAGCAAAAACAAACAAACAAAAAGGATTAAGTTATGCCAGACAGAACACATCAGACAAAGCAAGGCAGTAGAGAGGGTACTGAACTTTGAATCACAGGGCCTGTGTTCAGAATCCAGATCTGCCACTAAAATATTCACATGATTATGGGCAAATCATTTAACCTGCTGGGCCTCAGTTTCCTCATCTTTTTTTTTTTTTTTTTTAGTGAGGCAATTGGGGTTAAGTGACTTGCCCAGGGTCACACAGCTAGTAAGTGTCTGAGGCCGGATTTGAACTCAGGTACTCCAGGGCCAGTGCTCTATCCACTCCGCCACCTAGCTGCCCCAGTTTCCTCATCTTTAAAATGAAAAGTCTGGACTAGATGATCCCTAAGGTCCCTTTCAGCTCTAGATGTATGACTAATCTTATTTCCTTTCTTGACACTTACTAGACTGACTGGTAGACCAGGGGAATATTGTAGATATAGTTTACCCATGTAGAACCACAAAGACCTTAGAGGACACCTAGTCTAGCCCATTCATTTTATTTGTGTTTGGTTTTTTTTTTTTTTTTTGTGGGGCAATGGGGGTTAAGTGACTTGCCCAGGGTCACACAGCTAGTAAGTGTCAAGTGTCTGAGGCCAGATTTGAACTCAGGTACTCCTGAATCCAGGGCCAGTGCTTTATCCACTGCGCCACCTAGTCGCCCCCTGCCCATTCATTTTAGAAATAAAATAAACCCAAGGAGGTTATGTAATGTGACTTGTTCAGAGTCACATAGCTAGTAAGCATCAGAGACAAGATCTGAGCCTGGTTCCTCTGACTTAAACCAGTGTTCTCTCTCCTTCATCATAATGCCTTTCTGTACCTCATCCTGTGTATTCTCCCCTGAAGTTTTCCAAATCTTTAGGCACCAAAGAGAGACAGAAGTTTGGAGTGGAATAATCTCAAGGCTATCTTGAAGGGAAGTTGTCAGGATCACGCTCTAATGGACTTTTTTTTTTTTTAAAGGTCCAGCCACTGCTTTCTAGCTAACTTAGACTCTCAGGGAACAGCATCAACACTGAGAGAAGGTGTATGGTCTTAAGTACATGCTATATGAGGTAATATGGGGCCAGATCCAGGAAGTGCTGAGTGGTTGATTCACTCTTTGATATCTGGCTGTCTGGGAAACTTCAGGAAGAGATGTAGAGAAGGAAACTAAGCCATGTGAGCAGCCAAGAGGAATCTCTTTCTGGGACCATTAACTGATGTACTGGCTGAAGCTTATATCTGTGTCTAGTACATAGAACCAACAATCACTATAAGCCGAAGAAGGAGACAAGACAAGACAGATTGTATTAAAATTGTTCTTCTTTCCCCACTATGACTTTGTGGTTGAGAATGCTTGATAGTACCCAGCTACCCTGCACTCAATTGCAGAGCCTGATACCAAAGAAACAGTATAAAGATCTGGAAACTCAAACGATTTTAGAAGTAGCAGCAGTGGCTTCCGCTCAGCCATTCTGATACTAAGGATGTCATACTTTATTTTCTTTCTCTGAATAGAAAATGCATGTTAGACTATATATGTCACGAACAAGTTCTTTGCAGGATTCACTGAGAAGAAAAATGAAAATCAAAATGAGTGGAGGACATAAAAACATGAAGATAATTATTTATTTTTGAAATGTATCCATTCCCCTCAACCTTAAATGTGAATCCCAAGGATACTCTAGGGATGCACAGTTGGCAGTGAGCTAGTACCTTAAGGCTCAGACGGCTGGTTATATTTGGGCATGCTCCATTGAATGACCTGGAATAACTTAAGCTTTCATCACCACCTGGTGGATTTCACAGACATAGCACCTCAAGAGGCTATTCAGTCATATCCTCTAATGCTAACCCCTTCTGGGGCTACTTCAACAACTTCCCCAAAAGGGAGCTAACCACTCTTCCCATAAGGATTGTAGGAGTTAACCTTCAGCATTGGGGTTTCTAATACTACTGCTTACAAGTCCTCATCTGGTTTGCTTCCAAATATCAACTAGTTGACACCAATTGGCTTTTCCATAAAGGATGTTTACTGAGAAAGTACATCAAGGATGGTTGTTTAAAAACATCCACCCAAACCAGGGATGAATTTTTCTCTTGCACATATAAGGTCCCAGGGGGAGAGAGGACTAAAATTTAGAGAGCTAATGTGGTCAGAGTATAAACCTCCGCCCTAGTTACTGGAAGCCCTTTTTTCCCTTTGCAGAGTCGTCCTAGAGTCCCGCTAGTGTCCAGGGAGTTAGTATTCTTGTGGAATCCTGGAAGTACCTTTCCCATGTCTAATTTTTGCTCAGTGTGTCTCTCAGTTCCTGGCAGAGAGGCTGCTATAAGCCACTGCATTTGAGAGTATGCTGCCACCAGCTCCCATGAACACAGGAACTCCAGATTTTCTGATGTTTCCTAGTTTACAAGATTGGCATCTGGTCAATGGGTGCTGAGAGTGTGCATATTCTGGGTGCACTCCAAGCCTGTAAGTTCCTAAAGCTTCACTGCTTAATGATGGTCCTTGAGCTTCTAAACCAGCTTGTTATAGTACCCATAGCTCCACAGGACATGGTTGATTTCCTTCAACCAAAACACAGAATATTTCCTGTGTGGACTATCTGCTTTTGTCCAGCGACCAAAGTACTTCACTCTCCCACCCACATACTGGTTAAGGACTTCTTTGTACCTAGTTTAACCTTGTTTAAACCTGGTACAATTGATTGATTGATTGATTGATTGAATTAGGAGTGTGGGCCTTGTGTTTAAATAGAGTGAGAATTACTATCCCCACTCTTCTACTAATACAGTCACAGTCAAGACCCAAGCTGTTCCTGTGCGGGTACCAATGTGATTTAACAGTTTGGGGGCTCTTTTTAGTCATGTCTGACTCTTTATGACCCCATGGATCATACTGTCCATGGGGTTTCCTTGGCAAAGATAATGGAGTGGTTTGTCAATTTCTTTTTACAGTAGGTTAAAACAAATAGAGGTTAAGTGACTTGCTCAGGGTCAAACAGAGTCTGAGGCAGGATTTGAACTCAGGTCTATCCTGATTCCAGGCCCAGCACTCCATCCACTGAGCCACCTAGATGTCTCTTTCAACTAGGTTTAAGCAAAGCATCTGGCAAGTTTTCACCTGCTATTCTTTTTTTTTTTTTAACTACTTTTTATTTGTTTTGGGTGTTTTTTTTTTGGTGAAGCAATTGGGGTTATGTAACTTGCCCAAGGTCACAGATAGTGTCAAATGTCTGAGGTCTGATTTGAACTCAGGTCCTCCTGACTCCAGGACAGGTGTTCTATCTACCTTGCCACCTCACCACCTAGCTGCCCCTATCACCTGCTATTCTTAAGGGAGAGATGGAGACACATGGACTCAATGATAGCGCAATTGGCTAGATTTGGAACTCATTGAATAGCTAGACACAAAAGTAGTCACTAATGGTTCAATATCAAATTGAAAAGAGGTTCCTAGTGAATACCCTGACCCAGCTACCAGTGTTTGGTCTTGTGCTAATTAACATTTTTATCATTCATTTGGATAAAGACAGAGATGGCAGGCTTAAGAGATTTGCACATTGCATAAAACAGAGATGATTTAGTAAGGATTCAAAGCAATTTTGATAGGTACAGGGGGACTTCCAGCAAAGATTGGGTTTTACTTTTTTTTTTCTTTTGCAGGGCAATGAGGATTAAGTGACTTGCCTAGAGTCACACAGCTAGTAAGTGTCAAGTGTCTGAGGCCGGATTTAAACTCAGGTCCTCCTGAATCCAGGGCTGGTGCTTTATCCACTGCACCACCTAACTGCCCTCACTGCAAAGTCCCCCAGTCCAAATCACTCAATTTAGGTCCACGACCCTAAAGGTGTAGAAGGGGACTTTTGGCCCAAGGGTTCTTAGAGTGCCTGGGTTGTGGGTTGGGAGCTGGAGGCCTAGCACCCAGGGTTTTCTCTTCTTCACATCCCACGCCTAGCTTCATTTGAAGCCCTGTAGCCCCAGACCACGTGCTCGAAATTTCCCCGCAGACCCCTGGCGCCAGCAGATTCCTACAGCGCAAGGGAGGGAAAAGGGCCCTTTGTCACATTGGTCAGCAGAGCAGTCAGTCACTCCCCTTCAGCCAATTCTTGCCTGCCGCCTGGAGGTTTGACCCGCCCTGATGCAGCTATTCCTCCACTGGCTCCCATCAAAATTGATTTTCCTTCTGTCTTCTTGCTACTTGTTCCGAGCGATGCCAATCAAGTAAGTCCCGCCTCTGCCACTTAACCTTTGACTTTGTTTGGCAGTATGAGTGCAGAAAGTTGAGTGGTTATCGTGGAAACAAGACCACCCTCATCAAGCCCTTATTCGTAAAGGTTTGGTTTATATTCATGGCAGTCATTACACCAACTTGCCCCCTACTCTTAATGGGAACCTGATTGGATCTTGTAAACACCAATCATTTTGGAAGCCAGCCCCCTTTCTTCTGGCGCTCACGGGAGAGTTCACTTTGGCCGTCCTTCCCGTCCGATTGCCTTGTCGTAGATGTCAATCTTGTCTCGAATCCGCCTCCCGATTCTGGAATGCTAGCCTAATTGGTCCCCTCGTCTTCTCTGGCGGTCCGGAATTCTCCACCTTCTCACGGAGCACTCACTGTGGATTGATTCTGCGAGCTGTCCATCTCCCTGAGTCTCCCGCCTTCCCCTCCCCCCCCCCCCCCCGCAAGACTCCGTCTCCTTTGGATTGGCCGACGGTGTTTCCCCCTTCACCCCTCCCTTCCCAGGGCCCTCCCGAATCGCCGGCCTCCACTGCCAGATCCAGGGCACACGATTGGCTCTACAAACGTCAAGACCTTTGGCCATTGGCTGGGTGGCGCTGCCCTTCACGCCGGCGACAGGCCTACCTCCCTCCTCCCCCCCACTCCAGTCTCGCCCCGCCGCCCTTCCCCCGCCCTCCTCCTCTCCCCAGCCGCTCTGCTCCCAGACTCCTTTGCGGCCGTGTGGAGCGAGGCCTTGTTCCCGCGTTGAGCCGCCGCCGCCTCAGCCCGGGCCCAGCCGCGTCGCCTCAGCCCCGTTCGCCCCTCCGCCCCCTGAGGGGACTCCCTGCCCGGCCGCCATGTCGGACTACAGCACTGGGGGGCCGCCACCGGGGCCACCGCCATCTGCCGGAGGAGGAGGAGGCGCTGGGGCCGGAGCCGGAGCCGGGGCAGGCGCCGGGGGAGCCGGGGGGCCGCCGCCAGGAGCGCCGGGCGCCGGAGACCGGGGAGGTGGAGGGGGCGGAGGACCAGGTCCCGGCTCGGCTCCGCCGCCCGGAGGGGGAGCCCCGGGGATCCGCAAGGACGCCTTCGCCGATGCCGTGCAGCGGGCCCGGCAGGTGAGGAGGAGGAGGCGGCAGTACCGGGGGGCGGGGGGGGGGAGGAGAGAGCGCGAGGCTGGGGTCACGTGGGGGGCTGAGGAGGGGGCATGTGCGCGCGCGCGGGGGTCGGGTTGGGGGGGCACGTGGGGGCCGCTGGTGCTGGGGACTGGAGCCGGGACCTGGGTCCCCGAGGGGGCCTGGCCCCTGGAGTCTGGCCAGGCATGGGCCCGGCACCCCCGGGCCCTCCTCATTTTAGGAGAAGGGGGAAAGTGGGAAGGAAGAGAGTGCAACGATCCTTATTAATTGCTCCTTCCTCCTAGGGGTGAGAAAAAGGGGAGGGGGCAGGATCCCCTCATACCCCGTTGAGCACCCCTGATAGAAGGAGGTGCAAGCACCCCTCCATTCACTGTGTCAGTGCGAGGGGAGGTAAAAGTGAGCTGTGGGAAGGGGCACCGTGACCTTCTCTCTACATTTTGGCACGTGGGGGAAGTGGGAGTGGGTGCAGTGACTCTTTCCCATTCATTCTTTCCCCTCCCTGGGAGGAGGAAGAGACTTGGGAAGGGGCACGGTTCTACCTCACCCCTGACTCCTTTTGGCGTCTTCTTATTCCATAGCTCCCAGGCTTTCTCTGCAGTGGTTCTGTTGGGTTTCCGAACTTGGGAGCTGGGCATGGGTGGGGCTCACCTGCAGGACTTTGGGACCCTAGGAGGGGATACCTAGTCTGAGAGTCTGGGAACTCCGGCTCGGAGTTCCCAGCTGCTTCTGATGTTTTCTCTAGTAGGGGGGGGACATGGTTTATGGTTAGTTTCTGCACTGTAGAAACACATTTGACTTTTTTGTATGTGAAGAATGGGTCCCTACTTATTTCTCATCCGGACTGTCTGGAGGGAATATAGTATCTGTGGGTCGTTTGCAATGGGCCCTTTATATGTGATGGGGGGTGGGGGGGAAATTGTTGGCTCGAGGTCTATCTTAGCCTGTGGGTCCTTGCAAGTGGCAATCTAAAGCACTCCAAGATGAGTGACCGACTCCTCCCTCCCCTCTACCCTCCAGTTTGGTGCTTTGGGAAAGATGTGACAACATCTTGTCATGACAGAATCAACATTTGCCTTCCACAGGGGACTAAGTACCAACCTTGGAGAAGGAGATGGGTTCCAGGACTAATGAAAACTCAGGGCTGTCCCGTTAGGGGAACGCCCACATGCCCGCCTTTGTGGTTTGTGGGCATAGCCAGTGGTAGAAGAAGGATTAGGTGCTGCCAGGCTTTGCTTGAGTGGGATCTTGAAGGCCTGAGGCATAAGTTTCAGCTGCATGAGGAATAGCTAACTGAATGACCAAAGCTCTGTGTTCTTATTCCTTGAGCTGCCTGACAATTATTCCCTCAAACCTAGCCTAGAATGAAGGTTAGGAAAGTTGAGTTTGTTTGAAATGGTTTTTTTTCCTTGGTTGTGAACCAGCCTCTAGGAATCGTGGTGGCCATGAAAATTGGAACTTTAGGAGTATAGGTTTCTATATCAAACTTCAAAACTGAATACTTGAAGGTGAAGGTGAACTAAGGAAGAGCCTACTCTTGAGTATCCTGAGGCAAAAATTGCTACCAGCTTTGAAATTTCTTAGATTGATTTATGACTTTAGTCCCAGAGGACACTTGTTTTCACTGGAGTTAGGAGCGACACCTTTGAGGAATGAAAAGAAATATACATTTAGGTTCTTGCTGAAGTAGAACCCGAGGAGGGGGCAGAGTCTTCTTGTGCCAGCTTTGACCTCAGGTTCTTCAGGTCCATGCAGGTTCACTTCCATTTGACCTGGAAACAATTTTTTGGATGCAGATGCTAGGGGGGGCTTGTTAAGTTTTTAGATGAACTCTCAAATTGGAGGTCTTAAAAGTTTTTCTGTGATGTTTTTGCCAAAAGGCTCTTTAGAAGTCAGTAGGAATCAACTAAAGAATCTTAACATCAAGGAGCAAGTGATGATTTGGGGAAATTGATGTCTACAAGAGGAAGAACCTTTTTTTTCTCTTATGCTCTCTTTCCAGATTCTTAAACACCATTGGCTTTTTTGTTATTAATTTTCTTGTTGTTCTTAATTGGTTTTCAGATAGCAGCAAAAATCGGAGGTGATGCAGCTACTACAGTGAATAACAGCACTCCAGATTTTGGGTTTGGGGGCCAAAAGAGACAGTTGGAAGATGGAGGTAACTGCTGACTTGTGTCACTTGAGGGGGGGAAATAAGGGGAGAGAAGTGGTGGTTGTGTGACTTGAATATGTGTTTGAGTGTTTTTATTTCAACTGCTGTGTTGTTTTCTGCAAAAGCTTCAGCAAATCTAGCTTCCATGTTAATTCTTATTTATTTTCTCTTGCTGTCCTAAGATAGCAGATTGTCAAATTGGATTGGGGTGAGACAATTGGTATAGTTGTGAACTACTAGAAAATTTTCTCCCACATGAAACATGGCAAAAACATGAATAATTTCTGTTGAGGTCTGGTTTAGAGTTTGCTGCCACTCAATTACCAATGGCAGCCATGCTAATAAGCTACAGCAACTCTTCCATCTTGTAACTCCATTCTTACTACTCCAGCTAAGGCCTGTCTCTTCCCCAGCAGGAAATGCTTTCAGTGGCTCTGACTGTCCCTGAAATCATTGTTCACTTGTAAAGAGCTTTTTTAGCCCTGGAATTGATGGCAGGGTTGAGAATTTGACACTTTTATGGTATTTGGTCTTCTCAATCTATCAGTCTCTCTGAGGTTTGGGAGGGGGTGATGTGCAGATTTATATGCCTAAAAACATGTGGCATTAACATTGGTTCTGAAGCAGCAGTGGGTGGAGGCTGCATCTAACATCTTCTCAATTCCACAGATCAGCCTGAGAGCAAGAAACTGGCAGCCCAAGGCGACTGTAAGTCCATTTTGGTGTGGTGTAGGAGGGGTTCATATTTGGGCAAGTTCCTGGGGCTGAGAGTGGTCTTTGTATTTGTCAAGTGTCAACTTTCCTTTAAGATGGAAGCCTTGGGAAGTTAGGTCCTATGATCCTGGTCCTCAAGCTCCCAAATATTTTCTGAGCACCTTTTAAGGACAGAGCACAGGGGATCTGGGATTTGTTAAATGAAGCTCATCATCCTTACATTCCTTTCCTCATAGTGGTGTTGTGAGGAAAGGGTTTTGTAAACCTTAAAATGCTATAGAATCAAGGCTTTTGGGGGTGGATAGAGCACTGGCTCTGGAGTCAGGAGGACTGGACCTGAGTTCAAATTCGCCCTCAGATACTTGACACTTACTAGCTGTGTGGCCCTGGGCAAGTCACTTAACCCCAATTGCCTCACAAAAAAGAAAGAATCAAGACTTTTTATTGGGTACCAGTTAGCACCAGACCAATACTCCTTTGGGGTTTTTTGGTTTTATTTTTCAGCTCTCAGTTCTCAGCTTGGGCCTATCCATCCTCCTCCCAGGTAAGCTGCATTTTGAAGGATGTCTAGCTCTTTGCCCTTGCTCTAACCCTTCCTTCAGATCTGCAAAAAGAGACCTATCAGAATATTCAGTTAGTTAGTGAACTTGGTTGCTCTATCTTAGCACTTGAGAGATAGGTAGGGAAAATTAAAATGGAAATCTTAATTCCTCTTTGTTTACACTTGTGTCTATGGGATTGGGGAGGACATACTCAGTTGTTCCTGCCTTCTACAGATGGGATGGGGAAGGAGGTGTGGTATAAGTATTTCTTATCTGTCTTCTGTGAGAGCTTGTTTCTTGTAATGATATTTTTAGGGGGTTGTCCCATGAACCTGTCACGGAACTATAGAGTAAGAGCTGAAGGGGACCTTAGAGTTCATCTTATTCAACTCCTTCCTGTTACACTGGAGGAAATAGGCCCTAGAGAGATGAATAATAATTGCTAGCATTTATATAGCACTTTAAGGTTAGCAAAGAGCTTTACATATTATCTCATTTGATAAAGTGACCTCATTTGTCCCAGGATATATGGTCAGCCTTTGGTCTGGTTTGGGGAGGAGGAAGGGGGAGATATATTGATATGGTCTCCACTGCCTTGGCTTAAGGCTTCATAGGTACCCACATCACCCAAATGTTCTTGCTTTGATGAGCAGTGAGCAGTACCTCAAGAAGCTCTTCTCAGTATGTAGGTTGTCTGGTGCATATGTTTTTGGGTTGAACAGTTCCTATAGTTCTGTGTATCAGGGCAGCTGCTTTTTTTCCAGATAACCTCTCAAGTCTTCTGTCCAGATTCTCTATTCACATTTGAATCTGTGATCTCCCTATTTATCCCTCTGCAGATCTTCAATGACAGAAGAGTACCGTGTCCCTGATGGCATGGTGGGACTAAGTAAGTGTGGGCCTGCACTGGAGTGGAGTAAGGGGTCAGTGTAGAAGCTGCTAGCCTCACCTGGGTCAGGGGCCCTATTATCTTGGCTTCTGAGGGCCAGCTTCCTCTGAGATTGTGCCAGGCCAGACGTCTTTGCTTTGAAAGAGTCTCTTGTTCTCATTTTATTTGTGCCCTTCCCCCGTTCCCCCACCCGAATCTTCTCTGGACACTGTAGCTCTTGGAGTGGCTGCTGCCCTCTTTCCTGAAGATAGATGTGAGATGGGGGAGGGTAATACCTATTACCAAAAAAAAAAAAAAATTTAAAACTTCATGAGCTCTGGGTTACCTGAGTTATTGCCTACCATTTTTTCTTTTTTTTAATTTTACCCCATATAGTCATTGGCAGAGGTGGTGAACAGATCAACAAGATCCAGCAGGACTCAGGCTGCAAAGTACAAATCTCACCAGGTATGAGAAGGTTTCTCGTGAGAATCTACAACCCATTCATTGATTCCCGAGTCTAGTTGAGGAATGCCTTAACCCAGGTTTCTGTTGAATGGTAGCAAGTGTTTTGTGTTTTAGAACTCCATTGGTTGGCTAATGACTGGACAAATATCTGAACTAGAATTGCTTAGGCAGAGTGGGTGGCCAGAGTAGTGTTTGGGGGAAGTTTCTCTATCTTTACCTGGATCAGGGAAAGTTTCTTTTTGTTAATAGACCTTGATTCTTGACTCCATGTCCCTTTTTTTTTTTTTTTTTTTCAGACAGTGGTGGCTTACCAGAGCGAAGTGTGTCACTGACAGGAGCCCCAGAATCAGTGCAGTATGTATTTTGCTTTTGCTGCCCATTTGTAGGAAGGGAATGCATCCAGATCCATGTGCTTAGGGCTTTTCAGAGTAACAGATGAATAAGTATTGGTTTAGCTTTTGGGATGGGAGGGGGAAGGACGTAGTGTTTGAGCCTTATGTTTCTCTGGGCCTTTGTACCATTCAGAACAAGAGGGTCTTTGGCAGTAAGGTTTTTTCCACCTATAACATAGTCTATGGGGTTGATCATGGTTGGGCTACATGTCCCTGAGTTCTTTAACTTGCTGGTTCAAATACTTTGGCAATGACGGTTGTCCTCTCCCCTAAACACCTGTATTCTTTAATGATGATTTTGTTTGCCAGGAGGTATATAAACCAGGCACCACTTAAATACTTTTTAGGCTAAGGGAGTATTTGGGAACATAACCACTTAACTGTCGGTGCCTTACATGTGCATATCCCTCTTCTCTCTCCACAGGAAAGCAAAGATGATGCTGGATGACATTGTGTCTAGGGGCCGAGGTGGTCCTCCAGGACAGTTCCACGATAATTCAAATGGGGGGCAGAATGGCACTGTGCAGGAGATCATGATTCCCGCCGGAAAGGCGGGACTTGTGATTGGCAAAGGCGGGGAGACCATTAAGCAGCTGCAGGTGTGAGAGTGACCCTGAGGAAAGCTCTCTTCCAGGCCCAGTCCCCTTCCCTTTCTCAAAGAACGGTCCTATAGGGCTTGGCATTGATCTCTGCCACCATTCAGCAGAGACTCACAGAGCTTTCTTATCATTTGTCCTTCCCTGAACCACCCTCTGTCTTGAATCCTGTAATATTGCCAAGCCCTTTCCCTTGCCCTGACCTGTTGAGCAAGAGCCCATCATTAACTATGGCATTGGTGGTGGTTGTACAGGAGCGAGCTGGAGTGAAGATGATTCTAATCCAAGACGGATCCCAAAATACCAATGTGGACAAACCTCTCCGGATCATCGGGGACCCTTATAAAGTACAGGTAAAGAAAAGAAAGGAAAGGAGTGGTTAGTAAGACTTCAAGGGGTGAGATTTTTACAGAAGGAGGCAGCTGTCCTGAAGGAGAAGTGAAGCTTAGGCTAGAATGGAGATGGTTCTTGCAAAGATCGTGGCTGTGGATCGGGGTTGAGTTTTTTCCTCAGTTCAGACTTCCTTGAGTGTAAGAAGATAAAAATTACCCCTTGGCCTAGTTTCAATTTATTTGGGGTTTTCCCTCTGGAATAGTTGGCTCTTAGATCCCTGCAAAGTTGTTTTTCCCTTCTATACCTACCCCTCCCTTTACCTTTGTGACAGGACTCAATTTTGCCTACCACCCATCAGTATTGTTAAAGGTCAGCTGAGTAAAGAGTGGATATTCTATTGGGATCCAGAAGATAAGATAGCTGTTGTCTTTTGGTTGTGGTAGGGTTTGAGGGAGAACAAAAAAGTAATTAGGGGAAGAGCCAGTTTCTGTCCTGCTTATGAGTACCACATATGTTGTAGCAAGCCTGTGAGATGGTGATGGATATCCTCCGAGAACGTGACCAAGGAGGCTTTGGAGACCGGAATGAATATGGATCCAGGATTGGTGGTGGGATAGATGTAAGAATGCTTCTTCTTGGGTCACCAGGGTCAGGGATGGAAGGGGGGTATTGTTAAGGGTGTCCTTGCTGCCTGGCAGCAGAGGGCAGCAGAGACATAGGAATTCGTAGATCACATTGCTTTTCCTTTACTCAGGTGCCAGTGCCTAGACATTCTGTTGGTGTGGTCATTGGCCGGAGTGGAGAAATGATAAAAAAAATACAAAGTGATGCTGGTGTCCGGATACAGTTCAAGCAAGGTCAGACTCCCATTACCAAGTTAAGACTGAATGTGTATGTTTTGCATGACTGTACATGTATAACTTATTTTGAATCCTTGAGTTCTTAACGGAGGAGGGGGGAAGGAAGAGTATTTGAAACACAAAGGTTTTTTGTTGTTTTTTGTGGAGCAATGGCTGTTAAGTGACTTGCCCAGGGTCACACAGCTAGTAAGTGTCAAGTGTCTTGAGTCTGGATTTGAACTCAGGTCCTCCTGAATCCAGGGCGGGTGCTTTATCCACTGCGCCACCTAGTTGCCCCTTTCACATAGATTCTTAAAACTTTGTTTTTCGGGGCAGCTGTGTGACCCTGGGCAAGTCACTTAACCCCCATTGCCCTGCAAAAAAAAAAAAAGAATCGATGTGAAAATTTCTTTATACGTGTGACTTGGGGAAAATTCTAAATAAATAAACAAAACAAAGATTGAACATGTAGATTAGCTTCTCAAAATCTGGGTTGGAAGGAACCCTAGAGGCTTCAGCTTGTACCCAGGGCAGGACTCTACAAAGCAGTCCTACCTGTGGTCATCCATCTTCTTGAATACCTGGAGTGGCCAGGAACTCAATTAAATTATCTCCAGAAGCAGCCAGTTCCCTCGAGTAGCTCAGATTATTAGAAAATGTTTCCTTTTAAACTTAACTCTCAGACCTAGGAAGGAGGCAAAGAGATCAAATCTGAAGTCTTTAAATTGGGTTGAAGTCACCTCTGTGACTTCCTATATTTTTCCTCTTCAGATATTTGGAAGTAGATTTGGGGCATGGCTATGCCCTTGACTCTGATTCCAGGGGGAATATTTTTCTCCCTTAGTTAACTTGTTCTCTTCCTTTGAATGGCAAATCTGCCTGGGGAATGAGACTGCCCTTACCCTGACCTGTTAAGAGTATTTCAGATCCAGTCATTGCTGGGGGGCAGTGATGGGGAATGAGCCCATTAGTTAACCTGTTACTGCTTTACATTAACCGGCCTAGTTCTCTTTCTCTTATGGGACTATCCACATCTACCCTGGTAATGAGGGGTGAACATTACGTCTTGGAGACAGTGACCACCAGCTTTGCCATCAGATACGCTAATTAATTACTTCTACAAGTGAGCAAATGGTGTTGAGCCAGCCACCAGAGAGGGAGGCGCTTGGAAATGACAGCGCCGATAAGCAGTATTGGAGAGGATTCAACAAGAAAAATTGTTTTCAACTTAGTAATCATGAACAAATAATCCAAATATAAAATGAAAGCAATTGTACATAAAAACATAGAGCTTCAAATGTTTTACCTTTTGTCTTTAAGGGATGTATGTGAACTTAAGTATCTTCTGAACCTTTTCTTATTTTATTGCTATTTGTCATGGTATGTAAATGTCCTGGTGCTGCTTTCTTGACTATGACTTAACCATGATTTTAATATTTCTCACATGATACATGTCAAAATGTATACATCCCTTCCCTAGTTTTTGAAAACCCCATGTTTTCAAGATTTTTTTTTTAATTATTGCAAAGCTGCTAGATTTCATAGGAATTTCATAGGAGATGGATGGGAACCCTAGAATTTATGTACTTAAGCAGACCCAAAGAGTTTAAGCAGTTTTGCCAAAAGCAACATGGGTACTAAATAGAAAAACCTATCTCCTTTAATTTCTTTTTTTTTTTTAAGTGACTTGCCCAGGGTCACACAGCTAGTAAGTGTGAAGTATGTGAGGCCGGATTTGAACTCAGGTACTCCTGACTCCAGGGCTGGTGCTCTATCCACTGTGCCACCTAGCTGCCCCTCTCCTTTAATTTCAAACCTAATCTCTCATGAACTTTTATTTCAGTCACATGGTCTTATTTTAAAAACTGAACCTTTTTTTTGGCTGGGTTTCAGATGATGGAACAGGTCCTGAGAAGATTGCCCACATCATGGGACCTCCAGACCGGTGTGAGCATGCTGCCCGAATCATCAATGACCTTCTCCAGAGCTTAAGGGTAGGCCCAAAAATGTGGAGTGGAGGGAGCCTAGGGGAATGGGGAGCCAAAACATCTAACCCCACCCTGCAAGGCTTAGAACGGAACTTGGAACACACTTGTTTGGCTTTTGTGTTTATTCTATGTTGTATTCCATGTTAGTCTACTTTCAGGGTCATGGAATTTAGAACTGGCAAGGATTTTTAGCAATCATCTATAGCATAGTTCCCTTTGTTTTACAAATGAGGACACTATAGTACCCAAGAAAGTTAATTGACTTTGGGATCATAAAGAGCAGAACTAGGATTTGAACCCTGTCTGTAGTACCTGCTGCTTCATTCTGAGATCATCATTTCATTTGCTGATCCTCACATAGTCTTTATCTCTTACAGAGTGGTCCCCCAGGACCTCCCGGGGGCCCAGGCATGCCCCCTGGAGGCAGGGGCCGAGGCCGAGGCCAAGGCAACTGGGGGCCTCCTGGTGGAGAGATGACTTTCTCCATTCCAACTCACAAGTGTGGGCTGGTCATCGGCAGAGGTAAGTGTCACTGCCCACTGCACTGCCAAGAAGACATGGGTCTTCCCTCTTAAGCATATGTTAGCTATACCCAGAGCTCTCCTTCTATTTTTCCTTTAGGCGGGGAGAATGTGAAAGCCATAAATCAGCAAACAGGCGCCTTCGTGGAGATCTCTCGGCAGCTCCCACCAAATGGGGACCCTAACTTCAAACTCTTCATCATCCGGGGATCACCTCAGCAAATTGACCACGCCAAGCAGCTTATTGAAGAGAAGATTGAGGTGGGGACAGGGAACAGGGCTGTGGAAAACACTCTGTGGCCACAGCTTTTGTCTCCTTGTAGTTTGTGTCACTAAGCCCAGACTTTGTTTTCCTTTCCTACCAGGGTCCTCTCTGTCCGGTTGGACCAGGTCCCGGGGGACCAGGTCCTGCTGGCCCAATGGGGCCTTTCAACCCAGGGCCTTTCAACCAGGGGCCTCCAGGAGCTCCTCCTCAGTGAGTATCTTATGACTCCAGGAATCTGGGAGAAGGGATGATGGGGAAGGAGGCAGGTTTTAAGGCCCATGATGTCAATAAGGTACCATTGATATTTGCTATTAACTGATTCTTCTTGGTGGCATGAAGACTTGGATAATTTTCAGAGCCTTTTGATGTCAAAGGTGAAAGTGCCCTTAGAGTTTTTCAAATAGTAGATCTGAGCTGAAACAAGCCTCAGAAGTCAGCAGTCTCCTCCACAATGGTCCTGTGACAAGGGACAGTGTCACTGTTATTTTCACACAGCTAGCAATTATTAGTTACAAAGTATGGGACCATTTGTTTTTGGTATGAAACTTTCTAGTGATGGGGAACTTTTTACCTACTACAGCAGGCCACTCCATCAAATTGATAAGTTTTTATCTAGCCAAAATTGGTCTCTGTAACTTCCAGCCATTGACCTCATTGTATAGATAAGAAAATGTATGTCTAATGAAAACCTACTTGGGGTTACACCACAGTTTATCTGATAGATCCAGAATCTCCTTCCATCTTCATTCTCTCCACCCTTGATGCAAAAGCCAAGTTCTATCGTTACTCATCAGTACCTTCTTCCTTATATTTTTTTTTTTAAGTGCGGGAGGACCCCCTCCACACCAGTACCCACCTCAGGGTTGGGGCAACACCTATCCACAGTGGCAGCCACCTGCTCCTCATGACCCCAGTAAGTAATTAGCTATAGAGGAAAGAGGCTCAATTCCCCCCACCCCACCCCCCCAATCTTTTCTCTCAACTCTGTCTTTACTTTCCAGATAAAGCAGCAGCTGCAGCAGCAGATCCCAATGCCGCCTGGGCTGCCTACTATTCACACTACTACCAGCAGCCCCCAGGCCCTGTGCCAGGTCCAGCACCAGCCCCCACGGCCCCACCTGCCCAGGGGGAGCCCCCACAGCCCCCACCCACCGGACAGTCAGACTACACTAAAGCCTGGGAAGAATATTACAAAAAAATAGGTAAGATTGGGGAGGGATCACTGAGAAGGAAGATGGGGTTAGTTAGGTGACTCTCGAAAGAGGAGCATCAGTGACCAAGGGAGCAAAAAGAAAACGGATTGACATGGATGTCATTTCTTCAATGGCCAAGAGCCACAGCTTTGATGGTCTTCCTCTCTTCATGCTTCTTTAGGCCAACAGCCTCAGCAGCCTGGTGCTCCCCCCCAACAGGATTACACAAAAGCCTGGGAGGAGTACTATAAGAAACAAGGTGAGTTGGTGCCTGCTGCATTCTAGGCTTGGAAAGGGAAGAGGGGTCTGACTTGATCAAAGGAAACCCAACTTTTTCCCTCTTCACTCTTCTCCCCAACCACAGCGCAAGTGGCCACTGGTGGTGGACCTGGAGCGCCCCCAGGCTCTCAGCCTGACTATAGTGCTGCCTGGGCCGAATATTACAGACAGCAAGCCGCCTACTACGGACAGACCCCTGGTCCTGGCGGCCCCCAGCCACCACCCACACAGCAGGGACAGCAGGCAAGTGGGAATTGCCACCCTCCTCCTCCTCCTTTTTCCTTCCAACCCCCGGCTACCGTCCATCCTGCCTTAGTGGGTAGCGCCGGAAATCCCTTCCCCTGCGGGGTGTGCCCTTGATGCCAGCATCGGGGGCCATGTGGCCGGAGGTCTCCGGGAGTCCCCACGAGACGGGGGACAATGTGCGCTGGGCCCAGAGGTTAAACAGAAGAGGCCTCCCTCCGCCAGCCTGCTTGTTCCTGTGTAACGCTGTCGTGATGTTGGGGGAGAGCACGAAAAAAATACAAGGTGGAACTTTTGAACTGGTGGGTGGTCCTGGGGTGGGTGGGGGGTGGGCAAATAGCTTGAATGTTGGTTGCCATCCCAGCCAACTAACTCACTCTCACTCACTCTGTCTCTTTCTCTCAATCTGTAAATCTGGCCACTTGAGTTTTAAAAAGCCTTTTTCCTCCCCTTCCCCAGGTTATGGATTTATTATTTTTTTATCAATGATCATTTCCCCCCAAGTCTGAGTGATTGTGTGTGTTGCAGGCACCCCCTCTCCAGGGTCAGCGCCATCTCTGGCGGAGAAGAGGGGACCTCCCCAGGGAGGGGTCAAGGTCTCCCTTTCTGCCCTTCCCTGGCTGCTGCTCCCCATCCCCACTCCGCCTTGGCTCAGTCTCTTCTGCGAATTTTCTCTCCCCCCTTCTGTCACTCTTGTGCCCGCGCCTCCGATCCTGATCCTGGTCTTGTCTGTGGAAGTGGGCATGACGATCATTGCCACCCTCAAACCTACCTCACAGGGGTGTTGTGGGGACACCATGATCTTGAACAATGTTTGTTGTAAAGCGCCGGGAATTGCCCTCCTCCGAATGAGGGTGCACCCCCGAGAAGGAGAAGTCATCTCGCGCTCTCTCTTCCTGCCTGTTATGTGGTTGTTTCTCATTCTTCTTGTTCAAAGAGCCAGAGAGTCTGATTTCAAATACATACTTTGGAGCACTTGCCTAGGGAGTTGAACTCCACCCTCTGGCCTGCAAAAATTCACTGCATTTGCCACAGGGTTGGGGGGAGTTCCCTGCCTTCCTCTCTTCTCTTCTCCCCCAGCAAAACAAAACAAAACAAAACACTGCTCCTTAGGCTGTTCTAATCCCATCCTGGTGACCCTTCTAGTCTCCACTTCCCTTCCTCCCCTTCCCCTGGTAGTGACCAATTCCTATCTCTTCCCTCTCCGCAGGCTCAATGAATCGAATGAATGTGAACTTCCTCATCTGTGAAAATCTTTTTTTGTTTGTTTTTTTTTGTTTTGTTTTTGTTTTGTTTTTGGCAAGAGAGCGATGGCTGCCTTGGGGAGGAGGGAGTGGGGTGAAGGGGGAAGCAGGCCCCGCTAGGCGGATAGAGCACTTGCTGAGTGTTTTGCGCTCTCTCGCTCTCTTCTCGCTCGTTCTCACTCTCTTTCTCTGTGTCTCACATACTTTTTTCTCTCAAAACTCTGGATTCCTCATTTTGAGCCGGCCATAGAAGAACTAAATCTCTGCAAAAAAGCAAACAAATAGAACCTATAAAAATTTCTCTCTCTCTCTCCCCCTCCCTCCTTTTCTCTCTCTCTCTCCCTCTCCCCCTCTTCCTCTCTCTTACCCCTCCCCCCCCCACCTCCCCTCTTGCCTTCCTGAAACTTGCCTTTTTCAGGGTAAGGCAATCCATCCATCCATCCCTCCCTCCCACAGACACATCACCACCACCAGCCCCCTTCTTATTTTTAAAATAAACTTTTCAAAAGAAAAAAATCATCTTGCTTTTTTTTTTTTTTAGTTAGAGTTGGAACATTCCTTGGAGTAGGTGTTGGGGCTGCAAGAAAAAATAGAAAAATATCTCCCTTGCCCCCTCCTGAAACAGCAAGGCCCACTCGAACCCCCTTGGTCTCCCATCCTTCTCTTCTTGCCCTCTTTGAGTAGCAACTCCTGACGTTCGTTCCTTTTCGTCCCTTCCCCTCTCCAATTCCTGGGACTGGTCTGTCATATTTCATTTGTTCGAGAGGAGATTGAAAATGAAAACAAAATGGGAAAGAAAAACTTTAAAAACTTTAAAAAAACAATTGTATGGCAGTTTTTACTTTTTATCGCTCGTTTTTAACTTCACAAATAAATGATAACAAAACCTCCCCCTGTGTCCGCTGGGTGCTCTCTGTCCTTATTCTCTCTGTCCGTAGGATTTTGAAGCGGATGTTCACTATAGATGTTGTAAAAGCCTGATAATGGTGATTGAAAAATACAAGCTTCCTGTGTTCTTTTTTTTCTTTTTCTTTTTTATTTTCTAAGAAAACAAAAAAAAATACAGAAGAAAATAGTTTTCTGAAGGCGCATTGTGCTTTTATTCCCCCCCCCCTTTTTTTTTTTTTTTGTTAAATAAAGTGCTTTTTTTGTTTTAAAAAACCCACCTTGTGCTGGGTGCAGTTGTTTGCTGGTGGGGAAAGCGCCGTTTAGGATGTGGGTGGGACCTGGAGTAGAACCCTGGGCCTCATCCCCCATGTCCCTCATCCCCCATGTCCTTCTGTCAATTCTGGGAGGACTGAGGGCCACCTGCCTATTTCCTGTGCAGAGTTCCTATGGTTATTTTCCTGTGCTTGCAAAACAGGGACCTTCTCCCTTGGGATTTGGGGGTGGAGAAGCTGGAGCATCAGCTGATGCTTGGCACCCGGTGGTTCCCATGGCTGCGGTCTCCTGGTAGAACCCCAAGTGCTGGTGGCCAAAGAAGAGAAGATAAGTCTTGCAGTGGGAAGTATGCAGACAGCTGTGGAGTCGGGACCTTGGGCTCACATCCCACCTCTGCTACTTGCTGCCTATGAGATGTGCCTCAAAGGGCTGTAGAAAGAAGCCTTACATCATGCTATAAATGTCAGCTAAGATTTCCCCTCCCTGGGCTTGAGTGTCTTCATCTGTAAAATGAAATGAAACTCCACACAACTCCTGATACTGGTTCTGAATGCCCTGATTCTAGGATCTCCACCACCTCCTCCCTAGGTGTGGGGTGAGAGCCGAGGAAAACCTCCTACAAGATCTAGAACTGGAAGTTTTTTTTAAGGATCATTTACTCCAACTCCATTATACAGAGCGGGGAACAGGCCTCCAGGGTGTCTCAGTTCATCCGAACTCTTGTGCTCATCTGAAAAGCCGGTGCTCTTGCCAGTTTGCCCCATGGCCAAGTTCTCCATCTCTGAGCTCTTCAGCTCACACTGTATCCCCTCTGACTTTTGGGAGAGACTGTCCCTGTGAAAATCCACAGATAACACTTTAGGATTTACAAAGCACTTGCTTCACAACAGTCTTGAGAGCAGGAAGGGGGAGACAATTGGGGTTAAGTGACTTGCCTGAGGATCATATATCACAACACCCTTTTGAGGTATGTAGGGCAAAGGTATTAGTTTTATTTTATACATTAAGAAAAAGAATGAAGTACAGGGATGTGCCCAGGTTCGTGCCACTAACAAGAATGAGGACCCAGATGCAAATCCAGCACTCCCATATGGGTTAGAACCCATATTCCACTACTCAATGTTGTCAACCCTCATTTTATAGATGAAATAAAAGTGACTTGCTCAAGATGCACAGTTAAGTGTTGGAGGCAGGATCTGAATCTTGTTCCATTACCCTATGCAGTCTTGTGCCATTCTGTGTCAGAACTGAAAGAATGAATCCTAGGAAACAGGCCCAGAGAGATCCAGTAACTTACAGTCACAAAGACAGTAAGTTAATTGCTAGGCGAAGCCCTGGAGAAACAATGGCAAAAGACAGTCTCTACTCTGAAGAAGCTCACAATCTAATGGGGGAGGTAAGCAAAAAAAACTATGTACAAACAAGCTATATGCAAGATAAACCGGAAATAGGAAGGGAAGATATTAGAATTCTCTTGGGAAAGATGTTCTGTAGAATGGAATTTTAGTAGTAACTTGAAGGAAGCCAGGAGTCAGAGCATTCCAGGCATGGGAAGATGCTGAGGACCTTGAAAGAGGGAGGATGGTGGGGGCCCTCAACAGTAATAAGGAAGTTTGGAAGAGGAGAGGGTTTGTGGGTTGAGGGGTTTGGGAAAGGCTTCCTGTAAAAGGTGGGATTTGGGGGGCAGCTAGGTGGCACAGTGGATAAAGCATCAGCTTTGGATTCAGGAATACCTGAGTTCAAATCCGGCCTCATTCACTTGACACTGGCTGTAAGACCCTGGGCAAGTCACTTAACCCCCATTGCCCTGCAAAAAAAAAAAAAAAAAAAAAGTGGGATTTTAGGGGCAGCTAGGTGGCGCAGTGGATAAAGCACCAGCCCTGGATTCAGGAGGACCTGAGTTCAAATCTGGCATCAGACGCTTGACATTAGTTGTGTGACCTTGGGCAAGTCACTTAACCCTCATTGCCCTACAAAGAAATTTTTTTTAAAGGTGGGATTTTAGCTGGGACTTGAAGAAAGCCAGGAAATGGAAATAAAGATCATTCCAGACATGGGGGACAGCCAGAGTTGGGAGATGCTGTATCCTGTTCATGGAAAAACAGTCCAGTGTATTCAATGAGTTCAGTTTTGGACATATTGTCAGATGTCTGCAAGTCAACCACTTTGAGAGATCAGCAGAGAGGTTACAGCCAGAGAAGTGGATTTGAGGATAATCAGCGGAGGGATGTTAATTGAATCCTTGGGAATTGATGAGATCACCAAGTGTGGTAGTAGAGAGGCAGAAGAGAAGAGGCCCCAGGATAGAATCCTGAGGAACACTTAGGGTTAGAGAGCATGATGGAGGAGGATCTAGCAAAGGAGCCAGAGAAATAGTCGGATGGGTAGGAGGTGGTCCAGGATAGAGGTGCTCTGAAAAATCTAGAAAGAAGAAAGTATTGAGGAGAAGAGATGGCCGACAGTGTCAAAGGCTGCCAAGTGGTCAAGAAGGGTGAAGATTGAGAACAGGCCACTGAATTTGGAAATTAAGCTATTACTGCTAACCTTGGAGACAGACGTTTGAGTGCAATGATGAGGGTGGAAGCCAGATTGGCAAGAATTAAGAAGGTTAAAAAAAAAGGAGATGCACCTATTACAGGCATGCTCAAAGACTTTAGCCACAACGGGCAAAAGAGATATAGGACAATAATTGGAAGGGAATAAAAGGATTGAGTGAGGGTTTTTTGAGGATGAGGGAGACATGGATATGTTTGTAAGCAGTAGGGAAGCAGCTAGGAAACAGGGTTAAGACCAAAAATAGGTGAGACAGGGCAGCTAGGTGGCGCAGTGGATAGAGCACTGGGCCTGGAGTGAGGAGGACCTGAGTTCAAATCCAGCCTCAGACACTTGTTAGCTATGTGACCCTAGGCTAATCACTTAACCCCCTTTGCCTCCAAAAAGAAAAAAAAAGTGAGACAATGAGGATCTTAGAGGGGGCAATCTGCTAGAAGGATAGAATGGGATCTGTTGTACATGTAGAGGGATTTACCTTAGGAAGGAGGACTTCATGTGACACAGGTGAAGGAGATGGTGGCAGACGACATGAGTAATATGAAATGAGGAAGTAAGGAGAAGGAGCTCTCAGTGAATGGTTAGTTTTTTTTTTTTTTTAGTAAAATATCAGGCAAGGTTCTCAGCAGAGAGGTCAAATGAAGAAGAGGCCCTGAGAGATTTGAGGAGGGATGAAAAGGTAGTGAGTGGGATAGTGAACTAGAGAGGGTTGGAAGGATTGCCTAGCAGCGGTGAGGGCCCAGTTGAAGTGTCAGAGCTAGGACCAGCCCTTGGAGATGTTTTTACCCATCCTTGACTAGTCTTGGTACTTTATGGTACCGGTTACTATCCATGATCATTAGGGGGATATTCATTTTTTGTTCTACATTGCTGTGGTTTCCCCACATCCTAAGCTGTAGAGAGTTAGAGTGAATTTTCTTCCATATTTCCCCTCTGCTACTCAAGAGAAGGAAATTGCTGGCAGTCCTGAAGCTGTTAGTGTTAGTCTTGAAAGTTCAGTGGGCCCTCCTTTTGGTAGGGCAAGGCTCTGGCTCTACTGAGACTCTCTATCATGGCATTTGCAAATGGGTTTTGGTTGCATCTTCTGCCAGCTTCTGAGGGAGGCAGTGGATATCAGGGGGTCAATTCTATGCTCCAGGAAGGAGGTGGTTCTGCTTCTGCCCTCACTTCTCTAAACACATTCCCCTTCACCAGGAAATGGGGATTGCTGGTCATCAGATGAAAAGCTAGAAAGGATTTCAGATATCAAACCCCTTCTTTTATAGGTGAGACCCTGAGAAGAGACTTAACTGAAGGTTGCACCGGTAGAATAAGTAGTAGAGCTGAGATTTGAATCCATATGTCCCAATTCTAAATCCTGTGTTCATTCATCTCATTCACTGCCATCTCTTAAATGCCTAGAGTCCATTTAATGAATTCTATTTTAAGCAAATCTAATGTTTGAGAATGGCAATTTCTCTACACAGTATCAAAAATTAACTAAACCAGACAATTCTTTGTGTCTCTGGGGAACAATCTGAATGATATTTTACCCTTAGTCAGTCAATAAATATTTAAGCACCTACTATTATATGTCATGCATGGTGCTAATTGCTGAGGATATCAAAAGAGGCAGTATGTTTTTAACTGCTTCAAAGCACTCTCCCATCTATCATCTTATTCTCAAAACTATCAGGTAGTGCAGTGCTGGTCCTGGAGTCAAGAAGACCTGAATTCAAACCTGACTCATATACTTCCTAGCTATCTTGACCCTGAGCAAATCACTTAACTTCTTCTGCCTTAGTCTCCTCAACTGCCAAATGGGAATAATAACAGCATCTACCTCAGGGTTGTTGTGAGGATTAAATGAGATAAAATTTGTAGAGCACTTAGTCTTACAATGTCAAGCCCATAGGAGGTACTTAATAATGCTTGTTTCTTTCCTTCCAGACATAGGAAAGTAAAAATTGTTAGGGAATTTTTTTCCTTTTAAAGATGAGACTATTGAATCCCTGAGAAGTGAGAGGGGAAGCAATAGGAGCAATGAGTGGGAGTTACAAAGTGGTGAATTTTAGGCATGGGGTTGAGGGAAACCTTTCTCACAATTAGAGCTAACCAAAAGCGGGAATGGACTGAGTTCTACTTCGTTGGAGGGACACCAAGCAAAACTGGATCATATTCTTATTTGGGTAAGGGTTAGACTAGGTGACCTCTGGAATGAAGAAGGGAAGGAGGTTTGGACAACTGAAGTGGGGAGTACCCTAAAGAATCAATTAAAGAGAAGTAAATGGACTGCCCTGATGGCCCATTTGAAATTAGATAGATTTGTATTGGACCCAGTTAGAGTGATTCCATGACTTAAAAAAAATCAATCTTATTTTTAGTTCTGATTTTTTTCCTTGAAAAAGCATGAAAAACAAAATCTGTAACAGATATGTCATGCAAAACAAATTCCTGCCATACCTGAAAAAAAAAGGAGGAAGAGAAGGAAGCAAGAAAGGGAGGGAGGAAGGAAAGGGAGAAATGGAAAGAGAGAGGGAGAAAGAAGGAGGAAGGAAGGTAGGAAAGGAAGGGAGGAAAGGAAGGAAGGAAAGGGAGGGAGGGGAGGGAGGGAAAGAAGGAAGGAAGGAAAGGGAGGGAGGGAAAGAAGGAAGGAAGGAAAGAAGGACGGGAGGAAGGAAGGAAAGGAAGGGAGGAAGGAAGAAAAGAAGGGAGGAAGGAAGGATGGGAGGAAAGAAATATGCTTCAATTTGTACTCCAAGTCCATCAGTTCTCTATCTGCAGGTGGATAGCATGCTTCACCATGAATTCTCTGGAGCTGTCGCTGGTCATTACATTGCTCAGTTACTAAATCTTTAAAATTTCCTGATCTTTACAATATTGTAATTATTATATAAATTGTTCTCCCGGTTCTGCTCACATCACTGCATCATTTCATACAAGGCTTCCCAGGTTTTTCTGACACTGTGCCCTTCATCGGTTCTTATAGCACAATCAGTTGGTTTTGTTTGTCTTTCATTTTCAAAGAGGACCATGACATCAGGGTGATATGATGACTTGCACTGAATTGGCTTTAAGTAAGGGAGGGCTGTGCAAGGTCATTAACCTCACTCTTTCCTCCAGAGCCATCAGAGTCCAGTGGCAAGATATAGATCAGGATGACTGGAGATGGCCGCAGATGTTTAAGGCAATTTGGGTTAAGTGACTTGCCCAGGGTCACACAGCAATTAAGTGTCTGAGGTGAGATTTGAACTCAGGACCTCCCAGCTTTAGGGCCAGTGCTCTATCCACTGCACCACCTGCCTGCCCTCCATCATATTTATATACCATAATTTGTTCAGCTATTTCTCAATTGATGGACAACCCCCCTGTTTCCAATTCTTTGCCAACACAAAAAGAACTGCTATATCATTTTTATAAAAGGGGTCTTTTTCCGCTTTCTTTTATCTCTTTCAGGTATAGACCTAGCATTGCTGGGTCAAAGGGTATGAACAATTTAATAGCTTGGGTATTTTTTAATTTTCTTTCTTTCTTTCTTTCTTTCTTTCTTTCTTTCTTTCTTTCTTTCTTTCTTTCTCTCTCTCTCTTTCTTTCTTTCTCTCTCTTTCTCTCTCTCTCTCTCTCTCTCTCTCTCTCTCTCTCTCTCTCTCTCTCTCTCTCTCTCTCTCTTTCTTTCTTTCTTTCTTTCTTTTTTTTGCAGGGTAATGAGAGTTAAGTGACTTGCCCAGGGTCACACGGCTAGTAAGTGTCAAGTGTGCTTTATCCACTGCGCCACCTAGCTGCCCCTGGTTTAATAGCTTTTAAAGGTAGTTCCAAATCCACCAGTTTATAGCTCCACCAATTTAGAGCATTTAAAAAATACGGCCGTTGGTAGCTTGAGTTTCTTCCTCTGAAATTTGTCTGTTCATATCCCTTAACTATTTATCAATTGGGGAATGGCTTTTATTCTAGATTCTATAACCTCTTCCACCACTATTCAACAGCATTGATAGTGGAGTTATGTATTGGTCTAACTGTTCTGGAAAACAACTTGAAACTATGTAAGAAAAGTCACTAAATTGTTCCAGAGATGCAAAATAAAAAGTAAAATACATGCCTCTCCACAAAGAAAGGAGGCATGGACCCACAGAAACAGTGCTTCACCTGCTAGTACTAGGAAATGGGACTTGAAATGGCAGCTTACATAGCCATCTAAGCAAACCAGAAGGTGGTACTCTAAGCTTAACCTGTACCAGCTCACTCAACTAAGAAGGCATGAAGCCACCTGTTCCGTCCCCCTGGCTGAAAAAGGCATCAGCTTACTTTCACTGAGCATGCTTTAACCACGGATTTCCCCAGTACTCCTGGGAATCATATTTTAAGACTGAGGAAATAGAATCATTTTATATCTTATGGTTATGCTCCCCCACTCACTGAATTCCAATATTTTATTCCTTTGTCAACATGACCCTCCAGAAAACTTCTCCAACAACATATAGGCAAAGTAGAAAGCATTAACACCTGAGTCACAGGAGGAGTAAGTAGCATCTGTTACTTCTGGTAACATCTGAATTTTTCGCTCCCCTTACTGCCTGCCCTCTTCTGTGTCACACCTCTTTGATTTGGCAGGGAGGGGGCAAATAGACATATCTAAAAACCTTTGCAGTGGGGGCAGCTGGGTGGCACAGTGGCTAGAGCACCAGCCCTGGATTCAGGAGGACCTGAGTTCAAATCCAGCCTCAGACACTTGACACTTAATAGCTGTGTGACCCTGGGCAAGTCACTTAACCCTCATTGCCCCCCCAAAAAAAACAAAAACAAAAACAAAAAACATTTGCAGAGAAGCTCTTAGAGTGCTAGATAGCAAAGGGAAGGGACATTGTCTTACCATGATCCAAATCCTCAAGCTCATTGCTCTCAGAAGAACTGTCCCCAAGTCCTAGAAAGATACCAGCTGAATCCTCTGATTTGCAGATTGCTAGATATTATGGTTGTTGTCCTTTGTACTTGAAGAGAACCAAAATGACATCACTATGTTGGGGGTCAATGTACAGTGTGTCCAACTGTGGCTAATCAGACCAATCCAACCATATGAACGTTTGGGATGGAGATGCCTCTAAATTTGCACATCTCATGTTTCTTTTGAGCAACTGCAATTCCACTTTGCTCAGAGTACAGCACCTTCTTTGGTGTGGGCGTGCCATACTGTGCATATCTTATCTTTATAATTTCTTATACTTAAATGACATTGAGAGAAAAAAACACAGGAAGTTTTCTATGAACTGATGCAGGAATAAAATAAAGAGAACCATATGATAAGGACAGTATTAACACAGTAAGTTTTGGGGAGACTTTGACAGGTTTGATTTCTCTGTGGGCAGAGACAGAAAGTTCTGAGTGTTTCATTCTGTGAGTTTCTAGGAAATAGAGCCCCAAAGAAAATGTTGTTCAATCCTATCCTTAGAGAGATTCTTACAGAAGGCTATATGGGCATACATATAGCAGTTTAGCAGAATTGCTGAGACATCTAGAGAGAAGGTTGGATTGTTTTGTTTTCAGTTTTACTTGTGCTGAAGGACAAAGTGATTGAATGAAGGGTGAGTGGATACTTCAATTGGAATCACTTGAGTGAGAACAAAGAGGAAAGAAGATGGACCTTGAAGAGACAGTCTTTTTTTTTTTTTTTTTTTGCGGGGCATTGGAGGTTAAGTGACTTGCCCACGGTCACACAGCTAGTAAATGTCCACTGCGCCACCTAGCTGCCCCCAAAGAGACAGTCTTAAAGAGGGGTAGCTAGCCATAACTGGTATTAAGCATAACTGGACTACATAAAGGCTACCTACCAATGCTTTCATCCACCGTGGTAGATAAGGCAGATAGAGTTGAGTCTGGAGTATGTGATAGGTCTAATTGGTGGTGAACTTTCCCATCAATGAAAGAATTTCTCTTTCCCCCTTCTTTTTTGTCTGGGAGGATGGGTGTCTAATCTAGAAGTTTTCTATTCTTTAAAGTTGTTTCTTGATGTTTTAAAAAAGTTAATATCCAACCTGGCTAGATAAAGGATTGATCCTAACTGTTCCTGGTTGTATGGTTCATTCTTTGTGAAGAGGAAGGCAATGAAAGGGGCATATAGAGATAAAAAGACAGAAGTCTAGGACTTCTATCTTGGTATACAAGGCTGTATTCTTGCTGGGGGCTTCAATCAAATGACCAATATTCATTGATAACAGTGACAATTATGTTTTTTTAATTCAGTAAATCTGTTAAGCAGGGCAATAAACACATGAATCTAGACAATGGACCCTAGACAATGCCTGGCAGAGAGATACTGGGTGAGTAAAGAAGAGAGAATGCTTCCCTCAATCTCAGACCTCTAAAGCAAGTTTACTCCCCAAGAAGGTGCCTCCCATCCACTGTTCTCTCTGGACGCATCTGGCCCTGAGTGAGAGAGGTTGTAAGGACTGAGACATAGTCACAGCCTCAGGCTGGCCAAAAGTAGAAGTTGAAAAAAGATAAGGGATTAGATCAATTTTTACTAATTCAAACACTTCCAACCCCACACCTGCTGCATACACAGAGACTATGTGTAAATGTAAATGAAAGTCAAACTTTGAGTAATTAAAAAACTAATGAAAGGGGAAGCTAGGTGGCGCAGTGGATACAGCACCAGCCCTGGAGTCAGGAGTACCTGAGTTCAACTCCGGCCTCAGACACTTAACACTTACTAGCTGTGTGACCCTGGGGAAGTCACTTAACCCCAATTGCCTCACTAAAAAAACAAACAAACAAACAAAAACTAATGAAAGTTCTGGAAAACAGACAATGAAACATATATCCCTTTTCCATGCTGAGAAGCAGAGAGTGCCCAGGACAGAATGCAAAGCAATCAATCTATCAGATATTTTTGCTTAACTATTTTCCTTTATCACAAATGAAAGTGAGATACAGGAGAAAGGAGAAGGAGAAGGGAATAAGTATTTATATAATGCCTACTATATGCCAAGAACTGTGCTAAGCACTTTGCAAATATTATCACATTTGATCCTCACAACAACCCTGTCAGGTAGATGTTATTATTCCCATTTTTTAGTTAAGGAAACTGAGAAACGGAGTGACTTGAGCATTGTCAAATAGCTAGGAAGTGTCTGAGGCAGGGTTTGAACTCAGATCTTCTTGACTCTGGACCTAGTGCTCTATGCTTCTTGCTGCCTAGACTTGCTTCAAGTCTTTTCTTTTTCTTCAGAAATAACTATGATGTAAGTACAAAAAGCATAAATAATATTAACAACAACAATGATAAAGAAAGCCAAACTTTGAGTAACTGAATAACGGTCCTGGAGAACAGGAGATAAAATGTATCTCTCTCCTCATGGCGATAATTATGAGGATTAAGAGATAATGGAGCGCATTCTTCCTTTTGGTAAAAAAAAAAAAGTCTAGGGAAGAACTGTGCATAGGGGATATTGTATCTGTTGCCATCCAACATATCAGTTGGTTTTAACTGATTTTCTTTATTAAAAGAAGGCTTCTTTATTTTGGAGTGGGAGAGTATATTATGAAATTATTATGATATAGAAATCAAAGACTTAGATTAAATGTATTTTTTTAAAACAATCTTATTATATTTAGAACAGCATTTTAATTTATCAAGATCCTGGATACTATCATTCAAAGTGATAGCAGGGGCATCTAGGTGGTGCAGTGGATAGAGCACTGGCCCTGGATTCAGGAGGACCTGAGTTCAAATCTGACCTCAGATACTTAACACTTACTAGTTGTGTGACCCTGGGCAAGTCACTTAACCCCAATTGCCCTGCAAAAAAAACCCACAAAAAACCCCCCAAAGTGATAGCATTCTTTTCCCCCAGCTTTGTGTGCCCTGTTAATATGATAATCAGGCCATTTATGCTTTTATTGAAGAACTTGATAAAAATGTTCAATAGCACAGGGTCAAGTAAAGGTGCCTGGCTCAATCCACTAGTTTAAAAAACCAAGTTCTTATATCCCAGGGTGAGGACCCTCCTGCTAGAGAAATCTCTTTAGGAAATGATGCAGAACAATTATTGATTTCTCTTGTGGTGCAGCTATAAAACCTTCCTATTCTCACCTAACTATATTCTTCTTCTAGTTCCCTGTCTTCTCCACAAAGACATTGTGACAAGTAGAGGGTGTGCTAAGTCTGGTGCTCCTGAAGCCATATCCATTTATATCAGGTTTATTGTCCTGCTTTCTGCAATCTACAGAGAATGAGCAACTGACTGATTGAATTAAAATGCATTTATTAAGTGTTTACTGTGAATCCCAGCCCTGGGATACAACATCAAAAATGATAGCCAGGGACAGGGTATTTTGGTTTGGAAAGTTATAGATGTGGGGAGTAGAGCCATAGCGGAGTAGACTGATGCAGCCTTTCTAGGAGCCTAGGCAGTACTGATTTGAATATGGTTCCATATCCCAAGGGGATGGGGGTGGGAAGGGCAGAGATGTGTAGGGTAGAGGCATCAAATTGGGAGCCAGCAAAACCAGATTAAAAATGTATTGACAGGGGGCAGCTAGGTGACATAGTGGATAAAGCACTGACCCTGGATTCAAGAGGACACTTGACACTTACTAGCTGTGTGACCCTGGGCAAGTCACTTAACCCTCATTGCCCCGCCCCCCCCCCCCCCGCAACAAACATGTATTGACAAAATAAATAAAAATACAACACAACATAATGTTAATTTGGAGAGAGGGGGGTGGGGGAAGCACAACTAGATGGTGCAGTAGTTATAGTGCTTAGCCTGGAAATTTGGCCTTGACACTGCCTGTGTGATGCTGGGCAAATCACTTCACCCTGTTTGCCTCAGTTTTCTCATCTGTAAAATGAGCAGGGGAAGGAAAAAGCAAACCATTCCAATATCTTTGCCAAGAAATCCCCAAATGGGGTCACAAAGTGTTGGACACAACTAAAAATGACTGAATAAATCGATATATACAGCCTGCAAGGATCTGTTTCTATTTAAGGTTGACATCACTGGGTAGGAAATGCATGCAATGACAAGGCACCTGGGGAGATGATAGGGGATTAAAGGGAAGCCCGGCTAAAGAAGTTGTACTGGTATGATGAGCTACATGTGAGACACATCAGTCAGGACCCTGGGAACCCTGAAGCAAAAGCTACAGAGTTGAAGGGGTTTCCAAGCATAGTTTTTGAGAAGTAGGTTTTCATTCAAATTAATTAACCAGCGAGGAGTTGTTCACCAGGCAACCCTCTACTCCAAGCAACTGTTAAGGGGGGTCTTTGATGAGATGTCTCCAATGCTTACATATGTGACCCCTTTCCCCAACCATTATGTGGCTGCTTAGAGGTTAATTGCCCTCACTAACCAGATTCAAAGTTGAGCCTAAGAGAAAAGAAAATAGAATAACTCTCTGAACTATGAGAATTATAGAAATCTCATGCTATTTTAGTAAATGATTTTGCTTTGAGATATTTGTATCAACTCTTTTGTGTGTGTGTGTGTGTGTGTGTATGTGTGTGTGTGTGTATGTGTGTGTGTGTGTGTATGTGTGTGTGTGTGTGTGTGTGTGGTTGAAGGCTTCTTTTTTTCTGTTAAGAATTTTATTTTCCAAATTACATGTAAAAGCAAATTTTGACATCAATTTTTTTAAAACTTTGTGCTCCAACTTCTCTTCCTCCCTCCCTTCCCACCCCACCCCAAGAATTCAAGCAATTCAATGTAAGTTATACATGAGTAGTCATGGGAAACATCTCTACAGTAGGTAGGTTGTGAAAGAAAACAGATAAAAACAAAACCAGATTAAGGAATTGTAAAAAAAAAAATGTGTTTTGGTCTGTTTTCAGATACCATCAGTTCTTTCTCTGTAGATGTATTGCAATTTTCATAAGTCCTTCAATTATATTGGATCATTGCCTTGCTGAAAATAACCACATGCTTCCCAGTAGATCATCTTACAGTATTGCTGTTATTTTGTATACAGTACATTTTTCTCTGCTTCAGTTTATGTGGGTCTTTCCAGGTTTTTCTGATAGCATCCTATTCATCATAACTTTTATATAGTATACCTTAAACTTGACAAAGAATTTTCTTCACAATAGCCCAGCAGAGTAGGTACCATACATTTTGCCATTGTAGTCAATCATCATAACTATTTCCCTCCATCCTATTCCCTTCCAACGATATTTACTCTATTTTCTATCTTATTTTGCCCTATTCCTCCTCAAAAGTGTTTTGCTACTGACTACTCCCTCCCCCACTCTACCCTCCCTTCATTCACCCTTCCCTCCTTATCCTCTTCCCCTCCTACTTTCCTGTAGGGTTAAGTAGATTACTCTTCCCAATTACTATACCCACTTGAGTATGTATGTTATTCCCTCTTTGAGCCAATTCTGATGAAAGTAAGGTTCACTCACTCCCCCACTCCTTCCCCCTCTTCTCCTCCCTTCCATAAGCTTTTTTCTTGTTTCCTTCCTGTGAGCTACCTTTCCCCAGTCCACCTCTCTCCTTCCCCATCCCCCAGTCTATTCCTCCTACCCTTCAACCCTATTTTAAAGATGTCATCATGGGTTAGCTAGGTGGCACAGTGGAGAAAGCACCAGCCCTGGACCCAGGAGGCCCTGAGCCAAAATCTGGCCCCAGACATAAGACACCCCAACCTGTTTGCCCCACAATGAACAAGGATAAACAAAAAATAAATGCTTTACAGATATCATACCTTCATACTCAGTTCAGACATGTGTCCTCTGTATATTCCTTACTGAGAAAGTTCTTATGAGTTGGAAGTATTATCTTCTCATGTAAGAATGTAAACAGTTTAACCTTTTAATGTCCCTCATGATTTCTCTTTCCTGTTTACCTTTTTATGCTTCTCTAGGGTCTTATATTTGAAGGTCAAATTTTCTATTCAGTTCAGGTCATTTCATCACAAATGCCTGAAAGTCCTCTTTTTCATTGAAGTCCCATTTTTTTCCTCTAAAAGATAATAGTTTTGCTGGGTATGTGATTCTAGGCTGTAGACCCAGTTCCTTTGTCCTCTGGAATATCATATTCCATGCCCTTTGGTCCTTTAGTGTAGATGCTGCTAGATCTTGTTTTATTCTTATTGTGATGTAGGAGGCAAAAAAGGGGTTAATAGAAAAACCTAAGGTCCAAGTTCTAATTCAGATATTAGCTCTAAAAGGGATTCAGACCCCAGTTAATAGATAGCTTACAAGTCAGGATGCTAGGTTATCATACCCACAGTGATCAGTACCCATAATAGGACCAAAAAGGGTCAGGTCATATAACAATAAGACACAAGACAGGGTATAGAAATTCTAATGAAAAATGAAGATGTTTTGAAACATGGGAATCAGAGAGACATGCACAGAAAAGGCCAGATTTGTCCCAGATTCACCTTATGATGTGTAAACCCCAACAACACACCTCCACTGAAAAAGGTACCCACCTCGGGGGTTGGCTTAGGATCCCAGGAACTCCAAATTAGGATAAGCCCTCCCCTGTACCTCCCCAAGGTGGAGATTATTATAATGAGACTGATAATAAATTTATCCATACTATAAATATAACTGTCTTTTCTTTCACTATTCAAGAGACACCTTTCCACTTTTCTGGTTCTCTCCCTGTGGTCACGCACAGTATTGCAATAAAACTTGGGAAACTGAGTCACTGAATCTTGTAATTCTTTGGGGACACACAGATCAATTTGACCCTAATTCTATCCCACATGATTTGGCGCCCAACGTGTGAGGAACTCTTAGTCCAAGACTCAAACTCTTTTTCCTTGTTTTGAATGAGACTTTGCTAAGGTAAGTTTGGGATCTACCTTTAATTCTTGTACTCAGGTTTTGGCTCATTTGGGAGGCTGGCTCGCCAAATGAAGTGGGGGTATTTCTTGTCGATCTGGGATCAAGTGATTTACCCTAAGGGATTTTACCTTTTTTCTGAGAAGGGAAAAAAGGAATTGCCCTGTTGACAAGACCCAGCAGTCTAGGGGACACCCTGGACTGGGTTCTTTGCAGTTAATTAATGGATACCCACGTGGATGCAGGTATGATGTCAGTAACCTCCAGGAGGTTACTGATGGGTCAGGAAGTTAGGATAGTTCGGGGTACATTTTGACAAATTGGGACAAGTCTGATTGCACTGACCTGGAAAAGAAAATGGGTGGTGTTTTATTGTAATACTGTCTGGCCACAGCAACCCCTTCATTTGGCTCTTGGGTTCCCCAGGATGGAGTATGCATTGTGTTTTTCTCCTCTGTTGCCTCAGAAACCTCAGTCACATTGGGTGGACCCCCAAGGTCTGAGGTAGGATTTTTCTCAGGTGCAGTCTTAGCCCAACCCACCTTAAAAGGATAGGGAGAAAAAAACATTCTGCATGACCCCTTGGCTGTATCCTTACAAATTTGGGAAAAAGGGAAAAAATTGGACATGGGTGAAAAGAAACAAATGACTTATTTGCAAGAGAAAGATTTAAGGTAACAGATCTTCTGATTAGCCCCTATCAGAGTGGGCTGGTCAGGAAGAAGTAATATCTTATGGCTGTTTGTTTGCTTGTCTGTATGTGGCCGCTAGTCTGCTTGTTGTCTCATGCATTTATGTCTGTCAAATGTTGGAATTGTGTTGTATAGAAATCTGTGGGGAATTTTTGGTTGTACCCCCATAACCTTTCAGAGTTGTGGTCAGGCTCTGAAAGTAGGGGGAAGGGAAGTCTCTGACTTCTGGATATTTTTACAGGTGTGTGTCTACTTAAGAGTTTGAATTTGGAATTGGGATGTTAATTCTTTGATAGGCTGTGCAGCACTAGAGCTGTGAGTGGGTGAGTGAGAGAAAGAATGTTTAGAAACTCTTAAGATGCTGTCCAGAGTATTTTAAATAATTGGTACAAGCAGATAGGAAGAAAACTGTGCCATTTTATACTGACTGTTCAAGAATTTGGAATCTTGAGGGGGGAAAAAGGGGGGAGTATATTTAAGGTGTGCAGTCACTTTAAGTGCTCACCTGCCATTTCAAGGTTTGTGAATTCTGGAAGAAACCAAAGAATAATTGGGTTTGATTGAAAAAGTAAAATATTGTTGGAATACTGTTAGAGTTTTAAAGTTCCTTTTAAATTGGTGTATGTATGTTACAATTAAAACCAAAACAATTGATGATTTTAACAAAAACAGGTACATTAGTTGTTTCCTCTAAGACAGAGAAAAGCATTGGAAGCTGGTAAATCATTATACAGAAAAGGACCTTCTAGACGTCTTTGAATTTGTAAATTTGCCAGAAAAGAGCTTGTTACAAGGAATGGTTTCGCTGAGGATTTATAAAGTTGCTTATCGTATAGAACTGATTTCTAATGATTGATCTTTACACCAGGATAAAATTTAAACCTGAAAAGAAGGAAGGAAAAACCAAGCAACATGTATGTGTCCTGGTAAATCTTTTTTTTTTTCTCATTGCAATTTCATGAGAGTAGAGGTTTGCCATTTAAGATAAAATATTTTGGGACAGTAATTTATAATATTGTTTTGAGTTTTGAATTCAGGTATAATTGTTTGGGTGGTTAAGCCAATAATCCAAGTCCTGGAGAGAATGCCACAAATCAATGCCACAAGAGGGAATGTGCTGCTTACAGGTGGAGGTATCTGGAAAAAAGCTGAGAGGACAATTTCGGACTCTGAGGTAGGCTCCTTTTGGCTCATTGAGTTCCTACTAAACAGGAAATGTTTCCTCACCTGACTATCCCTGAATTTGGCTATTACTGTGTGACTGGTGGTCACTTGTAACTTTTACCTGAAATCAGACAGAGCTATGGATGTTTTATCCTGGCCTTATAATCCTGTCCCTGCTTTTTCTTTTATGGCAGATTTCTATAATCAGAGCAAGTAGTCAGTAGAAGAAATGATTACAATGCAAGTATGTAAGATCTTACTGTTTTCAGCTTAAATACATGGTTATTTGATATGCCAAACAACGAGGTATATTAATATTCAGGTTTGTCATCTGTCTGCTAATGTTTATATGGTATTATGATAAGGTTAAATTAACTGGGTATTTTTCTGGTTTAGAAAAAAGTGAAATTCCTCCCCATTCAGATAAGAGGGAGGATGGTAACTAGGAAACATAGTTATGCATTTTAGGTTTTACCACAAATCTGCCCAGTCAGATCTCTGTTATGTACTGCCAAGGGCACCAAGCTATCAACTCCATAGTACAAGGGAATCACAGGCAAACCTTGCTACTAGATCAGCTACTAGGTTCATTCACCTGTTCACCCTAGCCCTGGTTCCCTTGCACCCTATTGTGCCCCAAAGGTATTTCCCTTTCCTATAACAAGGAGGAGATTATAAGTCTTTAGTGTTAACTACCAACTGCTTAAGCCCATATGTTACTTTGGGTTATTTGGATTCCAGAGTAAGAATGCTATTGCCTCTTCTCATATTAAAGTTAGAAGAGGAACCTGAGGAAGTTTTCTTTGGTGGCTCTGGAAAACTGTTGTCTTCATTATTCCTTTTGTGGGGTAACTTGAACATGAAGCTATGCTTACAAATTTAACTTTAGTAATAGAATAAGTTTCTAATTCTATTGCATTAGGGTTACAAGAGTTGGAAGAGTGCTTTAACTCTCTGGCAAATGTGGTCCTGGACTGCGGTGGAGTCTGCATGGTTCAGAACACCTCCTGAAGTTTGAGCTGCCATATAGAGGTTACCTGGATGGCCGAAACTGTTCACAACTGTTTGCTTTGCCCAGTTTTTTTCATGGAACTCTTATATTTATTCTGTATTAGGGTCCCTGTTGCCCCTTGGTCTGTTTGTAAATCATTTGTGTCTTGTGTTGTGGTTCTTGCATTTGTAACTCAAGTTCCTAGATCTCCCTCAATTCATAAACCTCCCATGGGCCTCTACTTTGCCCCCACTCAGCAGGAAGCAGTAACAGAAGAGATGATCTTCGTCCTTTTTCCTGGAGTATATGAAAAGTGGGGAATGATGTCGGAGGTAGAAAAGGGGTTAATAGAAAAACCTAGGGTCCAAGGTCTAATTCAGATATTAGCTCTAAAAGGGATTCAGACCCCAGTTAATGGATAGCTTACAAGTCAGGATGCTAGGTTATCATACCCACAGTGATCAGTACCCATAATAGGACCATAAAGGGTCAGGTCATATAACAATAAGACACAAGACAGGGTATAGAAATTCTAATGAAAAATGAAGATGTTTTGAAACTAAGCATGGGAATCAGAGAGACATGCACAGAAAAGGCCAAATTTGTCCCCAGATTCACCTTATGATGTGTAAACCCTAACAACACACTTCCACTGAAAAAGGTACCCACCTCGGGGGTTGGCTTAGGACCCCAGGAACTCCAAATTAGGATAAGCCCTCCCCTGTACCTCCCCAAGGTGGAGATTATTGTAATGAGACTGATAATCAATTTATCCATACTATAAATATAACTGTCTTTTCTTTTACTATTCGAGAGACACCTTTCCACTTTTCTGGTTCTCTCCCTGTGGTCACGCACAGTATTACAATAAAACTTGGGAAACTGAGTCACTGAGTCTTGTAATTCTTTGGGGACAACACAGATCAATTTGACCCTAACTCTATCCCACATCAATTGGAGCTCCACAGTATTTGAATCCCTTTTTTTCTAGCTGTTTGCAATATTTTCTCCTTGACCTGGGAGTTCTGGAATTTGGCTATAATATTCCTGGAGATTTTCCTTTTGGGATCTCTTTCAGGAGGTGATCGGTGGATTCTTTCAATTTCTATTTTACCTTCTGCTTCTAGAATATCAGGGCAATTTTCCCTGACAATTTCTTTGAAGATGTTATCTAAACTCTTATTTTGGTCGTGGTTTTCAGGTAGTCCAATGATTTTCAAATTACCTCTTCTAGATCTATTTTCCAGGTCAGCTGTTTTTCTAAGGAGATATTTCATATTGCTCTCTTTTTTATTCATTTGGATTTGCTTTACTGTGTCTTGGTTTCTCATAAAGTCACTAGCTTCCATTTGTTCAATCCTAATTCTTATGCAATAATTTTCTTCAGACAGCTTTTTAATCTCCTTTTCCATTTGGCTCTTCAAGCTGTTGATTTTTTTCTTATGACTCTCCTGCATTGCTCTCATTTCTCTTTCCATTCTTTCCTCCACCTCTCTAAATCTTCCTTTTATCTCTCCTACTTTCTCTTCCAAGTCCCTTTTGAGAGCTTCCATGGTCTGAGACCAATTCATATTTTCTTGGAAGCTTTGGATGTAGGGGCCCTGAGATTGTTATCCTCTTCTGAGGGTGCACCTTGATCTTCCTTGTCGCTGAAGAAACTTCTATAATTCTCAACTTTCTTTGCTTGCTCATCTTGTCGTCTTTTACTTGACTTTTTTTGGGGGGGGGCAGGGCAATGGGGGTTAAGTGACTTTCCCAGGGTCACACAGCTAGTAAATGTCAAGTGTCTGAGGCCAGATTTGAACTCAGGTACTCCTGAATCCAGGGCTGGTGCATTATCCACTGTGCCACCTGGCCGCCCCCTTTTACTTGACTTTTAACTCCCCACTGGGGCTACACTGTCCCAAGCTTCAGAGGGTCCCAGGTGTTTTGGTTTGAGGGAGAGCAGGTTTTTCTCTCTCCTGGCCTGTTCTCTGATCCCAAGATAACCTCAAGCCAACTTACTAATTAACCTGTATCAACTCTTGAAGGAAAACACATTGGTAGAGTTTCATGTAGATATATTTTATTTTATTTTATTTGGGTGAGGCAATTGGGGTTAAGTGACTTGCCCAGGGTCACACAGCTAGTAAGTATCAAGTGTCTGAGGTCAGATTTGAACTCAGGTCCTCCTGAGTCCAGGACTGGTGCTCTATCCATTTTGCCACCTAGCTGCCCCGGTATATATTTTATTTAAAATTTACTGGGACCCACTGGGAAAAAGAATTGTCATTTTCAACAGGAAAGCTGACTTCAACTAGAATTCTCTTCCATCACTAGATTGGTTCACTATGTGACTGAGCAACTTCTGAAATTTTTCCCACTTTATAAACCCCCCAAGGTCATGGTTAGGGTGTTTGGTTAGCCATCATGATGTTCCTATTTTTTTTTTTAAAGAATTAAAGAGAAGTTCTAACCTGATAAAGGGATCTTGGGGTATAGATAAACTTGTTTTTACATTTTAAAAACCCAGTCAGATCTATTGATTAATTGAGGAAGGATATGGAACTCCCTCCCTTAAGAATTCATGAAAATTTTTCCAGGTCACTGTGAATCTATCCCTTTCATCATTTCCTGACACACAACAATATTCTATTACGTTACTATTTTATAAATTGTTTCTGCTGGTTTTGTTCAGTTATTTCAGTCATGTCTGTGAGTTTGGGAGGTTTTTTTGACAAAGATACTAGAGTGCTTTACCATTTCCTTCTTAGCTCATTTTACAAATGAGGAAACTGAGGCAAACAGAGTTAAATGACTTACCCAGGGTCACACTGCTAGTAAGTGTCTGAGGCCAGATTAAAACTCATGAAGATGAGTCTTTCTGACTCCAGGCCCAGCACTCTATCTGCTTCACCACTTAGCCACCTAGCTGTAATCATAAATTGTAGTTTCCAGTGTTTTGTTGCAACAAAAATTGCTGTTATAAATATTTTTATAGATGAGAGTACTTCCCCACACCCCACCCCCTTTCAGTCTCTTTGGTGTATAGACCTAGTGGCTGGATCAAAAGGTGTGCACAGTTTAGTAATTTGGGGGCATAGTTCCAAATCACTTTCCATTGGTCCAAATAGCTGGACAAATTCATAGTTTCACCAACAGTATATCAGTATATCTATTTTCCCACACTGTCTCCAACATTTGTTATCTTTCTCCTTTTTTTCTTTGCTAATCTGATGTGTATGAAGTTAGACTTCACAGCTGCTTTAATTCTCATTTCTCTAATTATTAATGCTTTAGACCATTTTTTTCATATCATTGTTGATAGCTTGAATTTCTTTGAAAACTGCCTATTCATACCCTTTGAATATGAATTAGGAAATGGTTCTTAGTCTTGCATATTTGAATAAATTCATTATATATTTTGGGAATGTGACCTAACAGAGAAACTTGCTACAAAGATTTTTTCCAGTTGACAGTTTCTCTTCTCATCCTAACTACATTATACTTCTTTGTGCATTTTTTAAAATTTTATGTAATCAAAATTATACATTTTATCTTGTTAGATCCTATTACTTATTTAGTCATGAATTCTTCCCATGTTCATCCATATTAAAGGATTAGATTTTCTCCCTATTTCTCTAAGTTTTTTTATATAACCTTATTATTTTTTTATTTTTGTAAGTAGTCATCTATTTCCTCTAAGTTATCAGCTTTGTTAGGAAAAAGAAAGTAGGCAAAATAGTTTCTGATAATTTCCTTTATTTCCTCTTCAAATCTTCCATCCTTCTTTTTCATTTTTCATATGAACAATTTCATTTTCCTCTTTTTAAAAAATATCAGGTTACCTAAACTGTTTACATATTTTATTATTTATAAAGTTCTTAGTTTTATTTATTAATTCATTTGCCTTTTTGTTTTAACTTTTATTAATCTCTTCTGTAATTTTCATAATTTCTCCTTTGTTACTTAATTGGGGGTTTTATTTTTTTGCTGTTCAAAATTTTTTTAATTGCATGTTCAATTCCCTGATTTGTTCTTTCTCTTTTTTGTTGATAAAAGTGTTTAGAGATATAAAATTTTCTCTAAGAGTTGCTTTGGTTTTCATCTGTGTCTCATAATTGTCATTTTCTTTGTGAAAATTTTCTGTTGCTTCTAAAATGTATTTTTTGAGCCACCCCATTCTTCATTTCTTTCTTTCTTTCTTTCTTTCTTTCTTTCTTTCTTTCTTTCTTTCTTTCTTTCTTTCTTTCTTTCTTTCTCTCTTTCTTTCTCTCTCTTTCTTTCTCTCTTTCTTTCTTTCTTTCTTTCTTTCTTTCTTTCTTTCTTTCTTTCTTTCTTTCTTTCTTTCTTTCTTTCTTTCTTTCTTTCTTTCTTTCTTGGTGAGGCAATTGGGGTTAAGTGACTTGCCCAGGGTCACACAGCTAGTAAGTGTCAAGTGTCTGAAGTTGAATTTGAACTCAGGTTCTCCTGACTCCAGGACCAGTGCTCTGTCCACTGAGCCACCTAGCTGCCCCCATAATTGTTATTTACTCTACAATTCATTTTTAATTCTTTAAGGCTCATTTGTTGAACACAATTTTCATTGCAGTGAAATGAGTAAATTATGTATTTAATATTTCTTCTTTTCTACATTTTTGGTGAGGTCTTTATGCCCAGTACATGGTTAAATTTTATAAAGATGCAATGTGTAGCTGAGGGAAGAATATAAATTCCTTTCTATTTCCATTCATTAATTACCAGGGATCCATCATCTCTAATTTTCCTGAAGTTCTGTTAAGGTACTTATTTTTTTCCTTATTTTTTCTTTTGTTTATATTTGTCTAGGTCTGAAAAGGGCACATTAAGATTCCCTACCATTACAGTTTTATTATCTATTTTCTCTCTAATTATATTATCTTTTCCTTTTAAGTATTTATGTTATGCTATTAATGTTTACATTGTTTCATTATTATGGTTCCTGAAGTAAAATATAATTTCCCTGTTTGTCTTTTTATCATGTCAATATTTACTATAACCTTATCTGAAATCATTATTGCTATCCTTGCATTTTTTTTCCCTTTTTGTTGAGGCAATTGGGGTTAAGTGACTTGCCTAAGGTCATACAGCTAGTACATGTCAAGTGTCTGAGGCCGGATTTGAACTCAGGTCTTCCGGACTCCAGGGCCGGTGCTCTATCCACTGTGCCACCTAAGCTGCCCTGTATCTTTGCATTTTAAATCTCAGCTGAAGCATAATAACTTTTGCTTAAGCTCCTCACTTTAACTTTTTTTAATCTTTGTGTTTCAAATGTTTCTTATAAACATATTATCAGATTCTATTTTCTTATATTCAGCTATCCTCTTCCATTTTATGTGAGCACATCCCATTTATGTTCACACTTATGATTGTTAATTATGTATTTCATTCCATCCAGTTTTCTTGTACTCTTTCCTCTCATTGCTTTGCTCACCACTTTCTAAATAAAAAGGTAAAAAATGATGGAGTTTTGATATCATAAATAAAGCAATGTGTTTCCTCTCTATGGAAGCTCTTCCCTTCCCCTTCCCCTTCTCCTACCCCTGATTCTAGGTTTTTACTCTTTCTTTCTTCCTTTCCTTTTAACCATTATTTCACATTCATCCTTCCAACATTTGTTTGTTTAGTTTATAATTATCCCATTACTTATCCTGTGCTTGTTCCTGTCCCCTTTCATTTCCTTTTTGAATTTAATGTGTGTATGTGTTTGTGTGTGTGTGTGTGCCTGTGTGCACAATTCTGTTCAATCTTCTTTTATCTAGTTCATATTAAAGTAAAATTTATGGAATTCCTGTTCTCCCCACCTATTCCTCCATGACTTGTACACTTCATTTACATACTTCTCTTTCAAAATAGTGGTTTCCCTTCTTCCTTTCTTCTTCAATATAACCTCCCATTCTTCCTTTCTTTGACCATTTCTTCTTCCAAATGAAATTTGAAATTTTCCTAGTTCCATGGAGTAACTATTGAGTAGTTTGATTGCTATGACACTGAATAAGTAAATTAATTTCAGATTGTAATGTTTATATTATCATAGACTAATGATAAATTATCAACATATTTCCAATTATTTAGTGCTAACTATTTATTTAAAGAGTATTTTGTAGCTGTAGTCATACAATTCTTATGTCTATCTTGGTAGGGAGAGTCCTATATTATAGATTCCATAGCTATTTTTTTTTTGAAGCGCCAGAGGCAAGATCTGAACCCTGGGTCTTCCTTACTCTTTTTTTCCTTTTTCTTTTCTTTTCTTTTGTTTTTGTGGGGCAATGGGGGTTAAGTGACTTGCCCAGGGTCACACAGCTAGTGTCAAGTGTCTGAGGCCGGATTAGAACTCAGGTACTCCTGAATCCACTGCGCCACCTAGTTGCCCCTCCATAGCTATTTTTAAAAGAATTTCTTTTTCTGATGCTTGTCGTTGGATTTTGTTGGTAATAAATAGAAAAGCTGGTGATTTGGGAGTTTTGTTTGTCTTTATACTTTATTGAAGTTATTGTTTCAATTAATTTTCAGTTGAATCCTTAGGGTTATCTTAATAAAATATATTATCTGCAAAAAGTGATAATTTTGTTTACTCTTTGCCTATGGTCATTTCCTCAGTTTTAAAATCTTGTCTTATTACTATAGCTAGAATTTCTGCAACTGTCAAATAATACTGGTGACAACAGAATTCCTTGCTACACAACCAATATCTGAAGGCTTCTAATGTTTCCCCATTGCAGATAATGCTTGCTCATCATTTTGGATATACTATTTACCATATTAGAGAATGATCCATTTATCCCTATGCTTTCTAGAATTTTCAAGAAAGGGATAGCTAGGTGGTAAACTGGCCTTGGAGTAATAAGGAACCAAGTTCAAATTTGGCCTCAGAGATTGGTCATGTGATTCTGGGTACTTAACATTACCTAAAATTTTTAAAAGATTTTTCAATATAATAGGGTGTTATATTTTGTCAAAAGTCTTTCTTGAATCTATTGACATGATTGTGTGATTTTAGATATTAATTTTTATTATGTTTTATGTTATCATTATTATATTTATATTTTTTCCTTACTTGGACCCAACTCTGAATTATGGTACAAATATAATTTATACTGTGTTATCTTTTTAAATGATGTAGCTTTTTTGATAATATTTTATTCAATATTTTTGCTTTGATATTTTCTAGAGATGTTAGTGTATAGCTTTCATTTTCTGCTTTATCACTACCTGCTTTAGACATAAGAACCAAATTTATCTCATTGAAGTAGTTTGGTAGGATCCCTTTTCCCTCAGTTCTCGTAAGCAATTATGTAATATTGTAATTAATTGTTTATGGAAACTTAATAAAACTTACTTACAAATCCAACTGATTCCTGTTTCTTTCTCCCCACCCCCACCCCCAGCCACCTTGGAAGTTTCTTTAAGACTTCTTCAATTTCTTCTGGGATTGGGTTATATGACTTCTTTGTCTTGTCCAATTAATCTTGCTATTTTATATTTTTGCAAATATTTATCTATTTCATTTACCAGTGTTTGGAGCATATAAGCAAAACAGTTTCTAAACATTCTTTTTATTTCTCCTTTATTTGTTGTGAATAAAGGACTTTTAATAAGGATATAACAAAAGATTTTAGATCAGGATCTTTGAAATTTAAGTACTAACAAGGTTTTTCCATTTAGGTGAGACCAAGAGCTTCAGACTCCATAGGAAACAGAAAATATTATTTCTTAATATTTCTAAATGAGGGAACAGATAATCTTCATGCCTGGTCCCATTTTCTTTTCCCAGTGCTAGACCCATAGACTTTAGCTTCTACAGCTAAAAGCTGCATTCTCTTTCTAAGTATATCCAACTACATATGACAACCTTCTCAGTAGTCATAACAGAATCTGCCCTTCTTGTGGTCTCCTGGCAACACTGTCTGCACATCATGCTAGATGCCATGGTTTTGTCCACAGTTCCATCTCTCATTAGATTTTCTATGGTCTTTGGTCCTCAAATGTGCTTCTACATTATGATTTCCTTATCTGCTTCCATGGCCCATGCACAAGAGCTTAGCTAGGTGAAGTTGTGTCTTTCCAAGGCAAGTGTCCTTGTGCAGATTTTCACTCACACTCCATCTTGCAAATCATATCCATCAACTATCTGAAACTTGGTGGAGGCTAATTCAGATCAATGTCAACTAGATTCCATTTTATCTCTGCGTTCTGTATCAAGCCATCAAGGCAATCATTCCACTCTAAAATCAGGTGCTTTCTTGGGCTTTACTGCTCTCTTCTATTGAGTCTATTTCATTGACAATTTACACAAAGGACAGAGTAAGCTGGCTCTTTCCCTCTCTACTAAATGGAAGTCTCAACAAAGAAAGCACATGCTTACTGTGACATCCCACTGACCCCAAATTCTCTCTCTAGTTTTTGCAAACAGGTTTGCCATGTCAGTCCAGGATCCTTCCAGCCTTCTTCCAAGTCCAAAAGTTCATCCTGTAAGCTTTCATTCCATGAAGGTACTCACCTTTTGTAATCCGGGGACCTGTCAATTCCATGATCACTGTCACTTTGTTGACTCAAATTTTCTATGTTTCTACAGAAATACATACTTTCTCAGAGAAGATTCCTACCTCCAGATGAAGATGTCCTCTAACGATGCATTTCATTAATTAGTACATTTAGACTACCAAATACTTTGGCTAACACTGTTTATAAATAAAAGTAAATATTTAAAACAAAGGTAAATATCTTTTTCCTATGCCAAAAAGGAAAGGTTTCAGGCTACCAGAAGCATATATAAGTAGAAAGGAGATACAGAATTGCAGCTTTGGGATTGTGTGTGTGTGTGTGTGTGTGTGTGTGTGTGTGTGTGTGTGTGTGGTGTTGGGCAGGGCACTACATCTGTCTAGAAATTTCTTGTGCCCAACAAAGCTTCCTGCAGTCTCATCTTCTCCAACTCAATGCATCTTCTTTATGTCTTGTCAGAAGCCATGTTTCAGTCTAAGTTGTTCCTGTTGAAGAACTGATTTTTAAAGATCACCTTGAAGTGTAGCTAATTGTTGTTTGATACTTCCCTCCCAATTCACTCAAGGGATATGTTAGTTTAATAACTCCTTATCATGTTTACAGTGAGTTTAATAACAGATCTTATCGGTCCCTTTTATGTGATTGGGTCCTGGGCTTTCAAAGACTTTGACAAAGGCACAGGTAACATGCTTATCAAGTTTATAGATGATGAAAAAAAAAAAAAAAAGATCAGAGGGAGTACTCTCTCCTCTCTAGGATTTCAAGACATTGCTCTCTCCTCATTCTCCTCCTACCTATCTGATTGTTCCTCTTCAATTTGCTCTGCTGCATCTTCATCCAGGTCACACACACTAACCATGAGTGTCTCAATGGGCACTATCTTGGGCTCTCTTCTCTTTTCCTTCTATTCACTTAGTGATCTTACTATCTTTCATGGATTTAATTATTATCTCCATGAAGATGATTCTCAGATCTATCCTGCCTTCTCTGCTGACCTACAGTCTCACATCTCCCACTGCCTAGGGGACATCTCAAACGGGATCTCCCATAGACATTGAATTCATTACCTTTCTTCTGGACCCAATTTTCAAACTTCCCACTTACTATCAAGAGAAACCAGGGCAGCTAGGTGGCTCAGTGGATAAAGCACCAGCCCTGGAGTCAGGAGTACCTGAGTTCAAATCTGGCCTCAGACACTTGACACTTACTAGCTGTGTGACCTGGGCAAGTCACTTAACCCCCATTGCCCTGCAAAAAAAAAAAAAAAAAAGAGAGAGAGAGAGAACCCAGTCCACCAGGCTTAAAACCAAGGTGAAATTTTCAACTCCTCACTCCCCACCCCACCATCCAGTCTGTGGCCAAGACCTGTTGATTTTACCTTCATAGCATCATTCAAATACCCTCCCCTACTTCTCTCCCTGACATTGCCACCACTCTGGTGCAGGTCCTCGTCTCTTCACACCTGGAGTATTGCAATGGCCTGTTGGCTTGTCTCCCTGACACAAGTGTTTCCCTATTCCAGTCTAGAGTGATCTTCCTAAAGTGCAAGCCTGACCATGTCACCCCACAAATCAATAAACTCCAGTAGCACCCTATTACCTCCAGGAGCAGTACAAAATCCTATTTGGCATTCAAAGTACATCCTAACCTGTCCCCCTACCCCTTTTCCAGTTTTCTTACACTTTACACATCCCCACTTACTATTAGATCCTTGGGACACTGGCCTCCTTGCCATTCCTCACACAGGACACTTCATTTCTCAACTCAATGCCTTTTCACCGGCTGTCTTCCTTATCTGGAATTCAATCCTTCATCATCACTACCAGCTTGCTTCCCTAACTTCCCTCAAGTTCTAGTTAAAATCTTGCCTTCTTCAGCAGAGATATCTGGTATGCTCCACACTCTCAAGTGCTGCTGGAATCCAATTAAAATGTAATTGAGAAATATTTAACAAAATAAATAATACTACACTAAACCATTTCAAAACTAAATCAATATGTGTCCTGAAGGGATCATTATGGGCCGTTTCGTGGTGTCTGTTTCTATTTGAGTTGCACATCATTGATCTCCAGGAAGCCTTTTCTGATCCCTCAATGCTAATGTCTTCCCTCTGTTGATTACTTCCCATTTATCCTGTATATAGCATGTTTTAACATAGCTGTTTGCCGTTGTCTCCCCATCATACTGTAAGCTCCCAGAGCGCAAGGACTGTCCTTGGGCTCTCTTTGTGTCTCTGGTGCTTAGCTCAGTGCTTGATACATAGTAGGCACTTGATAAATGTTTCCAGGCTGAATGATGGAATTTAATAGTTAAATGACAAATCCTATACCTGGGTTGAAAAAAATCAACTTGACAAGTACAGGTTGGGGAAGGTTATGAGTTCATCTGAAAAATTATTGTGTGATATGGCTGCTGAAAAGATTAATTCATTCTTAGGCTCTATAGAGAGACCCACAGCCTCCAGAAATAAGGTGACTGTCCTGTTGTACACATCAAGAGTGTTATGTTCACGTCTGGGGTCCAAATTTTAGAAAGGGTATCGATGAACTGGATATGATCCAAAGTGGAACTGGTATAGTTGAGGATTAGGTCTATATGGGGTTTTTAGCCTAGAAAAGATTCTGGGGGACAGGACACCTTTCTTCTAGTTTTGAAGGGCTGCTACTTGGAAAAAAGGAGTAGCCTTGTTCAATTTAGCTCCGAACGGGGATAAATGGGTAAAAACTACAAAGAGTGCAATTAAAGTTTGCTACAAGGAAAAACTTCCTAACAGTTAAGAGCATCCCAAAGTATCAGGAGCGGCTCCCATCCCGTCACTGGCGCGCTTTGAGCAAGATTAGATGAGCACTTGTCACAGGTTGTGCTGCAAAGAGGGTTAGACCAAGCGCCCCAGAGGTCCTCACCAGCTCTGAAATGTGGTTGCTATTGCTTCAAGAAGTGAGAGAAGTATGGAGTGAGAAAAGGCTGCAGTTGCCATAGTAACGAGGACACAAGAGTTACATCAATGGGGGAAAGGGATAAAGTACAGGATGTAAGCGCTTGCGCACACATGCCTTTCAGCATCTCTCTCTCTCTCTCTCTCTCTCTCTCTCTCTCTCTCTCTCTCTCTCTCTCTCTCTCTCTCTCTCTCCACCCCCCTTCCCCCAAGATAAAAAACTACGTTTCCCAAGATGCTCCGCGTTGTACATATACTGGATGACTACACGAGGAAAGAGAACCACCCAGCTCTGTTGGGGGCAGGGAATCTGTAACTTCATGAATAATCATGGCTCTCGAAACTACTCTAAGAGTCTGGGAGGGCTGGGGAAGGGGGCAGGGGACTCTTCCAAGCCTGCCCCCAGGCTTGCCTGTGACCCAGGAAAGAGACTGAGCTTTCTAGAGACGGGACGTATTAGCACAGTCAGTGGGACGCGTATTCGCTCAGAATCATCTCCAAGGCTAGATCGTACACCCGCTAGGGGTAAAGCGGCCCGGGGTCCGGGGCTGGGACGCTCGATGCAGCGGACAGTTGTCATGACGACGGGTCAGTCACTTCCGGATCCGGCCGCGGTGAATGCCGGATCCGAAGCTTCAGTCGCGGTCCCACTGAGCGGGTTTGTTGACTACTTGTAGGGCTGGGTTTCGGAACCGGGCCAGTCTGTACGGATCTCCTTCCTCAGTCCGGCGACGCACCGGCCTGCCCAGCCCTGGCCATGACGACCCTGGTGAGTGAATGCGCGTGCAAGAATGAGTGTGTGCGCGCGCGTGTGTATGTGACCCTGGTGAGTGGGAGCGGTTTAGGGTAAGGGGAGGGTCGCCGTGATGCGCACCCGCTGCTTGGGCCTACGTGTGCAAGTGTGTGTGTGTGTGTGTGTGTGTGTGTGTGTGTGTGTGTGCGCGCGCATATGACCCTGCTGAGTGGGAGCGGCTTGGGGGTGGGAGAGGCCCCTGCTGTGCGCACCTGCCTTCTGTCTGTGTGTGCAACAATGTGTCTGTACATGTTAACTTGGTGAGTGGGAGGCATGGGGTGCCTGTGTGCACCTACAAGTGTGTGTAACTGTGGATCTGTATCTGTGAACCTAGTAAGTGGGAGTGGCTTCTGAGTGCCCACCTGTGTCAGTGCATGCAGGTGTACGGGAGTAGGAGCTCTGTGTGTGTGTGTGTGTGTGTGTGTGTGTGTGTGTGTGTGTGTCTGTGTCTGTCTAGATGTGTACCCGGGCTTTCATACCAGCATTCAGATGTCATCTCCCCTCTAAGGGTGGGCCTTCATGTCTGCTACCCTCTGTTGACTCAGTCATCTTTGTGTGTGCACTTGTGGGTTGCTTCCATCCCTGACAGTGCTAGCAGGTCTGTGCCCACGGGTCTGTATATTTGTGAGTGCACAGGATGGTGTGTGCCAATAGCAAATGGATGTGATGCTTTGCCCGTGGGTGTTCTACAAGCATCTGCCCCTGTCCATATATACTTGTGATTCTGATTGTTGGATGTGTCTCATCATGCACAGCCAATGTGTTTCAAAGTTTCTCATACTTGTTGCCCAATACCCTGTGACTGTTTCTTTCTCTCTCCAGGGGACCAGCAGCCAGACTGTGACTGAATATGTTGTTCGAGTCCCTAAGTGAGTTCTTTTGGGATGGGACGGATGGGATGGGATATGGGGAAGTACTCAAATCCTAGCCTCAGCTTTCCTTTTCCCACCTTCGTGGCCTGCTGATAATTCTGTTCCTGCAGGAACAACCTCAAGAGGTACAATATCATGGCTTTCAATGCAGCTGACAAAGTCAACTTCTCCACCTGGCACCAGGTAAAAGTCTTGTGTCCTGGCACTGGGCAGGAGCCTCGAGAAAATGGGCAAGGAGGCTTTGAGGTTGGATCAACAGGTGAGGGTTGGTGGCTTCCAGGCCCAGGGGTTTGAGGCCTGCATGAGCAGAAGAGAGGGCAGCTTTGTAGCTCTATCCATCTCCCCAGTGTATGGGAGGCACTTATTGTAGGCTTAGCCTTAAGGGACATAAAGGAAACATAGGAGAAAAGTCTCTCACCACAGTATATAATGAAGGGCTATACTGCAGAAATCACTCCAGAACACTGAGGGTCAGTGCTTAGGAAAGAAAGCAGGGCAGATCTTTGGACAGTGGAGGTGAATAGCATGAGGCCCCACAGGTCACCTTAGCTGGGGTGCGTATGGGGGGGGTGAAGCAAGATGTCCCCCCAACAGTCCTTGCCAGGGGCTCTGGGATGAGGTCGCTTCCTACGTGTCAGGCCAAGATGGAACGTGACCTGAGCAACAAGAAGATCTATCAGGAAGAAGAGATGCCAGAATCTGGGGCTGGCAGCGAGTTTAATCGAAAGCTCCGGGATGAGGCCAGGAGGAAGAAGTACGGCATCATTCTCAAGGCCTTCAAGGCTGAGGACCAGCCCTGGCTCCTCAAAGTCAATGGCAAAACAGGCAGAAGGTGAGTGGTCCTTTTGCAGGCCCCCAGTTTATGCTCCTCACCCTCTGGCTCAGGCATGTCCCAGGGCTGACCTTTGTCCTTCCAGGGAGGGAGAGCAGAGCAGGGCAGGGAGCATTCTTCATGCTTTGATGGAGGAAAGATAGAAGGCCAGAAAAGGTGCCAGGTCCCAGGGAGCTCAGGGCTCTTGGCCCCCAGCTCCAGGCTGCCGTCCTGGGCCAACTTCCTCAGTCTGTCAGTGCCTGGGGATGTGGAGGAGCCTGCTGCCTTTCTGTGCCTGTTGAACTGCATCCAGGCCTTGTGAGGGAGCAGACCCTGGATGAGTGAAGAGGGCCTGGGCAGTGACAATGCCTTTGTCCCCTTTCTTCCTCCCTGCTGCAGGTTCAAGGGAGTCAAGAAGGGTGGTGTGACAGAAAACACGTCCTACTACATCTTCACCCAGTGCCCTGATGGGGCCTTCGAAGCGTTCCCTGTGCACAACTGGTACAACTTCACTCCTTTGGCCCGGCACCGGACACTCACTGCAGAGGAGGCCGAGGAAGAATGGGAAAGGTCAGCAGGAGGGAGGGAGGGGGCAGCAGTCAGTCAGTCAGTCAGTCAGTCAGCAAGCATGTATTCAAACTTCTCTGTGCCTGACACTGTACTAAGGCCTGGGAATGCAAGGAAAGGCCAGGGCAGCCCCTGCCCTCAGAGAAGGGCAAAGGGGGGAGGACACTGTGTAAATCCCTGGGCACACATGAGGTTTATCCAGTGTAGAGGGAGGTTAGCTCCAGCTTCCCAGCTGTCCTCCCCTCCTCAGCCCTTGCCTAATGCTAGGTGTGTGCCTCTAATCAGCTTGCCTTGTCATGGCATGAATTCTTGTGATCCCTTTACATGTCATCCCCTCCTGGTGACACAGAGCCACTTCCCTACCTGTTCTGGGCCTTGTTCAGCAAAGAGAATGGAGGCCTGAGAGTTTGCCCTAGGCCACAGAGCTAGGACTAGGAGAACTTCTCTTACTACCTCTGAGGTCTTGGACAAGTCCCTTAACCTCATTTCCTTCAGTTTCCTTAGCTGTAAAATGAGGGAGTTGGACTAGTTGACTTCTGAGTTTGCTTCCAGCTCTCCAGATTTGTGATCAAAGGATCTGACTGAATAGTCCACCTAACTACCCTCCTTTCATATCAAGGGCTCTCGCTAGGGGACAGCTAGGTAGTGCAGTGGATAAAATGCCAACCTTGGATTGAGGAGGACCTGAGTTCAAATCTGGCCTCAAACACTTGACACTTAATAGCTGTGTGACCCTGGGCAAGTCACTTAACCCCCATTGCCCTACAACAACAACAAAAAGCGGTGGGGGGGAGGGGCTCTTGCCTCTGCTTCATGGGAGAGAGAGAACCAGACACAGACACACGGCCCAGTGCAAATGATGTAGATGTCAGCCCTGAAGGGAAGGTGGAGAGATCTGAGTTGGGACTGTCCATCCTGTATGAGGGGGACTGTCCATCCCGGAGAGCCTGCACGATAAGTAGCCTTCTTGGTAGGAGGAACAAAGTCTTGAACCACTTCAGCATCATGCAGCAGAGGCGGCTGAAGGACCAGGACCACGATGAGGATGAGGAAGAGCACAAAGAGAAAAAGAGCAGGAAGAAGTCCAGTGAACTCCGGATCCATGACCTAGAGGATGACCTGGACATGAGCTCTGATGACAGCAACGGCAGTGGGGAGGAGGGTGAGGATGGGGCACCGGGCTGGGGCAGCGTGCATGCAGGGGATCAGTGCCCAGGACAGGGTAGGCCCTGACCTCATCCTGCTCTCTGCAGGGGAGAAGATCCCCAAGACCAAGAAGAAGGCGGCTTCCTCCAGGGGGGGCAAGAAGAAGAAGAAGAAGGGCTCTGATGATGAGGCCTTTGAGGACAGTGACGATGGGGACTTTGAGGGCCAGGAGGTGGACTACATGTCTGACGGCTCCAGGTGAGAGACAGGCCCACCCACTTGTTCCCTTCAGTCCTGGAGCTTAGGCCACACTCACCTGCAGCCTGTTCTTTCCCTTACAGCAGCTCTCAGGATGAGGCAGTAGGGGGGAAACCCAAGGTGGTCCAGCAGGAGGAGGATGGCCCCAAAGGTAGGTGGGGGCCTGGGAGCAGGGCCCGTCTCTCACGGTGTCTTCCCCTGACAAGAGCAGCATGTCCAGTCCAGTTCAGGCCAGCCAGTGCTGGTGAAGTGCTGGCCATGAGAGCACTTGAGTTGGAGAGAAAGAGGCCCTGCCAGCAGGGGGCCTGCATTGTACTGGGAGAGATGACAGGTCCCCAGAGAGGTGCCAGGGAGATTCAAAGTAACTTTAGCAAGGTGGTGGGGGAGGGTGGAAGCACCAGCAGTTGTGATCAGAAAAGCTCTCAGATAGGAAGGGTCACTTGAGTAGAGTATTGAACAGAGCTGGGCATCCCAAGAGGCGGAGGTCCAGAAGAGGAGGGCTCCTGGCCTGTGGGACATCCTGTTCAAAGGCTCGGCTGCTCTGTGTAGAGGACAATAAACAGGCCAGTGTCCTTGGCCCATAGAGCTTTGGAAATGTAGGTGGGGACCAGATTAGGAATGGCTTGAAAGGCCCATCAGGAGTTTGTATTTCACCCTAGAAACAAGAGAAAACCCCTGCAGCTTCTTGAGCCAAGGCAGTGACATGGTCATTCCTGTGACTCAGGGATAGCTGTTTGGCAACTCTAGAGGATGCTTAGGAGAGGGGATGGATTGGAGGCAAGGAGGAGACCAGTGAGGAGGCTGTGGCAGTGGTCTAGACTAGAAGTAGGAGTGGAGAGGAGAAAGACATGAGAAATAGGTGGAATAGACAAGACTTGAGAACTGAGTGGTGAGGGAGAGGAGAGAGTGGAATGTGACCGGAAGCTGGCAAACCTGGGAGCCCTTGAGCTCTTAAAAGGAAGTGAGTTGGGGGGGCAGGATGTGATGAGTTCTACTTTAGTCATGTTGAGTTGGAGATGGGCGTGCAGCATCCATTTGGAAATAGAAAAGGGCAGTTATGTTTAACAGTAAGAGATCACTCACTGATAACCTTGACGAGAGTGGTTGCAAAATTGAGTCTTTTTGGCTTTCAAAAGACAGACCCCTGAAAGGAGTTGAAAAGGGGGTGGCAGGTGAGGAAGTGGAGGCAATGAGTGTAACAGACTTTTTCTATGAGGGAGGCTAGGCGAGGGAGGAGAGAGATGCAGCTGAAGCTGGAGAGGATGATAGGGTCCAGTGAGGGGGCTTCAAGATTGGGGCGGATGTGGGTGGGTTTGTGGGCAGCAGGGAGGGAGAGCCAGTGGCTGAGGAGAGGGAGGAGCCTTGAGCCAGGTCAGGAGGGGCTGGGGTCCCTGGTACCAGCAGGGAACTCTTGCTTCCCTCCCAGGCATTGATGAAGAAAGTGAAAGCAGTGAAGAGAGTGAGGAGGACAAGCCCCCAGAGGAGGAGGAGAAGGAGGAGGAAGATAAGAAGGCACCTACCCTACCAGAGAAGAAGAGGAGGAAAGGTGGGTGTGATTGGGCAGAAATGATCTCCCTGGCATTCGAGGCCTTCTGCAGTGTGGCCAAAGCAGCCTCTCCCTCTAGCTTTGTTTCCTACTCCTAGGTTCCTGGAGTACCCTCTGTGGTAATGGGGCCCCCTCACCATCCCCCATGGGGCCCCTTGCTGCCCTTCCTCTCCCCTCTCCCTGAGCTCCCCCCCTTGTCTCTGGGGGCCACTGAAGTCCCTGTGCCCCCCAGAAGCCCTCCTTTGAGAAGCCCCAGCTCAGCCACCTCTGCCTCCTTTTCCTGCCCCAGCTCTTACATCTGGGGTTGTTAGCAGTGGGAATGAGCTCAGGGGAGATGCACCTTTGCCCGTGTAGTGTACAGCCTGGCCCGGGCTTTGGAGGGGGAGGGCACAGGGCTCAGGCTGCTCTTTGACCCCTAAGGAGACAGCAGTGAGGAGTCAGAGACCTCTGAGGAGAGTGACATTGACAACGAGGCATCCTCAGCCCTCTTCATGACAGTGAGTATGGCCCAGGGGACACAAGCAAGGGGACTCAGTCCCCTCCCAGCCCAGGGGAAGGCTGGCTTGCCTTTATCCTTTCATTGGCTCAGCTCAGTCTCCCCTTGCTCATACCATTTCTGCAGAAGAAGAAGACGCCCCCCAAGAGGGAACGGAGGGCCTCAGGCAGCAGCTCCAGGGGAGACAGCCGCCCAAGCACCCCCAGTGTGGACAGTGGCAGCACATCCTCCACCTTGCGGGCAGCTGCCAACAAGCTGGAGCAAGGTGAGGTGGGACCAGGCCTCTTCTCCTCAGTCCCAAGCCTGTATCCCTGTGTGGGGCTGGTTCTGCCCCATTTGTCTCAGTCATGAGCTCTGCAGCTATACCTTTTCCCAGCTCTTTTCAAGGTACTTTCTGTTATCCCCATCTGAGGGCACAGGCTGAGGCCCGCAGATACCCAGGCAATGGCTTGTAAGGCCCAGACTAGCCCCAGCTGGTCCAGGGATTCCCCCTTCTCCCGGGGCCACCTCCAAGCCAGAAAGACTGCCAAGGTTTGATGCTGCTGTGGGCGTGCAGGGGCCCGAGCCCCACTGTACTCTGCCACTGCAGTCCTGTGTTCAGTTCTGGGGCCACATTTTGTGGAGAACATGGATGTGGGGCACACACGCAGAGGAATGTGGCCTGGACAGGTTGGAGACGAGGCCCTACGAGGATCAGTTACGGACAAGGAAACTGAGGCCCAGCGAGGGCCAGCATCTGAACCCTGATGCTTGACTTCCCAATGAGTCTAGGGAGGGGTCAGAAGACCCCTTAGCAAGAGTGCTGAGGAGGGCATTCCTGTCCAGCTGTAGACTGGCCTGATCTTTGAGAGGCCCCTCCAGCTGCGACATTGTGCTTTTGCCGGTTTCATGCAGGGAAGCGCCAGACGGGACCCAGTGACACGCCTGCTGCCAAGCGCCTGAGGTTAGATGCTGGGCCCCAGAGCATCTCGGGCAAATCCACCCCCCAGCCCCAGTCTGGCAAATCCACGCCCAGCAGCGGGTGAGTGAACAGTGACGTCTGGGCCCTTGGTCAGGCACAAGAACCTCAGCCCCCTGACCCTGGTGCTTGTTTCTCTCCCCAGTGACGTGCAGGTGACCGAGGATGCAGTGAGACGCTACCTGACCAGGAAGCCCATGACCACCAAAGACCTGCTGAAGAAGTTCCAGACCAAGAAGACAGGGCTGAGCAGTGACCAGACGGTCAACGTGCTGGCCCAGATCTTGAAGCGCCTCAATCCTGAGCGCAAGATGATCAATGACAAGATGCACTTCTCCCTCAAGGAGTGAGACCCAGCCTGGGACACAGGACACCCCAGGACCATTCCCCCCCCTGCCCCTGCCCCCGCCCGCCCCCCCCAGTGTGGGGCAGAATAAAAGTGGCTTTGGATTTTTCTCTCTGGTTCTGTGTGACTTCTTAGATTGGGGGACAGGACCTGGAGGACTATGGATTTGGGAGGTCAGAGTTTCTTGAGAGACCATCTAGTCCAGTTCCCTGACTCTACAGACAGGGAAGCTGAGACCCACAGAGGAAAAGGGACTGGTCTGGTGTCACACAGACCCCTTCCCCCTCCTCACAGGGATAGCCTTCCATCAAGGGACTTAGTCCAGGTGTGGAAACTCCCCTTCCTGCATTCTGTCCCCTCTTCTCCCCACACTGGACTTGGCTACTGCTGGGAATGTCTGGGATGTCAGGCTAATTCTTGGGAAATGCCTGGCATTCCCAGGAGACTCTCCCTGTCTCCTCAGCCACACCTCATGTGGGAACATCCAAGAGGAAGTGGGCTCTTCTGAACCCCTTTCTCACCCTGTCCCCCCACCCCCTCCTCAGCACAGGCCATACTTTCAGGCACTGGGCTTGGAGAGTTTGCTTCTCTTCCTAGTAACAACCATCCTGAAGGGCCAGAGGGGATCCCCAGCCTCTGCCCTCTCCCTCACACAGTTGTGGAAGAGCACCAAGTTCCCTGCTCTAATCTATGGCTCAGTGATGAACAGAAAATATGGGGCTCTGATGGGGTGTTTCCTGTTTTGATGCTGGAGCAGCCAGGCCCGGAGACAGGGGCATGATGCCTTAATCCCCCTGCTCAAGTTGGAGCCTGGAACCTAGGAAGGGTTGAGGAGGGATTTCCCATCATCTGTTCAACACGTGGTCTTTCCGCCCCACCCCCACTTTTCCCCCTAGACATTTGCTTCTCTCCTTCACAGATCTGGGGTTCCTGGACTCCAGTTTTTCCTCCTTGACAGAACAAAGGAGGATCAGTAAGGAGTGACTTTTGGTTGGCTAAGGGGTTGGTTAGTGCTAAGCAGGAACCTCATTCTGACATTCCTCTTTCTCCCTTAATTATATTGCTGTCCCCAATTGTGGGGAGAACCTTTTCAACCTGGATTTTAGATGGCCAAGGACTGCCTCTCAGCTTGAGCCCTAAGAGTGAGGAGTAGGGAGGATGCCAGGGCCAAATACCCTTCTTGGAGCTTACACCCACAAAATTTAGGGGATATTGGAAAGAGAATTGTCGGACAAAGCAGATGAAGCTCCACCAAGATACTGCGAATACAGGGTCCCAGCCTGGCAAGGGTAAGGGCTCTTACAAGGGGGGAGTGGTCTGATTTTGGAAGTAAGGCATACTGGAGAGATCTGTCAACTCCCTGAACTGCCTAACCCATAAAGAAACTACTTCTCCTAGTCATTATTGATGGTCTGCAAGGGTGTAAGTGCCAGGTTAAATTGATGGTGGTGATTGGAGAACCACTCTCATCTAGCATGGCTAGATGCTCACAATCAGTTATCTCTCATCTCTAAGCTTATTTTCAGGAAGGAGGTGCTGGCCATGCAAGGGTTTCTACTCTGGACCACCCATCCAGCAGTGCCCAGCTTGTTTTGAAGGGGGTGGGATGGAACTCTCCAGCCTCTAGTTTTCAGGCAACCTACAGCCCAGCATGGACCTAATACTTCTGCTGACCCTCTCACTGTTCCTGTCTCTGTCAGACTTCTGGGTCCATATCTGGGAAATTGCCTTTAGCTCCTGGAATTCTAGATTCATATCACAGAGTGCTATAGCTCCTTCCAACCCAAAGGACTGAGAGGCCATGGCTGGGAAAATGCTCCTCAGCTACAGTCCAGAATTGTCAATGCCACTGGACACATGGGGTTTCCTCCTTGTCTGATTTATGCAAGCTTGTTCCCAGGGCTATTCACAGCTCTGTATTGGAGGCTTTGATTTCTTCAAGGAAGGGTCTGTACTCCTTGTCACCTGCTGAAAAGAACTATTCCTGGGCTTCTCCACTCTCCTGCTGGGCTGGTTGGATGTTACTCTCAGGCAACTGAAAGTGTTTAAACTCTTTTAGTGAAGGCAGAGACCCTAGGCCTGGGGTCCGCAGAACTATTCAGGTCTGTTCCTTATGGCTAGACTCTGTGGCACTGTTAGCTCTTTCAAGAAAAGCAGTTCCCTTAAGCCTAGGATTCGGGTCAGCTCTCCCACCTTGGCTCAGAGGGGTTTCCTGGATCTGAAGCTGTATACAGGTGGCAGCAAAAGGCAATATTTGTTTAAGCCTTTCCTCTAGCTAGCCCTTCAAACAGTTGAAGAGTCCTCTCTTCTCCAATCAGCTTTCAAAAGCAGAGCCTTTCTCCAATCAAATCAGCTCCCAGCAGCAGGTAGACTCTTAATTCTTCTCAGTAGAGCTCAGGTGGATCAATGATGATGAGATGTTCCAAAATTCAATTCAACTCCACTCCCCCCACTTCCCCATTCCCACTCCCTCTCCATTCTCCTCCCAATTTCTCAATGTCTGACTCTTGCCTCAAGGCAAAATTTCCTAGTGTGAAGTGATACCTCTACCACAGTGAGAAAACAAAATGCACATTTCTGTCATACCCACCACAGATAGGCAATGTACACTTGTCCCAAAGTTACCAGACAGTTCTATGGTGTCCAAGCTATCAGCCTCAAAGTTTACACAACAGCCATATACAAATGAGTTCCTAGGGAACCCCACTTGGACCATCTTTATCTTCAATAAATCCTTTTTCATGAGGGGATGCTTTTTTTCGGGTCTCAGTATTACCTATGTTTCTGGTTAAGTACTGATAAGCTGCTTTTTTTCACTCAGCATTTCTTACACAAATGTCCTTTTTCTGCCCCCTTTCAGTAAATAATGTCCAAATAAGAAAGAGACACCACCTTCAGTACAATACAATAATAGGAGGTTATGATGGTGTAACCTTGGAAACCAGCACCTGCCTACTAGTGGGTAAAAAAATTTCCCAATGTTCCTCTACTCAATCCTTTGTGGAGTCTTTAGGATACATACACACACACACACACACACACACACACACACACACACACACACACTGAGTAATTAAGTACAATGTATTTAATACAAACTTTCCATCATTTTAGACCTCTTGCGATCTTTTCATCACCTGAAACTCATGGGCACCTTGCTTCTCCCAGAAGACACTGAATTCTTAGCCATTCTTCTTGGTACTGCTTACACCTCCTCCCATATCCCCTGGTCTTCATGAGTGAGTATGTTTCCCATTGCCATTTCCAGATGCTCTCCCTGCTGTCATCAGTCAGGATTTTCTCATGTGGGTCCAGATTTTATCACTAAATCCATATCCAAGTAAATATATACTAGTCCTCCAGATCATTTTCGCTCCTTCCTCAAATTTAGTATCTGGTTCATAGTCTCTCTCTCTCTCTCTGTCCCAACTTCTGCCCTTATACTAAGGGACTTCAACATTCAAGTTGATATTCCATCAAAAATTCTAACATCCCAGTTCTTACTCAATTCCCACCTCAGCTACATAGAGAGAGGGTCAGACCCTTATTTTCTTTTTCTCCCAGTAAATACTCCTTTATTTAAAGTTTTGAGTTCCACATTTTATCCCTCCTTCCCTCCCTCCTCTTCCCCCTCCCTGAGGTAGTAAGCAGTAAGATATAAGTTATACATATGAAATGATGTAAAACATTACCATATTGGTAATTTTGTATAAGAAAACGAATAAAATTTTTAAAATGAAAGAAAGTAAAAAATAACATGCTTCAGTCTGTGTTCAATCAATATCAATTCTTTCTTTGGAGGTGTATAGTGCACTTCAGCATTAGTCATTTGGGATTGTCTTGGATCATTGTATTGCTGAGAATAGTTAAGTCATCCACAATATTCATCAAACAACATTGCTGTCACTGTGCACAACGTTATCTTGGTTCTGCTCACTTCATTATACATCAGTTCATACAAGTCTATCCAGGCCTTTCTGAAATCATCCTGCTTGTTATTTCTTATAGCACAATAATATTCCATGACCATCATATACCACAGCTTTTTTAGCCACTCCCCAGTTGATGGGCATTCCTTTGATTTCCAATTCTTAGCTACTACAAAAAGAGCTGCTATAAATATTTTCATATGAATAGGTCTTTTACCCTTTGGGGATGTTAGACACTTATTTTCACTAACCTTTGCCTGACATTTAGCATTTCCTTCAGTTTTAAAAAAACCATTCTTCTTTTTTTTTGTTTTTTGGGGGTTTTTTTGGTGAGGCAATTGGGGTTAAGTGACTTGCCCAGGTTCATACAGCTAGTGTCAAGGGTCTAAGGCTGGATTTGTTTTGTTTTGTTTTGTTTTTAGTGAGGCAATTGGGGTTAAGTGACTTGCCCAGGGTCACACAGCTAGTAAGTGTTAAGTGTCTGAGGCTGAATTTGAACTCAGGTCCTCCTGACTCCAGGGCCGGTGCTCTATCCACTGCACCACCTAGCTGCCCAAAAAACCATTATTCTTAAAAGAAGTCCCTAGACTTTCCCAGACTGCCAAAGAGACCCCATGGTAACACACAGGAAAACCCATCCTCTTCATTTGGGGGAGGAGACATCTTCTTCAGCGGCAGACAATACATATCTACTAGTGGACTTAAATGGCCCCTGCCAGTCAATTTAGGCCTTGATCCAAATCAGCAGAGGATTTCCAAACAAGGTAAGTAATTGTCAGTTGGAATCTAATGAAGCCAATGTACAGTGTGAAGAATAGATTCACATGGGAGGGTCTTAGTACCTCTGTGCAGTGCAAGTGATAAGAAGCCCAGACAGCAGGACTTCAGGGAAATCTTTTGTTAATGGATTTCTACACCCAGTCTCAGGTTCGCATGAGATGGCAGAGTTCCTTTGGTTCTTGGGGCAAGGTAGCTTATACTGGTGTATAGAAGGCTTTGGCACATTTCATGAACACCTTACAGTAATCCAAGGCAACATCATTGACCAGCTGTGGGCCAGAGAATTGACTGCCCATCATGATCTTATGTTGAGGGAGTATGGTTTTTGGTAAGAGAATGCATTCAATTGAGCACAAAACATTTGGCCATTCATGTTTAGGTTCAGCACAAACTTTAAGCTATTTTATTATTATTTCTAATTTGATTTTTTGTTTTGTTTTGTTTTTTAGTGAGGCAATTGGGGTTAAGTGACTTGTCCAGGGTCACACAGCTAATGAGTGTTAAGTGTCTGAGGCCAGATTTGAACTCAGGTACTCCTGACTCCAGGGCCGGTGCTCTATCCACTGTGCCATCTAGCTGCCCCTCTAATTTGATTTTATCTTTCTGTAGGTTCAGATCATATGGGCAGTGAAAATGTTGAGTCTTCAATGCCTTTCAGATTTATTTTACAGACATTTTAAAACTCCCAAGATCAGAGATTATACTCCCTTCACAGATCCCACTAAAGCAAATGAAACAAAGGAACCATAGTTGGGACTTGAAAGTGTCCCAAAGTCAATCGAAATTAGGTCTGAGACTGCCCCCTCAGAGACACTTCCCCTTCTCTAGGACTCTCAGCTGAGGAAGAAGGTGCTGATGAGTTCCCTGGAGGGGGCCCCCACTCCTGCCACCAACCCCACCACATATTTAATCTAAAAAAGTTTCTGTTTGTTGCAGTCAGAAATTCAGTGGCTCCTACCCCATATTCACTGTTCTGTTAGTTCTCCTGCTTATGTCCTATGGGGTCTTCTTGGGTGTATTAAGTTATTTTAGAGGGCTAGCCTTGCTTATATGATTATTCAAATAGCACTGGAAATGGGAGAAAAAACTGATGGGAAAAAAACCACAATTGAGCATCCAGCATTCATCTGAGTGTGGAAAGTGACCTTGTGCAGTCCTTGCCCACAGCAGTCAAACAATGGGCTCCACCTGGCAATTCACCAACCTTGTAGGGCTGGCTTTGACCTCGTTCTACACTGGTCCAAGGTTATAAGAGGAAGAAATAAAGACCATAGAAGATGATTTACAATCTGTTCCATGAAACCATAAATTCTCTCTAGATCTTATTCCTTATTTAGAAACCATAAATACACTTTGGACTTATTATTCCTTAACTAGCCAGAAAGAGAGAAAAAGAAATATAGGGAAGGGAGAAAGGAGGAAGAGAGAGAGAAGGGGGGAGGAGAGAAGGGAGAGATGGAGAAAGAGAAAGAGGAAGAGGAGAAAGAGAAGAGAAAGAAAGAAGAAAGGGAGGGAGAGAGGAGGGAGAGAGAAGGGAGAAAGGGAGAGAGGAAAAAGAAAGAAGGGAGGAAAGGAAGAGAGGAAGGGGAGAAAGAGAGAAGGAGGAAAAGAGAGAGGGAGAGTGAAGAGAGAAGAGAGAAAGAAAGGGAGAGAGAAGGGAGAAAAAAGAGAAAGAAAGAGGGAGAGAGAGAAGGGAGAAAGAGAGGAGAGGGAGAAGAGAGAAGGGAAAGGGAGATTAAGAGAGAGGGAAGGGAGAAAGAGGAGGAAAAGAGAAAAGAAAGGGAGAGCAAAGAAAAAGAAGGGAGGGAGAATGGGAGAGAAAGAAAGAGGAGAAAGAGAGAAGGGAGAAAGAGGAAGAGAGAGGAAGAGGAGAAAAAGAGGAGGGAGAGAGAGAAGGGAGGAGAGAGAAAGAGAAAGGAGAAAGGGAAAGAAAGAGAGGGAGAGGGAAGGGTAAAAGAGAGAAGGAGGGGTGGCAGTGGTGGTGGCAGTGGTGGTGGCAGTGGTGGTGGCAGTGGTGCGGGAGGCTCTTGCTCCAGATGGGCTGCCCAAACATGGCTCTGCTGAGTGTCCTTTCCCGGGTAGAGGGTGTGGGTTGGCCAAGCTCAGCAGCGGCAGAGGGCTGGGGGGTGGGGAATGGGAGGCTTTTCCCACCTGGAGCCAAGGTAATGCCTCTTCCTCTTCTTCCAGGACCAGCCAGCTGCTGAAGCCTGGCCAGAGGTCTGCACAACAGTTCCTCCTCCAGTGTCTGAAGCCGAATTTGAACTCAGGTCCTCCTGAATATAGGGCCAGTGCTTTATCCACTGTGCTACCTAGCTGCCCCCTTGGGAGGTGATACTTGAGCAGAGACTTACGGAAAGGGAGGAGTATTCAGAGGTGAGGAGGAAGGGCATTCTCGGTGTGGGGTTCAGCCAGTGCAAAGGCATAAAGTGCCATGCCTGAGGAATGAAGGGGGTTCTGTATTGTTTGACATGAAGAGGAGAAATACACAATGATGCAAAGGGAGCCTTTAAAAGTCAAACAGAAGGGCGCAGTGGATAAAGCACTGGCCCTAGATTCAGGAGAACCTGAGTTCAAATCCAGCCTCAGACACTTGACACTTACTAGTTGTGTGACCCTGGGCAAGTCATTTAACCCTCATTGCCAATCTTAAAAAAAAGAAGAAAGAAATTACTCTTTAAAAAAAACGTCAGAGAAGATTCTATGTCATTCTAAAGGCAGCAGGGAGCTGCTGGTGCTTATGAAGTAAGGATTAGATGCATGGAAGGAAAATTATTTTGATCCCTACATGAAGAATGACTTGGAGTGGGAAGAGACTTGGAGTAGAGTGACCGATTAGGAAGCCGTTTTAATAATACAGCCAAGAGGTGATGACTTAGACTAAGGTGGTGTCTATGTGAGTAGTGAGAAGATGGATGTGACAGATATTAGAAGTAGGCTTGGCAGGATTTGACAACTGATCGGATATGTAAGGTAAGAAGGAGTGAAGAGTTGAGGATAGTGCCAAGGTTGTGAGCTTGCAAGAAAGGAAGAATAGGTGTCACAGTGGATAGAGCACCAGCCCTGGATTCAGGAGGACCTGAGTTCAAATGTGGCCTCAGACACTTAACACTTACTAGGTGTGTGACCCTGGGCAAATCATTTAATCACAATTGCCTCACACACACACACACACACACAAAGAAAAAGAAGAATGTTGCCTTGGGTGGGGGGGGGGAGGGGGAGGGGAGTAGAATAAGCTTTATTAAGCACCTACAATGTGCCAGGCACTGTGCTAAGAGCTTTACAAATATTATCTCATTGGAGCCCCAGAAGGTAGATGATATTATGATCCTAATTTTACAGTTGAAGAAACTGGGACAGAGGTTAAGTGACATGCCCAGGGACACACAGCTCCTAAGTGTCTGAGACCAGATTTGAACTCAGATCTTCCAGACTCTAGACCCAGCACTGCACCTTCTAACTGCCACCATAGACACAGAGAAGTTTGTCATTGGGTGGGGGCAGGGGGGGGGTTGGGGATAGGGGGAAGAGAGATACTGAATTCCATTTTGGACATATTGATTCTGAGATATTTAAGGGACAAGGAGGACAAAATGTTGTATAGGCAGTTGATGATGCAGAACTGTAGCTCAGGAGGGAGGTAAAGGTTGGATAAATACTTTTTCATTGAAATGGTGGTTGAATTCATTGAGGCTGATGAGATAAATAGAAATAGAAAAGAAGGACAGAGCCCTGGAATACCCTACATACACACACATAGGGGAAAGAATGGGGGAGCCTTGAGCATGTTTGGATACAGAAGAAAAGGATCCAGCAGATAAGGAAAGATGGAAGATTAAGGAGAAAGAGGGAAAGGATGATTGAGGGGGACAATCGCCTGGAGAAAATGGGATCAAGGGCACATGTAAAGTGATTAACCCTGTCAAGAAGAGTTCCCCAGCATTATAAGAGCCTGAAGAAAAGGAGGAGAGATTGTATCCAGGGATGCTGAAATGAAGAGAAAGGGAGAAGAAGCTGGTGGTAAATGATTTCAATTTTTTTTTAGTTAAGTAAGAGGTGAAGCTGACCAGTTGAGAGCATGGGGTTACAGAAGATATGGAAGGCTTGAGAAGACTCAAAATAGCCACCGTGGACAATAGGATTAGGAATCAATTAGTTTGTTGTTGTTCAGTCACGTCCAACCCTTTGTGATCTCATTTGGGTTCTTGGCAGAGATACCAGAGGGGTTTGCCATTTCCTTCTCCAATGAAGCAAACAAGGTGAAGTGACTTGCCCAGGGTCACATAGCTAGTAAGTGTCTAAGGCCAGATTTGACTTCAGGAAGATGAGTCTTCCAGACTCCAGGCCCAGTACTCTCTCCACAGCACCCATGACCTGCGTACCCCCAAAATTGATTGCTTCGATGCTATGAGGGTCCAACTTAGTTTAGATAACATATATTAGTAGTATACCTGGGCCGCTCTTTAGTGTGGTTTCCTCCAGTTCCTCAAAAATATAAAATTCTGCTAACATTGATGTTTACCTAAAATATGACAGCATCCTGCTTTTATTGTGAGGACAGGAAAGCCATTCATGAGGCTTTGGACTGAAAATTTTCTGTACTCCTCTTGCCTCTGCTCTCACTTTGTTTTCCAAAAGTGCTTGTGTTAACCAATCAGAAATCCACCAATCTGTGTATTAGATTTCCCCTAAGGGTATATATAAAAGCCGGACTTGTGGTCTGGCAGTTAGGAAACCTTCCATTCAAAAAGCCTAAAGGAGGGGCAGCTAGGTGGCACAGTAGATAAAGCACAAGCCCTGGATTCAGGAGGACCTGAGTTCAAATCCAGCCTCAGACCCTTGACACTTACTAGCTGTTTGACCCTGGGCAAGTCACTTAACCCCAATTGCCTCACCCCCCCCCAAAAAAAAAGCCTAAAGGAGGGGGCAGCTAGGTGGCCACAGTGGATAAAGTACAAGCCCTGGATTCAGAAGGACCTGAGTTCAAATCCAGCCTCAGACCCTTGACACTAGCTGTTTGACCCTGGGCAAGTCACTTAATCCTCATTGCCATACCCCACCCCCCAAAAAAAAAAGCCTAAAGAGGACTGTCACTGACCTTCCCAGTAATTTACATTCACCTGGAGCTGTTTTAATTACAGATTTACAGATATGCTGTGGATATCTGTTCTTTACTTCCCACTGGCAGTTCTTGGCATTTCCTCCTTGTATGGCAGATCCTTCCTTCTCGAAGAGGATGGATGACATTGTGAGGGCAGTGTCTTGACTTATTTGGGAAATGGATTTGTGAGGCAGAGCTGCACAAAGTCATCAGTCTGGCTCTCTCCTCCAGAGTCATTGAAGTCCAGTGGCAAACCAGAAATCAAGACACCTGGCAAGGCCCAGGGTGCAGTGGGTAACCCTGGCCTTTCTAAATTAGGTCTTCCCCTGTCTCAGTTTGTCTGAGGTCACACCCATTCAGTAACTAAGGGCTAGGTAAGAACTGACACAAAAGATGGCCCAGTTTACCATCACCAAACTATCAGTCTGGGAGGGGAAGACCTTAGAGATTCTGGCCAGTACACAAAACAATCGCTATTTACTCTTATTCGAAGGCACCAAAACCTAAACAATTTGATTCAGAAGCTTGGTTTGGGGGCTGTTATTGGCCATTCAATGAAAGTCAGAGTGATATGGGTTTAAAGGAATAGTTTAGTTCCATTTGAAACACAGTGGTCTTTTCTTTCTTTCTTTCTTTCTTTCTTTCTTTCTTTCTTTCTTTCTTTCTTTCTTTCTTTCTTTCTTTCTTTCTTTCTTTTTTGGTGAGGCAATTGGGGTTAAGTGACTTGCCCAGGGTCACACAGCTAGTAAGTGTCAAGTGTCTGAGGTCAGATTTGAACTCAGGTCCTCCTGACTCCAGGACAAGTGCTCTATACACTGTGCCACCTAGCTGCCCCAACAGTGGGGGTTTTTGTTTGTTTGTTTGTTTGTTTTGCTTTGTTTTTTGCAGGGCAATGAGGGTTAAGTAAGTGTCAAGTGTCTGAGGCTGGATTTGAACTCAGGTACTCCTGAATCCAGGGCTGGTGCTTTACCACTGCGCTATCTATCTGCCCCCTGTTTGTTTGTTTTTAAAGCCTGTTGGTTTGGTTTTTTTCCAGAGCTATATTTCTTTAGTGAGGCAATTGGGGTTAAGTGACTTGCCCAGGGTCACACAGCTAGTAAGTGTTAAGTGTCTGAAGCCAGATTTGAACTCAGGTACTCCTGACTCCAGGGCCAGTGCTCTATCCACTGCGCCACCTAGCTGCCCCTCAGAGTTATATTTCAAGAAATTAGAAATTAAACTGCTCAGAACAAAAAGTAAATTGTCCCAGATTTTTTAATAATAATAATAATAATAATTAATAAATAGAAATTAAAATATAATCTAGCCTCCAAGCCCCAAAATGTCTTACAAAATAAAAGCAATAAAAATATATTTCTATAGACAGAGCACCCACTTGTAAGGAGAGGGACCACATGTGGCAAGGAAAGAAGGAACCAGAAGGAGGAGATAGAAAGGGGAAGAAGGGGGGCAGCTAGGTGGTGCAGTGGATGAAGCACTGGCCCTGGATTCTGGAGTACCTGAGTTAAAATCCAGCCTCAGACACTTGACACTTACTAGATGTGTGATCCTGGGCAAGTCACTTAACCCCCATTGCCCTGCAAAAAAAAAGAAAAAAGAAAAAAAGAAAGGGGAGGAAGGAAAAGGAGGAAGAGGAGAAAAAAAGGAGGAAGACAGGGCTAAGGAGAAGGAGGAGGAGAAAAGGGAGGACAGGGGGAAGGGGAAAGGAGGAGGAGGAAGAGGAGGAGGAGGAGGAGGAGGAGGAGGAGAAGGAGAAGAAGGAGAAGGAGAAGAAGAAGAAGAAGAAGAAGAAGAAGAAGAAGAAGAAGAAGAAGAAGAAGAAGAAGAAGAAGAAGAAATAACAACACTCCCAACTTCTGCTCAAACTGGCAAGTTGCCAGGGGACAGCTGCTGTTCTCAGATGTCATGGTAAAGACAGTTGATACAAAATGTTCTCCTAAAAACCTTGGTTCATTCTTTCCCACAAGTACACACACCATCCATGGGAGGAGTAAGCTTAAATTTAGGCCATAGTGGTAGTGAGGCACACCATGTAAAGTTTTAACTCACAACACCTGCTCTGAAAGTCCTTCTCTCTGCACAGAGACCATGTAGAACCCTTTGTTGTTGTTGGTGGTGGTGGTGGTGGTAGTCCCGAGTTCTCAAATAGGACCAATCTGTGGGTTGATGATTTGGTGATTTGTCAATGTAAACATTTTTTCACTGGGGACAAAGTGACTTTGTTTCTCTCCAGGCTCCACTTCCAACTTTCCAATCTTTCTCTATAATACCCCAGACCTGGGCCTCCCCCAGCCTCCCCTCCCTTTTTGACTCCCTTTAATGTATCGTAAACTCTGTGAAGTCAGGGGTTTTCTTTCTGCTTGTTTTTGTTGTATTCCCAGCACTCAGCACAGTTTCTGACCTGCGCTTGGAACAAAAACATTTTCCAAACACTGATTGTATTTGGTTTTCAGCTCCTGACTTTAATCTGAATCTCCAATAAATGTCCAATTATCTCTTCCACATCGTGGGCACAGCAACCCTGTGATCTGGACAATCTGTGCAAAATTTTTGGCCCTCCCTTTGAATCACAGAAGTCTTAATTTTTTTCTTTTTCTTTTATGGGGTGTGTCCAGTACCTTATTGTAAAATTTATGCATCTCTGAGTTTCTAAACTTTTTTTTCTGTGTTGTCTGCTGGCCTTCACATGTCTTCTGTAGCGTCTGCAAAACTCCCCCCAAATTCCCATTTAATTTCTTATGCTGACTGACGATATATCGATATATCGAAAGCATGATGTGGAAGGGATAATTGTACAGGAAATAAATGTATTGCAATTTAAACTAACTCTCTGCAAATTAATGCATTTCTCTTTGCATGTCTATAGTTCCCTTCCCCCCCCCACACACACTTTGGCTTTTACTTCCTTGCTTCTAAATCATGGTTCATGTAATTCAATTGGATTGTTTTCATATCAGTTTGCCCACTATTTCTATTTCTCTTGCAAATTAATAGTCCCATATTTGCCAGTGGATCAGTTTTTTGGAACCATCTTTGTGATTCCGTCATAAATTTCACAGTCAGACATATCCCAATGATCGACTTTGGCCTCAGGGCTTTACCGTTTTCAATATAATTGGTATGAGAGACCATCTGTGCTTTTCTTTTCTTTTCTTTTTTTGGTGAGGCAATTGGGGTTAATTGACTTGCCCAGGGTCACACAGCTAGTAAGTGTCAAGTGTCTGAGGCCAGACTTGAACTCAGGTACTCCTGAATCCAGGGCTGGTGCTCTATCCACTGTGCCACCTAGTGGCCCCAATCTGTGCTTTTCTTTCCAAATATCCTACTGGGTAGTTGCCCTCTCCTCATAAATGCCATAAGGACACTTGTCCCTTCAGATTAGCTTCCTTGGTTAAATTTACTAATTTTGCTCACCATGGAATTAAAGGTTATCTGTATATAGACTGTAATAAATACTTTGGTTAGATCAAGTTCTAAAAGGACTGGCTTTAGACTTTTTATTATACATCTCGTTATAACCCAGATTCTGTAGTTCAGAACAAATTCAGGTCACCAGGCCTGTCCTTTTCAGTTTTCTTTGCCTATAGTGTGGCCATCTTGGCAAACTTCTATTGAAGCTGGGGAAATATTTGCAGAGTGGATCTCCTTGGAGACTCCTCCCCACCCCCCCACCCCCATGGTATGGTGCCCTGAGATTCTTCAGTGTCTTTAATCTCTTCACTCTTTTTTTTTTTTTTGCTGGGCAATGAGGGTTAAGTGACTTGCCCAAGGTCACACAGCTAGTAAGTGTCAAGTGTCTGAGACTGGATTTGAACTCAGGTCCTCCTGAATCTAGGGTGGGTGCTTTATCCACTGTGCCACCTAGCTGCCCTAATCTCTTCTTCTTCTTCTTCTTTTTTTTTTTTTTGGTGAGGCAATGGGGGTTAAGTGACTTGCCCAGGGTCACACAGCTAGTAAGTGTTAAATGTCTGAGGTCGGATTTGAACTCAGGTACTCCTGAATCCAGGGCGGGTGCATTATCCACTGCACCATCTAGCTGCCCCTAATCTCTAAGGAGGACAAGCTATTCTGTCTCCAACTTATTTGAAGGAATTATGTATTTGCAGAGAAAATAACTAGAGTGTCCTTCTTGGATCCGGAGATTTTGATTCTTCTCCTCATTATATCCCAGGATTGTTATATGACTCCTGAACAAGTTACCAAACACTTTCTTTGTTTCTCTGTTACCACCATCTATCTGAAAATCAGGTTGCTTACCACATAGGCTAGGTCAGGGTGACGTGGGGCTTTCTGGATTGGTGTCCATCTGTACACATTTAGCAGAAGGCATTTCATTGTAAAATGTTAGATTTTCGGTGTCAGATTATATCCTCCACTTCCAAAATTTTACATGAGACATGAAAGATTATATAAGTACATTAGAAAATGTCACAAACAGAAGCTTGCTTTTAAATATATAGGGTTCCAGGTAATATTTGGCATTACTAAAGAACACAAGAAACATCAGTATGCTCCAATTTAAAATCAGCCTTTGGAGCCAGTGATCCCAAGAATACTGGCACCTTTTGAAGGGCTGTGCCCTGGAAAGAAGTTTTGTTTGCCTCACTCTTAGCTAACAGGGAGATCTGTTTTCCTCTATGCCTGTTTGGGAGGGCATTCAGATAATGTAGAGTCAACAGTCCCGAACCATTTTTTCACAAATACAGTCTGAGACACTAGAGAATAGTCTTAATAAACCTGCTCTTAGGTTGGCCCAGGCCAAGAAAGATTAGAGAGTAGTATGAACTCCTCCCTAATAGTGAGCAATTCCTTCAGGAATCAAAAGGATTTAATAAAGTTAGTGATGACTCCTAATTTGGATACTCCTCAGATATTTTATACTAAGGGAACAGAGGCATCATTGAATAAGGAAGTCAATGATAGGATTTTTTTTTTTGCAGGCAATGGGGGTTAAGTGACTTGCCCAGGGTCACACAGCTAGTAAGTGTCAAGTGTCTGAGGCCAGATTTGAACTCAGGTACTCCTGAATCCAGGGCCGGTGCTTTAACCACTGCACCATCTAGCTTCCCCCCAATGATAGGATTTTAAATAACAAAGCACCACCAAGTATGGTCCACACTTGATGGAGTTCTTCCCCCCCCCCCAAAAAAAAGATCACAAATTTAAATAATGGCAAAAATCAGACTTCTAGTACTGCTAGTGCTAGTCTTTATCTAGCTTCTCACTGTCTTCTCAAATTGTGCTTTCCATTTAAAAAAAGAGAGGCCAAGTTTTCTCTCAATCCCACCTTCCTAATTTGTAAAATGGAGATAATAGTAACACCTACCTCCTCTGGCATAGCAAGGGCAAGGTGGTGGGAACCGTCCGAAGAGGGCACAGGCAATGTGGGGAGAGAATAGAAAAACAGTAAACATTGTGTTCTGCTTGGAGGCTAATTCAAAGAACCCCACAGTTAACCCCCAATAGGCACAAACTCAGCTACATATGTTCATTTGGAGAGTAAGTTTGTAACTTTGCTTCAGGCACAGTTTGTGTCTCCAGCCCCTGTGGGTATTCTATATTCCAGTGTTTAAACAGTGAATTTGGAATAAATAAGAATAGCACAGCGATCTTTTGGTCATTTGAAGAGGACCAAAATGACATCATGATATCAGGGTCAATGGACAGTGTGTCCAACTGTGGCTGGTCAGACCAATATGAGCTTGGAAGGCTGAACAACAATAGGTCAGGCACAAATAGTCCATGTGAACGGTTGGGATGGAGATGTCTATATTTGCCCATCTCAAAGTGAAGGTATGACAAAAAGAGAATTCGAATAACTTTGATTATGTCATCCTATGTGGCTACTAGGAGTTTTTATTTGGGGATAACACTGGCCACCTGGCCCCCACTGTCTGCAGGCCAGGTATGTCATATTTCACCCCTCCCAAAGGGTTCTGTCGTACCCTTAAGGGGGTTATGAGCATCTAGGCTCCCTACCAATGGTGTTCCCTCTGATTGTAGCAGGGTAGGTGGCCTGAAATACAGTTCTATTTAACCACTAACAGTCAGATGAGCTTTTACAAAGAAATCTTTATTCCCACTAGCCAGGCTGTTTTAGATGTGTGCCTGTTTTGACTTAGCTGCCAATCAAATACATTCTCTCACGTGGTAAGGGATACAGGTCCCGGAACTGGGATCGAGGCATGCCTAGTCAAGCATCTTTACATGTGTTTAAAATTTAAAACAGCAAAATAGTGTGAATTGTGACTGTAAGTAATGTTTTTTGTTTGGTAAGTGCCAATTTTCATTCCAAAATGAGATATTTTACTGAATTTGAAAAAAAAAATCTTTAAAATCAAAATTTTTTATTTTATGTGGTTTTAAAACTAAAGAACAAATCAAGAAAATGTTACATCGGTGGCAAACATAATAGTTGCCTAAATTGTTTCATTTGTAGACATTTTGTTTTATTAAAATTCACTTGTGAAATGGGATTTTTATGAATCTTGATCAAATGTATCCTTATGTTTAAGACTTTTTCCTATTTGTATATCTGTTGTTCCATGTGAAAAAACACTTTTGAAAATCAAAATTAATAAAAAAAATTATTCTTTGATTAAGTAGCAAAGATAGACAAATCTGTCTATGCTGTCTACTGAACATAAATACGTGAAGATCAATTTCGGCCAAGTCTTTGACAAAGCACAAAAACATAAACTGTAATGTTATTAGGGGCCACTAGGTGGCACAATGGATAGAGTGCAGACCTCAGCCTTTGGAAGGCTTCTCTTCTTGAGTTCAAATCTAATTTCAGGTACTTATTAGCTGTGTGACCCTGGACGAGTCACTTAACTCTGGTGGCCTCAGTTTCCTCATCTGTAAAATGAGCTGAAGGAGGAAAAGGCAAACCACTCTAGTATCTTTGCCAAGAAAACCCCAAATGGGGTCACGGAGAGACAGACACAATTGAAAAAAATGTTATTATTCATTACTGTGACAGATCAGTATGGAAGTACAAAGTTTCCTGCCCCCTTCCCCCCCAAACTAAATTAACATATTAAATAGTATTAATTCATTACTTTCTTCTTCTATTATTGATGCTAATACTATGACTTTTAAAACTGATCAATGTAAAAGTAACTGTTATAAAATATTTTCTTTCCCCCCAATTCCATGTTAAAATAATTTTTATCATTTAAAAAATTACTGACATTTAAAATTTTTATACTTTTACTGGCAAGATCACATAAACAAAGTTTCATTTCCTGTATTTCTTTTCTTGCCATTATTATTCTTTGTTTCATTTCATGACATACTAAAAATAATATTGTTCTGTAGGGGACAGGAGTATTAAAAAAAATCTACTCTGAGTGTTGAATATGCTGGTTATGCCACTGCTTACCTCACAGTGTTGTGAGAATCAAATGAAATAATATATGTAAAACATTTTCCAAATTTTAAAACACTATGCATGTTACTTATATTTATTAGGAGGAGGAGGAGGAAGAAGAAAAAGAAGAAGAAGAAGAATTTTCCTGAAATATTCACACCAAGATGTGCTCTGCATAGCACTCCAATACTCTTTGGATAGTTCTTTTACCCATAGTATCAGAGACTCTCTTGTGTTTTAAGCGATAACTAGACTGAGTAGCAGATTGGTACGTCATGCTTGAAATAGAAGTAGGCTTCCTGCTCATGGCTGTGTCTAGTCAGTGATGGGCTTTGGGCTGGCATCTTGGAAAATCCTCACTAGATAGGGTATGGTTTACACACCATTTCTCTTCTGGAGAGACTCTGCAGGACTTCTCAAATCTCCTGAACTACATACAGTTGTTAGATCAGTATTTTAATGCTAAGTCCATGAATTATTCCATGTGGTAGTGTTAGTCAGTGAGTCATTCAGTCTTCTGCCCTTGATGATACCAAGCAAACACAACTCCTCCAGTAATGATGGAAAACATGACCCTTAGGATAATGGGGGATGATTGGGTAAAGAGAACATGAGATTCCTCACTACTGGGGCTATTCAGGGTAGAGTCCCAGTTTGTCCCACATCAACTTGGACTGGAATCATCCTCATCTGAAGAAACAAGGGCAAGATTACGAGATCAGATTGGAAAAGCCCTTTAAACTGTCACAGGCGGTGTTTATATAAATATAAACCCTTTATTGTTCATTTGTCATCCACAATCTGGTGCCTCCTTCCTCTCACTTAAATGATTCCTAGTGGTGGTGGTACATTCAGTCTTCAAAGCAGCCATTTCTCTAGTGTCACTGTAGCTAATGAGCTAATTCTCTTAATGTCCTTCTTTGGTTTTCTGCTTAGTTAGAACAATGAGAGAACCAGTATAGACTAGGTAATGGTCTTAGTTCCACAGGACTAGCCATTTGCATAAAAGAGCCATGCCTGACTTGAGTCAGTGTGAACTTTTTTCATTGTCTTCCTGCATTTTCCCTGGGAAAGCAAAGAAATGGATTTGTGATCTTAGTGACTCATGGGCTCCCTTTAGTGATATAGATTACAACCCATCCATGCCTGCCTGACCTGTGTGACCCTTGTCCATGTCCCTCACCAAAGTTCACCACAGGTTGTCCTCCAGACATATTAGAGGTCTTCCTTGACTGCTCCTGACATTATAAGAGTATAAGTGGAGCCCTTTGGCTGTCCGCTTTACTTTCCAGCCAGTCTTCTCTTCATACCATAGTATGTCCTTGACAACTTCCTTTACTCCTGTTTTCTTCAGAGTCCCTCATTGGTTACAGGTTGCAGCCTGCTCACATCTACCGTGTCTCTCTCCATGGTCTTCTGTGTAAGGTCCATTTTTAGTTCTTTGGAGGCAATAGTGTTCTGGGTCTCATTATCATAGAGCATATGGCACTGAAAGAGACATTTTCCTGCAGAGGGCAATTTTTCCTTCACCGAAGGGTTGGGCCAGTTAGTTTCTGATTATGATGACCATTTTTACAATGAATAATTATAGCTAATATTTATGTGGCACTTTTGAGATTTGGAAAGCATTTGGCATATATCTCATTTGATTGATTTTTAGCTGCAAATGGGCAGGAGACAGTGGAAGAAAGGCAGGAAAGGAGAAACTGAGTGACCACAATCCCTAGTTAGCTAAGTAATTTGTCTCCCTCAAGACCTGTCACAGCAAACCTTAAGAAGGCTGCATAGCAGGTAGGAATTTGGCACACTATTCACTTGGATGGACTAAGAGGTGAATTGGAACCTTGTAAAGACCTTGGCATTGTCATAATTAGCCTGGGTTTATCCTGTTCATAAACAGTGGGTCACCACCACCAAATCTTGACCCTCACAATTCACTGGACCTTAGTTTCCTCCTTCTTAAAATGAGGGGTGTATACTGGATGACCTGTAAAGCTTTATTCTCTGTGTATACATACACATATATACATACATACATACATACACACACACACAGACACACACACACACACACATATATATATATATATTTATATATATATATATAATTTGTGCTTCCATCTTGATAAAGAAAGCTAAATTGATCATTCCATATTATAGAAATGGTCAAGAGTTCTTCATCCTTGTAGTCCATCTTTTCAGGATGGAAGCATTCTCTAGCCTGGTTACAAATGTTATCCTGGCCAATGGCCTGTCCTTTCTGGTAACCTGGCAACAAGCATTCTCTTTGAGAATTCTTCCTAGTGACTGGAGCCCAGGCTGCTAATGGATGATTCTTCAGAGTTCTCAAGGAAAGGTTTTTATTGGGCACAGTCTAGTAAATTGTGAAGTACTGAGAGACATAAGTGTTGTTCCTCTGTACAGTGTCGTTTTGGGAGAGTAGAGCAGCTAAAAACAACAGGAAAATAGAACAGATGTGGTATAACTTGAATCGTGTCAGGATAGAGGGACTCTGCTTCATTGCATGCTGTTTACTGTCTTTTCACTGAAGGGGTGTTGTCATAGGAATAAGGACAGTCAGTCCAGAGAAGAAGGGAAAATGATTTTCAGGAAAAGAAGCAGAATTGGGATTTGAACCCAGAATCCTGCCTGGTACTGGGATGATCACTATTGGCTTAGTTATCCTCAAATGGTCTTTATTTCTTACATACTGGTTCCCTCCCCAGTCCCTGACCCGAGTCCTCAGTGCAGGCATGCCTCTGGGAGACAAGAGCCCAAGCTAGGAGAACTTGAAACCTCTGGGTAGTAGGAAGGTCTTTTCCATTCCATTTCATGAATTGGCACTACTGAGAGGTTGTGTTACTGATCACCTAGCTCTCCTTCTTTCACACCTTTCTATTCCAGCTACTGCTCTAACTCCAGGCCCCCTCCCCACCTCAACCACCTCCACACTCATAGAAACTTGTTTAGATGGGAGAACTTGAAAGTCATAAATCAAGATAGACACCTTGAAGCACCAATGTTGAACTGATTGGAAAACCCATCATGGACATTCTCTTGGACTCCCAGGACCCCTGGATGTCTAGACAACCAGATGGCTCACTCTTCTGACCTTCTGAAACTCTCAGTGTTATAGCCTCCAACCCCTTACCTAAAATAAAAGAACAAGCACCAAAGTAAAGAGCTGAGGCCTGTATCCATGGAGGTACATGTCAGAAGCCATCAACAAAGGAGTAAAACCAAAAGTAGAGATCTACCAAGAGAAGTGCTAAGGGCAAGTAAAGTCTTTTGATAGTGTCTCCAGTTTAGTTTTTTAGTTTTTTAGTTTTCTTTTTTGGTGAGGCAATTGGGGTTAAGTGACTTGCCCAGGGTCACACAACTAGTAAGTATCAAGTGTCTGAATCCGGATTTGAACTCAGGTCCTCCTGACTCCAGGGCCGGTGTTCTATCCACTACGCCACCTAGCTGCCCCCCAGTCTAGGTTTTAAAATTGCAACCAACTAGGTTGCCATTTGCCATAAAGGAAATGGCAAACCACTCCAGTATCCTTGTCAAGAAAGTCCCAAATGGGGTGTAACGATTGCAATGACACCACCTGCTGGAGACTTACTGTAGAAAAGCTCCAACATGAGGAGAAGGCCTCTGAGGCCAAGCCATGTTGTCAAGGTCCTTGGCATCAGGAAGTGACATTTGCTCGTGGGTACTGTCTATCAAGGCTACCAGCCAATCAACTTGAGGAGCCTCCCATTTCTGGGAGGAGGACACGAAGTAGGAAGCAGACGCTGGCGGAGGGGTTCTGTCTCTTTTGGTTCCTGACCTCACCATGGTGGGTCGGATGATGGGGTCTCTTAGAAATAGTTAGATTTTTACCTTTCTCTCTGATCCTAATGCTCTTTAATAAATACTTAAACACATAAATACTCTTGCTAAAGCTTATAATTTATTGACGACCACTCATTAGATTTTAGATAGTATAGCTAGAATTTTAGCCCCTTACAGAGGTCACCAAGAGTCAGACACAACTGAAACAACTAAATAACAAGAAAAAATCTGGTGAATATCTGCAGAATATCTATGCATGCTCCAAATTCTCTCCAATTTCATTACTTCTTGTCACAACTCCCTCAGAAACAGGCTTCCCAGCCTTCTCTATGGGAGAATTGCATCAGCCAAGTACACTAAAGCACACTGTGCCTCAGGCTTCAGAAGAACTAGGTTTATCCGCCAGTCCCCCATTACAAAAGAATAAATACAAAAAAGAGACAGTCCACACATGGGTACTGGTAGGACACACGACAGCTACCCCTACCTGTCAGTTGCAAGCAGTCCTCCCTGGAAAGCTGCCAGGAAAAAGAGCGAGAGATTGGCAACTTGTAATTTTGGCATGTACTGTACACTCAGTCTCAGTTTAAAATGTCTCCTAAGTCATTAGTTCTTCAAGCTCCAAAAGCAATTAGAGGGCTTTGCATAATAACATTAATACTAACCCTGAGATATCCTTGCCAAAATCAGCTCTGAAGATTCGGCAGCAGACAGAGAAGGTCAGACTCAAGGACTGGGCCTTCTTTGCCCAGTCTTTTGATTGCATTTATTTTTGGCAAGAGAACAATGGCTACCTTGGGAGGGGGAAGCAGCTCACCCTTGAGAGAGCACCTGTTGCTGTTTTAGATGTTTTGTGTTTTCTCCATCTCTTTCTGCTCATTCTCACACTTTTTTTCTAAAACTCAGGAATGCTTATGTTGAGCTGGTCACAGAAGAACTAAATATCTGTCCCCAAAGCAAACAAAACTTGCAAAAATTTCCTCCCCCTTTCTCTCAAATAGCCTTTTTTTGAGGGTTAAGAAGATCTATTCCCAGGGGCAGCTAGGTGGCGCAGTGGATAGAGCACTGGCCCTGGATTCAGGAGGTCCTGAGTTCAAAGCCAGCCTCAGACGCTTGATACTTACCAGCTGTGTGACCCTGGGCAAGTCACTTAACCCCAACTGCCTCAGGGGGGAAAAAAAAAGATCTATTCCTTCTAGTAGTGAAATGTCATTGCCAACATCAGCCCTAACCTTTTTTTCCCCCTGCCCTGGGTAATGAGGGTTAAGTGATTTGCCCAGGGTCACACAGCTAGTAAGTGTCAAGTGTCTGAGGCTGGATTTGAATTCAGGTCCTCCAGAATCCAGGGTTGGTGCTTTATCCACTGTGCCACCTAGCTGCCCCTGAGCCCTAACCTTTTAAAATGAAAAAAAACCTTTTTTTAAAGTTAAGATTTGGAATATTGCTTGAAGTAGGGTTTGGAATTTCTGAGGAAAAAATTTAAACTATCTCCTTTGCACCATCCCCAAAATAACAAAGCCCACTGTAACCCTCCCCCTTATCTTTTCTCCCTCATTTTCTCCCCTGTGAGTAGCAGCATATGCTGTGTAATACCCCCCCCAAATAAATTCTGAGACTGCTTTGTCATATTTCATCTGTTTCTAGAGGAGATTGAAACTGAAAACAGAATGAGGGAACCCTTTAAAACTTAAAAAAGTTATGGCAGTTTTTACTTTTTATTGCTTGTTTTGAACTTCACAAATGCGAACAAAACCTCCCCCTTGTGTCCGCTGGTTGCTGCCTGTGACCGTAAAGTTTTGAAGCAGATGTTGTTCAGTATAGATGTTGTAAGAGCCTGATAATGGTGATTGGAAAATATGCTTTCCCTGTTGAGAGAAGGAGAAAGGGGAGGGGGGAGAGAAGGAGGGAGGAAGAGAGAGAGGAATGGTTTTCCATGGATTCATTGTTTCTTTTCTCCTCCTCTCCCCCCCTTTTTTACTTAAAAAACCCACCTTGTGTGTGGCACTGCTGTTTTTGGAGTGGGAGACAGTGCTACTTTGGGGTGGATGGGAGCAGGAGTGGAACTCCAGACCTCGTCTCCCTCACTCCTGTGTCCTTCTGTCCATTCTAGGAGGGCCAAGGGCCTGGTTTCTGTTTAGAGTTCCTGTACAGATATTTTCTTGTACTAGAGAAACTAAGCGACCTTTACCTTGGGTGTTGGGAAACTATGGATCATCAATTAATGCCTGGCACCCAATATTCCCATGGCTCTTGCCTCCCAGGAGAACCCATAATACTGCCTGGAAGAGAGGGTCGAATCTCTCAGCAGAAAGATCCCTAGTTCTAAAGGACCTGAGCTCAAATCTGCTCCTTACTTCCTGGGTGACAAGGAAACAAGTCATGTGTCTCCACTTCATTGGAGGCTGAGATGATAGAATGGTTGGAAAATGCTTTGCAAACTTTCAGGTGTGATGGAAATGTCACCTGTTCGTGCCTCCCTGCCCTGACTTTTAGTTTTCTTGTCTGGAAAACACTGTCAATGACTCCTCTACTAATCCCCTTCACGTGTTTGAAGTGAGAGCCAACCAGGTAACATCTACCCCTTTAAAAAGCCCCTCCCCAAGTGAAACACGGTCTTCAGTCAGTCAGACTCCCCCATGGTCAGGATGGAGTCCTGAAGCCTTCACAGAGGAAGTAGTTTAAATCCTTGCCATGTGGAGACTTAAAGGATTTTACCATTTCCCTAGTCTGGGAATATAACCCCATGGTTATAACTCTGATCATATATATATACATATATATATATATATATATATATATATATATATATATATATATATATATATATATATATATATATATATATATATATATATACATATATCCTCAAGAAAGGAGACTGAACCAGACTGTTTCTCTTTGAGAAGCAGAGAAAGATTTTAAAAGTTTTCTTCCCTTCCTCATGGCTAGTCACTAGCTGGCATCCATTTCTGATTTGTTTCCTTGCTAGCTTCAAGTTGTTCCTTTATTGTGATTTTGCTTTCTCTTCACATAAAAGCTATGGTTGAACATGACATTTGTGGGTTGCCTGTTTGTTCATTAGTGGAATGCAAAGTGGGCTGATGGGAGATGTCAGCAGTTAGCTGAAATAAAAGTACAAAAAAAAAAAAAGATCAGAAGAATTAATTCTGTTCTAGTTACCAGATCTTAGATTTTATCTGGGGGCTAAGAGCTTTTATTAATTTATTTACTAATAATTGATAAATCTACAAATAGGGGGATTTAAAATTGAACCTATTGTTGGTTCCCCCTCCCAAACTAAAGCAGGACAGTAGGTACTTGGGTACCTGGGGCTGGACATCATCTGCCTTCTCTGTCTTATTCCTTAGGAATAAGCATTTATAGAGCAACCAATATGTCCAGGCATTATGCTAAGTCTCCTCCCCATTTTTTAAAGCAAATATTATGTCTCACTTGTTCCTCACAGCAACCCTGTATGATAAGTGCTATTATTATTCCCATTCTATACAGCTCAGGAAACTGAAACAGACAGAAGTTAAGTGACTTGACCAGGGTCACACAGGTAGTAAGTATCTGAGGCCAGATTTGAAATCAAGTCTTCCTGACTCCAGGTCCAGCATTTTATCTATTGCACCACCGGCTGCCTCTAAGAGATGGAAGGGACTGAGGGGGAGAGGAGAGGAGAAAGAGAGACAGACAGAAAGAGAGTCAGAGAGAGAGAGGAGTATGTGGAAGTGGGGGGAAAGACAGAGCAGGAGGAGGAGGAGGAGGAGGAGGAAGAGAGACACAGAAATAGAAAAAGAGAGAGAGAGGAGGGGGGAGGGGGGAAAGGAGGAGGAAGAGGAGGACAAGGAGGAGGAGGAGAAAAGAGGGGAAGGGAAAGAAGAAATGGGAGAGAGAAGGAGGAAGAGGAGGAGGGAGTTTTGAGGGGAGTGAGTACAAGTCAGCCAACTTTGCTCTCCATAGGATTAGCTATTGGCCATGTGGGCACCATAGGGCTTAAAACTGGAGGGTGTCTTTAGGGATAATGTACTTTAACTCCCTCATTTTACAGAGGCAGATTGAGCACCTGAGGGAGGTTGTGACTTGTCCACAATCACTGAGAGATGCTACTCAAACCCACATGGTCTTCTGAAAAGTCATTGTTCTTCCTATTATACCCCACATCTTAGTTCTCCATCTCAGATTCTCTCTAACTCTCACTATGGCCCTAGTAACCCTTGGAGAAGAGGTCTCAATCTCTATTCCCCAAGGATGGAAAAGAAACATCTCCCATCTCTATAGTCCTTTAGGATTCATAAAAAAGCACTTTTTCCATGACAACTCTTGGAAGCATTAGATAACACGAGGAATATATTAGCTCTGTTTTATAGTTGGGAAAAGACTGCAGAGGTACCAGGACTTGCCCAGGCTCATGCAGCTAGCAGGCATCCAACTCCAGATTGAAACCTAAGTCTCCCAGTCTCTAAGTCTAGCACTTGTCCAAGTGCCCAGTGCTGTTTGCCATATTTTATAGGAAAAGACCTTCGGCGAGACCACTTGTCCAAGGACACACAACAAGTAAGGGTTGAAGATGGGATTGGAATTCAGTTCTCTTGTCTCCAAGGCTAGCATTCATCTCACTACTCTAGACTGCCTTCTGTTTGTTTGTGAGGCAATTGGGGTTAAGTGACTTGCCCAGGGCCACACAGCTAGTAAGTGTCAAGTGTCTGAGGCCAGATTTGAACTCAGGTACTCCTGACTCCAGGGCCGGCACTCTATCCACTGTGCCATCTAGCTGCCCCTCTAGGCTGTCCTCTGATAATTCTGATCAAGAATTGGAGAAGAAGGGGCAGCTAGGTGGCGCAGTGGATAGAGTACTGGCCCTGGAGTCAGGAGTACCTGAGTTCAAATCCAGCCTCAGACACTTAACAATTACTAGCTGTGTGACCCTGGGCAAGTCACTTAACTCCAATTGCCTCACTAAAAAAAAAAAAAATAATAAATAAATAAAAGAATTGGAGAAGAGAATGAACTGTGGGACATCAGAATAGGAAAAGACCAACCCTCTCATCTTGTAGAGGGTGAAACAGGCCCAGAGAGGGGTAGCGACTTGAGAATGCAGAAAGTTAGTAGTGGCAGGACAACCCCTCAGGGATTGTAGCCGTCTCTTGCTAACCTGGGTATTTTAAGGTACCTGTGACTTCCCAGGATTCTCAGGGGACAGGGTCTGTTCCATTCCATTGATTGACTTTTCCATAGAGGGGTAGAGAGACTTTTCTCCCAGCCTTCCTCCCTTTTACCTCATGAAGGTCCCCAGGAAATGTCGACTGCTGCCCTCACTGAGGCTCTAGGCTGTCTTGGAGCTCTGGGCCTCCAGTGGGGGCGGGGGAGGGCTCCAGCTCTACTGCAGACTGTCAATGACGGAGCAGCATTTGGCAAAGATGTTTTCTGCAGCATCTTCTGCCAGGATCTGGAGGAGGTGGTAGGCATGGAGGGGGATGGGTCAGCTCTAGGGCTCAGAGGAGAGGGAGGTGGCTACCATCCTTACTTCCCCAAGTACATCACCACCACCCCCACACCTCCAGAAATTGGCATTGCTTGTCATAGGCAGAGCTGGAAGGGACTCAGATATCAACCCCATGGTTTTTCAGAAGAGGAAACTAAGTCCCAGAAAGGTCACATGAGTGGAATGAATAGAGTCAGTATTTGAATCCAAATCTTCTAACTTCAAATCCAGTACCCAATTCGACTCTGTACTACATCATCATCTTCTGCATCTAAGAATGCCAGTTCCTTCAGTGTCAAAGGCTAAATCAAGGACCGTTTCCATTTTTTCAGATGGAAAAATTGAGTCCTTGAAAGGGGAAGTCCCAGCACTAGAAGCATTGAGTTGGAGTTGTTAAGTGGACAAATCTCGAGTTTGAGATGATGAAAAACTGCCACATCATTAGAGCTATCCCAGAGTGGGTTGGGATGCCTAGACAAGTGACTTGTGCCTCACCGATAATAGCTAATGATGATAAACATGGATATAGCACTTACCATGTGCCAGGCACTGTTCTAAGGGCTTTACAAATTATTGTCATCTGATCTTCACCACAACCCTGGGAGGGAGGTGCCATTGTCCCCATTTTACAGATGAGGAAACGGAGGCAAAGAGCAGTTAAGAGACTTGCCCGCTAGAGAGGTCTATCTTCAAGCAAAGCCTGGGTGGCATTTATTAAGTTGGTTGCACTTAGGGAGAGGCTGAGCTGGACCTTGGAGGTCACTTACAACTTAGATTCTATGACTCAGACTCTTGGAGCTAGAAGGAGTCTTAGATCACAAAATGTAGAATGTTATGAATCACGGGAAACACGAGAGAACTTGGACGTCATCATCTAGCCCAACCTGCTTATTTTACAGCTTACAGGCCAGAGATGAAAAGCTCCAAAGAGGGCAAATGGATTGTTCAATGTCACCTACCAGTATTGAACCCAGTTTTGTTTTGTTTTGTTTTGTTTTGTTTTGTTTTAGTGAGGCAATTGGGGTTAAGTGACTTGCCCAGGGTCACACAGCTAGTAAGTGTTAAGTGTCTGAGGCCGGATTTGAACTCAGGTACTCCTGACTCCAGCGCTGGTGCTCTATCCACTGTGCCATCTAGTTGCCCCCGACTGGACCCAGTATTGAATGGGCTTCTTTTTTTGGTTTGCTTTTTTACTCAGTTGCTATCTTGTAAATGGGAACAATTACCCTCTCCCCTTTCCTCCACCCCCTCCCGCCCGGGATAATTTAGTCCAACTTCTCATTTTTACAGGGGAGGAAACTGAGGTTGAGCCCATGTTAATACTTACATTCCGGAGAAGGTTTTTCTGCTGGTAGAAAGCCAAGATGGGCTCACACAGGGTGTAGTGGGTCTCCAGCCGCTGCCGCACGATGTCCTCAGCATCGTCCTCTCGTTGTCCTTTCTGGCCTCTTAGCAGTACCCGGTGAATCATGGTCTCCGTGGAGCAGTCGAAGACAATAACGATGTTGGGGGAACGGCCCACCTGGCAGGGTCGAGGCAAGGGAAGAGGCTGCAGAGATTCACCACAGGCTCCATCCTCCTTATTGTCTCCCTCTCCAAGCTCAGAGAGGCACTGACTCAGGGAGGGGGAGCGGGACAGAGCTAGGAGCAGGTCGTGAAAACAGCAGATGGGCACAATTTTGGCTCAATCTAAGCCAAGAATCCCAAGAATCTGAGCTGTCCTAAGGAAGAATAGTGCCTGTTACCGGTGGTATTCAAGAGGAGAGTGGATGAACACGTTTTGAGATATCAGACTGAACGTCCCTACTTGTATACAGGTTGGCCTACATATATATATATATATATATATATATACATACATACATATATATATACATACATATATATATATATATATATATATATATATATATATATATATATATATATATATATATATATATATATATATATATATATAACAGCAATAACAGTGATGATGAGTAACATATTGTGCACCAGGCACTATACTAACCTTTTAACAATTATTATCTCATCTGATCCTCACAACCCTGGGAGGTAGGTGCTATTATTATTGCCATTTATACAGTTGAGGAAACTGAGGCTAACAGGTTAAATGACTTGCCCAGGGTCACAGAGCTAGTAAGTGTTTGAGGTTGTATTTGAACTCAGGTCTTCTTGACTCCAGGTTCAGCACTCTATCCACTGCACCTCCTAGCTGCCTCTAATATGTATCATCTGAGATTTTTGTTGTTTTTTTTGTTTATTTGTTTTTTTTTCCAACTCTGAGGGCACTTCTGTAAATGTCAAAAGAAGAATAAGTGGATAGGAATTCAGAAGGCCTGGGTTCAAATCCCAACACTTTCCCTTTCTGGGCCTTGGTTCCCCGTGGAGGAGGGTGAGAAAGAGGGAATGAGTAGGATGCCACCTTTCATACACTGAACTGGAACACTGAACTGGAACTTGGCTGCAGAGGAAAGGGCCTGCATTCAAGTCCCGTTCTGATCCTTTTTAGCTGTGTTGACCTCTCCCTGGGCCTCAGTTTCCCCATTTGAAAAATGAGTAGGTTGAGATAAATGATCTCTTAGGTCCCTCCTATCTCAAAAAACCTATGAAACACATACCATCTGTAAAATGGGGTTAAACTGGGAATCCCCCACCTGAGTCCTGTTAGGAGGAAAATGCTCTATATAAAAATGAGCTATTGTTATTACTGTTGTATTTATGTTATATGTTGTTATTATGGGTTATATCAAAATTCACATTTTTACAGCAGCTTACAAAGTGACTTTTTCCATAACAACTCTGTAAGATAGGTTGTATATCTCTATCTGTTTTTATAGAGGGGGAAACATGTTTTTATGGGAAGTGTGGTGGTGCAGTGGATAGAGCCTGAGGCCTGGAGTCAGGAGGACCTGAGTTCAAATCCAGCCTCAGACACTTACTAGCTGTGTGACCCTGGGCAAGTCACTTCACCCTGTTTGCCTCAGTTTCCTCAATCTGTAAAATGATCTGAAGAAGGAAATGGCAAATGCCTCCAGTATCTCTGCCAAGAAAACCCCAAATGGGGTCACAGAGAGTCAAACATGACTTCAACAACAAACTGATGTTTAAAAACAAGCAACTTGGGGCGGCTAGGTGGTGCAGTGGATAAAGAACCAGCCCTGGATTCAGGAGTACCTGAGTTCAAATCCGGCCTCAGACACTTGACATTAGCTGGGAAAGTCACTTAACCCCCATTGCCTCGCAAAAAACAAAAAAAACAAACAAACAAAAACGAGCAACTTGCCCAAGGTCTTCTGCTGACTGACCTTTTTCTTTCTGCCTCTTTTTAAAAAAAATTCTTTGTTACAAGGGATAAATTTGGGAATAAAAGTGATATAAAAATCAAAGCTACCCATTTTTTTAATTGCTTAAGACCACATGGCTAGGAAGAGTCAGAGCTCGATTCCAACCCTAATCTTTTAAGTCCAAGGCTCTATACCTGTTTTCTCTTCCGGAATCCCAGTCCAAATTTGTTGTATTTTGTCTTATTTTCATCAAATCAAACTTTAGCCCTGGAACAAATCTTAGAGATCATTAAGTTGAACGAAAAACTGAGCTTATGAGATAGAAGGTAACTTACCTAAGGTCACACTGGTCATAAGAGAGTTGGGATTTGAACGCAGGTCCTTTGACTCCAAATCCAGTGGTCTTTCTAGTTCACAACATTGCCTTTCCAAAGATCACTTTTCTCCCCATTTCCTGTCCATCCATCCATTCCATCCATCCATCCAACATAGCATTCCCTGCTACCTTTCCCCAAACCTCTTAATTCTATTGCCTTCCCTCTGTTGATTACATCAGATTTATCTTGTATATAGCTTCTTTGTTTCTACCTATTTGTTAGCATGTTGTCTCCCCTCTTAGATTATGAGCTCCTTGAGGGTAGGGATTATCTTTTGCCTTTCTTTGTATCCCTAGCACTAAGCATAGTGCCTGACTCATAGTAGGTGCTTAATAAATACTTGTTGATTGACTGACTGCTGGAGGGTTCCAAAGAAGAAAGGGATCCTTCAGTTTTGTAAGATTCCACCCTGGCTCTATCTGTATGGCCTGGTTCAGTTCCTAACCAGCCGAACGACCTGCCCCTTCTTCACACTTCAGCTCCTGTCGCAGACCTCCTACACATGATCCCTCTAGAATGAGGAAGGATTGAGGGAGATGACCCAATAACGTGTTCATGGGTTGGGAAGAAAGGCATCAAGGAATCCAAAGATTTAGGATGAGCTCTGGGATCCCTTTGTTTTTCTCTGGGTTGTTAATAAAGTCAGAGTTTGGGTTTGGGGTAGGGGGGTCAGGGTTGGAAAAGATGGTTGAGCTGGCAAGGTTGGGGAAGAAAGAGTCCACTTACAATGCGTTCAAACTCCTTGGCTTGGCTGAGCTCCCGGGGGAATCCATCTATGAGAAAGCCCTTGCTTTCTGGCCGGGACAACATGTTGTCACTCACCATGTCCAGAATCACGCCCTATGGGGGCAAAGGTTGGGCCTTAAGGAGGGCCAGACCTTCCTGGGGGAAGGCCACTAGCCTTTTCTGTGCCTTGATATCATTGGGACCACAACGTTTACAGCTGGGGAAACTGAGTCTACTCCCACAGGTAGCAAGTCCCAGAGTCATAATTCAAACCCAAGGCACTCGACTACTCTACACCGAGCTCTTTCCACAGCTGCTTCAGTCTCATCTAAAAAGTAAGAGCACCAGTTTTCCACCCCACACAATTACCCAGGATTAAGGACACAGACACCCAAATATGTGAAATGGGTCCAATCTCCCATTCCATTCCTACATGCGAAATAAGGGTCCTTTGAGATGTCAAGAGGATGGATGTCTCCTGAGAATTCCAAAACCCCAGCCAACCCCTCCGAGTTCTAGCAACAGGAAAAGTTCTAGGCCATGAAGGTAGAGCTGTGGAAGAGCAGAATGAGTCATTTGGGTCCTCACCGTGGGCACCAGCAGGCCCTTCAGCATGATGTCCCGGATCTGCTGGCCCCGTACAGTGGCCTGATTGGCCTCCTCTCTCAATAGCTCCCCAAGGCCCACGTGGCAGAAGCCGTACTTGGCCGCCATGTTCTCACACTGTGTCCCCTTGCCACAGCCTGGTCCCCCCATGACGAAGATGATCCGGTGGGACTTGAGCAGATCTGGCAAGTGAGGAGGAAGAATGCAAGTTGGCATGTGTGTGTGTGTGTGCTCTTTTGTGACAGAATCACAGGATTTAGAGCTGGCAGGGGTTTAGAGATCATTTGATCTAATCCCTTCATTTTACAGTTGAGAAAAGTGAGGCCCAGAGAGGGAAAAGGACTTTCCCAAGGATGTGAACCCAGGTCTTCTGATTACAAGTCTGGCACTGTTTCTACTACCTCACATGTAATCATTTGATTGCCTTGGTCTTGGGCCAATATGCACCTGTTTGCGAATGTTGGTGCCTGTTGGCAAGTGGGGAGAATCCCTTAAATAGGAAAATGGAAAGGTCCAACCTCTGTTTTCCCCAAATCAAGGTCTTTCCCCTTTTTCCCTTCTCCCTCCCTCAAGGGAAGGGACTCTCTTTTTGCCTGGATCCTGCCCCCTCAGCTTCTGCCACTGGAAAGAGGGTAGGGTCCTGGCTCTGTGGCTAGGTGTGGGAATGCTGGGCTCCTAGGAAGACTCCTAGAGATTTACCCTTCTGCTGAGGCCTCAGGGGTTTTCCCACCTGGGGCAGCTTGGATTGGCATCTGCCCATCTTCCCAGTAGCCCTGGGGGCTTAGTGACCCTGCCCACCAACTTCTCCCTCCCGGATCTTGGACTTCCAGACCCCCTTTGGCCCTAGCCCAGCCTTTCTCCCCCTCTTTACCCTCCCACCCCTGCTCCCTAGCTTTCTGATGTCATAAGGAACTCTGGGGCCCCTACTATTGCCCTGACTGTGGGTGGGGAGGGAAAGGAGGCTTATGTGGGGCCAGGGAAAAGAAAGTAGCATTGGACTATGGGAACATACACAGACCTGGAGGAATCTTAGAGATTATTTAATCCAGGAGTTCTTAACACCATTTGTGTCAGGGACCCATCCCTTTGAGCAGTCTGGTAAAGCCTATGGATCTCTTTTCAGAAAAATATTTTAAAATGCAATACACATACACACACATACAAACGTATATGTATATGCGTATATATTTGCATGTGTGTACATACATACATATAACCAATTATACTGAAATACAGTTACCTAAATATTTTTTTATGTTCATGAACCGTGGGTTAAGAACTCCCAATGTGGGGCAGCTAGGGGGTGCAGTGGATAGAGCATCGGCCCTGGATTCAGGAAGACCTGAGTTCAAATCCGGCCTCAGACACTTGACACTTACTAGCTGTGAGACCCTGGGCAAGTCACTTAACCCCAATTGCCTCACCAAAACAAACAAACAAACAAACAAAAACAACAACAACAAAAAGAACTCCCAATGTAGTCTAACCATCTTTAATTTTACATCCAGATAATCAGAGTGACTTGCTGAAGTCCAAGAACACACAGCTTAGTGGGGAATAGAGTCTGGAGTCTAAGGCAGGTCTTTCAATTACTCATCCAGTGGTCCTTCTGCCTTGCTTCTTCATTCAAAGTGTGGTCTCCTCTGTATTCAGTGCCTAGAGGAGAGAAAATGAATTTCCACCCCACTTCACCCCCCATCTTGGTTCATCTAAGTCTCTGTGACATTACGCTGTATGTAGGGTTTTGTTTGGGTTTTACTTAGTGGACTCTCAGAAATTATTACAGAAGACATAAAAAAAAAAAGTTGGCCGAGGAAGACAGCTCTGGCTTCTCCACCATTATTGCTGTTGGACTCCACAGTGTGCTTTTGTTTCTCTCTCTGTTCCCACCTGGGAATCTGGTAGACCTCGAAGGGGATGGAAACAAGTGTACAAGTAGAAAGGTTGACTTTGTCAAGAACAGCCAACTCTTCATCAGAGAGGAGAGGAAAGGAGAACAGATTGGAGTCAAAGTATGCTGAGGTGTAAAATGTGGGAGAAGAGAAATCTTATGGAGAATGGCCTCTATTTTCTCATTAAAGTAGGAAGTTAGGTCCTCATATAATGTGGGCATGGGGGTCAGGGGATGGATGCTATGGGAAGCTTGAGGAGAGAAGAGAAGGTTTAGAGCCAAACCTTCCTCTGTGGGGAGTGAGGTAGAGAATTAGAGAGGATGAAAAGGATTGCCTTGCTGCAGTGAGGACCCAAATGAAATTAGGCAACATAAATTTGTAGCCGATTCAATAAGTTCAGTTGCGTGACTTCCTCTGGTGCCCTTCAGTCACACTGGTGGTAGAGAGCAGTAAATTGGTTCAACCATTCCAGAAAAGCATTTTTGAATTATGCAAGAAAACTCACTAAACTGTTTATGTCCTGGGATCCAAGGATAAAGAAATGAAGAAATACCTTCTTTCAGGAGAGGTAAGGTGTGAGATGCCACATATACTGCCAGTCCTTATGCTGTTTGGATTTGTTCAAAAATTTTTTAAAGGGAGAGCTCTTTTGGGGCAGCTAGGTGGTGCAGTGGATGGAGCACCGGCCCTGGATTCAGGAGGACCTGAGTTCAGATCCAGCCTCAGACACTTGACACTTACTAGCTGTGTGACCCTAGGCAAGTCACTTGATCCTCATTGCCCTAAAAAAAAGGGGGGGAGGGCTCTTTTTTGAAAGGGTGGGGGTGTATATCAAGAAATGGCTGTGATAGGGGGCAGCTAGGTGGCACAGTGGATAAAGCACCAACCTTGGATTCAGGAGAACCTGAGTTCAAATCTGGCCTCAGACACATGATACTTACTAGCTGTGTGATGTTGGGCAAGTCACTTAACCCTCATTGCCTCCCCTGCCCTAATTGGTGGAGGCCTCAGACCTCTGAAAAGATGTCCCAGACTTCATCATTCCTGCCCCTAACCCTTTTGCCACATGGGGAAAGGAGAATGTAGTTAGGAGGAAGGGAGGAAGCATGTGTATGTGGATATAGTGTGAAATTATAATACAGAGAAATCAGATGGATTGAAGGAAGTTTGCCATCATAGAGTAAAGGCAGAACCATAGAGAGATGATCATAATTCTCTTAAACCAAATATTAAATCTGGTTAGTAAGGGTGACTTAGCCCTTCTTAGCCATGAAATGGTGGGGGCAAGGGGTCTCTTGCATAACCATTGGTGAGACCTTATTTGAGACTGCCCCCCACCCAGCTGTTGGACAGAGTCTATGTAGCATGACCTGAAGAGCAAGTTATACATGACAGTCCCTTGCTTGGTAATTAATTAATTGCATGGTTGCCTGCTTCCTTATAGATTTGAGCCAGCAGGGCAAGGAGCCAGCCATAAATAGATATGTTTGGTAGCACCACAAAATACATACATAACACACACCATGTGTCATATTACTTTTGTAATGTGGATGTGGGTTAGCAATGGTAGAGTTAAGGGAATGAAAAAATGCTGCATAGTTGGACCAAAAGAGTAGTGATAATGGTTCCTTGTCAGCTCAGAAGGTGGTCTCTAAATCTTCTGTCTTAGCTACTTATGCTTGGCCCTGCACTGTTTTGATATTTTTATCAATTAATTGGGGGGTGAGAAAGGCATGGGCGGTGTGCTCATTGTACTTACTAATGACACAAAACTGGAAGGGTCAGCCAACTCTTTGGACAGTAGTCAGGATCCAAGATCTTAATAGACTATAAAATGTTGATTGAAATGTGATGATCTTATTTATTTATTTATTTATTCATTTACTCATTTATTTATTTGTTTGTTCATTTGTTTACTTATTTATTTTGTCGGGGCAATGAGGGTTAAGTGACTTGCTCAGGGTCACACAGCTAGTAAGTGTCAAGTGTCTGGGGTAGAATTTGAATTCAGGTTCTTCTGAATCCAGTTACTGCACCATCTAGCTGCCCCCAAATGTGATTATTTTTTAAACTTTTATTAAAGCTTTTTGTTTTTAATTCACAGCCATTTCTTTTCTTTTTTATTTTTTTTTGGGGGGGGGGAGGAAGGAAAGGGGAAAACAGTAGGCCCTGTAAGCCATGCCACTCTTAGGGAGCCATTGGTTGTGCTCCTCAGACTGACATTTTGAGCCCATTTTTGTCTGATGCCACTGTAACTATTGCCTGAGCCTTTACCTGCTATGAAGCAGCACAAGAACTGAGACCAAGCAGGTAGATACAAGCTGCTTTCTAGGAATATGGGGGGGTGGGTGGCGGCTGATGCTGACCCTGCCGAGGAGAGTCTGAACTGAAACAAAGATGGAAGGATTTGGAACTGGTTAAATGTCTGAACCCAAAGAAAAAAACATTAATATGTTGACTTCAATTTGGAAAGATGTCTCAAGCGATAGATCTACAGATCTGTCCTCAGTGCTGTGCTGTTTAATTGTATGGCTTGGACAAAGGCACAGGTGGCATTCTTAATAAATTTGAGACAAAAAAGCTAGGAAGGGTGGCTAATGGATGAAAAAAAAATGAATGAAAAAGAATTTATTAAGCACTTGTTATATAGCACTGTGATGGGAACATACAAAGAGAATCAGGTCCTGCCCTTCAGGAACTTACAGTCTAATAAGGGGAGACAATATATACAGATGATTAGTATCCTGAGAAGGATATTTTGGTCTGGGAAGTCACAGGGAATGAGAGCTGAACAACAGGACAATGAATCAATGTGCACTTTCCAAGTACAATGTAGAGTTTTTCTGATTAGCTTCCAAAGCAAAAGAAGCAAAGGGGAGTGGGAGGTTTAAAAATGGCAGTCATAAAATAGGGTCTGGTTCTGGCTACATATACTAAAACCTCACCAATCAGAACAGCCTGCCCCCAAGGCAAGAGTTCTAGTTTTTCCAAGGAATAATCTTTGGAGCTAAAACATAAGATGAGAAATTGGGGGCAGCTAGGTGGTGCAGTGGATAAAGCACCGGCCCTGCATTCAAGAGGACCTGAGATCAAATCCAGCCTCAGACACTTGACACTTACTAGCTGTGTGACCCTGGGCAAGTCACTTAACCCTCACTGGCCCCCTCCCCCCAAAAAAGAAAGGGTGCTGATGAGCCGGAGGTGATCCGAAGGGGAACCAGCCTGGTGGAGCCGAAGGAACTGGGGACTTTTAGCCAAGAGAGGAAAAGACTCTGGAGGGACAGGAAACCTCTCTTCTACCACCTGAAGGAGTGTCACCTGGAAGAAGGCTTAGACTTCTGCTGCTTAGTTCCAAGGGGGATAAACAGGTGGAAGCATCAATGAGGCAAATGAAAGCGTGCTTTTAAGAAAAACTTCCTTACACGGCTACACAAAAAGGACACGGGCTGCTTCCCTCTGGAAACAGCTGCTCTTCCCACCAAGGGAAGTTTTTAAGCATCTGCTGGATGCATAACAGTCACAGGCTGTGCCGCAGAGAGGTTTGGACCAGACCCCCTAAGATCCACACCAGCTCCGAGGAAGTGGAGGCTGTTGTTCCAGAAAGGGGGAAGAGAGACTAGACTGCAGGTGCCAAAGCCTCGCATTTGCCATGACAACAAGGCTACGAAAACTACATCTATGAGTGAAGGAAAGTGCGGAGTGCTTGCACCTGCGCATAGGGTTCGGTAACACTTTAGCACGTCCGGACTATTCAAGAACTACGAATCCCAAGGTGCACAGCGCAAGACCGAAGACCTTGTGAGTTCCCGTAGGTAGCGCAACAGGATGACGACACCGGAAACGCCCAGGTTGGTCCAGCTGTCGCGGGGAATTTATAGCTTCATGAATAACTAATGAAGCGGGATGGGCTCTCGAACACCATCCTCTTCACCGCCCCCCCCCCCCACCCCATCCCTTTCCCCAAACCAAGAATCCAGGGCCAAGGAATGGGAAAGAGGCCCACCCAGTCTCGGAATCGCCGGAACCCAGGCGTGACCTTGTTGTGGGGAAAGGGGATGCGCTTTGTGGGTCGAGCTGGACCCGCACAGTAAAGTCATCAGTGGTTGTCAAGGCGACGACGCCGAAAATTTGACTTCCGGGTCAGGCCGCGACGCCTGCTGGGACTTCAACTTGTCGGTGGTAGCTCTTCCTTATCAGAGGTAGGAACCCGGCCCGCACCATAATCATATCGGGGTTCGGTGGGGAGGTCAGGGGCCGGGTTGTGCGACGACGCTCGACCGTTTACACGGCCACGAAGAGTGCCCAGCTTTGGACACCATGACGACCCTGGTGAGTGGGAGCAACGGGGGGAGGGGGGCAGTTTGGATGTGCAGAGGTGTGTGCGCGCGCGCGAAGTATGTGTGAACCAGGTGGGTCGTGGGAGTGGCTTCGGAGCACGCCCCCACCCCACGCTCCCTTTGTGCGCGTGCAGGAATTTGTACGGGCGTGTATGACTCCGGTGAGTGGGAGCGGCTTGGTACCCCCTCCCCCCGCCTGTGTCTCGCGTGCCTGAGTGGGCCGTGTGTCCACTCATTCCTGTGTATGTGTCAGTTAGCAAGCATTTATTAGGCCCCCGCTATGTGCTGGACACGGCGCTAAGCCCCAGGAATACAAAGCAAGGCGAAAATAGTCTCTGAGTTCTGTCCTGAAGGAGCTCAGATCTTAGGGGGAGACCCCACGCAGACAGGTCTGTACCGTGAGCTTGCACAGACGCCTCTGCTGGTGTGTTTGCAGTCCTCTGCGAATGAGTCAGTCTTCCTGAGTGGCCCCTGTGTGCCAGAGGCCGTAGGCATGTGCCCACCCTGTGGTTCTACAAGCGTCAGTGCCCTTGCCCACTGACACTTTTTGACTATGGGCCTGTGTCGCCACGTGCAGTCTTGTATTTTAAAGAGTTTCTCATCCTTGTTGCCCAATTCTCCATAACTGTGGTTTTTTCTCTCCAGGGAACCAGCAGCCAGACTGTGACTGAATATGTTGTTCGAGTCCCCAAGTGAGTTCTTATGGAATGGGATGTGGGGGAGTGCTCAGATCTCAGCCCGGAATTTTTCCCCCATGTTCCTGCCTTTCCTGGCCTGCTGACGATTCTTTTCCTCCAGGAACAACCTCAAGAGGTACAATATCATGGCTTTCAATGCAGCTGACAAAGTCAACTTCTCCACCTGGCACCAGGTAAAAGTCTGGGGTCCTGGCATAGTCTAGGAGCCTTAAGAAAATAAGTCTGGGTCAAACAGTGGGGGTTGGTAGCTTCCAGGCTGAAGGGTGAGAGGCCTGCATGGACAGAGCTGAGGGCAGATCATGCTGTCAGGCCCTCAGGAATATATTAGATAGCAATTTTTGCTCAACTTCTCATTGCACTTTATAGGAGGAAGATCTATTTCTCTTTAACACTAAACAATGTGTTAGGTTAGAAATGTCAGACAGGATGATCATAGAGGTCAGTGTTCAGTAAAGACTTCTTGAGGAAGGCAGACCTTGAGCAGAGCTTTAGACACTGGAGGTGAATACCATGAGGCCCCAACTTAGCTCAGGTATGTGTGTGTGGGGGGTGGTGAAGCAAGATGTCCCCCCAACAGTCCTTGCCAGGGGCTCTGGGATGAGGTCGCTTCCTACGTGTCAGGCCAAGATGGAACGTGACCTGAGCAACAAGAAGATCTATCAGGAAGAAGAGATGCCAGAATCTGGGGCTGGCAGCGAGTTTAATCGAAAGCTCCGGGATGAGGCCAGGAGGAAGAAGTACGGCATCATTCTCAAGGCCTTCAAGGCTGAGGACCAGCCCTGGCTCCTCAAAGTCAATGGCAAAACAGGCAGAAGGTGAGTGGTCCTTTTGCAGGCCCCCAGTTTATGCTCCTCACCCTCTGGCTCAGGCATGTCCCAGGGCTGACCTTTGTCCTTCCAGGGAGGGAGAGCAGAGCAGGGCAGGGAGCATTCTTCATGCTTTGATGGAGGAAAGATAGAAGGCCAGAAAAGGTGCCAGGTCCCAGGGAGCTCAGGGCTCTTGGCCCCCAGCTCCAGGCTGCCGTCCTGGGCCAACTTCCTCAGTCTGTCAGTGCCTGGGGATGTGGAGGAGCCTGCTGCCTTTCTGTGCCTGTTGAACTGCATCCAGGCCTTGTGAGGGAGCAGACCCTGGATGAGTGAAGAGGGCCTGGGCAGTGACAATGCCTTTGTCCCCTTTCTTCCTCCCTGCTGCAGGTTCAAGGGAGTCAAGAAGGGTGGTGTGACAGAAAACACGTCCTACTACATCTTCACCCAGTGCCCTGATGGGGCCTTCGAAGCGTTCCCTGTGCACAACTGGTACAACTTCACTCCTTTGGCCCGGCACCGGACACTCACTGCAGAGGAGGCCGAGGAAGAATGGGAAAGGTCAGCAGGAGGGAGGGAGGGGGCAGCAGTCAGTCAGTCAGTCAGTCAGTCAGCAAGCATGTATTCAAACTTCTCTGTGCCTGACACTGTACTAAGGCCTGGGAATGCAAGGAAAGGCCAGGGCAGCCCCTGCCCTCAGAGAAGGGCAAAGGGGGGAGGACACTGTGTAAATCCCTGGGCACACATGAGGTTTATCCAGTGTAGAGGGAGGTTAGCTCCAGCTTCCCAGCTGTCCTCCCCTCCTCAGCCCTTGCCTAATGCTAGGTGTGTGCCTCTAATCAGCTTGCCTTGTCATGGCATGAATTCTTGTGATCCCTTTACATGTCATCCCCTCCTGGTGACACAGAGCCACTTCCCTACCTGTTCTGGGCCTTGTTCAGCAAAGAGAATGGAGGCCTGAGAGTTTGCCCTAGGCCACAGAGCTAGGACTAGGAGAACTTCTCTTACTACCTCTGAGGTCTTGGACAAGTCCCTTAACCTCATTTCCTTCAGTTTCCTTAGCTGTAAAATGAGGGAGTTGGACTAGTTGACTTCTGAGTTTGCTTCCAGCTCTCCAGATTTGTGATCAAAGGATCTGACTGAATAGTCCACCTAACTACCCTCCTTTCATATCAAGGGCTCTCGCTAGGGGACAGCTAGGTAGTGCAGTGGATAAAATGCCAACCTTGGATTGAGGAGGACCTGAGTTCAAATCTGGCCTCAAACACTTGACACTTAATAGCTGTGTGACCCTGGGCAAGTCACTTAACCCCCATTGCCCTACAACAACAACAAAAAGCGGTGGGGGGGAGGGGCTCTTGCCTCTGCTTCATGGGAGAGAGAGAACCAGACACAGACACACGGCCCAGTGCAAATGATGTAGATGTCAGCCCTGAAGGGAAGGTGGAGAGATCTGAGTTGGGACTGTCCATCCTGTATGAGGGGGACTGTCCATCCCGGAGAGCCTGCACGATAAGTAGCCTTCTTGGTAGGAGGAACAAAGTCTTGAACCACTTCAGCATCATGCAGCAGAGGCGGCTGAAGGACCAGGACCACGATGAGGATGAGGAAGAGCACAAAGAGAAAAAGAGCAGGAAGAAGTCCAGTGAACTCCGGATCCATGACCTAGAGGATGACCTGGACATGAGCTCTGATGACAGCAACGGCAGTGGGGAGGAGGGTGAGGATGGGGCACCGGGCTGGGGCAGCGTGCATGCAGGGGATCAGTGCCCAGGACAGGGTAGGCCCTGACCTCATCCTGCTCTCTGCAGGGGAGAAGATCCCCAAGACCAAGAAGAAGGCGGCTTCCTCCAGGGGGGGCAAGAAGAAGAAGAAGAAGGGCTCTGATGATGAGGCCTTTGAGGACAGTGACGATGGGGACTTTGAGGGCCAGGAGGTGGACTACATGTCTGACGGCTCCAGGTGAGAGACAGGCCCACCCACTTGTTCCCTTCAGTCCTGGAGCTTAGGCCACACTCACCTGCAGCCTGTTCTTTCCCTTACAGCAGCTCTCAGGATGAGGCAGTAGGGGGGAAACCCAAGGTGGTCCAGCAGGAGGAGGATGGCCCCAAAGGTAGGTGGGGGCCTGGGAGCAGGGCCCGTCTCTCACGGTGTCTTCCCCTGACAAGAGCAGCATGTCCAGTCCAGTTCAGGCCAGCCAGTGCTGGTGAAGTGCTGGCCATGAGAGCACTTGAGTTGGAGAGAAAGAGGCCCTGCCAGCAGGGGGCCTGCATTGTACTGGGAGAGATGACAGGTCCCCAGAGAGGTGCCAGGGAGATTCAAAGTAACTTTAGCAAGGTGGTGGGGGAGGGTGGAAGCACCAGCAGTTGTGATCAGAAAAGCTCTCAGATAGGAAGGGTCACTTGAGTAGAGTATTGAACAGAGCTGGGCATCCCAAGAGGCAGAGGTCCAGAAGAGGAGGGCTCCTGGCCTGTGGGACATCCTGTTCAAAGGCTCGGCTGCTCTGTGTAGAGGACAATAAACAGGCCAGTGTCCTTGGCCCATAGAGCTTTGGAAATGTAGGTGGGGACCAGATTAGGAATGGCTTGAAAGGCCCATCAGGAGTTTGTATTTCACCCTAGAAACAAGAGAAAACCCCTGCAGCTTCTTGAGCCAAGGCAGTGACATGGTCATTCCTGTGACTCAGGGATAGCTGTTTGGCAACTCTAGAGGATGCTTAGGAGAGGGGATGGATTGGAGGCAAGGAGGAGACCAGTGAGGAGGCTGTGGCAGTGGTCTAGACTAGAAGTAGGAGTGGAGAGGAGAAAGACATGAGAAATAGGTGGAATAGACAAGACTTGAGAACTGAGTGGTGAGGGAGAGGAGAGAGTGGAATGTGACCGGAAGCTGGCAAACCTGGGAGCCCTTGAGCTCTTAAAAGGAAGTGAGTTGGGGGGGCAGGATGTGATGAGTTCTACTTTAGTCATGTTGAGTTGGAGATGGGCGTGCAGCATCCATTTGGAAATAGAAAAGGGCAGTTATGTTTAACAGTAAGAGATCACTCACTGATAACCTTGACGAGAGTGGTTGCAAAATTGAGTCTTTTTGGCTTTCAAAAGACAGACCCCTGAAAGGAGTTGAAAAGGGGGTGGCAGGTGAGGAAGTGGAGGCAATGAGTGTAACAGACTTTTTCTATGAGGGAGGCTAGGCGAGGGAGGAGAGAGATGCAGCTGAAGCTGGAGAGGATGATAGGGTCCAGTGAGGGGGCTTCAAGATTGGGGCGGATGTGGGTGGGTTTGTGGGCAGCAGGGAGGGAGAGCCAGTGGCTGAGGAGAGGGAGGAGCCTTGAGCCAGGTCAGGAGGGGCTGGGGTCCCTGGTACCAGCAGGGAACTCTTGCTTCCCTCCCAGGCATTGATGAAGAAAGTGAAAGCAGTGAAGAGAGTGAGGAGGACAAGCCCCCAGAGGAGGAGGAGAAGGAGGAGGAAGATAAGAAGGCACCTACCCTACCAGAGAAGAAGAGGAGGAAAGGTGGGTGTGATTGGGCAGAAATGATCTCCCTGGCATTCGAGGCCTTCTGCAGTGTGGCCAAAGCAGCCTCTCCCTCTAGCTTTGTTTCCTACTCCTAGGTTCCTGGAGTACCCTCTGTGGTAATGGGGCCCCCTCACCATCCCCCATGGGGCCCCTTGCTGCCCTTCCTCTCCCCTCTCCCTGAGCTCCCCCCCTTGTCTCTGGGGGCCACTGAAGTCCCTGTGCCCCCCAGAAGCCCTCCTTTGAGAAGCCCCAGCTCAGCCACCTCTGCCTCCTTTTCCTGCCCCAGCTCTTACATCTGGGGTTGTTAGCAGTGGGAATGAGCTCAGGGGAGATGCACCTTTGCCCGTGTAGTGTACAGCCTGGCCCGGGCTTTGGAGGGGGAGGGCACAGGGCTCAGGCTGCTCTTTGACCCCTAAGGAGACAGCAGTGAGGAGTCAGAGACCTCTGAGGAGAGTGACATTGACAACGAGGCATCCTCAGCCCTCTTCATGACAGTGAGTATGGCCCAGGGGACACAAGCAAGGGGACTCAGTCCCCTCCCAGCCCAGGGGAAGGCTGGCTTGCCTTTATCCTTTCATTGGCTCAGCTCAGTCTCCCCTTGCTCATACCATTTCTGCAGAAGAAGAAGACGCCCCCCAAGAGGGAACGGAGGGCCTCAGGCAGCAGCTCCAGGGGAGACAGCCGCCCAAGCACCCCCAGTGTGGACAGTGGCAGCACATCCTCCACCTTGCGGGCAGCTGCCAACAAGCTGGAGCAAGGTGAGGTGGGACCAGGCCTCTTCTCCTCAGTCCCAAGCCTGTATCCCTGTGTGGGGCTGGTTCTGCCCCATTTGTCTCAGTCATGAGCTCTGCAGCTATACCTTTTCCCAGCTCTTTTCAAGGTACTTTCTGTTATCCCCATCTGAGGGCACAGGCTGAGGCCCGCAGATACCCAGGCAATGGCTTGTAAGGCCCAGACTAGCCCCAGCTGGTCCAGGGATTCCCCCTTCTCCCGGGGCCACCTCCAAGCCAGAAAGACTGCCAAGGTTTGATGCTGCTGTGGGCGTGCAGGGGCCCGAGCCCCACTGTACTCTGCCACTGCAGTCCTGTGTTCAGTTCTGGGGCCACATTTTGTGGAGAACATGGATGTGGGGTACACACGCAGAGGAATGTGGCCTGGACAGGTTGGAGACGAGGCCCTACGAGGATCAGTTACGGACAAGGAAACTGAGGCCCAGCGAGGGCCAGCATCTGAACCCTGATGCTTGACTTCCCAATGAGTCTAGGGAGGGGTCAGAAGACCCCTTAGCAAGAGTGCTGAGGAGGGCATTCCTGTCCAGCTGTAGACTGGCCTGATCTTTGAGAGGCCCCTCCAGCTGCGACATTGTGCTTTTGCCGGTTTCATGCAGGGAAGCGCCAGACGGGACCCAGTGACACGCCTGCTGCCAAGCGCCTGAGGTTAGATGCTGGGCCCCAGAGCATCTCGGGCAAATCCACCCCCCAGCCCCAGTCTGGCAAATCCACGCCCAGCAGCGGGTGAGTGAACAGTGACGTCTGGGCCCTTGGTCAGGCACAAGAACCTCAGCCCCCTGACCCTGGTGCTTGTTTCTCTCCCCAGTGACGTGCAGGTGACCGAGGATGCAGTGAGACGCTACCTGACCAGGAAGCCCATGACCACCAAAGACCTGCTGAAGAAGTTCCAGACCAAGAAGACAGGGCTGAGCAGTGACCAGACGGTCAACGTGCTGGCCCAGATCTTGAAGCGCCTCAATCCTGAGCGCAAGATGATCAATGACAAGATGCACTTCTCCCTCAAGGAGTGAGACCCAGCCTGGGACACAGGACACCCCAGGACCATTCCCCCCCCTGCCCCTGCCCCCGCCCGCCCCTGCCCCCGCCCGCCCCCCCCAGTGTGGGGCAGAATAAAAGTGGCTTTGGATTTTTCTCTCTGGTTCTGTGTGACTTCTTAGATTGGGGGACAGGACCTGGAGGACTATGGATTTGGGAGGTCAGAGTTTCTTGAGAGACCATCTAGTCCAGTTCCCTGACTCTACAGACAGGGAAGCTGAGACCCACAGAGGAAAAGGGACTGGTCTGGTGTCACACAGACCCCTTCCCCCTCCTCACAGGGATAGCCTTCCATCAAGGGACTTAGTCCAGGTGTGGAAACTCCCCTTCCTGCATTCTGTCCCCTCTTCTCCCCACACTGGACTTGGCTACTGCTGGGAATGTCTGGGATGTCAGGCTAATTCTTGGGAAATGCCTGGCATTCCCAGGAGACTCTCCCTGTCTCCTCAGCCACACCTCATGTGGGAACATCCAAGAGGAAGTGGGCTCTTCTGAACCCCTTTCTCACCCTGTCCCCCCACCCCCTCCTCAGCACAGGCCATACTTTCAGGCACTGGGCTTGGAGAGTTTGCTTCTCTTCCTAGTAACAACCATCCTGAAGGGCCAGAGGGGATCCCCAGCCTCTGCCCTCTCCCTCACACAGTTGTGGAAGAGCACCAAGTTCCCTGCTCTAATCTATGGCTCAGTGATGAACAGAAAATATGGGGCTCTGATGGGGTGTTTCCTGTTTTGATGCTGGAGCAGCCAGGCCCGGAGACAGGGGCATGATGCCTTAATCCCCCTGCTCAAGTTGGAGCCTGGAACCTAGGAAGGGTTGAGGAGGGATTTCCCATCATCTGTTCCACATGTGGCTGTCCCCATGGGGCCCCTACCAGTGGTTATTCTGCCTTTCCGTACTGCTCTGCTTGAGAGAACAGAGGTGGGTCAGCACTGTCCATTTTGGCCATCCTGATTTGGGAAAAGCCTTGTCCTAAGTTTTAGGCCATGAGACGTGGTCAGCTCCAGCCCAAGCACTCCTCTTCCTCATGACATGGCTCCTGAATTAAGGGCTACTGGGAAAAGGCCTCTGGAATGTTGGGGGGTGGGAGCAGGCTGACTCAAGAGTTGAGGGACAGTGGTGAGAGCATCCTTCTCCCTGAGCAGTGTACACAAGAAGCTTCCACTACTCTCTAAGCATTGCCGAGGGCCCAAGGTGGTAGTACACGTTCTAGGAATGAACTGCTAGTGATGAGGGGTAACAGCGGAGCCCCTCTTCTTCAGGCCTCTTTCAAGGTGCAGGAGCTCTGGTGGAGCAAGGGTTAATGTTTTGGGCCGCCCACCCAGCTATGACCAGCTCCTCCTGCTGGGGGTGGGAGAGATATAGTGGGGTTCATGGAACCCTCCAGTCTCTAGCTCTCCTGCAACCAACAGCTCAGCATGGCCGGGGCACTGATTCTGCTCCCTTTCTTGCTGCTCCTGCCTCCTAGCCTGGTGGGACTGCCTTCTGTCCCCAGAAATCTAGGCCTACCTGTGGCAGAACAGCCCACCTCGGGGGACTTGAGTCTGCTTCCTGGAGGTTCAGATGCACACCTCAGACCCGGGAAGCTGCTTCCAAGCTTCAAGACCAAGAGGCCATGGCTAGGTAAAGGATTTCACAGCAGGATATGAAGGGGCTATCGGTTCTAAGTAGACATAATAATAGGAGAGCTTGGTTCTCCAGAACAGATCTGTTGGCCTTTTACTTCCAATTACCCTTTTCTAAGGCCTCGATCTTCTCCTCCTTTCTAGGGGACTACCTGTTATCTGCTTCCAGAGTTCGGGTATCCAGGGCACTGCCTGGGTCAGCCGCTGAATGTCAGCTATGGAGCCTGTTACTACCAGTGAATCAGCTAGGTCTGGGCTATGATTCTGACGAGACCATCGCCTTCCGCTACTGTGCTGGCAGCTGCCATAGTCCCCACACCCACCATGGCCTGACACTGGCCAGGCTTTCAGGTGAGGGCAGGGTGATGGGCCAACCCTGCTGCCACCCCACCCGATATGAGGACGTGGCCTTCCTGGACAACAATCACCACTGGCATCACCTGCCCCAGCTCTCGGCTGCTGCTTGTAGCTGTGGAATCTGAAAGCCCCCCAATCCCTTCACCAAGCTGTGCAGCAGCGCCAAGGCCCACCCTACCTCTCACCCAGCACTGCCCTTCTCTCTCTTCTCTGAGGTTGGATGTAAAATGCATTTCTCCTCTGGTTCCTCTGTTCCAGGGCCCAGGGTGTCCACCTCATGAGCATCCTGCGGCCTCATGCCTGGCCTGCCTGGTGACACATGGGAGCAGACATTTTTTGACTTGGTAATTGAGGGTTAGGTTAAGTCCATTCTCCAGAGTGGAAGTAATGGAAACTAGGAGGACACTGGGGAAGAGGGACATTGTTAATAAAAAGGCTATGCACTAGCTGTGTGCCACGCTCTGCCCTTCTTTTCTTTCGGGTCAACTGCAATGCGCTCTATCTACGCAGTTCGGAGGGCATGCCCTTCTTTCTTGTTCAACATCAGCCAGGCTCAGGGGTCAAGTACCATTTCTCTAACTTTATTCATAAACATTTTATACAAAATTCTGGGCACAAATCCTTGCATCCTCTGAGAGGCCCCATGGCTATGGAACTTGAGATCAGTTAGATGGGGTGCCTGGTTCCCCCTCAGGGAGGGAACGGCAAATAACAGAAATTCGTCGGCCCCGTGGCACCCGGTGTTCCCCAAAGAAGGATTCTTCATCTCGAAGGATTTGGTGGGAGAAGTCATATCGGGCAGGGCCCCTGGTGTGGAGGGCAAGAAAGTTGGGTCAGTAGCTGAGGGGCAAGCTTGTTGCCCACCATGGTGCCCTTTTAGATGCTGCTTGGGAGTGGTAGCAGGCATTATAATTCCAGTGGCTAGGACCGAGCAGGGGCAAGGGATGAAGACAATCATAAAGAGAACCCAAGGAGGTCAAGATACTGCCTCAGGGCAGCTAGGTGGAGCAGTGGATAAAGCACCAGTCCTGGATTTAGGAGGACCTGAGTTCAAATCTGGCCTCAGACACTTGACACTTACTAGCTGTGTGACCCTGGCCAAGTCACTTAACCCTCACTGCCCCATTTTAAAAAAAAGAGAGAGAGAGAGATACTGCCTCAGACCCCACTTCTAGGAGCTCTGCCCCTAAGGTCCTCCTACCTGAGGATATAGAGGGACCCAGGTTCCAGTAGTAACTCCAGCCATTCTTGAGGATCTTGGGTGTCAACTAGTCGCATGACACTGGGGGAGAGCAAGGAGAGGCCTGCAATGATGCCGCCACAGAACTGGCCAGAGAATTAGAACCAGAAGATGTCAGAAAAGAGACAGGGAGGACCCTAGAGATCATCCCATTTCACTGATGGGAAGACTGAGGCTCAAGAGGCAGCTAGTGGATAAAGAGAGCTGGGCCTGGAGTCAGAAAGACCCGAGTCTAAATCTGGCTTCAGCTAGCTGTGTGACCTTGGAAAAGTTACTTAACCCTGTTTGCCTCAGTTTCCCCAACTGTAATACAGGGATAATAACAGTCCCTACTTCACAGGGCTGTTGTGAGGATTGAAGAAGAGCAGATCTGTAAAACACTTGGCACACAGGAGTTGCTTAATAAATGTTTGTTTCCTACCTTCCCAAAAAAGGTTAAAGGCTTCCTCAAAAGTCACCCCGTTGGGGGAGGACAGGCAGCCTCCCTCCCCTGTCCCGCCCCACAGGCCGGGGGCCCTGCTCACCTTGACGCTGTCCACATGGGGCTTGATGTAGCCGTTTTGGTGGAGGTCTAGGACATGAACCATAGGGAGCTGGGCCAAAGCCGGGGGGAAGGCAGCCGCCCGAACCCGCTGCAGAATGGCCTGGCTGGCCTCTGACCAGTGTGACTTCTCCGTCTCCCGGAAGCCGTGGATGGCCTGCAGAGACGAAGGAGCAGAGGTCAGCCCTTGGCCCAGCGAGGCCTGGAGGCCGGGAGGAGCAGAGGGGGATCTGAGGAGGGGAGGATGCAGTCCAGCTGGGAGGGAAATAAATGAGCTTTGAGACCAAAGGCCAGTCAGTCCTCTGTCTATGAACGAACATACATTAGGCGCCTGCTGTGTGCCGGGCCCTGCGCTAAGCTGAAGGGAGGCCAGGGCATCGGAGAAGAGGGAGGAGGGCAGAAGGGGGCGGTCAGCGAGGCAAAGGATGAGAGCTCCGAAGAAGGGTCTCGGGGGCTGTGCCCGCCAAGACGGCGGGGGCGCGGGGGCGCGGGGGCACAGGGGTCTGGGGCGGGGCTGTGAAAGTGGCCAGGAGGGGCAGGCACCCGCCTGGGAGCACCTGCAGGGAGGGAAGGGGAAGCTCGGGGCGCCAGGCCGTGGGGGCACCGGCCGCCCTCACTCACCGCGTCCCAGTGATCGTACTCGTAGCGGCGGCGCCGGAGCTCGGGCTCCAGCTCCCGCCTCAGCGTTTCCTCCTCCACCGAGCTCAAGAAGCCGGGCCGCACCACAGCCGCGCCCCGCAGCCGGCGAAGCACGGTGGGCCCGGACCCCCGCAGCCAGCCGGGCCAGACTCGCAGCCCCGGGGCCCGCAGCGCCCCCAGGGCCAGGCGGCCGCTCCAGACCATGGTCCAGCCGCCCCGGCCGGCTACGGCCAAACCCCTTCAGGCCGCCGTCCCTTCCCCTCAGCGATTGGCCCGTGACATCCCGGGGGCCTGATGCTATTGGCTGCTTCCAAGCCGCGCCCCTCTAGGAAACATGGACTCCACCCCCAGGGCAGGAGGACACACGAGGTGCTTAACCGTCCCGGCTCCTGGCGTCTTCAAGAAAACCTACCGCTCCGCCCCCCGTCCCGCAGGCCTCGGGGGGCGGAGCCCGAGGCGCAGCTGGGGTGATACTATATCCGGCCTGCGCTCTCGGCTCTGGGCCTTTCAAAGGCGGAGGGGGCGTGGGGCCCCGGTGCGCGCGGCCCCCTCGACCTGTCACCAAGAGGCCCCCACGTGCAGGCTCTGGACAACGGCAGACCAGGGTTCAGGGTACAGGGCGAGCCCAGGAAGGCCGAGATAAAACGGGAGGGGCACAAGTGGTCCAGGCGAGGAGTCGGAGGAGCTGGGTCCAAAACCGCCCGCCCTTTGCCTTTTTACCATGAGTCTTGGGCCTGTTTCTGCATCTGTAAAAGGAAGGGGCTGGACTCAAGACGGCCTCCAACGTCCATCCAACCGTCCTGAGACCAGGGCTTCTCAGGTTTGGCACCAGGAGGTGGCAGCAGTCCTGCAGCTCGAAGCATGTCCAGAGAACTCCCAGCTCCAGCTAGTACAGCCCCCTCATTGGACGAGAGGAAACAGACAGGAGGAAATGACTCGTCCAAGGTCACATCAGTCCCCAGATCTTTAAAGTGGGATTTGCAGAGTTGCTTTCCCCACAACAGCAATGTGAGGCAGGTAGTGAAGGGATTATTGTCTTTATTATTTTACAGGGGTATAAAGCTTGAGAATTGGAATTGGGACGCCTATGCCCTGGGGTATGGGCTGTGATTCACTTCCTGGGTACCAGAGAATTGAGGTCACACAAAAACTGGGACAGAAGAGCATTTATATAGCATTTACTACTATTATCACCATTTTATAGATGAGGAAACCAAGGCTGAGAGAGGGTAGTGACTTGCCCAGAATCACACAATTGATAGGTTTGTTTTGGAGGCAACTGAGGTTGAGTGACAAGGTCACAGTGTATGAGGCCACATTTGTACTCAGGGCCTCCCAACTCCAGGGCCAGTGCACTATGCACTGTGCCACCTGGCTGTCCTGGCATGTTGACTGAATGAAGGAATGCCCGAAGCTTTCTTTCCCCTAGGTAAAGAAGAAAAAAAGGAGGACATTGGAGGCCAAACATGACCAAAGTTTTAATTTAAAATCAATGCTCTCTGGCAAGTCAGTTCGGGGGCAGCAGCTCGGGCACAGCAGCTTGGGCCACTGCTCCCTCTGCTTCACCCCCAGATGGGCCCCCGGAACCCCTGAAATCTAAAGCTACAACCAAGAGTCCTGGGACAGAGCAGCACAGTGCAAAGGTCGGGGAAGAGCCAGTGTAGACAAGGGGTATCCTCTTGGGGCTATTTGCTCCTCACTGTCCACAGGGAGAAATGGGCTTCTCCATCCTCAGGGCCCAGCTGGAGCAGGGACTACTGCAGACTCCTTTTGTACCAGCTCTGGCTCATCTTCTCCATCATGTGGGGGGTGCACCAGCACTTTGTCCAAGATGCCAAACTCCTGGGCTTCCATAGGACTCATGTAGCGGTCCCTTTCCATGGCGGCCTCTGAAAGAGCAATGGAGGATAAAAGTTCCCTATGCTTTTCGTGGAGTCAGGACCTAGACACCAAGCAATGGTCATATGAACCCAGGACATTCCTCCCACTCCTACCAAGGGCCTGACTGATCAGAGAAAAGCCTAGTCCTGAACCTAATTTTCTTCACTGAGGCTACAGTAGGTCTGGACTTGGAATTTAGGAGATGGGTTCAAATTTCACCTCAAACACTTACTAGCTGTGTAACTCTGGGCAAGTTAACTTTGCCTTACTGGGCCTCAGTTTCCTCACATGTAAAATAGGGCTAACACAAAGGGTTGTTGTGAGGAACCACTTTGTAAAGCTCTAACCACTGATTACCAAAATGTGAGCTGTTACTATTTAAGATCAGTGACAAGACCAATGGAGGCCCCAGTGGAGAAGTGGGAGGAAAGGAGAGGCCCGGGCTTGGGGCATACTCACCAATGACATCCAGAGGCTGCTTCGTGTGTTTAGAGTAGATACCATAGAGCTGTTTCTTCAGCTTCATGATCTCCTCAGCCTGAATGGCGATATCCGTGGCTTGTCCCTGGATGGGGGAGGAGGGGACCGGATGAACAGCCAGGGACGGCCCACACTGGGGACACTTCCCAACTTGCAGGGAGCCCAGCCTGCAGTCAATAATTCAACAAATACTTATTAAGTGCCTAATAAGGGCTCACACTTACATTGTTTTACAATTTATGAAGTGGTTCCTCATCACAATTCCATGAGGAACAGAGTTCAAAGGACCATTATCTTCATTTTACAGATTAGAAAACTGATATTCACAGAAGGGAAGTAACTAGCCCAGGGTCACAAAGGTACTGCCACAGCCAGAATCAACTGGCATTTATGAAGCGCCTACTGTGTGCTGGGTGCCGTACAGAATGCTTAACAGCCAGAACTCAAATTCCAACCATTCTTGATAACAAATCCAAGACCTTTCCCTACATAAAGCTGCCTGCTGTGAAGTGAGAAAGACACACAGTTTCCATAAAATGCTCTTTGCCTTTGTGAAGCTGGTAGGGGGATAAGATGCAAACTGCTCAGGTCAGAGAGCCAGCCCCCAGCCAGGAAAATCTGGGTTCAAGTCTATGCCACATACTGGTGAGATCCTGTAAAAATCATTAAAGCTCTCAATGTTCTAGACTAGACTGACTTAGAAAACCAAAAACCGACTTTCTGTGGTCTATTTTGTAAAACACCTGCCAATGACATTTTAATCTCTTGGGAGTTGTGCAGGCCCAGGTCCAAGACCTCTGCCCTAGACAACTCTCTTAAGATTCGAAGTCCCAGAGAATGTGCTGATCTGCACTAGTGGAGGGAGTTTCTTTACCTGGGAGGTCCCCATTTAATGAACTCAAAGGTCTGTGTCCATCCCTATGCTACACATTATATAAGAGAATGAGAGAAGTATAAAATACAAAGTGCAAGGAAAGGCTGGGGAGTGGGAGGGGACCTCTTTACCAACTGGGAAATTCAGGAAGGACTTCACAGAGCCAAAAGCATTTGAGTTGGGCTTTTGAAAAATGGATGAATTCAAAGCAGGTGGAAGGATGTCAAGATGGGGTCTCTGTGCATTTTATCCTGCCCCTTCCCTCTCCTGAGGCTTCTGTCCTGAAATAACAGAGTATAGGGGCTGAGGTTCAAAAGCCTGAGGATCCCCATCTGTACAGTGAGGATTACAAAGCAGCTTTATAAATCTCCAAGTGTCACACATCAATGAAAGCTACTCTTACTGTGGCTTGGAAACTACAGGGTTCTGCTGTGTCGGGGCATAGGGAGAAAGGGAGGGTGCAGGGTGGGGTTGGAGTGGAAACAGAGGGAGGGCAAGAGAAAAGTGGGGGGGGGGAGTAAGGAAGGCAGGGAGGGATGGGGGAGGTTGTGGGAGAAGAGAGAACAGGGGTAGGGGGCAAAGAGAGAGAGATGGGCCAATGAAGATACAAGGAACAGGAGTCGAGGGGAAGGATGGGGCAATGGTGTGTGAAGGAAAGTGGGGATGAAGAGAGGCAGGGCTGCCAGTTGCTACCAGCACATGACTCACCCGGGCCCCTCCAGATGGCTGGTGGATCATGATTCGGGAATTGGGGAGTGAGTGGCGCATGCCAGGGGAGCCGGCTGCAAGCAGCAGGGAGCCCATGCTGGCCGCCTGGCCCACACACCAAGTGCTGACGGGATTCAAGATGTATTGCATGGTGTCATAAATGGCCAGACCCGAAGTCACAATACCGCCTGCCATCAGAGACAAAGACAGGATGAAGACAGGCTTTCATTCCTACTCCAAGCCACCCTCCAATCACTAAGTAAATTCAATCCATGCCCCTGGCTCCAAGTTCCCCAACCCAAACCTAGCCCAATTTGAAGTCCTAGTTCAAGGCTAGGGAACCTGCCCTTGTCTATGTCCTACCCACAGAACACCCGCCAGGTGCTCTCCTCCCCCTTCCCCCACCCATGAGCCCCCTGGGGGTTCCCTGCCCAGTTCAAAGGCAAACCCAAGCTCTACCTCCATACAGTTAGAGGTGCCCTGCCTGTCATCTGTCAGTACCTACAGCATCTCCCCAGTTAGGAACTGGGGACCAAGTCTCATGGTTGGTTCACTGACAATACAAATGAGGCTCCTTCACTCCTTCACGGAGTCTCTAGAAGATCTAGCTTATTAACCCCTTCATTTTAGAGACAGGAAACTGAAGCCCAGAATGGTTGAGCTATTAAATGGAAGAGCTAGGATGCAAACCCAGGATTTCTCAATCTAATCCCAATGCTCTTTCCATTACATCACAGTGCCTAAGGGACCTTCAGCAAATCCCTTCCCTTCTCTAGGCCTCAGTTTCCTCATTTGTAAAATTATCTCTAAGGTCCCTTTCAGCTCTGGACCCTACTGGATTATTATGGGGGGCCTAGGTAGGGGTCATAGGGTGGGGAAGAGTAGTTGCTCACCAGGGCTATTGATGTACATGTGGATGGGTTTCTTGTTACTTTCTGACTGAAGGAAAAGCAGCTGGGCAATGACTAAACTGGCCAAACTGTCATCAATCTGGGCAGAGGAGATAGAAGCAAGGGGCAAGGTTAACATCAGGAGGAATCCATGGGCTGGGCAATGGGGTGGGACAGGAGGTATCATACTCACAGGTCCCATAACACAGATGATCCGTTCTCGGAGTAGGCGAGAGTAGATGTCATAGGCCCTTTCTCCCCGGCCCTACGTGGAGAGAGCAGAGTAGAGTTGGGGGGTAGGAGTTGAAGGTAAAGAGGTTGGGGTGGAGAGAGGAGAAGAAAGGAACAGGGCAGAGGCAGAGGAATGGGGCAAAGAGAGGTTGAGACAAGAAAGTAGGACAACGATATGGGGAAAAGAAGTTATGAGATGCAAGGGGAAACAATATAAGGGCCAAAGAGGGCAAAGAAATAAGGACTTATTAAGTGTTTATTATGTGTCAGATGCTGCATTTTAAAGCTGAGGAAACTGAGGCGAATAGTGATTTAATGACTTGTCCAGGGTCACATGGTGTCTGAGGTCAGATATGGACTCGGATCTTCCTGACTCCAGGACCAACAATCTTTCCACTGTTCCCCTAGGGACTTATTGGGACATTCAGGCCCTCATTACCTTTCAACTAGAGTATTTGAAACAGTCTCATAATTGGTCTCTCCTCTCCAGTTCACCCTACACAAAGTTTCCGAACTAATTTTCCTTAAGCACTGATCTGACCACAGTACTCCACATTTCAAGTGGCTATTACCTCAAGGAGGAGAAGGCCAGGTGGCACAATGGATAGTGTCAGGCCTGGAGTCAGGAAGACCTGAGTTCAAATCCAGCCTCAGACACCCACTAACTCTGTGACCCTGGGCAGGTCACTTAAATTGATTTGCCTCATCTGTAAAATGAGCTAGAGAAGGAAATGGCAAACCACTCCAGTGTCCCTGACAAGAAAACCCCAAATGGGGTCATGAAAAGTCAGACACAACTGAAATACAAAATTACCTCTAGGTTCAAATATAAACTGCTTAGTTTAGCTTTTAAAGCCCTATTTAGGGCTAGTAGCCAAGTGGTGAAATGGCTAGAGCACTGGGTCTTGGAATGAGGAAGACTTGATTTCAAATCCAGCCTTAGGGGGCAGCTAGGTGGCACAGTGGATAAGGCACTAGCCTTGGACTCAGGAGGAGCTGAGTTCAAACCCAGCCTCAGACACTTACTAGCTGTGTGACCCTGAGCAAGTTACTTAACCCCCATTGCCCTGCAAAAAACCCACAAACAAACCAAAAACAAACCAAATCCAGCCTTAGACATTTAGTGGTAGGGACAAGTCACTTTGTCTGTCTGCCTCAGTTTCCTCAACTGTAAAGTAGAGATAACAACAGCACCTACCTGCCAGGGTGACTGTGAGAATCAAATGGGTTAATATATTAGGTACAGAGCTTTGCATGAGATCCTTTCATTCTTTATACTAGTATCCTCAGTGCCTAGCATATAGTAGGTGCATAATAAATACTAGATCGACTGGACGGGGGAATAAGGGAGGAGGAATGGGATGTGGAAAAACAGAAGGTGAACAGGGATAAAGGGATACAAGTGGGCATTAAAGGGGTGGTTAAGGGCTGGGGCGGGGGAGGGGCAGAAGAGGTGCAGGGGCCGGGGGAAGGAGTGTTGGGGGGTGGAGTGTTGAAAAGAGCAGGGACGGGGAGAGTTACCGTCTGCTCCACGACGATGGGGATAAGGGGTCGCGCCCAGGTCGGCGTCCCGTGCAGGCTCCGTAGGGCCAGGCTCGCCCAGGAGTGCACCTGGAGCGGCCGCTGCGGGGGGACAGGAGCGGGGTGAGCGGGACCTCTTCCAGGGTACCCCGGGTTCCCTCCTCCCACCGGCCCCGGTTTCCCCTCCTCGCTGGCCCGACCCCTCTGCCCTCCCCGGGCTCAGGCCTCCCGCCCTCCCTTGTGACCCCTGACCGCGAGCCCCCCAGCACCGCTATCCAGGGCCACATTCCGAAGCCGCGGACCCAGAAGAGCCGGTGACGTGAGCGCGGCACGCCGCCTGCCACCCGGAAGCAAAGTTCCCTTTGGAGGGGGCGGGGACAAGGGTAAGGGGGGAGGGGGGGAATCCTCGGCCTCACCGACTGGACTACATGTTCCAGCGTGCCTCGCGGGACCCAGAGGGACGCGGCTTGGACCGGCGCGTGCGTCCTAGGCGCGGAACGAGAGGCGGAGTTGAGGGTTCTAGTGTTGCCTTCTGTGTGGCTGGAGGAGTGTTGAGAGGGAAGGAGGCCGCCCCGGCAGCCTCCGGGACAGCGTTCAGGCCCACACCCACCCCTTCTGTCATCCTTTCCCAACCCATAGGCCAGGAAGAGCCCTGTGGATCCAGCCTAGTCTTCGCCTCATTTTTATTGTTGTTAAGTCGTGTCTGACTCCTCGTTGGCAAAGATACTAGAACAGTTGGCCATTTCCTTCTCCAGCTCATCTGACAAATGAGGAAACTGAGGCAAACAGGGTGAAGTGACTTGCCCAGGGTCACACAGCCAACAAGTGCCTGACTCCGGATATGAACTCAGGAAGAGGAGTATTTCCGACTTTCAGGCCTATCACTCCATCACAATTGGATTACAGAATAGATTTGAAAGGTGCCTCAGTGTTCATCTGGCTGAATTCATAATCCAAAAGAAGTACCTGCTGTAACTTAATTAGAAAGTGGTCAGCCAGCCATTCAGGCTTGCACTATTTCCAACCTAAAATGGAAATAATGAGCCCCAGTGCAAAAAATAGGTCCGAATAATGGCCTAAATGAATATTTTGTGGAGAATTCACCTAAGGCAGGCACTCACATGGAGGTCAGAAGAAGCCATACAAGCATGCTTTTCAAGGTATCTCTGAAGAACTTTGGAATCTTTTGGGAGACATGGGAGACATGGAAGACATTGGCACCAGACTGCCCAGCACAGAGTAATCCTCTGTGGCCTGTAAACAAAGCCGACTTTTCAGTACCTCTAAAGAAACCTGAGATGCACAAATTTAGGGACATCTCCGATCCAGATGTTCATATGTACTATTTGTGCCCAAGGTATAGTAAGCCTTCCAAGTTCTTATTGTCCTGGTCAGCCTCAGTTGGACCTATTGTACTTTGACCCTGATGTAGTGATGTCATTTTGGTCCTTTTTGAATAGGTAGGACAACAACCAACCATTTCCATCCTAGCAATTACATTCTCCCTTACAGTGAAAAAAATCAGATTCAGAATCTATTTTTTTCCTTGCTTTTTCAACTCTGCTTTTGGAAGAATATGAAGTTATTGAGAAAAGACAAGAAAATAGTCACTGCTATATTTTGGGCAAAGAGACAGTTCCAACAGATTTCTGGATGATTGTTGCTGACCATCATTGCTATATTATGTTTCAGTCTTGTGAGATGTTTCCAGAACTCCTCACTTATTTCTTCTTTTGGTCCACGTAACCTGTAATCTCTTCAGAAGATACAATTGCTTTTACTTCCCCTTTTACCAGACTTGACCCAAATGCTTTCCATCAAGCTTCCACCATCTGGCTCCTGGATTTGTTCACATAAGTATGCTTCATTTAATTTAACTATTTAACTTAACAAATGTTAACATTTCAATGGACAAAAAATAGAAAAATTCTATTTGAAACTGTGAACAATTTATGCAATTAAGTTTTAGGTGTGTGTTGTTCAACACAATACTAATAAGAGGAATCCCCTTCTAAACTTCTGCTCCCTTCTGTTTCATTGATGCCCTTTTCTTTCTTTTCTCCTTTTTTCCACATCATTATCATTATACACCAACTTCCTGCTTCTCCTCCATCAACACCCCAGATGGAAGCTCATTCTTGTAATCAGCAAGTATAGTCAAATGGAAAAAGCACTGACTTTGGGGTCGGAAAACCTGGATTCAAATATCTCTGACTTTTACTTGGGTGACCTTGGGCAAGTCACTGAACATTCCAGGGTCTCATTTTCGAATCTATAAAATAAGAAGGGATTATAGACTAGATGGCATCTGAAGTCACTTCCAGCTCTAGGGCTATGATTGAGGTAGCTAGGTGGCACAATGGATAGAGTGCCAGACCTGGAGTCAGGAAGACTGAGTTCAAGCCTGGCCTCAGCACTTACTTGCTGTGTGCCCCTGGGCAAGTCATTTAACCCTGTTTGCCTCAGGTTCCTCATCTGTCACATGGGAAGAGTAATAGCATTTACCTTGTAGGTTTGTTTTAAAGATCAAATGAGGGGCGGCTAGGTGGCGCAGTGGATAAAGTACCGGCCCTGGAGTCAGGAGTACCTGAGTTCAAATCCGGCCTCAGACACTTGACACTTACTAGCTGTGTGACCTTGGGCAAGTCACTTAACCCCCATTGCCCCACCAAAAAAAAAAAAAAGATCAAATGAGGGACAGCTAGGTGGTACAGTGGATAAACCACTGGCTTTGGATTCAGGAGGACCTGCGTTCAAATCTGACCTTAGACACTTGACTCTACTAGTTGTGTGACCCTGGGCAAATCACTTTTTGCCCTGCAAAAAAAAAAAAAAGATAATAGTTGTAAAATGCTTAGCACAGTCACATGGTAAGTACAATATAAATATTATTTATTATTATTATCCTATGAAGCTAAGTAAATTGGCATGTTAGTAATGTCTATAAGTGTATATATTTCTGTACCTTTAGTTGGTCACCATTCAGTCTCTTTGAAGTATGCAGCATATGTTATCATCATTCATGATTGGTCACTGCATTGTTCAGAGCTCTGAAGTCTTCCAAAGTTGTTTCTCCTTATTATGATTACCATGTGTTCTAGTTCTGTTCACTTCACACATTTTACTTTATCAGTTCATACAGTCAGTAAACAAACATTTATAAAGTACTTGCTGTATGCCAGACGCTATGCTAAGCACTGGAGATACAAAAAAGGCAAAAATTGTGGCCCCTGCCTTCAAGAAGCTCACATTCTAATCGAGAAGGCAATATACAAATACTTATATGTACAGTAGAAATGGAAGGTAATCTCAAAGGGATTGGAGGAAGGGAAAAGTCTAATTGGGACTGAGAGACAAGTGGGCTTGGAAAAGCCTCCTGCAAAAGGTTGGATATGAGCTATCTTGAAAAAAATCCATGGAAGCTATATATGGTAGAGGTAAAGGAGAACATTCCAGGAGTGATGGACATCTAGCCAGTGAAAAGAAATGAAGATAGGAGGGAGAATGTTATCTTTAAGAAATAACAAGCAAAAAAGGGATTAGCATGTAAAAAGACTTGAAAAGTAGAAAGGGGCCAGGTTCTAAAAGGTTTAATTGTCAAAAGATTTTATACTGGGTCCTGGAGGTAATAGGGAGTCATTGGAACTTACTGGATAGGTGAATGATATGGTCAGACCTGCCAAAGATGGCCAGATTGTAAAGAGTTTTAAATGCCTAACAGAGGCATTAATATTTGATCTTAGAGTTTATTGGCCACTGGAGCTAATTTTGAGCATGTGAGTGACATGGCCAGGCCTGTGCTTTAGGAAAATCACTTGGGCAGCTGAATGGAGGATGCATTGGAGTGGGGAGACACTTGGGACAGGGAGACTAATTAGAAGACTAATGCAATACTCCAGGCATAATATGATAATAAAGGTAGTCTTTGTATAACACTTTAAGGTCTTCAGTGTGCTTTACATATATTCTAATTTAATGAGAAATTCCACCAGTGTGGTGGCTATGTTTGTGAGGAGCAGACAAATATGAGAGATGTGAAGGTAGAAAAGGTCAAGATGTGGCAATAAATTGGGTGTGTGGAATGAGTGTAAGCCTTCAAAGAGATGGGAGTACGAGATCATGACTTGTCTCCCAAGGAACCTGTATATGGGTCAAGAAGCAACAGTTAGAGTGGAACATGGAACAACTGATTGGTTTAATATTGGGAAAAGAGTATGACAAGGCTATGTATACATTTGATTCCTTGTTTATTTAATATATGCATAGTATATCATGTGAAATACCAGGCTGGACAAATCAGAATTAAGGTTGCCAGGAAAAATATCAACAATCTCAGATATGCAGAGGATACCACTCTTATGGCAGAAAGTGAAGAATTAAGAAGCCTCTTGATGAAGGTGAAAAAGGAGAAGGTAAAAGTTGGATTGAAGCTTAACATAAAAAAAAGCAACAACAAAATGCCCTAAGAGCATGGCAACACTTCTTAGCAAATAGAGGGAGAAGGAATGGAAGCAGTATCAGATGCTATATTCTTGGGCTCAAAGATCAATGCTGATAGCAATTGCAGCCATGAAATTAAAAGATACTTTCCTCTTGGAAACAAAACTATGGCAAATCTGAACAGCATACTAAAAAGCAGAGCCATCACCTTGCTAACACATGGAAAGCTGTGGGTTTTCCATTAGCAATGTATGGCTATGAGAGTTGAACTATGAGCAAAGCTGAGTGCTACAGAATTAGTGCTTTTGAATTGCGGTGCTGGAGAAGATTTTTGAAAGTCCCTTGGACAGCAAGGAGATCAAATCAGTCAGTACTTTAACTCAGACTATTCACTGGAAGGTCAAATACTGAAGCTGAAGCTTGAACACTTTGGCCACACAATGAGAATACAGGAAAAGACCCTGATGTAGGGAAAGATTGAAAGCAAAAGGAGAAGGGGATGGTAGAGGATGAGATGGATAGATTGTGTCATGGAAGCAATGTATAAGTGGAGGATAGATGGGCCTGGTGTGCTATGGTCCATGGGATCATGAAGAGTCAGACATGACTGAATCAACAACAACAGCAACAGCAAGAGAATGCAAGAGAAAAGTCAAGAATAACACCTAGACTTCCAGCATGGGAAACTAGTTTTGAAAAAAGGTGGTGCCCTTGACAGCAATAGGGAAGCCTAGAGGAGGGGAGGCTTTAGGGAATAAGATAATGAGTTCTGTTCTAAAATATTGAATTTTATATGCCTATGGGACACCCAATTAAGATGTTCAAAATGCAGGGATATGAGAATGGAGCTCAGGAGAGAGGTTAGTTACATAAAATAATCTGAGAATTCATCTCTAAACTTGTGTAAAATGTGATTCATTTTATTTGATTAATCAGATAATTCTTTACTCACCTGTAGTCAAAATGTAATAAGATTTTCAGGTTCAAATGATTTTTTCAATAGGCCATCACAAGACAAGTCTATTAACTATTCTTTTTCAAGTGGAGTAAAGTCAAATGTGTCTTATTTAACCAAGGCAAATGGGTTTCTTGTTCATTCATATTTAGAAATATCTGAATCTTTCAAATAAAAATAGAATTCCAGTTGAGATGGTGATATGAAGGGTCACAGAGGAGCCCAGCTTTCCTATATACACTTCAGAAAAAAAAGAGTACCAGGTAGAATCAATGATCAAAAAGACCAGCAAAGTGGTACCAGCAAAGCTTCTTAAACTGGGGGATCCCATATGTGGTCACGTAACTGAACGTGGGAGTCATGAATTGGTAGTAAATGTTTGATTTTGTATACCTATATACCCAGGGTTATGTGAAAATTTCTCACCCAAAAAGAGGTTATGAGCGGAAAAAGCTTAAGAAGCCCTGGGTAGTGGATAGTGTATTAGGCCTGGAGTCAGGAAGACCCAAGTTCAAATCTATCATCATACACTTACTAGTTGTGTGATCCTGGACAAGTCCCAACATCTCTCAGACTCAGTTCCCACATCCATAAAATGGGGATAACTATCAACAAACATTTATTAAGCACCTACTATATTCCAGTAAGGATTAGGGCCCCTCTTTAAGCACAAGCCTCCTAACTCTAAATTCAATTCTCTTTTCACTGTACTGACTCTGAACTTATATGTTCACTCAATCAAATCAATTTAACATTAAATGCCTACTATGTGTCAGGCACTGTGCTAAGTACTAGGGATATAAAAAGAGGCAAAAGACAGTCCCTTCCTTCAAGGAGCTTAATGGAAGAGACAACTTGCAAACAAATGAGAGAAATTAATATTATATTATTATAATAATAACTAATTGTTAATTTGTAATCCATCCTTTTCATCCTATTTCTCTTAAGACTCAACTCCTTAATAGGCCAGTCAGTCTCTGAAGGGCATGGCTGAGTGATGAGATTACTCCTAGCCCCCAAGGTACATGCTCATTAACTAGGTTAGGCAGGACCCCGCCCAATTAGGAAACCTAATTTCTGTTTAGAGTATAAATAGAATCCAGTCTGAGCAGGCCTTTGCCTGGGAGAGGAACCCCCTTGTCTTTGGTCCCCTCCACCAGAGTTTGGGGCAATTCAGCTCATGAAGGAGAAAACTAACTAGAGAGGTCCAGATGGAAATGGCTTCCTTTGCCTTGATGCCTTGAGGCTGCTTCGTCCATGATCAAGCTACATTTTCAGCAGGAAGAACTGAAGACTTTTAGACCAGCTCCTCATTAAATGTCCACCAATTAGAGTTGAATTTCACTTCTCAGCAGAGTTCCCTGTCAGAAGCCACACACCCAATTTAAGGTGATTCAGAGCCTCCCTTTATAGTTTTGGTTGCTGAGAGAGACCACTGACCATCAAGTTATTAATTACAGGCTAGCCTAGTTAATAAATTGATTATTACCCAGAAACTCTCTCTCAGGGGTTTTATTCATCACACAAATTTATACAAAGCAAGTTATATACAGGATAACTAGTAAATAATTAACAGTGGGAAGGCACTGGAAGTAAGAGGGGTTGTGGAAGGCTTCCTTTAGTAGGTGGGATTTTAATTGGGACTTAAAAGAATCCAGAGAGGTCAGTAGTTGGGGTGAAGGAGGGAGAGCATTCCAGGCATGGGAGACAGCCAAAGAAAATTCACAGAGCTGAAAGATGGAATATCTTATTCCTAGAACAGCTAGGAGGCCAATGTCAGAGTAGGTGCCTTCAGAAGTAAGGTGTTAGAAGACTAGAAAGGTAGGAGGGGGCTAGGTTATGAAGAGCTCTGAATGCCAAATAGAGCATTTTGTATTAGTTCCTAGAAGCAACAGGAAGCCACTGGAGGACCTGTGCTTTAGAAAATCACTATATTGGCTGAATGGAGGATATACTAGAGTAGGGAGAAACTTGAGGCAGGCAGACCCATTAGCAGCTATTGTAATAATCTGGGCATGAGATGATAAAGGCCTGCACTCGAATGGTGGTAGTCTCAGAGGAGAGAAGGGGGCATATTCAAGAGATGTTACAAAGGTGAAATCAACAGGCCTTGGCAACAGTTTGGATATGGGGAGTGAGAGATGGCAAGGAGTTCAGGATGACTCAGGTTGTGAGCCTGAAGGGCTTCGAGGTTGGTATTGCCCTCTATAGTAAAAGGGAAGGTAAGAGGGATGAATAGTTTAAGGGAAAAGATTGTGAGCTCTGTTTTGGATATGTTGTGTTTAAGAGGTTTGCATTTTGAGATGTCTGAAAGACAGTTGAAGATGTGAGATTGGAGAGTCAGCAGGGAGATTAGGACAGGATAAATAGATTTGAGAATCATCAGTATAAAGATGGTAATTAAATCCATGGGAGCTAATGAAATCACCAAGTGAGGTAGTATAGAGGGAGAAAGAGGAAAAGGACTCAGGGCAGAACCCTGAGGGACACTCATGGCTAGAGGGTGTGATCTGGAGGAAGATCCAGAAAAGGAGACAGAAAAGGAGCCATCAGATAGGTAGGTGGAGAGAGAAGTGTTTCAAAAACCTAGAGAGAAGAAAGTATCAAGGAGAGCGTGATCAACAATATCAAAGGCTACAGAGAGGTCAAGGAGAATGAGGATTGAGAAAAGGCCATTGGATCTGGCAACTAAGCAATAATTAGTACCTTTAGAGAGAGCAGTTTCAGTAGAGTAAGATCAGAAGCCAGATTATAAGAGGTTAAGAAAAGAGTGACAGGAGAGAAAGTGGAGGCTTTTTCAAGGGGTTTAGCTACAAACGACAGGTGAAATATAAGATGACAATGGGTATGGAAAGATCAAGCAAGAATTTTTTCAGCATAGGGAAGACATGGACATGTTTATAGGCAGTAGGGAAGGAGCCAGAAGACAGGAAAAGATTGAAGATAAGTGAGAGAATAGGGATGATGAGGTGGGGCAGTCTGTTGGAGGAGATGGGTTGGAATGGGATTGCTTGAGCACATAGGAAGTTAGCCTTGGTAAAGAGTAAGGCCACTTCATCATGTGAGACAGGGGTGAAAGAAAAGAAGGTGGCAGAAGGCATCTGAATGATAGGAGGTGAAGAATCAGGGGTTCACAGTGAATAATCTCATTTTTTCCCCTGTAAAACATGAGGCAAAGTTCTAGTAAGTGTTAAGTGTCTGAGGCCAGATTTGAACTCCAGTCCTCCTGACTCCAGGGCTGGTGCTCTATCCACTGCATCACCTAGCTGCTGAGGCAAAGTTCTTAGCTGAGTAGGGGGAAGGAGGACCCATGAGAGGTTTAAAGAGGAATGAAAAGTTTTGGAAGAGTCACTGTGAAGAGAGAGATAGTGAGTTTAGAAGAGATGTATAGTAGGATTGCCTAGCAGTAGTGAGGGCCTACTTAAGATTATATAACATAAATCTGCAGTGAATCCAGTCAGAATAATTGTGTGATTTTCTCCAATTTCAGCAGTATAAGTGTAGAAAGAAGTACAATGAATGGTGGGAGTGAGCCAAGGCTGAGGCTTGGCTGGGCATAATTAGCAATTTAATAAAGGGGTGGGGCAGGGATTCAAAGAAGAGGACTGTGTAGAGTTGAATTAGTTCATCAAGAGGTTGAAATGGGAAAAAGAGGGGAGATTGTCTAGTGTATGGGGTGATTGACTGGAAAGAATTGAGAAATTAAAGGATTGGAAGTTATAGTATGGGAAAAGAGTAGAGTTTTGTAAGGGAAGGCAGAAGGAGAGATGAAAATCCCATAGATACTGGTTAGATTAGAGAATTTCAGAATTCTTGAACATAGAGGTATTGTGAGTGATGGTAAGATCATGGGTCTGACCATCTTTGTATGTGGCTGAGGTTGGAGGAGTAGCTCATGGGAGATGAGTAGGTTAAGGAACTGAGTGATTAGGATATTTGAGAGAGAATCAACATTTATATTGACCCCTTGGTATGAAGGCAAGAGTTGGGAAGGAGAGAAAATTTGTGAACCAGGTATCAAACTTATTGAGGAGAGAAGGGGAGTGACCTGTGGGGTCTGTAGATAGCAGCTACTAGGATTTTCATTTGGCAGTTGATATCAGTAGCATAAACCTTAAAAGAAGAGAGGTTACTGAGTGAAGGAGGAAGGGAGAGAAACTGAAGTGGCAGTGGGGAGCACAGGTCATTCTAAATCCCCTGCCTCAACCAGTGAGCCAAGGAGAATGAGTGAAAGTACAGCCAGTACTGATAGTGTATCTAGGGAAGTTGTGTTGTCAGGAGCAAGCCAGGTTTCAATAAGAGCTAATGGATGGGAGGCAGCTAGGTGGCACAGTGGATAAAGCACCAGCCCTGGATTCAGGAGGACCTGAGTTCAAATCCAGCCTCAGACACTTGACACTTACTAGCTGTGTAACCCTGGGCAAGTCACTTAACCTTCATTGCTCTGAAAAAAAAAAAGGAAAGAAAAGACTTAAGATGAAAGGAAGTTTGTTGCCTATGGAATAGGCATTTCAGAGGCCACAATGGAAAGACGAGGTGGAGTTTGGATGAAACTTTGGAGTGGGAGATTTGAGAGAGATGAGGAATCAGGTGGTAGGGTATGGGGGATGGAGTATGGATGATGAGCTACAGTTCAGAGTCACTAGGATGTGAAGGATATGACCACGTGTGAGAATATTCATCTTTTAGTGGAGGATGCCACTCCTCTACCTTCAAAATACAGGCACAACAGGAGGCAAGAGACCTGAAGTTGAAGGAAGGGTTGCTTTGTTTTGCACCAGATATTCTCCACAGCCTAACTGAGAAAGTGGGCTGGGAGCAGGACATGGAAGTTGCCTTGTCCTGGCACAGATAGAAGTGCTTTGGGGCTAATGGAAGATGCCTGGCCTGGTCCCTAGCAACCTTTCCTCAGGGAACACTGTGCCCAGTGGAGGATGGAAAGCTCTGAGAACTTTAACACCTGCAGTCTGAGGCGTTCTCAACTAAAATAACACCTACCTTGTTGTGAATATAAAGTGAGATAATATTTGTAAGGCATTTTGCAAACCTTAAAATGCTATTTAAATGCAAGTTATCACCATCATCATCATTACAAAAGAGAGGCAGCAATAAAGCAATCTATCCAGTCTCAGACTGCACAAGAAGATGGACAGATGCCCAAAGGCACTAGTAAAAGGATCAGACAGAAGTCTGCAGGCACAGTGGGGATGTTCCAGGGGAATGGGTCTGGGTCACAAGCTAGCATCAACTCTGATAATTAGAACCTAAAGCCAAAGGATCTCAGCCTGCCAGCAGTGTATAGCACCAGACTCCACAGCTTATTACATAGGGAAACTGAGCTGAGCAGTGCATTCCTTGAAGCTGTAATGGATGACAAGGCCAGCTTAATGACTGGGCATGCGTACTAGGGAGCTTTGTAGGACTGGAGCCTGTCAGGGCCACAGCAAGGAACAGAACCAACTCCCAGCTGAAGATGGTGCCAAGAAAAGGAAGTGGAGACAGGTTGAGGCTAGCCCATCTGTTGGATCACCAGGAGATGGAGGCAACAACCAGGGATTGTGACAGAGAGCAGGGATTAGTACCAGATACCCCACCCAGAACTGAAGTGGCAATGGCATCCAAACTATAGAGGAAACAGAATCAAATAGGTCCTGCACGCCCCATCTGTCCCATGCAGAAGGGGGCAAAGCCTAGCTCTTGCAAGGTCCCAATCCAGAAACTGAGGCTGGGATATATAAGGAAAAAGAAGAAAACATCAAACATAATGAAAAAATTATTTATGTTAGGAGAAGCCCGTGATATAAACCCAGAGAAAGTGGATGACTCCCCAACTAGTACAGATAGAGCCTCAGAGAAAACAATGGCTTAGGGGCAGCTAGGTGGTGCAGTGGATAGAGCACTGGCCTGGGATTCAGAAGGACCTGAGTTCAAATTCTGTCTCAGACACTTGACACTAGCTGTGTGACCATGGGCAAGTCACTTAACCCCAATTGCTTAATCAAAAAAAAACAAAAACAAAAAAAAACCCAAAACAATGGCTTGGCCACAAGGGCTCCAAGACTGACTGGAAGAACTGAAACAAGTGATAAAAAAAAGTGGAGTTAAAATTGAAATGAAATCTCCAGAGGGATAAACTGGAAGGAAAATAAATCATTTAGAATAGAAGGTGTAAAACCTTACCCAAGTTGTGTACTCCCTAAAAAAGGGGAATGGAGCAAATAGAACTCAATGATTCCATGAAATAATAATTGTTAGAACAATCAAAAGAATAAAAGCTTAGAAGAAAATTTTACATTTCTATGATAAAAAACAAATGATTTGGAAAACAGGTTGAGGAATGATAATTTAAGAATCATTAGATTTCCCAAAAGCCACAATCAAACAAAAACCAAACAAACCAATAGACCTTATTTCAACAAATCATAACAGAAAACTACCCATTTCAATTAGAACCAGAAAGAAAAGTAAATAAAGAGTCCATCAATCACCTCCTAAAAGAAACCTCAAACTGAAAACACAGCAATGTCATAGCCTAAATCCAGCACTTACAAGTCAAAGAAAAAATACTAGCAGCCATCAGAAAAAGTTTATTTATCAAGGAAATGTAGTCAGAATTACTTAAGTCTATATGGCTGCTACTTCTGATCTTCTAAAAAGTACAATATAAAGGATTATAACTATGAATAACCTACTCTGTAAAACTATCTATAATCCTGCAGGAGGAAAAGTATATTTTTAGTAGAATAGAGGATTGTCAAGCATTCCTAATGACACTACTAGAGCTGGAGCAGCTAGGTGATGCAGTGGATAGAGCACCAGCCCTGAAGTCAGGAGAACTTGGTTCAAATCCAGCCTCAGACACTTATTAGTTTTGTGACCCTGGGCAAGTCACTTAACCCTAATTGCCTCCAAAAAGAAAAAAGAAAAGAAAATACTATAGCTGAATAGAATCTTTGAAACACAAATATGGAAGTCAAGAGGAACTCAGAAACCAAGAAGTGGAAGCAAAGTGAGCACCCACCAGTTGGGGAATGGGTGAGCAAAATATGGTATATAAACATAATATAAATATATAAATATAATGAAATATTGTTCTCTAAGAAATGACAAAAAGGATGAATTTATAGAAACTTTGGAAGACATAAGAACTTAAGCAGAGTGAAATGATCAGAAGAAGGATTTGAGTCAATTTTTACAGGGACTGCAATATTGTAAATGAAAACTTTGTCAGTGCATTGACCTTTCCAACATGGTCAATATGTGAATATGATTTACTTGATCATACTTATTTGTTACAAAAGAGAGGTTTTTATTTGGAATGGGATAGTTGGGAGAGGATTGAAGGAGTAGTTATAGAGATGCAAAAAAGAAGAAAAGAGAGAAATGTCAATGAAACCTTTAAAAATGCAGTGAAAGAGGAAGAGGGAATTCAAAAAGGGATACAAACAAGTGGGGAAGTGTTAAAATTACAGTGTTAAATTTAACACGTAATTTTTAAAAAATCATAAAAGTATTTTATTATTTTCTGGTTACATGTAGAGATAGTTTTCAACATTTGTTTCTATAAGATTTCCAGTTCCAAATTTTTCTCCCTCCCTTCCCTCCTTCCCCCCTCCCCAAGACAGCAAGCAATCTGATATAGGTTATATATGTACAATCACATTAAACATATTTCTGCATTAGTAAAGCTTGTGAAAGAATCAGAACAAAAAGGAAAAACCTCAAAAAAGAAAACCAAAAAAAGTAGAAACAGTATGGTTCAATCTGCATCTAGATTCCACAATTATTTTTTCTGAATTTGGAGAGCACAAGTGCCTGTGGGCACTTGCAGAATCCCTGGTTTCAGTGTGGAATGCCCATCAATTGGAGAATGGCTGAACAAGTTGTGGTATATGAATGTAATGGAATACTATTGTGCTGTAAGAAACAATGAGCAGGTGGATTTCAGAGAAACCTGGAAGGACTTACATGAACTGATGCTGAGTGAGATGAGCAGAACCAGGAGAACATTGTACAACAACATTGTGTGTTGATCAACTATGATAGATTTGACTCTCCTCAGCAATACAATGGTCCAGGATAATTTCAAAGGACTCCTGATAGAAAAAATTTCACTAATCACCACTGAAAGAGATCCCAGGAGGAAAGCTTATAGGAATATCATAACCAAGTTTCAAAGCTTCCAGGTTAAGGAGAAAATATTGCAAGCAACAAGAAAAAAAACAATTTAAATATTGTAGAGCTACAATCAGGATCACATAAGACCTGGTAGTTTCTACATTTAAGGACCATAGGTCTTGAAACACTATATTTTGTTAAGCAAAAGATTTTGTGACCAAGGGTAACATGCCCAACAAGTAAGGTATAATCCTGAATGGAAAAAAAATGATATTTAATGAATTGAAAGACTTTTAGGTATTTGTGACAAAAAAAGCAAAACCTAATGGAAAATTCAACATATAAGGTCCAGGAGAAACATAAGGTAAACATTAAAGACCAATTATAAGGGACTCAATAAGATCAAACTGTTTACTACTTATATGTGAAAATGGTATCAGTATTTTTATGGCTGTTACCATTATTTGGGTAGTTTGAGAGTGTTTCATCAAGGAAACAAAGGGGAGAATGTGGTAAAATAATGGAATTTGGCAGACGCCCAGGAGTCCAACTTGATTGACTTATTAGTGTTTGAATTGGGTGTGAATGAGGAACTACTAAGTACCCACTTAAAGGTGATTAGATTTTAGCCACACCTGGACTGCCCTGTTAGCCACCTAGTTTAAATTTAGCCAACGGAGGAGAGTGTGTTCTCAGAGGCTATGGACTTTGACATCAAGTGTTCTCAGAAGCTATGGACTGCGACAACAACAGGAGACTGCTCTCAGCCAATCAACTTGAAGAACCTCCCATTTCTGGGAGGAGGACAGGAAATAGGAAGCTGAGGCTGGCAGAGGGGATCTTTTTCTTTTGATTGGAGACATCAGCTTGGTGGCAAAACTTCCCATGGGCTGTTAGGAAGGCTAGGATTTCTGTGCTATAAGGAATCTATTCTCAATCTTTCTCTCTCTTCACTATTTTATATCTTTTAATAAACCTTTAAAAGCCTAAACTCTTGGTGAATTTATCAGTGGCTTTAGCCAGTTTCCCCCCCAAACTGGGAGGGACAGATTAGAACCCACATTTAGATTTTTTTTTTTTTAGTGAGGAAATTGGGGTTAAGTGACTTGCCCAGGGTCACACAGCTAGTAAGTGTTAAGTGTCTGAGGCTGGATTTGAACTCAGGTACTCCTGACTTCAGGGCCAGTGCTTTATCCACTGCGCCACGTAGCCACCCCCACATTTAGATTTTTAAACAACATAAGAGAAAGACTTGAGGTTGAGCTGTGTATGATGGGGTGATTCTAAAAAATAAAACTGGTTTGGAGGGATAAAAAGGAGCAATTATCTCACACAAATGAGGCATGAAATGCAGAACTGATACAGAAGAAGCAAGTTGGGGTGGAGGGCGTGGATAGTGCTGGAACCTTAATTTCATTGGAAATGGTTTAAAGAGGGAACAACATATACACATAGAAGGGTATAAGTTTTCTAAGTTTAGAAAGAAATAAGTGGGTGAAGGGATAAGATAAGGGAGGGACTTTAGAAGGGTGTGTAGATTAAAAATTAGGAGGGGGGGCGAAGAATTAGGAGCTGGAGAGGAAAAGGGTAAGAGAGAAACTCTTAGAAAGATAGGTAGTGGGGCAGCTAGGTGGCACAGTTGAATAAAGCACCGGCCCTGGATTCAGGAGGACCTGAGTTCAAATGTGACCTCAGACACTTGACACTAGCTGTGTGATCCTGGGCACGTTAACCCTCATTACCCCCCACCCCCACCCCCTGGCCAAAAAAGTGCCTGTAAAAAGATAGGTAGATTAAGGTAGAGAGTGGGCAGAGAGGATAAGGAAGGGATTCTTAGAGGGAGGGCAAGGTAGTGGGTAGAAGTAAATTAGATAAGTAAGGAGGAATAGGGTAAATAAGGTGAAAAGGATAGTGAGGAAAAAATAGAATGGAGGGAAATACACAATAAGTAATTATAACTTTGACTGTGAATGAGATGAATTTACTCATAAAATAGAAATGAATAGCAGAATGGATTAAAAATCTGAATCCAACAATCTGTTGATTTCAGGAAACACAATAAAAATGAAAGATATACATGGAGTTAAAGTTAAAGGACTGGAGTAGAATTTATTACGTAAAGAAAGTAGGGACTGGTATGGACCAATATCTCACACCACTTATCAAGATGAGGTCAAAATGGATACATCACCTAGATATAAGATATTTTACAAGAAAATTAGAAGAACATGGAACATATTACCTATCAGGAACTCATGGATAAGAGAATAATATATGAAGAAACAAGAGATAGAGAGCATTGGTGAGGTGTAAAATGGATTATATTAAATTATATTTTATTTAATTTATATTGTTTTATATTATATCATATAACATACTATATATATTATGCTACAAATAGAATAAATTTAAATTATATTCATTATTATAGAATATGATAATATATCATACCATATTGTGTGTTATAAATAATTATATATTCAATTTTAAAGTTCTTGTATAAATAAAACCAATGTAGCTAAGATTAGAAGGAAAACTGAAAATTGAAGGGAACCTTTCATCTCTCAAATAAAGGTCCCATTTCTCAAATATATAAAGAACTATTGTCAAATTTCTAAGAATAGGAGTCATACCCCAATTGACAAATTCAAGGGATATGAACAGACAGTTTTGGGTTTTTTTTGTTTGTTTTTTTTTGTTGTTGGGTAGTGAGGGTTAAGTGACTTGCCCAGGATCACACAGCTAGTGTCAAGTGTCTGAGGTCACATTTGAACTCAGGTCCTCCTGAATCCAGGGCCAGTGTTTTATCCACTGTGCCACCTAGCTGTCCCCTTATTATTTGAGTATTTACAGTCTTTTTTTGGGGGGGGGAGGCAGGGCAAGGAGGGTTAAGTGACTTGCCCAGGGTCACACAGCTAGTAAGTGTCAAGTGTTTGAGGTCACATTTGAACTCAGGTCCTCCTGATTCCAGGGCTAGTGCTTTATCCACTGCGCCACCTAGCTGCCTCCAATGAACAGGCAGTTTTTTGATGAAGAAATCAAAGCTATCTATAATCATATGGAAAAATGCCCTAAATCAATATTGATTAGGGAAATGCAAATTAAAACAACTTTAAGATATCATCTTGCACCTATCAGATTGGCTAAAATGACAGATGCCTTCCAATTGGTGAATGGCTAAATAAGTTGTGACATATGATTGTGATGGAATACTACTGTGATATAAGAAATGATGAGCTGGTTGATTTAGAGAAACATGGAAAGACTTGGACCTATGAAGAGAAATGCTACCAACCTCCAGAGAAAGAACTAACAAATAGAAAATGTAGATAGGTATATGTTTGTATATGTAAGCATTTATATATTATATGCTCTTACATATGAGTATATGTGTATATATGTATGTGTATATAATATATATAGATATGTATGTACATGTATTTATATTTGTGTTTAATTATGGCCCTCTCTAAGGTGAGTTTGGGAGGGAGGAAGAAAAAATTTTAACTAAAAAGTGCACAGCAGAGAACCTAGAACAAAAGAAAACCTAGAAAGAAGCACAGAAAGCTGGATAGCTTTGAAAACAATGTATAATATTTATTACATTGTTGGGTTTTTTTAAAGTAAAACATTTGAAATGGAAATTAATTTTTTTTATTTCAAATCCTCTCTTATGTTCTACTGTATACATGGAAATGTTCTCCCCCACCCCCATTTTGTATTTAAGTTTAAAATTAGTGTTAAAAAATAAATAGCCTAATTTAAAAAATAAAGAAATAGCAAAAAAGAAAAAGAAAAGATGGAGTAGCCCTTATAATCAATAAAAGGGTGAAAAAAACAGTACCGGGGTATAATCTCAAAAATGACAACAATATCTGTTCAGATCCAAGATAAACCATTCAGCATCACAGTACTATAAGTTTATACTCCAACCACTGACACTAAAGAGGCCCAAGTTGATCATTTCTATATTTTGCAGCCAAAAGTGAGAAGCTCTGTACAACCAGTTAAAACAAGACCTAGAGCTGCCTGCAGCTCAGATCATGAGCTTCTTTTTGCAAAATTTAGACCTAAATTGAAGAAAGTAGGGAAAACCATCAGACAGTATAGGTATGACCTAAATAACATCCCTTATGAATCTGAAATGGAAGAGATGAATAGTTTAAGGGATTGGATCTTGTAGATAGAATGCCTGAAGGACTATGGATAGAGGTTCATGATATTATACAAAAGACAGTGACAAAAAACATTCCGAAGAAGAAGAGCAAGAAAGCAAAACAGTCGTCTAATGAGGTTTTACAAATAGTTGAGAAACGGAAAGGAGAAAGGGAAAAATATATTCAACTGAATGCATAATTCCTGAGATAAGGTTTTCTTAAATGAGCAATGCAAAGAAATAAAAGAAAACAATGCAACGGGAAAGACAAGAGATCTCTTCAAGAAAATTAGAGATATCAAGGAAACATGTCATGCAAAAATAGTAGGGACTTGACAGAAGTAGAAGAGATGAACAGCTGGTAACACTATATAGAAAAACTATATAAGAAAGATCTTAACATCACCATGATGGTGTAGTGACTGATCTAGAACCAGACATCCTGGAGAGTGAAGTCAAATGTGCCTTAGGAAACATTGCTAAAAATAAGGCTAGTGGAGGTGATGGAATTCCATCTGAGCTATTTAAAATCCTAAAATACGATGCCGTACTCAATATGCCAGCAAATTTGGAAAATTCAACAGTGGCCACTGGATTGGAAAAGATCAGTTTATATCTCAGTCCTAAAGAAGGACAATGCTAAAGAATGTTCAAATTACTGAACAATTGCACTCATTCTACATACCAGCAAGGTTATGCTTAAGATTCTGCAAGATAAGCTTCAGCAATATATGAACTGAGAATTACCAGAAGAGCAGCCTGGATTTTGAGAGGAACTAGAGTCCAGATTGCCAACATTAACTGGATTATGGAGAAAGCAAGGAATTTCTAGAAAAACATCTACTTCTGTTTTATTAACTACACTAAAGCCTTTGACTGCATGGATCACAAAAAAATGCAACAAGTCCTCAAAGAGATGGGGGTAATAGATCATTTTACTTGATTCCTGAGAAACCTGTATGTGGGCCAAGAAGCAGCAGTTAGAACCAAACATAGAACAATTGATTGGTTTAAGATTGGAAAAGGAATATGACAAGGCTGTATATTGTCACCTTATTTAATTTATATGCTGAGTACATTGGTGAAATGACAGTCTGAACAAATCAAAAGCCAGAATTAAGGTTGCCCGGAAAATATCAATAATCTCAGATATGCGGAGGATACCACTCTGAAGGCAAAAAGTGGAGAATTAAGAAGCCTCTTGATGAAGGTGAAAAAGGAGAATATAAAAGTTGGATTGAAGCTTAACATAGAAAAAAAACAAACCCAAAGATCATGGCAACACTTCCTGGCAAATAGAGGGAGAAAAAATGGAAGAAGCGTCATATGTTATATTCTTGGACTTAAAGATAACTGCTGATAGCAACTGCAGCCATGAAATTAAAAGGTGCTTGCTCCTTGGAAGCAAAGCTATGGAAAATCTGAACAGCATACTAAAAAGCAGAGACATCACTTTACTGACATATGTAAAGTTGTGGATTTTCCTTTAGCAATGTATTGACTGTGAGAGTTGGTCTTTAATGAAAACTGAGTGCTGTAGAATCAGTGCTTTTGAATTGTGGTGCTGAAGATTTTTGAGACAGCAAGGAGATCAAATCAGTCAAAACTCAAATTAACTCAGACTATCCACTGGAAGGTCAAATATTTAAGCTGAAGCTTAAATACTTTGGCCACAAAATGAGAATGCAGGACTCATTGGAAAAGACCCTGATGTAGAGAAAGATTGAAAGCAAAAGGAGAAGGGGATGATAGATAGTGTTATGGAAGCAATGAATATGAGCTGAGACAGACTTCAGGAGATAATGGAGGATAGAAGGACCTGATGTGCTATCGTCCATGGGATCACGAAGAGTAAGACATTCTTGACTAACTCAACAACAAAAATGAGAATTGCTTTGGTAGAATGACCAAGCAGTTAAGAAGCTGGGTCTTTACTTTCTTCTATTTCATTTCTTCAATGTAACTGTTGATATTTCATCTCATACCTTAACCTTCTTAGGCCTTCAATCAGCTCAACTCCTACAAGCTACTTCTCTATTTAGTCTGAACTAAACATTGATTTAATCACATCCTTCATCTCACAAGCACCCACAAGTGCTTCAGCTTCAGAGTTCAAGAATTCTGAAATTCTTATCTGATCATGACCTCCCATTATTGCATCTTCTGAAGTTTCACATCTCTGAAACCTGTTCTTTGGCTTCACCTAGAGCTCCACTCCCTCCACCTCCTCAGAACTTGCCCCAAGTCATCACCTTTGCTCTCACTTGACTTTTCTCATTCTCAATTTTGACTATATTAATAACTAATACAACACCATACTGTCCTTTAAAGTTCCCTTATCCCTTTGTTTTATTGCTTATCATTGCTTTTATGAACCCCAAGACTGGATTACTCCCATCAACTACCTTCTTCACATCTACTCATGTGTTTCTAAATCATCTCTCTACTTCAGGTATTTCCTCTGGCTGTTTCCTCATGCCCAGAATGGTCTCTCTCTTTAACTCTGGTTTCCTTTAAGTTCATATTAAAATCCCATCATTTATAGGAAGCCTTTCCCAACCCCTCTTAATTCTAGTACCTTCTCTCTGTTACTTATTTCCTATTTATTTATTTTTTTGTGAGGCAACTGGGGTTAAGTGACTTGCCCAGGGTCACACAGCCAGTATGTGTCAAGTGTCTGAGGCCAGATTTGAACTCAGGTCTTCCTGACTCCAGGCCCAGTGCTCTATCCACTACACCATCTAGCTGCCCCTTTCCTATTTATTTTGTACACAGTTTGCTCTGTTGTCTTCAACATTTATATGTTGTCTTCCCCATTTCATTGTAAGCTCCTTGAGAGCAGAGATTATTTTATCTCCTTTTGTAGGTTCGTAGTAAATGTTTATTGATTGATTAAATTAATCAATAAATTGGTTAGATTGAAATTGATTAAATATATTTGTTTAAATTGTTGCTCATAGAAAAAAAATCACTCAACCATGCTGACTACTGAATTAAGTAATACCTTCCCTGTCTCTATACTTTTTAATCTCTTCTTATCTCTACTGGTTTTTTCCTGCTGCCTTACAAATATGTTCAGGCCTTCCCTATCATTTAAATATATATATGTTTATTTATTTTTAACATTCATTAAAAAAAAATTTGAGTTCCACATTCTCAAGCTCCCACATTTCCCCTACCCATTAAGAAGGCAAGAAATTTGATATCAATTATACATATGAAACCATGCAAAATGCATATTAGCCATGACACCAAAAAAAAAAAAAAAGCAAGAGAAACAAAGAAAGTGAAAATAATTTTGCTTTAATCTGTATGTAGACTCCATCAGTTCTTTCTCTGGAAGATCACATTTTTTCATCATAAATCCTTTGGAATTGTCTTGGATTATGATTATTCTTTTGGTTCTGCTCATTCACTTTGCATCAGTTCATATAAGTCTTCCCAGGTTTTTCTGAAACCATGCTGCTTGTCATTTCTTATAGCACAATAATATTTCATTCCAATCATATACCACAGCTTGTTCAGCCATTCCCCAACTGATGAGCATCCCCTTAATTTCCATTTCTTTGCCACCACAAAAAGAACTGCTTTTAACATTTTTGTACATATATGTCCTTTTTTCCTTTTCTTTGATCTCTTTGGGAGATCAAATAGTGGTATTGCTGGGTCAAAGGGTATGCACAGTTCTAAAGCCCTTTGGGCATAGTTCCAAATTGCTCTCTAGAATGGTTGGATCAGTTCACAGCTCCACCAACAGTGCATTAGTGTCCCAACTTTTCCACATCCCCGCCAACATTTGTCATTTTCCTTTTCTATTATATTAGCCAATCCAATAGGTGGGAGATGGTCCCTCAGAGTTGTTTTAATTTTCATTTCTCTAATCAATAGTGATTTAGAGCATTTTTTTATATGACTTGTGATAGTTTTGATTTCTTCTTCTGAAACCTGCTTGTTCATATCCTTTGACCATTTATCAATTGGGGCATGACTCATATCTCATCAATTTGACTCACTCAGTTCTTTCTATATTTGATTATGTTTTTATTATATATGTGTGTGTGTGTGTGTGTGTGTGTACACACACACACACACACACACACACACAGGAGGAATGAGGCCTTTATCAGAGAAACTTCCTATAAAAATTTCACCCCAGTTTTCTGCTTTTCTTCTAATCTTGACTGTATTTGATTTGTTGGTGCATAAATGTTTAATTAATGTAACAAAAATTTCCATTTTATTTCACATGATCCTCTCTATCTCTTGTTTGCTCATAAATTCTTCCCTTATCCATAGATTTGACAGATAAACTACTCCATGCTCTCTAATTTGCATATGATATCACCCTTTATGTCTAAATCATGTACCCATTTTTATCTTATCTTGGTATATGGCATGAGATATTGGATTATACCATTTCTACCAAACTGCTTTCCAGTTTTCCCAGAAATTTTTGTCAAATTGTGAGTTATTGTCCAAAAAGCTTGGATTTTTTGTGTTAGTCAAACACTAAATGACTATGATCTTTTTAAAAAATAATAAACATTTTTATTTATAGTTTTGGGTTCCAATTTTTATCCCTCTTTTCCTACCTCCCCTCACCTCTCCCTGAAGTGGCAAACAATTATATATGGGTTATACATGTATTATTATGTAAAACATTACTATGTTTGTCATTTTGTACAAGAAAACTTGAATAAAAGAAAAAAATGAAAGTGAAAAATAGCATGCCTCAGTCTGTATTCCATCAATATCAGTTCTTTCTTTGGAGGTGGATAGTACGTTTCATCAATAGCTCTTTGGAATTGTCTTGGATCATTGTATTGTTGAGAATAGTCAAGTCATTCACAGTTCTTCATTAAATAATATTGCTGTCTCTGTGTGTAATGTTCTCTTGGTTCTGCTCATTTCACAATACATCATTTCATACATGTTTTTCCAGGCCTTTCTGAAGTCATCCTGCTTGTCATTTCTCATAGCACAATAATATTCCATCACATACCACAGTTTGTTTAGCCATTCCACAATTGATGGGCATTCCTTTGATTGCCAATTCTTAGCTACCTCAAAATTACTATAGTCATTTGCTATACTTTAATTCATCCCTATTCTTTTTTTCCCCTTTTTTTTTGAGGGGGGGTGCAATGAGGGTTAAGTGACTTGCCCAGGGTCACACAGCTGGTAAGTGTCAAGTGTCAGAGACCAGATTTGAATTCAGGTCCTCCTGAATCCAGGGCCAATGCTTTATCCACTGCACCACCTAGCTGCCCACCCCACCCCCCAACTAGAGATTTTTAATCGGATATCCCATGGACATTTCAAACTCCAAATGCCCCAAATAGAACTCATCATTCTCCCCAAACCCACTCTTCTGAAGTTCCTTATTTCTTTTGAGTGTACCACAATCCTTCTGGCTACCCAGTTTACAACCTTCTTGTCATCCTTAACCCCTCACTCTCCCTCATGTCAGGATCTGACAGCCAGCTCATCATGTCCCACTGGCTGCAGGATTTGTTCATGCCCCTAATTTTCAGCTTCTTTTTATGTGTTGTCTTCCTCTATTATATTGTAAGCTCCTCTAGGACATGGACTGTCTTTTACCTTTCTTTGTATCCCCATTGCTTAGCATAGTGCCTGGCACACAATGGATAGAATTAGATTAGTTATTGAGAAATCCAGAAGATTATCTATAACCATTTTCAAATTAATTGAACATTTAAGAAGTTACCATGGTGGGGGGGGGGCGGGCAGAGAAGCAGTTTATTATATTGTCTTTACTAAAAATTAACGGCTTTGGAAAATATAACCAATATTGTGGTACTTTCAGTTTCTACTCAGAGATTTTTTAGCTTCAGGTATACACACTTTGTGTTCAAATGCAACAAGCTGCAACACAACTCATCTAGGACATGAAGTTGCTGCACTGACTGATAGCGATGATGACTGATCATGGCAGACTGTGCAATCCGAATTCAACAATCTCAAGTCAAAGTTGACGCTTCGCTGCAATCCCTATCTGAATGAATTTGTTCTGTTAATCTTTTGTTGACCTTGTTTTGAATTTTTTCATTAAAAAAAAAAGAGATGTATTTATATAGGAGTTATACTGGAAAATATCCATTCATGCTCTCTATTCTTCCTTTCTTGATGATGGCTTTCCTTATAGCTTCTTTTGCTCTGCTTTATTATTCTGCTTTATCACCCTCAATCCACTGTGGTACAAGGTGGGGGTTTGTGAGAGGGCTAAGCCCATAGGCAACATTTTTCATGCTTTTTGCTTCAATGTAGAGATCCCTAGGATGCAGGGACAATCCATAGTGTCTAAGAATGTTGATAGCAAGCCTAGGCCATCTACCAGGGCAGATTTGAGACTGCTCAGAGAAAATTACCTAGACTTCTTTGAGGATCACTTATGCTAGAGGGACCCCAGACAATTTTAGTGTGCCCTGTATAGAAAAGAACACTTTTTGGGGGCAGACACCGGTTGTATAATCTTAATGCACTGAGGGAATCATTGGAAAAGTTTCCACCCAGGAATTTTCTCATTTGAGAAAGAAGTAACACCAACCTGACCCCCATTCCCATATCCATCTGGGGAAGAGTTCCATATAACTTGGAAAGCTCAGTGTGGAGCAGGTTTTTGTTTGAGAAGGAAGCCAGTTTTCTTTGTCTTTGTTCTTTCTTCTGCTTGTAGGTTGAAAAAGATGCTATAAAGTTAAAGCTAAGCAAGCATGTTTGGTAAACTTTGTGAATTCTTCTTATTTTCTTGGCTTATTTGGGGAACTTTGTGAAATCTTCCTTGTTCTGTGAATCCATAAAACTTTGCATTTTGAGGATATTATGATTTTCATCTGTACATATGGGTTTCATATGATATTTGAAGCTTGATGGTATGGCACTAGGGAAGCAAATGAAAGGACATTGTTTATGCCTTCTCAGGAACCATAGAGAAATATTCAGAATTTGGGATAAGGATTGTAAACAAAAACATTTTATTTTTTACCCACGTCTATTTTCCTGGGATGGCAAATTTCAAGCAGTAGGAAATGTGTAACCTGGGCTTCTCTGGACATGCCCAGAGATTGTCCCTAGGGGTCTTTGAACATACCCATTTTGCCTAACTTCATCTCCTACCATATGGGTAGTGGTAGCCTCCTTTGACTGGCTGCCTGTATCTTTAAAACTGATAAGACTGAACCTTTTGATATCTTTGCCACTGCCTTTCTGCTGCTGTTTTCAGCAACTCAATTTGTTGCATCCAGAAGGTGAAGATCACAGTTCACCCATAGCATGGGTTTCATAAACTGAACAGGTGAGAGGGAAAGGACTACCCTTCCCTTGCCCTCTCTCTCTCTCTCTCTCTCTAGGAGAAATGGATCTGGTGGTGTTTGTTTCTATTCTATTATTTCTCCTCCCTAACTTCAGGTGCCTGAGGCTAGCTCAAGCCATGGGAACCTTGGAACCAGGATTGCAGGCAAGATGGTACATCCAGTCAGGCCAGCACAGAAACCCTGAGGAGCCAGGATGCCGGGACTCAAGGAGGAAGGAGAGGGATTGGACTAAGACCTGGGACTGTGCTCTATAGAAACTGAGCTAAACTATGAACCTAATCCCTTTCTCCTCCCCAGAGACTGGGGTGGTGCAAAAACTGTGATGGGGGATTATGCCTCCCACATGTTGGGTGAGTAAATTTGTATAGCTGTGATTAGACTTTTCGAGGCAAATGTGTCTGTGTAAAAGCTAAAAACAACAACAAAAACTCAAACAGTGGTGGTGGGGGGCAGGGTGTGGAGTGTGGAGGGGTTTTTTACATTTGTTTTGGGAGATGTTCCTCTCTCTCTCTCTAACTCCGTCAACACGTGGTTAGAGAGCCAGACTTGTCCTCCCTCCAGAGGTCCTCTATGGGTGTGGCTTTTTTGCTTTTAGTCACCAGCCTCCCTTCTGATCCTTGGGCTCTTAAAGCCTGCCCTGTGATAGGAGAGAAGAATTACATACTTCTGAGAAAAGCTTCCTCCTACTCTCTCCTTCCAGAACATTGTTTCTTCATGGGTGCCCAGGAGAATCCCAAGGCGAGTCTGGATTCATTTGGAGCTCTGATTCTGCTGAATTTAATAATAGGCTATCAAGAAAAATCGGTTTGCTCTACCTGGAGCTCCTCATCTGGTAGAGAGGCCACAAATGGCCAAGAGAATCTCCTCCCTCTTTCTGTCCCAGAGTTGACCTAAGCCTCCAGTTTAGGACTCCTACATTTTTTCCTTGAAGACAGATCTGCATTAAATGAACACATCTTGAGAACATCTGGCAAAGAGAAAAGGTCAACACTCTTTAAAGAAGTGAAGAACAGGCACACAGTGGAAGCAACTATGGTGGCTTCCAAATGTTGCTACTCAGCTGTTTTAGTCATGCTTCCAACTCTCTAGGGGCCTCCCATTGCCCCTGTGGTTGAAGCCATTGTGCAGGCAGTGTGCTTTGGTGCAGAGGAGGTGGCAGGGGTCACCAAGGCCCCTGAGTTTCCATATGTACAACATTAATTGCAGTGGTGAAGTACTCCAGTGCCTTCAATGCCCTTCTTTTCACTTCCTTCCTTGTCTTCCAAGGTCTAGTTTTAGTGTTGCCTTCATCAAGAAGCCAACTCTCTGACCTCTCCTCTCCTCTCCTCTCTTCCTTTCTTTCTTTTTTTTTTTTGTGAAGCAATTTGAGGTTAAGTAACTTGCCCAGGGTCACACAACTAGTAAGTGTCAAGTGTCTGAGGCTGGATTTGAACTCTGATCCTCCTGAATCCAGGGCTGGTGCTTTATCCCAGTGCTTTATCCACTGCGCCACCTAGCTGTCCCCTGACCTCTCCTCTCTACCCAGCATCTCCCAGAAATTCCTTCTTCTTTTGAGCTGTCCCAACCTGCCTGCTTGGTCTGCCTCTTCAGGTCTGAGTACATACAGCCTGGTGTTACTTCTGGGCCAAGGGTGTAAGTCTCATCTTCAAAGCAAACTGGGAGCTCCTACACAGAAAGACTAGAGCTTGTATTTTCTTCTCCTTCTCACCTTCCTACCCCAGTTTCTAGACTCCTACAGTGCCAGATGAGGCCTAATGTTCTGGACAAGTGAAGCTGTGACAGGATGCCCCAGATTCCATGATGACTAAGCATAGCTGTCACCCAGCCAAGAAGATTGCAAACAAGGCGGGCACACAGGACCAGCCAGTTCTCCCACAGACACAATTCTGGCTCTTGGAGACTGGAGCCCACTGTCATCTGATGTGGCATTTATCTTCTCCCTATCTCAAAGTCTTCTTTCTGCTCCTGGCCCCTCCCCTTTTCCCCTCAATTAGCTATCATCCTTTCTTTTCTTCTTTCCTTCTCTTTCTTTAATGTCCTCCTTTCTTCCTCCTTCTCCCCCCTTCCTCCTCTTTTTCTTGTTCCCTATATCTCCCTCCTTGACCTTCATCTCTTTTTAAAAATTTCATTTAACTATAAGCATTTAACAAAGTTTTTCCCTCCAAACAAAGCCCTGTGGGAGGTACTGGGGGAGGATAAGCAGAGAAGAAGAGACACAAAGATGAATAAGCCTTAATATCTGCCCTCCTTACCTGCTCATAAATAAAGGATGCTACATAGTGACAATCAGACAAGTGGGCTGACTGATTACCTGTGAGAGCATGATATGTGTGCAGAGAAGTCCAAGTGCAGAGATATTTTTTCCATTTCTTTCCTCCCCTGTCTTTTTTTTTTTTTTGGTGAGGCAATTGAGGTTAAGTGACTTGCTCAGGGTCACACAGCTAGTAAGTGTTAAGTGTTAAGGCCAGATTTGAACTCAGGTCCTCCTGAATCCAGGGCCAGTACTCTATCCACTGCACCACCTAGCTGACCCCCCTTTTTTTTGAGGATAAATCCAGTCCCCAACCCTGCTCCCTCAGAGTGACTAGCACAATGGATCCCATGTCATAACTATTAGCACATAACCCCTCCCTGGGCCCTAATGTTTCCTTGAATGCCTGAGGGTAGGAGGTGGAGAGTGTGACTAATTTTGTGGGACAAGAAGAAGGGACCTGGGCCCCTCCATCCCCATATCAGATTTACACCTCTGCTCCCTAATCCACTGAGCAAGACCCAGAGAAAAGCCTCCAGGGTCATACTCCCTGTGAGGTACCAATGGTGAGCAGCCACTGAGGTTGTCCCTCCTGCCAGAACTATCCAAGCTTCAGTTCTCACATCTTGAGGGTCCAGGTTGAGAGTTAGGGACAACTAAATTCTAGTCCCAATTCTGCTCCTGACCTTAGACAAGTGCCTCCCTCCCACTTTTCTGAGCTTCAATTTCCTCATCTATGAAAGGGATAATGATACTCATTTCCTTCATCCAACTCTGTCATTGACTATTAGGAAGCTTACAGGAGAGACTGGGAAATCCAAGGAAGGAATCTTATCAATTAACCCGGAAAGACAAGGAGTGAATTGGTCTTAATTATATTCAAGAGGCCCTTCCCAATTATATACCATGAAGACATTAAGTCAGCTTACCCCTTACCATGCGATTTAGAGCTTGAAGGGACTTTAAAGATTATTTAAGTCCCTTTATCTTGCAGGAAAAAAAAAAAACAGGTTCAGAGTTGTGAAGACTGCATAAAGAAGCATGACAAAGTAAATAAAAATGCTAGATTTGGAGTTGAATCTTACCCCTGAGATTTACTCTCTCTCTGACTCTGGGCAAGTCAACTAACCCCACTAAAGCCCCAGTTTCATCTATAAAATGGAATAGCAATTTCTAATTTTACTTACCTCATGGGGTTGTTTATGAGGCCCAACATAAGAGATTATTATGTCTGTAGACTACTACATAAATTATTGTTGTTATTATTCTTATTAGTCTCTCCCAAAGTTGCACAAATAAGAAATTGAAGAGCTACAATTGAACTCTGAATGTAGCATTCTTCACACTATATGTTGGCTGCCTCTTCCTTTAGCTTGTCAAGAGTCTCCTATTAACATGCACACTGGTAGGGGTGCTGAGTAAAAACCTAAGTAATAAATAAACTAGCCTTAGTTATAAGTAACTTCCCTAGATCTAGTATAGGAGAGAGTCCCAGAGAGCTAGGTTCTTTTCCTAGCTCTGTCACTGATTTGCCATGTGACCTTGAAAGCATCTTTCCTTCTCTGGGCCTTGATTGTTCCATCTATAAAATGGAAGTGGGGCAATGTAGGGTTAGGGGTGGGGTAGGATTATGTTCTGATGGTCCCAGCTCTGACATTCTGTGTTCTAAGCCCCCTCCCAACTCTGACATTCCATGTTCTAAGGGCTTTAATGTCTTTGAAGGTCTATGTTCTAAGTTTTAAGAATGTATCTAGATTTGGGGAACCTCGACTCAAGTTCCCACTCCCCCTTTTTCTACTATGAATTGAAGATTGTAAACACAAGGGTTTGCTTATAAGGGAGAAAAGGAAAAAAATTATAGACCTATAATTTACACACAGGACTACAGTAGATGGTCAAAAGAAACCTTTCCAGCAGTAAGTTAGTGTATTTTTCTATTGTTTCTAAATGCATTTTGGGCTAACCACAGCTCCAGGCCAGTTCCTCAGGCCTCCACTTGAAGTCATTTAACTTTATCATAATTTCCAGGGCCAGGGAGGACTCACAAGCATCCAGCCAAACCGTTACCCTCCCTCACAACTCAAGCTATTTTCATTGTCTTTAGAACACCACAAACCAAGTTTGTGTTCTACCCAGAAGAGTAGCCATTGGTTCATGGTACCAAGCTGTACGAACTCTCAGTCAAGAGGGAAGCCCTTTGGTTATGAGTTAGATGAGTAGTGCAGTAGAGTGCTGGGTATGGAAGACCTGAGTTCAAATTCAACCTTAGATACTTACTAACTGTGTGTGTGACCCTGGGCAAGCCACTTAACTCTGTCTGCCTCAGTTCCCTCAACTGTGAAATGGGGATAATAATGGGACCTACTTCCCAGGGTTGTTGTGAGAATCAAAGAAGATTATAATTATAAAGCGCTTAGCACAGTGCCAGACACATAATAGACACTTAATAAGTCCTTTCTTTCTTCCTTCCTTCCTTCCTTCCTTTCCTGCTTCCTTCCCTTCCTCCCCCCCCCCCCATCCTTTCCTTCCTTCCTTCCTTGTAAGGGCAAGAACATAATTTTTCCGGATTGTTATATACTCTTTTTCCCATTGCCAAGAAAAAAAATAATTGTCCCTATCATTTCCCAGAGATGTCTAAATCCACACAAAGTGCCAAGCTCTATAATGACAGATCCCTCAAATTTCAGCTGTGATCACAAATAATTTATTTAATATTTTATTTTCACTCCAATTACATGTAAAAAAAATTTTTAACATTTACTTTTTAAGATTTTGAATTCCAGATCCTCTCCTCCCTCACTGAGAAGGCAAACAATTTGATAAAGGCTATACATGTACAAGCATGCAAAACATTTCCATATTAGTCATGTTGTGAAAGACAACAGACCAAAAAAACCCTCCACAAACAAGAAAAATAAAGTTTAAAAAGTATACTTGGATCTGTACTCAAACTCCATCAGTTTGTAAGGGGCTAAAATTCTAGCTATACTGTCTAAAATATCTAATGAGTGGTCGCCAATAAATTATAAGCTTTAGCAAGAGTTTAGACTTTTAAGCATTTATTAAAGAGCATTAGGATCTAATGATTATAGAGAAAGGTAAAAATCTAACTATTTCTAAGAGACCCCATCATTTGACCTGCCATGGCGAGGTCAGGAACCAAAAGGACCCAATGCTTCCTGTGAAACTGGGCACACCCCCTCCACATGCACACACATAGCTCCAAGCTAATTGGCTGGTAGCTTTGATAGACAGTACCCATGAGCAAACGTCACTTCCTGACACCAAGGACCTGACCGCATGGCTTGCCCTCAGACGCCTTCTCCTCATGGCAGAGCTTTCCTACAGTAACTCTCCAGCAGGTGGCGTCACTCCAATCGTTACAAGTTCTTTCTCAGGACGCAAATAGCATTTTTCCTCATAAGTCCTTCAGAATTGTCTTGGATCACTGTATTACTAACAATAGCTAAGTCATTCATGGTTGATCATTGTAAAGTGTTGATGTTACCGTGTACACTCTTTTCCTGGTTCTGCTCACTTCATTTTATATTGGTTCATGCCTTTCCAGATTTTTCTGGGAGCATCCCGCTCAACATTTCTTATAGTACAATAACATTCCATCAAAATCATATATGTGACCACAAATCAAAGGATCAAGGTCATCATTATCACCACACATAGCAATCACTATTAGTAGTAGCACCATTTGGAACCATATTCATCAAGTGATCATAATGAATCAGTGTCAAACCAGGAGGGCGATCTCTAGTCGAATGACCTAGAGATCTGTCTTTGGCCCTTTGATAATCAATTTTTTTTCAATGACTTGGATAAAAGCAAAGGGGACAACCTTATCAAATCTGAAGCCTGAAAGGATAGCTAACATGTTGGAAGACATTCAAAAAACCTCAATAAGCCAGGACAGTGGACCAAATTTAATAAATGAAATTTAATAGGGAAAAATATAAAGTCCTTCACTTGGTTAAAAAAAAATCACATAAGAGCAGTATAGGATAAGAACTGTGGTTACATGACAGACCCTGGAAAAAGACCCTAGAGGTTTTGTTTTTGTTTTTGTTTTGTTTTGTTTTAGTGAGGCAATTGGGGTTAAGTGACTTGCCCAGGGTCACACACCTAGTAAATGTTAAGTGTCTGAGGCTGGATTTGAACTCAGGTCCTCCTGACTCCAGGGCTGGTGCTCTATCCACTGTACCACCTAGCTGCCCCTAGAAGTTTTAATTGACTGATAACTCAGCGTGATATGTGATTGCCATAGAAGCCAATGCATTTTTGTACTGAACTAAGAAAAATGGAATATGCTGTACCCTACTCAGGTCACGTCTGATATATTATGTTTCCACAAAGGGCATCAATAGGCAGGCTGGAGAGTGTTCAGAAGGGGCCAGACTGGGCTGGTACTACAAGGATTGATCCAAGGGAGGCTTAGCCTGGAGAAACCGTAAGGAAGACACAGTGGTAGTCTTCAAATATTTGAATACTCTCCTATAGAAGAGAGATTGTTCTGCTTGTCCCCAAAGGGCAGAAACAGCCCCTCTCTCCAGCCACCACTTCCAATAACTGGGAAGGGAGGCGTTAGGATCAGTTATAGGATAAATATACAGCAGACTTCTCTAACAATGGAAGCTCTTTAAGAATGGAATGGACTGGGGCAGCTAGGTGGCTCAGTGGACAGAGCACTGGCCCTGGAGTCAGAAGGACCTGAGTTCAAATCTGACCTCAGACACTTGACACTTACTAGCTGTGTGACCTTGGGCAAGTCACTTAACCCCAATTGCCTCACTAAAAAAACAAACAAACAAAGAATGGAATGGACTGAGCAGCTAGATGGTGCAGTGGATAGAGCACTGGCCCTGGAGTTAGGAGGACCTGAATTCAAATCTGGCCTCAGGTCCTTAACACTTACTAACTGTGTGACCCTGGGCAAGTCACTTAACCCCAATTGCCTCACCAAAAAAAAAAAAAAGAATGGAATGGACTGCCCAAGGAAGGTTGTGACTTTATCACTGTAGGCCTTTAAGTGGAGGCCAAATGACTCCTTGTTAGATCCCTTCCCAATCTCAGAAGCTCAGACTCTCAGATTCTGACAAGTTAGAAAGGATCTGGATACATATGTAGATAGAGCATTTCCACCCCATAGCTTTGTTGCTGAGCTCCAGGGGCTCACTCTTCAGAATCATACACAAACGCCTAAACCGGGCATGTAAACATCCTCCTAAACCAGCCTCTTTCTACCATTCTAGTCTTCTCAGACACATTTTACCGCACATCTGCACTGAGTTACTCAAAGTGTACATATGACCCTTCCATCTCCCATCTCCTTGCCTTTGTACTGGCTGCACCCCCCACCCCTGGGACATGCTGCCCTCAGTTTCCCTGGATTCCTTCGAAACTCACTTTCTACAGGAGTTTCTTCCAAGTCTTCTCCACTGTTAGATTGAGATTACCTTTCACCTACTTTGTTGATATTGTATGCATACCTAGTTATTTCTAAGTTCTTTCCCTGATTAAAATGTGAGCTCCTTAGGGGTGGGGCCTTCCTCTGCCTTTTTTTTTTTGGGGGTATCCCCAGTATTTAGCCCAGTGCTTGGCGCATAGAAAATGCTTCTTGATTGATTGAAATCCATGAAAATAAAATTTTAGCATATAAAGCAACCAAATCACAGAACTATGGAATCAGGGAATACCAGAGCTGAAAGGGAACACAGAACATAGATCAGACCTGGAAAAGATGTTAGAGGTTATCTGGTCTCCCCGCTTCCAATACAAGTGAGGAAATTGGAGCCTGGAGAGAGGAAGTAACTTGCCCAAAGTTTTACAAGTTAAGCAGCAGAACCAGAAATAGAATCCAGGTTTTATAATTCTCATATCAGTTATTTTCATCCTCTCAGGAGTGAACAGGGATAGAAAGGCCTGGTAGATAGAAAGGTTCAGGTCAAGAGCATAACCTTCTGGAGCTGCTCTAACAGCGGGCTGAAAGGTTGTTTTGCACAGAGTTCAGAGGCTAGGAAGTCAGAATCCAACACAAGGTCACTGGCAAGCAGATGTCCACAACTTCCTTTCCTCTCTCCCTTCCTTTTTCTCTCCCTCCTTTCCTACCTTCCTTCCTCCCTCCCTCCCTTCCTTTCTCCCTTCTTCCTTTCCTCCCTCCCTTCCTTCTTTTCTCCTTCCCTTCTTTCCCCCTTCCCTTCCTTCCCCCTCCCTCCCTCCCTTCCTCCCTTCCTCCCTTCCTCCCTTCCTCCCTTCCTTCCTTCTTTCCTTCCTTCCTTCTTCCTTCCCTTCCTTCCTTCCTTCCTTCCTTCCTTCCTTCCTTCCTTCCTTCCTTCCTTCCTTCCTTCCTTCCTTCCTTCCTTCCTTCCTTCCTTCCTTCTTCCTTCCCTTCCTTCCTTCTTCCTTCCCTTCCTTCCTTCCTCCCTCCCTTCTTTTCTTCTTCCCTTCCTTCCTTCCTCCCTCCCTTCCTTTCTTCTTCCCTTCCTTCCTTCCTCCCTCCCTTCCTTTCTTCTTCCCTTCCTTCCTTCCTCCCTCCCTTCCTTTCTTCTTCCTTCCCTTCCTTCCTTCCTCCCTCCCTTCCTTTCTTCTTCCTTCCCTTCCTTCCTTCCTCCCTCCCTTCCTTTCTTCCTTCCTTCTTCCTTTCCTCCCTCCCTTCTTTCTTTTCTCCTTCCCTTCCTGCCTCCCTTCCTTCCCTCCTTCCTTCCTTCCTTCCTTCCTTCCTTCCTTCCTTCCTTCCTTCCTTCCTTCCTTCCTTCCTTCCTTCTTTCCTTCCTTCCTTCCTTCCTTCCTTCCTTCCTTCCTTCCTTCCTTCTTCCTTTCTTCCTTCCTTCCTCCCTCCCTTCCTTTCTTCCTTGCTTCCTTCCTCACTGACTTCCCCTCTCCTCTCCACCTTCCAATAGAATCCTCCCTAGTAATAAAAAAGTACAATCAAGCAAAATGAATCCTTACATTGATCATGTCCAAGAATATATACTTCATTCCATACTTCTAGTCCAGTACATCTCTACCTTTTCTCCCTTTCTTATAGGTCAAACTTGAGCCTGTCCTTTATCCTACTTGTTGCTTTCCTGGCTGAGCCTGGGGGCATTGTCCTCTAGGAGAAATTGCAGGCAAAGGAGATTAGTGGTCCTGAACATAGAGCTGTTGTGTTTTTGTTGTTGGTTTTTCTTTCAAAGACACCGAGATCCTGACAATGGTGCCAATGTTTAAGCAAGAGAAAAAGGCCAGTCTCAAGGTCTTCCTCCCCTTCCAGCTCCATGTCTGTTGCCTCTTCTTTGAAGGAAGAAGGTGCCTTTCACTATCATTCCCTAGTGCTGTTGGCTCAGGTGATCTCTTCAGGCTGGCTGAGCTCCTGCCAAGTCAGAGCCCCAGCTCCTTAAGAAGGAGAGACAGGTTTGGGAGCCTGCCCTAACATAAATTTAACCATAGGGATCACTGTTCAGGGTTCCTTTGGTGGAAATTGGGTTAAACTTTTTGGGGAGGAGTGCAGTGTCAGAGCTGGAAGTGTCTTAGAGACCACGGACAACCCATTTTTTTGTTTTTTGTTTTTTGTTTTTTGGTAGGGCAATGAGGGTTAAGTGACTTGCCCAGGGTCACACAGCTAGTAAGTGTCAAGTGTCTGAGGTCACATTTGAACTCAGGTCCTCCTGAATCCAGGGCCACTGTTTTATCCACTGTACCACCTAGCTGTCCCTGGACAACCCATTTTTACAAATGGCCAGCTTCAAACCTAGAATGGAAAAAAGATTTTTCAAAGGTCACAAAGCTAGCAATTTGAAGTCACCACTTGAATTCAGGTCTTTCAGTGCCAAATTCCAAGCTCTTTCCATTATATCTTACTGCTACTTTATTTAGTCCAACTTCCTTATTTTCCAAAGAAGGAAATTTTAGGCCCAGAGAAAAGTGGTTTGCACAGGGTCTAAGAGGTGGATGACAAAACCGGGACTCCCAGCCAGACCCTCATGAACCTAATGCCAATTCTCTTCCTACTGCCTCACAGTGCCTCAGGAAAGCCCTCAGCACCCCTTTCAGTAAAAGATGGAGTTCACCAGTCCCATCTCAGGGTAGGTAGAGTTGGGTTTTAGAAGAAGGGCCCAGGAAGCCTTAGGGGTTGCTGGAATGGGACAAGGGAGGCTAACTGGATCAATGCAGAAAAAAATGCCACCTGAAATCTAGGGATTAGGAGATATCTCTCTGTTCCTATCATGTCCAGGGTGGGGCCCCCATCCTAGGGGAGAAATCACTTACCAAGCAGATTGGCAAATAGCTGAGGCCTGGGGCAAGGGAAGAAATCCTTCATCTACACCCCCTCTCTGCCGAGCAGACACAGTATCTTGTGCAACAGGCTGTGCCCAATGCCAGCCCCAGAAAGATTCTAAGATCTTATTCTGAGGGCTCGCGGATCATAGTGTATACAACTGAAAGGGAGCTTAGACATTATCTAGGTCACAGAATCATTTTTTCAGAGAAGTTTCCTGAAGTTAAAAGAGGTCTTCTTCAGTGCCCCCAGTGTATTAAATAATCCCTCAGTGTTCTAGATTCTTTGAAATGTCCCCTTCTAGAAGTCCTATAAATTCTTGGAGATCCCCACACTAGACTTGAGATTAACAAGAATGCCTAAACTAGATTGAGATTGCCAAGAATGGCACCCACACCAAAGTCATCAAAGTTCCCCAGAGCAGTGGTGACTCTTAAGGCCAAACCATCTGGTGTAGTAGGTTCTGCAACCACCAACCTCTCCTCTCCAGGCTGGGAGTCTAGCCTGGCAGGAGATGACTCAGGTCAGCAGTACTGTGGAAAGTGGGGAGAGGTACCTTCTTTCTTCAAGGAACAAGGAGCATTTGGGACTGGGCAGGGAAGATGGTCTAGCATTAGACCTTCTCTCCTTATAAGAATCTCCATACACTTGGCATACTCTAGGTAAACTTCAATCCCAAGCCACTTACTCTGTAAAATGAGGGTGGGAGGAAAAATGATTTCTAAGGTCTCATCCAACTCAAAATCCTGTGACCCTAGGATTTCAAGGTATCTTAGTACTTTAATATACTGAAGAATCTCAAAGGGCTCAATAGATAAACCTCAAAGCACATTTTTTGGGTTTTTTTGGGTTTTTTGCAGGGCAATGGGGATTAAGTGACTTGCCCAGGGTCACCCAGCTAGTAAGTGTCAAGTGTCTGAGGCCAGATTCAAACTCAGATCTTCCTGAATCTAAGGCCAGTGCTTTATCCACTGTGCCACCTAGCTGCCCCTTCAAAGCACTTAAAAAAATTTTTGTGTGTGTGGGACAATGAGGGTTAAGTGACTTACCCAGGGTCACACAACTAGTAAAGTGTCAAATGCCGGATTTGAACTCAGGTCCTCCTGAAGCCAGGGCCGGTGCTTTATCCGCTGTTACCTAGCTGCCCCCCCAAAGCACTTTTTAACCCCAGAAGCAGCCACGAGTTGCCCAACTAGGGTTACATTCCTGGGGAAGGTTTCCAGGCAACAAGATTATTTATTCTTTGAAGATGGAGAACACTGAGAAAGGAAGAACACAGAGGATAGATTGTAGAAGAGCTATTCCATGCCCACAGCCAGCCAGTTGTGAGGGAGTATTATTAAGCAAGGGTCAGGTGCAAGAGTCTCTCCTGGAAGAAGGAGAATTGCATTTTAAGTTAGAGACCCCTGGGTTCGAATTCTTGATCTGTCCCTTACTACCTCGGTGGCCTTAGCTAACCTATTCTCTTTCTTTAGGCTTCCCCACCCTCTGCCCAGATCTCTCTCTCTCTTTCTCTCTCTCTCTCCTATAGAAAGCTATTCATTCCTTATAACAAAGAATAAAGAAACAGCTCAGCAAAATGAGCACATGAACCAAGTCTGACATTAAACGCTGGTTTCCACCCCTGCAGTCGGTCTTTCACCTTTGCAAAGCAGGGAGGGCCTTGAATTCTCACATCTTCCTTGGGGCCAAGCTTGAAGGGTGTTATTTTGCAGTATTCAGTTCCGAGGTTGGTTTGTTTGTTTTGACCAGTCTTGTTTCAAAAAGTGTTTATTTAACATCTACCATGTGTCAGGCCCTGTGCTGAACACTGGAGATCAAGACAACATCAAGTCTCGCTTTTCAAGAAGCTTCCATTCTGTTGGGGAGAAATAACATGAACACAGACAAATATATGCAGAACATATAGAAAATAATGACCATGGAGAGAAAGCCGCTTCTCTGGGCTTCAGTAGGCTGGGACTGGAATAGAAGGTATTTAAGGTCCCTTCCAGCTCTAATAAAAACCTCAGATTCTATGACTCTATCTGAGAAGTGAATCCCCTTTCTACCTCCCCTTGCTGCTTATGTGACTACCTGCTCCTGATTCCTGACTGGATCCATAGTGAGATCCCATAGTCTAGAGCTGCTAGGTTCTGAGATATTGGTATAATCAGGATGGAGCCAGAAGATCAGGTTTTTCTTCTTAATGTCTGTCAAGCCCAGGTTTCCATCCTTGCCCGCCTCCTTTGGTCCCTCCCAATGGGTTCCTCCCTGACTGCTCACCTGTAAGAGACTCACCTGCTCCTTCCTCCATGGCCAAAGGCAACCCAGCAGAGACATGGCCAGCATATTCTCGTATCAGAGCTCCGAGGTCGATTGGTGTGAAAGCAACTTCCAGCACTCAAATCTGGTAGCTGAGTTCTACAACACGGTGAGGCTGGGGGTGGTGAATCACTCTGGTGCCAGGCCAGGTTAGAGAACCTGGAGCAAGGGTGGGGGCTCAGGATGCTACTCCCACAGAAAGTTTGGAACTTGTGTCCTAAGAATCTCTCTGGATGAGGCTCTGGGGCATCCTAATCTGACCTGGGTTTCTTGAGTGCTTCTGTCCTAGGGGTACCTGGGAAGCAATGAGTATGAGGGGGGCATTGAGCTGGGTGTGGGAGAAGGTGATATGGGAAAAATACTAAAATGGGATTAGGAAGCCCCAATTCCAATCCCATCTCTTCCATTTATTGACTTTAGGCAAATCCCTTTCTCTCTCTGATCCTGGAATCATAAAATCACAAAATGTGATTTTTATTTAATTTTTAAATTTTATTTTATTAGATTTTACTTATTTGGGTTTTTCATTAGAGACCATTGAGTCTGATCCCTTCTGTTTCCAACATTTTATGAGTTTTATGAGTCCAGAAAGGAACAAATAGGGATTGGGTAAAGATTGTTGAGGCTGAGAGACGCCAGGGGCTTGGGGTGGAGTTGATGCAGTCACTCACAAGGAGATTCAGTTACATAGAGAGAAATTTCTTTTCCAGTCTTTTGGGTCAGGATAGATGATGGTCCCTTAGGCCTAGTGCTTACCATAGACCTCTGTTAGCTCTACCCTGGAGCTATCAAAATCACTTACCATCCACTGGCAGAGCACAGGGATGCCCTTAGAATTGTCATTTATTATTATCTCTAGTCTTTGGGAAAACCTCCAAAACCTTTAACCTTTTGCCTCAGTCCTCTTTGTTCCTGGAGGTTGTAGTGGAGACACCGTAGGGCTAGTTGGATGTCAGGAAACTTGGGAGTCCTGATTCTAGGATCTGGCTCCTCAGTCTAGTCTAGCTGGGTGATCTTGGACACATCACTTCCTCTCTGGGCCTCATTTCCCCTCTATAGAGAACTTACATTACTTTCACAGGGTTGTCAAGGCAAGGGCTTTTAAAATGGAAAGTTTAAGAGGAAGCAGAGCATCTATTAATTAACTCTCCTCTGTGGCCTCTGGCTGTCTCTCCTCTCCTGCCTCCTCCCACTTTCAGTTCTTCCCTTGTCCTCAACGTTGTAGAGGATAGGACAGAGCTTGGTGATAGCATGAGCTGTATCCCTAATAGTGGGAATGGGTAGCATGAAGCCAACCATACTCTTCATCCTAGGCAACCTGGAGATACATGTTTGTTAGGCTGGTGTCCAGGGGCAGGGCTCAGGAAGGGCTCAGTTAGGGAGGGATAGGTCACAGGGAGGTGGAGTGGTCAGAAAAGCCTTCCTGGAGGAGGAAGAACTTGAAAAACTGGTGAAATCTGGAGAGGAGAAGATGATGTGCCATTCTGTGTAGCCACAAAAGGCAGAACCAGGAGTGGAAGGGATGAATAGGGACAGTTATGGGGAAATTGTTAACAATCAGGGCTGCCTCACAGTGAACTGGGCTGTCCCTCTCACTGAGCCTTTTCAAGAAGACTGTGGATGGAAGGTTGACCTTACTGGTGAGGGCTTTCTCTTTCAGCTCTTTTTTTTCCTGTGGCAATTGGGGTTAAGTGACTTGCCCAGGGTCACACAGTTAGTAAGTGTTAAGTGTCTGAGGATGGATTTGAACTCAGGTCCTCCTGATTCCAGGGCCGGTGCTCTATCCACTGCGCCACCTAGCTGCCCCTCTTTCAGCTCTTAAAGGCAGCATTGCTTAATAGAAAGGAGTCTAGAGTTGGATTAGAGGACCTAAATTCAAAATCCAATTTTGTACTTATTTACAATGTGACCTTGGACAAGTCATTTCTCCATTCTGGGTCTCAGTTTACCTATTTATAAAATAAAGTGCTTGGACTAGATAGTTTCTTTTTTCTTTCTTTCTTTCTTTCTTTCTTTCTTTCTTTCTTTCTTTCTTTCTTTCTTTCTTATTTTTTTTTTGCAGGGCAATTGGGGTTAAGTGACTTGCCCAGGGTCACACAGCTAGTAAGTGTTAAGTGTCTGAGGCTGGATTTGAACTCAGGTCCTCCTGAATCCAGGGCCGGTGCTCTATCCACTGCACCACCTAGCTGCCCCAGCTAGATAGTTTCTTAAGGTCACTTCTAGCACTAAATCATATGATCCTATGAATCAGTAAGGATAGAGGTGTTCTAGATGGGGGGACAGAACCTGAGAAAAATTGGGGAGGGAGGCCTGGCTAAACCTATAGTGTGAGGGGACTGGGTGAGAGAAGAGTTATAAGGTGGTAGGACTAGGGTGACAAAGGACCTTGAATGTCAGTCTTGAGAAACATCTGTCCATAAACCACTTAAGTTTGAGCATCAGGGTGTGGTCCACTCCAGATGTAAATCTGAGACTATGGAGTCTGGTTTAGGACATTCCCCAGTGAAGTCTAATAGCATCACAAATCTGAGATCCCAAGGCTGCTGGATGGGCCTTCCTGCTCAGATGCTCTCTTCCCTATGTTTCTCAGCAGCTCAGACACTTTTCAGACAGTAGTCATTCTTTTTTCCCCATTTATTTAGAATTTTATTTTTCCCAAATTACATGTAAAAACAAATTTTAACATCGATTTTTAAAACTTTGTGTTCCAAATTCTCTTCTTCCCTCCCTCCCCACCCCCCTTAAGAACTCAAGCAATTCAATAAAAGTTATACATGTGTAGTCATGCAAAACATTTCCACATTAGTCAGGTTGTGAAAGAAAACAGACAAAAAAACTTTAGAAAAAAGAACTAAAATAATTATGCTTCAATCTGTATTCAGACACCATTAGTTCTTTCTGTAGAGATGGATTGTATTTTTCATAAGTCCTTTAGGGTTGTCTTGGATCATTATATTGCTGAAAATAACTAAGTCATTCACAGCAGATCATCTTACAATATTGCTGTTATTTTGTATACAGTACATTTCACTTTGCATCAGCTCATGTTAGTCTTTCCAGGTTTTTCTGATAGCATCCTGCTCATCATTTCTTATAGAACAATAGTGTTCCATCATAATCTCATCCCACAATTTTTCAGCCATTCCCCAATTAATGGGCATCTCCTCAGTTTTGAATTCAACTTTTTTTAAAATCTCTTTTTGGATACCAACCTAGTACTGGTATTACTAGGTCAAAGAGTATGCATGGTTTTATAGCCCTTTGGCCATAGATGCTAGTCATTCTTGGTGGAGAGGCCCTCTACACACTGGCATTGCTGCCAGGGGTGGAGTGGGGGGCAGGGCTGGTAAGAGAGAAGCCCAGCCCTGCTCAGTCTGAGAAGCTGAAGAAGCTAGGAATCTCATAGCCAGAAGGAATCTCAGAGGCAGAATAGGAATTCAGTATTTAGAGCCAGAAACAATGTTAGAGACAATTAAGTCCTCTCAGGTTACAGAGGAAGGAATTTTGATCCAGAGAAGGAAAGGGGGTTGCTCAAGATCACACAGCAAATTAATGGCAGAGATAGCACCAGAATCCAGGTCCAACCCATTGTTGTTGTTCAGTCATTTCAGTCATGTATGGTTCTTGGTTGACCCAATTTGGGGGTTTCTCAGCAAAAAAACAAAAACAAAAACAAACCAAAAAACAAACCCAAAACAACAACAACAAAAAACTGGAGTAGTTTACTGCTTCCTTCTCCAGCTCATTTTACACATGAGGAAACCGAGGCAAACAGGGTTAAGTGACTTGCCAGGGTCACAAGCTACTTAAGTGTCTGAGGGTAGATTCGAATTTAAGTCTTCTTGACTCAAGGTCTAGCATTCTATCCACTGCACCACCTAGCTGTCCAACACATACCCATGCAGCAAGTCCCTCTACCATATTCCTATCTAACCTCTATTTGAAGTCAGGGGGTTCACTACGTATCAAGACAGCTTATTCCACTTTGAGGCAGTTCTGCAGCTCCATTTCTACCTTCAGCCTTGAGTCAGGGCAGGCTGGGGGAAGACAGAGCAGAAGAACCAGGGTGCTGAGTCTGGGACCTGACAGCATGATGGAGAGATGACCCACTGATAAGACTTTGGAATAATTAAAAAAAAAATCAAGGACCTATTCAATCTGATGTCAGGTTTATTCTAACCTAAACAGGGGTTGTATTAAACAATAAGAAGCAGTGTTGGTTCAGTGGAAAGACCCAAGTTTCTTTTTTTTCTTTCTTTTTTTTGTGGGGCAATGGGGGTTAAGTGACTTGCCAGGGTCACACAGAAGACCCAAGTTTCAATCTCAGCTCTGTCACTTCCTAGCTAAGTGGTCTTGAGTAAGTCACTTAACTTTTCCGGATGTCAGCTACTTCATTTGTCAAATGAGATGAACTAGATGACCTCTGAGGTCTAAGCTCAGCTCTACATCTATGACTATCTGTGATCACATGGACAAGATCTAAGAAGGTGGAGGGGGGCAAGATACCCAGGGGTCAGTCAGTCAACAAGCATTTATAAAGTGTCAACTGTGTGCCAGGCACTGTGCCAAGCTGGGGATACAAAGAAAGGCAAAAGGCAGTCCTTGCTCTCGAGTCAGGAAGAACCGCAGGAATTTCCTGGCAACGTTCCCAACAAGTACTCATCCATGTTCCACTGGACTGCTTCCAGTGAGAGAGAACTCTCAACCTCCTGAGGACACCCATTCCCTTTTGGGATAGCCCTGGTAGGAAGTAAAATCTTCCACTGGGAAACACCGTAGCTAATTCCACCCTCTGGGACTAAGCACAACAAGCCTAATCCTTCTTTGTGACAGCTCTCCAATCCAGTCCAAGATGAATATTCCCAGCTGCCACCAAAGGGGGTAGCTAGGTGGCTCAGCAGATAGAATGTTGGCCCTGGAGAGTTAGGAAGACCTGAGTTCAAATCTAGCCTCTGACACTAGTTGGGCAAGTCAATTAGTTAACTCCATCTGCCTCAGTTTCCTCAACTGTAAAATGGGGATAATAATTGCACCTATCTCCCAGGTTGTTGTGAAGATGAAATGAGATAATTTCTATGAAGTGTTTAGCACCTAGCAAGTGCTACTATTATTTCCAGTTCCTTCAATTAATCCTAGTTTGGCATAGTCTCTGGTACTTTTACCCATGTGGTTTATTCTCTCCAGATTTTCAATATTCTTCTTAAAATGTGGCCTCAGAATTCAAAATAGGACTGCAGATGAGGTCTTGACCAGGGTGGAGCTTGAGCTGGCCTCTGAAGATGGCTAGGATTGCCCAGTCCTCCAGGAAACCTTCCTGAGCACCCACCCTCTGGGTGAGCCTGTCCTTTGGCCTTCTCCAACACTGACTATACCCAGGCCTCCTATGGGATTCTGGGACTATGAACTTCCAGAGGTAGGAAACTGTGGATTGTTCATCTCTAAACAGAGTTGGGCTCCCACAGACCTTGGCACATAATACTCTGTTAGACATAGGATCTCATGGATGCCTCTGCTTCTTCTACTGATATAGATCCCAACCCATTCACATCTCATCCTGTGGGATTCTTGTCTGCATTTTTTCATAAGTACTTCATTGATGATTTACCCAATGCATTGGTAGGGCTTCCTCTTGTTCTTCCAAATTCTGTGGATACCAATGCAGTGCTCGGGCTGCCCATCTGTTATCTCTTGGTATCTCTTGGTCTCACTAAATAACCAACCCACCTCTTTTTTTTTGGTCATGAGTATTATAATTTAATTATCCTATTTAAATCATTATTTTATTGATACCTTTTATTTTTATACTTCCAAATATGCCTGCCTTTCTACCTATTCACCCTGCCTTACTCCCTAAAGAAAGCCAGTTACATGAAAAACAACCAACTTGTGTGAACAATCTGACAAAATCTCACACAGTGACCGAATCTGACAGTATATGCAATGGTCTGTACCCATAGACCTCTTAAAGGAAAGGAGAAAGGAGGAAAGTATGTTTCCTCAACTTTCATCTGGTTTGATCATAAATACATGTTCTTTTTTTTTTTTTTTTGCGGGCAATGAGGGTTAAGTGACTTGCCCAAGGTCACACAGCTAGTTAAGTGTCAAATGTCTGAGGCTGGATTTGACCTCAGGTCCTCCTGAATCCAAGGCCAGTGCTTTATCCACTGTGCCACCTAGCTGCCCCATAAATACGTGTTCTTAATGACACATCTTCATTGGAAGCATAATGCAGTATGCTTAAGCCCACTATGCATCTTTTTATTGACCTTTGGAAAGCCTCTAAATGTGATCCTTCTGAGATCATGGCATTCCACTGCTCACAGTCAGTCACCAGAAACAAATTATGGTTAAGGAGATGAGTTTTTTGTGGCAGCAAGCACCCTGAGATTACTAAAAGTGATCAGCTATTCCTATCCAGCCTGATCTCTTTCTAGTCAATCTAAACCCAACTCATTATTCATTAGTAGTATCTTTCTGAGATCTGAGTCGTAATGGACTAACTCAATGTGCTTTGTGTCATAAAACGGGAGGTATGCATGTAGCTTTCATCCACTTTGTTTTTCCACTATGGATGGTTAGAATGATACCATTCAAATGATTATGAATTTCATTGGTAAAGCTTCATGCTTCATGGGACCTGGTTCAGTTCATCTGATATCATCACTAAATAGTAGTACTTGGAGATTCTTCTCATCAAAAGACAATGCTTTTTAAATTTAAACTCAGAGAATGATATTCTCCTTGACACTGAGGAATATTTTTCATGGACATAATTATTTTATACCTCATTTGATTAAGGCTAGGTAAGAAATGAGGCAGAAAAAGTCCTCTTTTACGTAGTCAAAAAGAAAATAAATAAATAAACAAACAAACAAACAAATAAATAAATAGACTGAGGGATGGAGATACCCTCAGGTTTTCTGGCCAAAATGGAAACAATTGCTATTTATGTCCACTCTGAGCCATCAAGAGGCCAAATAATGGCCAAGTGAGGCCTGGGCTAGGACCTAATGTTGGTCAATCAATGAGAACCAGAGTTATTTATTTATTTTCTTTTTGACTAGGTCAAAGAGGCTTTCTCTGCCTCTTTACTACATAGCCTTAATCAATGAGTGGGTGTGGCCTCAGGCAAACTGAGACCCATGAAAGGCCTTAGCTTAAAAAGGCCAAGGTCTTCTATTGCACACAGGCCATCTCCAGTTGTCCTGATGTATATCTTGCCACTGGACTTAGATGGTTCTGGAGAAGAGAGTGGGGTTGGTGACTTTGCCCAACCCTCCCTCATTTAAATCCAATTCACTGCAAGTCATGACATCACCTCCTAATGTCATGGTCCCCTGAAAGAACAAAAGACAAACAGCAGCAACCACCTCACTTGATGTTGGAAGTCAACAGATATTAAATAAAACTATCTTTGTGGTCAAATCTGTCATGAAATGTATTTAAACCATTTTTTTAATATTATTACAAACTTGACAAAAGCAATTAAAGAAGAGCTGAAAAAGTATTATTTAAGAAATCTTGAATCTTAGGCCATAAAGGTGGTTTTTTTCTTTTTTTTTAATATAATAAATTTAACACAGTAGGTTCCAAAATGGTCTTGCTGGTTTGCATCTCTGAACTTCCTTCTGCTCTCTTTGGTACAGTTTTTCAAAGGTTTGATTTCTTTCTTTCCTTTTTTTAGTCATCACCATCCTGATTCCTCTCTCTCTTCCCCCATAACTGACCCTTCACCCAAAAAATTAAATTCCCTCCCTTGTGACAAATAAACATGGCTAAACAAAAACAAATGTACACCCTTGGCCACGTCAGAAAACCTGAGTCATTTGGGGCATCTAGTACATTAACCATCTGTCAAGAGGCATGTAATGATTAGAATGACGCCACCTGCTGGAGAGCTACTGTAGGAAAGCTCCAACATGAGGAGAAGGCATCTGAGGGCAAACCATGTGGTCAAGTTCCTTGGCGTCAGGAAGTGATGTTTGCTCATGGGTACTATCAAGGCTACCAGCCAAGCAACTTGAGGAGCCTCCCATTTCTGGGAGGAGGACACAAAGTAGGAAGTGGACGCTGGCAGTGGGCTTTTTCCTCTTTTGGTTCCTGACCTCACCATGGCAGGTCGGATGATGGGGTCTCTTAGAAATAGATTTTTACCTTTCTCTCTGATCCTAATGCTCTTTAATAAATACTTAAACACTTAAATACTCTTGCTAAAGCTTATAATTTATTGGCGACCACTCATTAGATTTTAGATAGTATATCCAGAATTTTAGTGCCTTACAGGCAGGAGACATGATTTGTCACCAGATTTCTCTTTGCCATACAATCCTACCTGATTTCAGTGTAATCGAGAAGTTAGTTTGCTTGAGAAAAGACTTTTAAAGCTCTGTTTTATGCCACCAGTCCAAAAGCTTTCTGGCAACCCACAAAAAATAAATAGCTGCATCCTGTGTTGTGTACACTTCTTGGCTAGTTGCAATCTGTTGTAGAAAGTTATCTGCAAAAGTTTATCTCATCTGGTTCATTCTCATGTTTTCATCAAGGATGCCCTTGATGCCTCCATAGATCATTCTCAAAAAAGATAGTCTAGAAATGAGAAAGTGGGAATATGGATTGGTAGTTGCCATCTTCTGAGTTATCCTTTTCTGTGGGCTAGCATCTTGGTGTTTTTGCTGGTCTTTCAAATTCTGCCCTTCTTTGAGATATCTTGAAATTCAGTCCTCGAGTGACTTTTAAGTCATATTTCCTCCAGCATGGATGTCTTCTGAATGTATCTGATAAAATCCAGTCGCTCTTCCAAATCTCATCATGGGCCTTTTGAGTGCCATTTGCACAGCTTTCCATAGTACCTTGGGTACTGTGGGGATAGAGTCCAAAAGAAGTGGTTCCATCATTGTCACTCTAAAAATACTTGCAGCCAGTTCTGGTTCTTGTCTATGAGGTAGCTAGGTGGCTCAGTGGAGAGAGTGCTCATCTTGGAGTAAGGAAAAACTGAGTTTGCATCCTTCCTTAGATACCGTGTGACTTAGGATCAGTTAATTAACTCTTGGCCTTGGTTATTTGTTGTTGTCATTCAGTTTTTCCAGTCAATTACAACTCTCCATGACCCCCTTTGGGGTTTTCTTGGTACAGATAGTGGAGTGGTTTGCCATTTCCTTCTCCAGGTCATTTTACTGATGAGGGTGAAGTGACTTGCCTAGGGTCACACAGCAATTAAGTGTCTGAGGCCAGATTTGAACTCAGGAAAATGAGTCTTCCTGATTCCAGGCCTGGCACTCTATTTACTGAGTCACCTAGCTGCCCTAAGATGTACATAGGTAGCTAATTATTTAAACTGAATTGTTAATAGATAAAGACTTGGCTTCATGAGTTAAGAAAACCACACATGCTTGTTGTGTGACCTTGGGAAGTTGTATGACAACTCTCAGTGTCCCCAGACTTTCTTCTTGAGAGAAGTATTCATAACACATAGGCATAAACCTTCTCAAGTATTTTACAAGGCTTTGTTAACCTGAACCGTTTTCTTTTTTTTCTTTTATTTGTTTTTGTTTTTTTTTTTTAATGAGGCAATTGGGGTTAAGTGACTTGCCCAGGGTCACACAGCTAATAAGTGTTAAGCGTCTGAGGTCGGATTTGAACTCAGGTACTCCTGACTCCAGGGCTGGTGTTCTATCCACTGCACCACCCAGCTGCCCCTAACCTGAACCATTTTCAAACACACACCCCTTATCTACTTATTCATTCAAGTTACCAAATATTTAATGTGGTGACAGGGCTCAGATATTGTTGCCAAATTCTTCATAGCTTTTCTCTATTTCTCCATCTTCTGTAATAGATCCTGGCAGATAGGCTGACTTTCTTCTACATGCTCTTTTGGCTTATTCTTGATGACATGAGCAGTGTTCCTTGATGGGGCACCCAATGATACCAAAGCCATCAGCTTCTTTATCAGCCTTCTCAATAAGAACCGAAAAGGGAGCCTTCCACTTGACTATAGCTTCTCTTTGTCCTTGGGTTCTGCTGACACAGAAAATGGCAATACATGTGTGGCTCAGTTCCTCCAGAAGCATGTCTCCTCCTGGGCCCCTAGATAAAAATCTCACATTAATTATACCAGGAAAATTAAAATTTGTAGGGGCAGCTAGATGGCAGTGGATAAAGCACCGGCCCTGGATTCAGGAGGACCTGAGTTCAAATCCAGCCTCAGACACTTGACACTTACTAGCTGTGTGATCCTGGGCAAATCACTTAATCCTCATTGCCCTGCAAAAAAAAAATTAAAATTTGTAGAAAACCCAAGAACTGTGTGGTTCTTAGCACCACCCACCACATTGTCTGTCACTATCACTGAAGAAGTGAGAAGAGTTTAGACAGGACTAAGGGGTGTTTTGCATTTTTATCTGTTTCATGGGGTTCTGGGTCCAAGGAATTCATATAAGAATTGTTTATTCCACAATGCTTTAAGGTTCACAAAGCTCTTTCATTACAACACAATAGCCTGTGAGCTAAGGTAGTGCAAATATTCTTGTGTCCTTCTTACAGATAGAGAAACTGAGGCTGGGAGAGGACAAATTATTCCTGGGATTACAGAATTTGCATTGGAAGGGACCTTAGCAGCCGTATCTAGTCCAGCCCATACCTGAAAGGAATACCTGTTTAAACAAACTGAACAAGTACCCAGTGGCTAGGTAGGTGGTGCAGTGGATAAAGTGCCAGGCCTGGAGTCAGGAAGATTTATTTTTCCAAGTTCAAATCTGGCCTCAGACACTTCTTAGCTGTGTGACCCTGGGCAAGTCACTTAGCTCTTTTTGCCCCTGTTTCCTCATCTATAAAATGAACTGAAGAAGGAAATGGCAAACCATTCCGGTATCTTTGCCAAGAAAACCTCAAATGGGGTCACAGAGAATCAGACACAGCTGAAAAACAACTCAACAACAACAAGAAGGAGCCCTCTGGTCTCTGCTTGAAGACCTCCAAGAAGAGGAACCCATGTGTTCTAGAGACAGCCCATTCCAATTTTAGTCAGTATAACTGTTAGGAAATGTTTCCTGATGGCAAGTCTAAATGTGCCTCACTTCAACTTCTACCCATAGCTCCTGGTTCTACCCTCTGGGGCCAAACAGGACAAGTCTAATCTTTCCTCCTCACCACAAGCCTTCAGACACTTGAACAGAACCTTTGTGTGCACGTCTTCTCTCCCCCAGGGCACAGTAGTCCAGGCCTTTCAACTGATCATCATATAATGCGACTAAAAGCCCTTCACCATCATGGGTACTGTCCTCCTCTGAAAGCTCTCCAGGACAAAAGACAGAGGAACTACTACGTCTTTATTCCTGGAAACCCAGTGCCTCTTAAGGCAGCCTAGGGTCACATTAGTCTTTTTGGATTTAACATCATGCTGTTAATTCACATAAAGTTTGTGTTCCACTAAAACTCTTGGATTTTTTTCAGACAAACTACTCTCTAACCATATATCCCTCATCCTATACTTACTGGTATTTTGTACGTAAGACCTGACATTTAACTCTATTCAGTTTTATCTGTTTAAATCTAGCTCGCTGTTCTAGCCTGACATTAAATAATATCCCTTCGTGGGGAAAACAACAACACCTAGTATTTATATAGTGCTCATTACATACCACATTCTGTGCTAAGTGCTTTACAATTATCTCATTTGATCCTCACAATAACCCTGTGATGTAGGTGCTGTAATTATCACCATTTTACAGATGAGGAAACTGAGGCAGACAGAAGTTAAGTGACTTGCCCAGGATCACACAACTAGTTTAGTGTCTGAGTCTGGATTTGAAACTCAGGTCTTTGGGACTCCAGATCTGGTCCTCTATCTACTATGCCACCTACAACAAAGTACAAATCAGGTAAAAAAAAAAGTTTTATTATTATTACAAACTATGGCAGGGAGAGGCAACAGAAAACTGATAGTTTTCTCTGACAGAGAACTAGGCACATCTTTATCAGCATGGTGTTCCTGTATGTAGTGGATACATTATGAGATGCAGGATAACTCTCTGAAGTTTTTCTTTGACCATTTCCTCTTGTCAGTCAAGTAGGCTCTGATTCTAAGTCATTTCCCATTGGTATAAAGAGATTACAATGAAGGACATTTGGACAGCACACTCCTTGCAGCTGGCCTTGGAAGTGGGACAGGGGGCAGCTAGGTGGAGCAGTGGATAAAGCACAGGCCCTGGATTCATGAGGACCTGAGTTCAAATCCAGCCTCAGATACTTGACACTTACTAGCTGTGTGACCCTGGGTAAATCACCTAACCCCAATTGCCTCACCAAAAAAAAAAAAAAAAAAAAAAAGGAAGTGGGACAGGGCAGCTTGCTTCTTCAAGGAAAAAAAGAGGAGCTTATTAACCCTTAAAAAACCAACAACATTAAACAGGATGGGGCCCAGCCCAGGTCCCCAAGGCCCTCCATGGAAGTCTCCTGTCATGGTGACATTGAACCACTGTGAACCACTGATGCCTCCTCTTGGAGTCTGAAAATTCGATGGGATGCAGTGCCAGACCTGCTAATAGATTGATGGATGGGTTTGCAACTAATGATTTGGAACATAACTGGCAGCTTGATAGCCAAATTCCTGTTTTGCGTGATAGGTGAGTGGAAGGACTTGGGGGTTGTGCCTCCCCACCTGACCTTGGCCATGGTTGTAATTTCACAGACCAGCAATGTCTCCTTTTTCATCATTGGGCCTCTCATGATGTACCTCTTGCATCCTTATGCCCAGAAACGTTCTCTCATCGTGCAACTACCCTGGGTCCTCTTCATATTAGTAGGTATGTCAGTCCTGCCCCTTGGATACTCCAGCCATCTCCCTGGTTATAGGATCTTCTGATCAGTGTCTCCCTAGTCCCAGGATCCCCTTTTTAATGTTTCCCCGACACAGGGGTCCCCTGGCTATAATCTCTCTAGTACTGATCAGTGTCTCCCTGGCTTTGGCATCCTCTGATTAGCATCTCCTTTATCCCGGGGTCCCATAGTGAGTATCTCCCCTGACCCTGAAGTCTCCAGCCCATATCTCTCTGGCCCTGACATAACCTTGTCGGTATCACTCCAGCTGTTGGTTCCCCATAGGTCAGAGCTTCCCAGGATCTGGAGTCAATGGGTCAGTGTTTCTCTAGTCCTTGAGTCCCTGGAACCAGGCTGGCAATGCTTGGCTATTTGTAACAGAAATAAACCTGGAATTGAAGTAGAAGACCTGTATTCAAATCCCAACATTGCCATTAATTGCCTTGGTGACTTTTTCCTTTTCTGGATCTCAGTTTCACAATTTGTCCAATGAGTTTGGACCAGGTGATATCTAAGGTCCCTTCCAGCTATAAGCTCTAAGTCCTGTGATCTTACTAATATTATGGATCTGGCAAGTATGGAAGCATTCCCAGACCCCACCCTCCCAGTGAATAGGAATTATTGATCCCATTGGGGCGGAGGGGAAAAAGAATGGAATCAGGAAAGGCTTCTTTGAGGCCCGACCTCTGAATCTTGTTGGTTCTAGGTCTGTTCTCTGTGTATTTCCACATGACGCTGAGTTTCTTGGGGCAGATCCTGGATGAGTTGGCCATCCTCTGGCTGCTGGCAACGTGCTATTGTATCTGGTTCCCTCGCTGCTACTTTCCTGCTTTCTTGAAGAATGACAGGTATAAAGGGGGGTGGCCAGCCTGGGCCTTTGCCCTCTGCCCTGCCTGGCCTCATCCCTCCTCTTCCTCTGGGCTACAGGTCACACTTCACTTGCATGGTCCTGTGTATCACCATCTCCATCACCTTCCTGGCTTTCCTAAAGCCAATTGTCAATGCCTACGTGCTCAACTCCATCGCACTGCACATTTGCTACTTTGTGAGAAAAGAGTATAAGAAGTGAGTGAAGCCTGGTCCAACCAGCCAGATGACTAGGGGAGGAATGGGGGGTGGGGTGTCGAGGAATGAAGGAGGAAGGGCGGGAAAGGAGTGGCTACAACTGTGCACATTGAGACCCCAGCCCCAGAAATTCCCCCACCTTGTCCATCTACCAACACAGAGACAAAGACCTCTTCAAAGCCCAGCAGCGTTAATAGGATCAAAGGATTTTAAGTTGGAAGGGTCCTAGAGGTCATTTCATCATTTTATAGATGACAGTGAAGAAATAGACAAGCAGACAGACACATGCCCCTCTCCTCCCCATCCCTTCAGACACATAGACAAACAAACCCGTGCAGAGACCCAGATGCTGACGCGTGCTCCCAGGCGAGTCATCTTCCTGCACCTAGGAGTTCTGTCCTTCTGCTGGAAGTCCCCCCACCCTAGGCCTTTACCTTTGGTTGGGGGAGGTTCCATTCTGGGAGTTGACTTTCTATGGCCTACTCTCCTTATGGTCCCCAGGAAATACACCAAAGTGAATCATATGATCACGGTGTCTGTGATGTGGTGGTTGTTGGCTGTGTCCACCTGGATATGTGACCGGCTGTTCTGCAGTTTCTGGCAACGGATCAGTTTTGCCTACTTGCACAGCTTCTGGTGAGGGTCAAACTGGGGTCCCATGTGAGGCCCGGGCAATCTGAAAGGTTGTAAATATAGAAGTGTCCCTGGTAATGGGCAGAGAGGGGGCTTCCTGGAGAGGCTGGGAGAAAGGTGAGTTTATGAGGTTTCAGGGGTTCCAGGAGAAATAAGGAAGATCTGGGGATATGACATTTTGGAGGAAGTCCTGTGGGATGGGGGGGTGGTCTTCATGAAGCAGTGAATTCATAGAGGTTTGGGGATGCCCTCACTTCTTTTACCTTTTTCTCTAGGCACATCTTTATCAGCATGGTGTTCCCGTACGTAGTGGATACCTTAGTCCTTCTGGAAGGCCGGTATGAAATGCAGGATAACTCTCTGGAAATCCACTACTGGCCTCGGGATGAATGGCTTGTGGGGTTGCCCTATGTGACCTTAGTGGGCAAGAAGGCCAACAGTGGGGGCAAGAACTGCTGATGAACCCAGGACTTGGACCAGCAGGTCTGTGGGTCCAATGGGACCGGGTAGGGGCATCTGGGCTAGGGAAGGAGCCCTCAGGCTGCCTTTGGTTGAGCTGATACCCTGGCCCTGAAAGGAGCGGGTTCAGGGTACTTTGTACCCCTGTTATAGAAACCAGTTCCTCGAGGAAAGGAAACAACTGGGGAGGCTGTAGATGGGAAGAGAAGCCCCTAGCAGTGGTGTCCCTGATGTCTATGGGCATAGTGGAAAGGACAATGGACTTGGGATCACAGGATCTAAGTTTGAATCCTGCCTTAGTCACTAACTTACCATCTTAACCTGGGTGAGTTGACTTCTCTCTCTGAACCTCAGAAAGGTTGTAGCTCTTGGGTTTCTTCCACTTTCAAGTCTTATTATCCTTTTGATTCTAAACTCTTTCTTTGCTTGGCTTCATATGTTTTTCTAGCTCTCCCCAATCCCCAACACATACACACAAGCCAGCCTGAGACATTGTTCAGCACATGCATGTATACAAATGGGTGTTGGGTCTCATCTCTGACATCAACTCACTGTGTGATTTTGGGCCATTCCCTTTTCCTCACCGAACCTTAGTTTCTCTGCCTATAAAATGAGTGTTAGGGGCAGCTAGGTGGTGCAGTGGAAAAAGCACCAGCCCTGGATTCAGGAGGACCTGAGTTCAAATCCAGCCTCAGACACTTGACACTTACTAGCTGTGTGACCCTGGGCAAGTCACTTAACTCCAATTGCCTCACCATAAAACAAAAAAAAGTGTTAGACTCCCTAAGAGTCCTTCCAGCTCTAAATCCCTCTCCCCCTTCTGTGACATGAGGATAGTGTCTTGGGAGGGAAACTTCATCTCTCTGAGATGTGGCAGAGACAAAAGGAGAAGGTAACAGAATAGGGATAGCGGAAAGAAGCACTGGACTTGGAGTCAGGAGCCCTGAGTTCTAGTTCCGGTTCTATCACCGACTACCTGTGTGACCCCAGGCAAGTCCTTTCCCCTCTCTGGCTCTCAGAATCCCTATCTATCAAACAAAGGCTGGATCTCTTAGCTCCCTTGTAGGTCTTAATCTCATGAAATCCTCACCTTGCACCTATAGAGGTCTCTCCTGTGGTCCTGACTAGAATCAGAGAAGTGGTCCTTTGGGGTCCTGCTCTCCATCTCCCCACTCTCCCTTAACTCTGCTACTCTGCCACTCCTCTCAGACTTCCCCCATCCACTTCCCTCCTCCACATGTAATATTCCTCTTCAGCTGTTGAGCCTCCAATGCTGGCAGTTGTTGGATGGTGAGGCCAGTCTGGGGAAGACCTGGACAAAGAAATCCCAAACTTCAAGAAGATTCTGGCTTGAGGTTGGATGAGTATGGCACCTGTGTTTGAACTGGTCAGGAACCAACCACTCCTAGGACTTCATGGCTTCCATATAAATATTCAGTCACTTCCATGTTTCTGAGACCTATGTCCTATGTGTTCCTGGTCAGTCTCCCTGAAGTGTCCTTCAGGTTTTCTTCCTCTTCCTTCCCCATGATGTCCCTCCCAGAATAACAGGATCACAGCATCTTAGAGCTAGAAGAGATCTTTGAGGGCATCTAATGCAACCTACACCCGAGCAGCAATGCCGTCCCTCATCAGTGGCCCCTAGCTCTCCCCCTAGCATTCCCTCACTGTCCCCTGTATCCCTCATCCGGTCCTCTCTCCTCAGGGCACCTGATTGCAGCATCACAGGAATCCTTGAGTCTTGGAACAGGCACACCCTTCGGAAGGCCGTTTACCTGAGCAGGAATCCTCTCTCCGCTATTCCCAGAAGTGACCATCTACCTCCACTTGAAGACCCCCGGGGATGAGGAACTGAGCTCCTTCTGAGCCAGTGAAGCCTTCTACTTTGGGATGGCTCAGTCTGTTGGGGATTTTTCTTTTCAGTGAATGGAAATTTCCCTCGAAATGATGGCCCTGCTCTTCTCCTACTCCCTCTGTAAGTGGTCAAATGGAGCAGGTATTCGTCAATCTCATGCTTGAAGATGGCCCCATGTCCCTCCTAAATATGCCCTATCTCCAGGCTAAGTACCCTTAGCTCCTTCAAATGGTTTTTCTATGACAGTCTCCAGTCCTCTTATCCTAGGTCCTTTCTTGGACCTAGCCCAATTTGTTAATGTCCTTTACAAAAGATGGCCCCAGGATTGAATACAACATTGAAAAGGTTTCTGGGATTTGGAGGCAAAGGACCTGGGTTCAAATCCTGGCTCTTCTGTGTCTTACCTGTGTGACCTTGGGCAAGTAATTTCCTCCTTGTGCCTTTGTTTCCCTTCTATAAAATGAAGGAGTTAAACTATATGACCCCTGAGGTCATGATCAGTCCCTAAATCTAGGATCCCATGTAACAGATTGGGGATCTCAGCAGGATGGCTGTCCCTTGCTCTGGATACTGCTCTTTAATGAAGACAACATAAGGCTGCACTCTTTCCTCCAGGTCACCCGCTGGTGGCTCCTCATGATATGGAGGCATCTCCAGACTCCCAAAGGCTGTTAGTAAGACAGCACAAGTTCTCTCAGTTCCTACTAAGCTAGGAAGACATCCTGGACAGGCCCAGGAGTAATGGACAAGTATCTGGAGGACCCAATCTGGCCGAATGTATAAAAGATACCACCAAGTGGGTGGTAGGGTGATGTATGTTTTGTTTATAAAGAATTAAATACTATCTGCTGTGTTACAGGAGAATCGCAATACACTACCTGATGGGAACATTCCCTGCCCCGAAATAACATGTTCTGAAAGAAGTACTGTTAACGTCAGATATTGTGCTAGCTTTTTTTTTTGGCTACATGAGCTTAAAATGCATTCAAACCTCTATACAAATTATTCATCATCCATCTAATCCATCCATTCATTCAGCAATGCCTCCCCAACCAGTACTTATACAGCTGATATTTCTTTTTCAATCCAAGTATGGAACTTTACTCTTATCCCTATTAAATATTATATTCCCCAAATAAAGAATTCCTTCAGTGCTTTGTTGTGATATGAACCTTGGGTCCTCAAAGGTCCTGCTAGTGGAGTACAAACTCTGGTGTGCTATTAGCTAGAAAATCCCAGTCTATTATCTGGGCACCTGCCTAGCTGAGTGTGGCTTACAAGATCATTGAAAGGTTGGCCACCAGGTAACAGATATGTTGGTCATGGGCACTTGTAAACCCACTAAGGGATGGGTTGTAACCTGCATCCATGGAAGGAGTCCTGCCATGAATGAATGGACAAATCTTCGGGATTATTGTAGTCATTTTCCTCTTATTTAATTCTGCAGATCCTTCTGGGTTCCTGGAATCTTCTTGGAGCATGGTTCTACAGTCTAGCTTATTAGCTACTTCTTCTAGCATTGTGTCAAGTCCAGGTCATTGATAAAAATAATTAGTGGCTGAGGAACGACTCTTGGGCTGCTCTTCTAGTGACCTCACTCCAAGATGACATCAGTTAATTAACTACTGGGGCTCTCCTAGATATTCCCAACCTTATCTTTTCAAGGTTTCCCTTTCCCCTCTCCAGTGTCTCCTCTTTCCTTAACATCGAATTCACCCCAATCTTCATGTCTTCCACAGAGTTCCCTTTCACTCCAGTTTTCCCCATCTCCTTCAGTTTCCCCATCTCTCCAGTGTTTCCATCCATCACCAGTGTCCATTCTCTCCCTCAGTGCCTTCCTTTCTTTCTCCAATGTCCCCCTTGGTTCCCCAGTATCCCCTCTCAATTCAACAAATGTTTGCTAAGCAAGGCTCTGTGCTTGGTGCTGTTAATATAAAGAAGAAAAAACAACAGTCCTCACCTTCAAAAATCAAAAAAGGGTAATGTGCATATTTGCAAATGGTCAAGATGTAAGAGAGACTGGTGTAGAAGCCAAGGAGGGTGCTATGAGAAATTTGAGGAAGGAAAAACTACTTTCACCAAAGATGGCAGAGGCCAAGGAAGGCTTCACAGAGCAGGTAGTGTGTAATGAGGCTTTGAAGGAAGGGGAAGGGGCTTCAATCATCACATGAGTTGAGCATATTCTGAGTCTGGAAAGACAGAGTAAGTAAAGGCCAGGAGAGGGCAGAACAAGAATGTGGGATGGGGAGTAGCACAGTTTGTGGAGGAGGTATAAAGGAAGACCATGTGAGATAAGGTTGAAAAGTCAGTAAACATTTATTAAGCCCCTACTATGGGCCAGGCACTATTCTAAGTATCAGAGATGCAACATGGCAAAAGACAGATCCTGTCTTGAAGGAGTTCAGTGGGGAAGACAACACAAAACAATCTATGTACAGACAAGCTATATACAGGATAAATTGGAAACAAATAGCAGAGAGAGGGCATTAGAAGTAAGGTCAACTAGAGCCAAATGGGAGAGAGCTTCAAATGACAAGATCAGGAGTCTATATTTATTTGAGACAAAACAGGGAAGGGGTCTGTGTAGATGGGTGATGTTTAGTTACATAACTGTGCACTGGGAAAGGTGCTCAGGTAGTAATGTGAAGGCTGCATTGGAGAGGGGGAGAAGCAGAGGCAGGAAGATCACTAAGAAGGCTATTTTTTTTTTTAGTGAGGCAATTGGGGTTAAGTGACTTGCCCAGGGTCACACAGCTAGTAAGTGTTAAGTGTCTGAGGCTGGATTTGAACTCAGGTATTCCTGACTCCAGGGCCAGTGCTCTATCCACTGTGCCACCTAGCTGCCCCTAAGAAGGCTATTATAATAAGAATGCAGATGAGAGATAATGAGGATCTAAACAAGGAGTCTGGCAGTGGGTAGGGAGAGGAAGGGCCTGAAGAGGAAGAGACTGTGGAGGTAGAATATTGGGACCTGGCAACTGAGTAGGTATGGGCAATGTGAGAGAGACAGAGACAAAGAGATAGAGAGAAAGGGAGAGAGATAGAGAGACAGAGAGAAAGGGGGAGACAGAGAAACAGACAGAAAGGAAGACAGAGATAGAGACAGGGAGAGACAGAGACAGAGGGAAGAGTCAAGAATAATGCCAGGGTTGCATGAAATTTTCCCTTTCCTCAAGGAGTTTGTATTCTATTGAAGCAAACAATACATACAATAGGCAAATGAATGTCTAATAAATAATAACTAAATTCTAAGCAGTGTAATAATAAATAAATAAATACTAGGCATGGGTAATCAAGGAACTGCTCCAATTTGGATCAGATGCTTCCCTTGAGGCTAAGATCCTTCCAGTGGGCCACATGCTAAGACACATATATGTATTCCCATGTGTCCTGGCTACTGGGGGTTATGTTAAGGATTTTGAGACCATAGCACATGGTAAAGATAACATGGAAAGTGTCCCAGTCCAGCTGATCAGGGAGACTGCTAATTTCCCCCATTAGAGTAATTTCAGGATGGGGCAGAAGCACAAGAAAAACCTTACATAGAAGATGGTGCTTGGGCTGAAATTTGAAGGAAGCTAGAGATTCTAACAGGCAGAAGAGAAGGCATGTATTCCAGACATAGGGAACAGCCTGAACAAAGGTACAAAGGTGAGGGAATGTTGTGTGTGAAGAAAAGCAAGAAGGTAGGTTTGACTTGACCAGAGACTGCATAAAATATGTAAGAAACCTGAAAGAACTGAAATTTGGGGAATGTAAACTAGGGAAATTTGGAGGAAGGACAGGTTTAGGAGAGAAGATGATGAGTTGATTTTTGGAACATGGTAAGTTTGAGGTGTTTGATGAGAGATTCAGGTAAGATGTCCATAAGTCCATTAGAAAGGTGAGACTGGCATTCCAAGGCTAGACCTAAGGATGAATAAACAGTTTTGAGAGTGACCTGAAGGAAAATGAGAATTGAACTCTGGGAAGCAGATGAAATCATCAAGAAAGAGACCATAGCGGTCTCTCTCTTGAGAGAGAGAGAGAGAGAGAGAGAGAGAAAGGACCACTCTGGAAGATACCTATGGCAGGAGGATTCGAGCAGATTGATGAATCATAAAAAGAGTGGCCAAATTGGTAGAGGGAGAAGAGAGCATTGTCATGGAATCTGGCAAGGAGAGCATCCTGGCAGAGAAAATGGTCAATAGCGTCCTGTTGCAGTGAGGCCAAGAAGAGTGAGAATTGATGACAGGCTAGTGGATTTTTCAATTAAAGTAGACCTTGGAGAGAATAGTTTCAGTACAGCAACAAAACCACTAGAGGTTGAAGAAGAAGGGGATGCTAAGGAAAAGAGATGGGATAGTTCTTTCTAGGAGTTTAGGAGACTCTAGATGGATAGGATCAAATGAAGATTCTTTGGAGGAGTTGAGATACCAAGGGAGGTATTTGGACATGATAAGTTTGAAGTGACAGCAGGACCCCCAGGTGAAGATATCCAGCAGACAATTAAGAATGGGACTGGAGCTCAAGAGATATTGAGACTGGATTTATAGATCTGGAAGGTTTGAGGAGGTGAAAATGAAAGCCATGGCAACATATGAAATACCAAGGAAGAAAAGGTAGAAAGAGAAGAGTCTACACCCAGCATTGGGTGATACCCACGCTTAGAAGGCAGAACAATGGGGAGATGCAGCAACTTCCCTCTCTCCCAAGTGGGTGCCCTCTCGTTCCAGGATCAGTCAAGAAGCATTTATTAATTGTATACTATATGCCAAGCACTGTGCTTAAGCAATGAGGCACAGTGCTAGGAGTTGTAGAATATGTTCATAAACAAAATCTATCAATATGTAGGATACAGAAAATGCATTTGATGCAAAAAAACATAGATAAAATTTGAGAGTCTATATAGATCCCTCTTATACAACTAATTACAAGTTAAAAAGAAAGCAGGAGTGTCAGTTGCAGCATCTGATACTGATAAAGTGAAATTGGATTTAGAAAATAATGAAAGAAAACATAAATAACAAATATGTAACAGTTTTAATGCATATGCACTAAAGAATGTCAGTTAACATATCAAAGAAATATAAACCAAAATACGAGCATAGTCAAAAAGTATAATAATAGCATGGGACTTCAATATGTCGTTATTAGAAGATGACAAATCAAATAAACAAATTAATAATAAAGAATTCACATTTGCATTGCTTAATTAATATGTTGGAATTAACAGATAGAAAATAAAAAACAAAAATGGAGAAATGGGAAATATTCTTTCCAATTAAAAACAAGGCTGGAATTACATATACTTCAGGACTTTGATGCAATAAAACTAGACTGAAATAAAAATAACATGATGAAAAACTATAGAATTCCACGGAAATTGAAACGTAACATATTAAACAACTATTGCAGAAAAGCAGAAAAATAATAGAATATGAATGTTTTAAAACAATGCTATGAACATGATGTAGATTCTTTTATAATGAATATAGACAAAATTACCAAATAAAATATTGTCTGACAGAAGACATTCAAAAAATTATTCACCGTGTCAAAGCTGCCTTTAAATTTGGCATGCAAGACTTAAACAATATCTGAAAAGCTATGAACATGATATAGCATATAAATAAAAATACAATATGATTTTATCAGCAGACAGGTAAGCCTTTGACAAAAACCTAATACTTATTCATGATAAAAAAACACTAAAAAAATGAAACAGAAAATTTTTGCTTCAATATAATAAAAATACCTACCTTAAATCAAAAGCAGTCTAAACATGCAATGAAAGAACATTAGAAGCAAACCCACAAAATTCAGGTATAAAATAAATATGGCCCCTTGGTACTTTTATCAATACAAATCAAAATATCAAGGGACTTCTTCATATGTATAAAATTATAATAAATATATGCATATATATGGAAAAATAGGGAAGCTTAGTACAGGACACTGAAAAAGAAGAGCTAAAAAGTAAAGCTGTTTTGTAACATGTGATACTTAAAACAATATTATAAAGCAATTTTAGAAGGTATACAAAAAAGAAAAACTGATCATTCAGAGAGAGTATACCAGACACCCAATGAAATATATTTTAAAATTGATTTTTTGTATGTATATATAAATAAAATGAAAGTAACAAAAAGATTTTTGTTTCAAAAAATATGCTAGGAGGGGGCAGCTAGGTGGCGCAGTGGATAAAGCACCAGCCCTGTATTCAAGAGGACTTGAGTTCAAATCTGGCCTCAGACACTTGACATTTACTAGCTGTGTGACCCTGGGCAAGTCACTTAACCCTCATTGCCCTGCAAAAAAACCCAAACAAACAAATAAATAAATGAATGTATACATATATATGTATGTATATATGCTGGACAATCCATCTCTCCCCACATCCCCTCCTTTCCCTCAATATCACTTTCTTTCCCCTTCTTTTTCCCTAAATGTCTCACCTTTAAAAAAATTATTTTTGCAGCATTCAGGGTTAAGTGACTTGCCCAGGGTCACACAGTAATTGTCTGAGGCCAAATCTGAACTCAGGTCCTTCTGACTCCAGGGCTGGTGCTCTATGCACTGTGCCACCTAGCTGCCTTTCTGTCTCATCTTTTCCCTTTTCCCCCTTCTCCTGAATGTCCCCCTCTTACTACTCCAAGTTCTCATCTTTTCCCTCCAATACCTAATGTTGCCCTACTTCTCCCAGTGTTCTTTGTCTTCTCCAGTGTTATCCCTTTCTCCCCATGTTCACTTTATTCTCTGGCTCTCTCTCCTCTCTTCCTCATCTTTCACAGTCTCTTTTTTTCCCTCTTTTTATCTATCATTTTCTTCTTTCCCCATCTCTATCTCCCTTCCTCTATTGTCTACTTAACATGTGGTTCTCTCTGCCTAGCTTCCTTCTTTTATCCCAATGATGTCCCTTCTGTTTTTCTAATGCTCCCTTCTGTGCTCTCTCCTCCCCTCACTTCCCACTCTTCCCTTTTCCTCATACCCAAGTATTTCCCTCTTCACCCATTGTTCCAACAGTTACATTGCCCTCTTCTCCCTACCTTCTTTGTCTATTATTATTAATTTTTTGTCTATTATTATTATTATTATTTTGCAGGGCAATGAGGGTTAAGTGACTTGCCCAGGGTCACACAGCTAGTAAGTATCAAGTATCTGAGGTCACATTTGAACTCAGGTCCTCCTGAATACAAGGCTGGTGCTTTATCTACTGCCACCTTGCTGCCTCCCTTCTTTGTCTCTTAATCAGCTACATCTTGTTAACAACAATTGTTCATTTTTTTATCCTGGGGCAATAAAATGGTCCCTCAAGTTGCCCTTTCCTTTGCTGCTTTATGGAGTGTATATTAAATGAAAAGTTAGGAGTATGATCACAGTTCTGAGCTAGGAAAATTACTAATATTTAGGCAGAGGTTTGGCCTTTGCCCTAATTTGAATTTACATTTATCTCTAGCTAACCTCTGACCCCTTTATGGTTGGAGCAAAAAATTAGGTTATGGGAAACATTGGAACAAAGAAACAAGTAAAATATGTTACATTATCTGTTACTAGACAGGCATGGGAGGTGGAACTGGGGGAGGAACAGACCTTTTCTTGGAACTTTCCTCAGTTCTAGAAGAGAATAGATAGTTAGACTGCTAGGTGGTACAATGGACTATGAGCAGGGTCTGGATTCAGGAAGACTTGAGTTCCAATCCCGCCTCAGACACTTACTAGTTACGTGACCATAGTCGAGTCACTTAACCTCTGCCTGTCTCAATTTCCTCAGTGGTAAAATGAGGATAATAATGTTAGGATCAAATTAAACATTTTAAAAGTGCTTAGTACAGTGCCAGGGACTTGAATGCTAGTCATTATTAGCTATTACTAAGAGGTAGGTAGGTACAAGTAGCTTCAGCTTGAGTCTTCAACTCTGTGATGTTCCAGTGGCCCTCCTTGATCTCTTCCTTTAAACAAAACCCCAAGCTCTTTCTCAGTGCTCCAAGTACTAAGAAGATAGGGAAGGTGGCCCTTCCCCTACACAGGGTACTTCACAGTGCCCATGCTATATGTGAAGGAAACCTTCATCCATGGACATCAGTTAGAAAGAGAGAATAGGGGGCAGCTAGATGGCATAGTGGATAAAGCACTCGCCCTGGATTCAGGAGGACCTGAGTTCAAATTTGGCCTCAGACACTTGACACTTACTAGCTGTGTGACCCTGGGCAAGTCACTTAACCCCCATTGCCCCACCCCACCCCCAAAAAAAGAAGGAAAGAGAGAATAGATTATACCTCTTTCAGAGAGATTTAAAAACCAGCTAGTCTTCAAATAGATCATCCAGATCTGACCATGCAGCCAACGGAAAGAGGTAAGCAAATGAAGAATGTCCCTGGTTTCTCCCGCATTGGCACCCGTATCTTAGGTGATCTGAACATTCACCAAAGCCCTATTTACATCCATTAAGAAATATTACATCCATTTAAAAGCAGATGTTGATTTATCATATTTTTAGTCATTTTACATTTTTAAAAAATATGTTTTTTTGGAGGGGTAGAGAGTATAGTAGAAAGGAAGGGGACAGAACTGGAAGATGGGATATGAATCATGGTTCCCAATTTCAGTCCCTTTTCTCTGAACTATCTGCCCCTCTTAAAAAAAATCAACTTTTCTTTTTTTTTTTTGGCAAGGCAATGGGGGTTAAGTGACTTGCCCAGGGTCACTCAGCTAGTAAGTGTCAAGTGTCTGAGGCTGGATTTGAACTCAAGTACTCCTGAATCCAGGGCCAGTGCTTTATCCACTGCGCCACCTAGCCATCCCCAAAAAATCAACTTTTCACCAGTATGTGTCATCTTCCAATCGACTACAATTTTTCTGTGGATGCAGTCTGTGTTATGTACTTTTTTGAGGAAACAAAGACAAGGGCTTATCAGGAATGACAAGAATATCAACAGAAGGCTCTTTGCTGGTGCCTCTTACTCCCACTTCATTAATATTTTGGCACCTCCTGGGAGGCTTATTAAAAGGTCAAAATATATTGACTGCAACATGGGAGTTAAAAGGTCCAACAAAGGGGTAGTGTGGGGTGTGTGTGTGTGTGTGCGCGTGTGTGTGTGTGTGTGTGTGTGTGTGTGTGTGTGTGTGTGTGTATAAGGGGGAGAGGGAGACAGAGAGAGAAGGGGAAGGGAAAGAGAGAGAGAGAGTTTATCTTTAGTCTCAGAAAGGCACAACTGGAAGCTCACATAAATTAGAAAGGCATATTGCCTGCCCCTGAGATGGAGAAGTAAAAGAAAGCTATTTAATCTAGTTATGAGTCAGGGGTGGAGATCTCTGCGATGAGGAATAGGGAAGTATTCCCCAGCAACAGCCTGAGGATTCCTTTTGTGCACCCCCTAGGTGGAGCTCTGGGGTAGGTCAAAATTTTGAAAGAAAGAAAGAAAGAGAAAGCAAGCTGGACTAAGGACTGTGATAAATTGTCCCAGGTATATTCTTTTTTTTTTTTTTTGGCCAGGCAATAAGGGTTAAGTGACTTGCCCAGGGTCACACAGCTAGTGTCCAGTGTCTGAGGTGGGATTTGAATTTAGGTCCTCCTGAATCCAGGGCCAGTGCTTTTTCCACTGCACTACCTAGCTGCCCTCCAGGCATATTCTTTTTTTTGTTTGTTTATTACTTTCAACAAACATTTATTTTATTTTCCATTTACATGTAAGGGTAGTTTTCAACATTCATTTTCATAAGATTTAGAGTTCCAAATTTTTCTCCCTCCCTCCCTTCCTTTCCCCTCCACAAGATCGCAATCAGGTTATATATGTACAATCCACAAGTGTTCTTTTTATCAGTTCTTTCTATAGGGGTGCATAGTATGCTTCCTCATTAGTTCCTTGGGATTGTCTTGGATCATTACATACTGCTGAGAGTAGTTAAGTCATTCACAATTACTCATTGAACAATACTGCTGTCACTATGCACAATGTCCTCTCAGCTCTGCTCACTTCACTATACATTGATGTTCATTAGTCTTTCCAGGTTTTTCGGGGATCATCCTGTTTGTCATTTCCTGTAGCACAAGACCATTCCACTACAATCATATAACACAGCTTTTTCCATCATTCCTCAATTGATGGACATTCCCTTGATTCTCAATTCTTAGCCTCCACCAAAAGTTGATATAAATATTTTTTTGTACAATTTTCCCCCTTTTCTCTTTTTCATGATTACTATTGTTAACTGTTTCCCTTCCATCCTATTCCCTTCCCCATGATATTTATTCTGTTATCCATCTTCTTTCATCCTATCACTCTTCAAAAGGGATTTGCTTCTGTCTGTCCCCTCCCCCACTCTGCCCTTCCTTCTTTTGCCCCCTCTCTTTATCCCTTTCCCCTCCTATTTTCCTGCAGGGTTATAGAGATTACTCCACCCAATTGAATGTGTACATTATTCCCTCCTTGAGCCAATTCTAATGAGACTGAGGTCTTTGAGCCAATTTTGATGAGTGTTAGGATCATTTACTGCCCAGATTAAATAGATTACTCCACCCAGTTGGGTGTGTCTATTAGTCCCTCCTTGAGGCAGCTCTGATGAGTTTAAGGTCTTTGAGCCTTTTCTGATGAGTGTGAAATTCATTTACTGCCCTGCTCCTCTCCCATCTCTTCCCCCACTCCATAAGCCTTTTCCTGTTACTTTCAAGTAGGATTTCGCTTCTGCCCTTCCCCCTCCCCCAATGAATTCCCTTCGCCCCTCAATTTAACCCTAAAGATGTTATCATCTAGCTAAGTGTCACAGTGGACAAATCATCACCCCTGGACCCAGGGGGATCCCAGCCAAAACCTGGCCTCAGACACAAGACAGTCACCCACTGTATGACCCCAGGTATGCCCCCCAGCTCCAATTATTTTTTTATGGTTCTCTAGGGTCTTGTATTTGAAAGTCAAATTTGCCATTCAGTTCAGGTCTTTTCATCACAAATATCTGAAAGTCTTCTTTTTCATTAAAGTCCCATTTTTTCTGCTGAAAGATAATGCTGAGTTTTGCTGGGTAGGTGATTCTTGGTTGTAATCCCATTTCCTTTGCCCTTTGGAATATCATATTCTATGCCCTCTGGTCCTTTAATGTAGAAGCTGCTAGATCTTGTGCTATCCTGACTGGGGCTCCACAGTACTTGAATTCTTTCTTTTTGGCAGCTTGCAATATTTTCTCCCTGACCTGAGAGCTCTGGAATTTGGCTATAATATTTCTAGGAGTTTTCTTTTTGGGATCTCTTTCTGGAGGTGATCGGTGGATTCTTTCAATTTCTATTTTAGCTTCTTCTTCTAGAATTTCAGGGCAATTTTCCCTGAGAATATCTTAGAATATGGTGTCTAAGCTCTTTCCTTGACCATGGTTTTCAGGTAGACCAATAATTTTCAAATTATCTCTCCTGGACCTATTTTCCAGGTCAGCAGTTTTTCCCAGAAGATATTTCACATTGCCCTCTATTTTTTTATTCATTTGGATTTGCTTTATTGTGTCTTGGTTTCTCATAAAGTCACTGGCTTCCATTTATTCAATCTTAATTCTTAGGTAATTATTTTCATCAGAGAGCTTTTGTACCTCCTTTTCCATTTGACTTTTCAAGCTGTTGACTTTTTTCTCATGTCTTTCCTGCATCACCCTCATTTCTCTTTCCATTTTTTCCTCTACCTCTCTAATTTTATCTTCAAAGTCCTTTTTGAGCACCTCTATGGCCTGAGACCAATTCGTATTTTTGTTGGAAGCTTTAGATATAGGGGCCCTGATGTTGACATCTTCCTCTGAGGGTGCCCCTCGGTCTTCCTTGTTACTGCAGAAACTTTCTATGGTCCTCACCTTTCTCTGTCAGCTCATCTTGCCTTTCTTTTACTAGACTTTTAGCTCCTTAAAGTGGGGCACTGTTTCCAGGCTGTAGTATCCCAAGCTTAAGAAGTCCCAGGTGGTATGATTTAAGGAGAATCAGGTTCTTTACTCACCCGGCCTGTTCCCTGGTCCTAGATGACCCCAGACCAACTTGCCAATCAACCAGCTTTGTGTGTTGTGGTTGTTAGCTCTGACGAGCCTGTGCCCCTCCCCCACCTGGGTCACTTCTACTGGAGCCTACCTCCTGGTTCTCAGTAGGGGTGTAAAATCCAAGTTCTGCCTTAGCACCAGCATAGACTCCTGTAGTCTCCCCCCTGCCCAGGGCTCAGCCCACTCACCAGACTGTGAACTTAGTTCCAGACAACACTGGCGCTTCAGCTGGTTCAGAGGTTCTGGGCGTCTCCTTCTCTGGTGAGGAATTCCTGGGACTGGATCTGTGTCAGGGTGACTGTGGGGTTGGGCCCAACTCCTGTATCAGCACAGCAGCTCCCTCCTTCTGACCTTCCAAGCCGTTCTTGGTTAGAAGATGATTTCAGCGCATTCTTCTGGGAGTTTTGCTGCTCTGGCCATTTTCCTATGACCTTATTTGGATTTTTTTTGGAGCAATCATGTTGTGAGTTTGGGAGCTCACTGCCTTTCCTCTGCCATCTTCCAAGCATATTCTTAAAAACAAACAGACTAATGTTAAAAGATAGTTCTTTGACATGTAGGTTGGGAGGTCTGAAACTCAAACAGCACTTACTTAAAGAAGTAGAGAGAACTCTTCACTGGATGAAAGCCAAGAAACTTGAGAAGAACAGAGGTGATGAGTAGCTTTGGGATGGAGTAGTGACAACTGTGAAGGCAAGTTTTGGTGTATCTTTCCTCTGAACCCTATGAAATCTGTTCTTCAATCTAGGGTACATATCAGAGTATGTGCAGATTTTCTCACCTCTGTTATAAACTCTAGGAAGAAGTAGTCAATTGCATCTAGACTTCACATTATTCCCACACCAGCAACCCATTCTTCTCTGTTAGTAACAATCAGGTACAGAACAAAATTTCCCCAGGTTGGCTCTTCTACTTTTTGAAGAATGAAATTATCATTAAAAAAAAAAGTTAAGAAGTTCATATCTGTTCTACTTTTGGCAGAGAGCTCCAGCAATGTCTGGATGATTGAAGCCCTCCCATAACTACTATGCCCTGCTGCTGTGCCAAGATTATCTGTGTCCTAAACTCATTATCTAACTACTACTTCTGCCCAGGTGGTCTTCAGTGTATTCCAAATATGAAATCACTTGTGGTTCACCCTCTACTGTTCTTCACTGGGTTTACCCCTCTCTGGTTCTTGGATTTCCTCATTGATACATAATATTACCAACAACTTCCCTTGCCCTTTTACCTATTTCTTATGAATAAGGTACAACCTTACAAAGTAATATTCTAGTCATAGGTTTCATCCTACCAGTAGCAATAGTACATATGACATCATATTTGCCCTTTTGCATTAGATATCTAGGATCATAAGCCTGTATATTTAGAGCTGGAAGAGACCTCAGCAGGCCTTGGGGGCAACTGAATCTGCATCAGTGGCTTTTGGAACTCTCAGCCCACAGGGTTGCACGACTGGTCAAAAGGAGATTATAAAGGTCCCTTTGCTGGCACAATGTGCATGCCTCTCTTGCATTACCCATATGTGGATAAGGGTTGTAGTCCTGGGTCTCAGTCCCAGGGCAAGGAGCAGCACTAGCACACCAAAGTTTGTGGCTGCAGGGGAGAGGAAGCCCTAGTCACAGTTACAGGGTGAGGAAAAAGTGCTTGTGGTCCCTCACAGCCCAGAGAAAAGAACAGGAGAGTAGCAAACACATTTCTCCTGAGAACATACCAACTTGAAAGAACTGAAAACTTATAGATCCCCAGAACTAGCTCTGAAAACAGCGGCACAAAAACCATGAAGCTTAAGACAGTGTCTCCACCCCCAAGAGCAGGGTCCAACTTTAACATGATTTAAAAATCAAGAAATAGTCTGGAAAATGATCAAACAATAACAACAACAACAAAAACCTGACTTTGAAAAGTTTCTTCAGTAACAGGGAAGATCAAAACAAAGTTAGATGTAGATAACAATATTCTTTTTTCTTTTCTTTTCTTTTTTTTTTTTTTTTTGGTGAGGCAACTGGGGTTAAGTGACTTGCCCAGTGTAACGATTGGAATGATGCCACCTGCTGGATACTTACTATAGAAGAGTTCTGCCCATGAAGCGAAGGTCTTTGAGGGCAAGACCAGGAGTCTTTTCTTTGGCATCAGGAAGTGACGCGGACTAGTGGGAGGAGGAAGGAAGAGACTGGCGCTCACTCTCGCGCTCTTTCCTTTGGACTCTGGTGGAGAGCAGAGCTAGAAATGTGCTCTCCCTTTAATAGATAGGAATCTAGGCCTTTCTCTCTCTTTACCAAAATTCTTATTCTCCTTAATAAATGCTTAAAAGTCTAACTCTTGCTAAAGCTTATAATTTATTGGCGACCACTCATTAGATATTTTAGACAGTTTAGCTAGAATTTTAGCCCTTAACACCAGGGTCACACAGCTAGTAAGTTGTCAAGTGTCTGAGGCCGGATTTGAACTCAGGTTCTCCTGACTCTAAGGCTGGTGCTCCATCCACTTTGCCACCTAGCTGCCCCCAAAAGGCATTTCTGATGAGGATAAGGCTCAAACACTCACCCCTGCCACATCTTCCCCTCCACTGTAAAAGCATTTTTGTACCTCTTTTATGTGAGATAATTTACCCCATTCTACCTTTCCTTTTATGCTTCTTCCAGTGCATTCCTATTTCTTTCCCATTAATTTTATTGTATTTTTTAGATATCATCCCATCATATTCAACTCACATCCATGCCCTCTATGTATACTTCTTCTAACTGCCTTAATAATGCAAAAGTTCTTAGGAGTTACAAGTAACATCTTCCCATGTAAGAACATAAATAGTTTAACCTTATTGAATCCCTTATGATTTCTCTTACCTGTTTACCTTTTTGTGCTTCTCTTAAGTATTGTATTTAAAGTTAAATTTTCTATTCAGCTCTGCTCTTTTTAATCAGGAATGCTTAAAAGTCCTCTATTTAATTGAATATCTATTTTTTTTCTCCTGAAGAATTAAACTCAGTTTTGCTGAGTAGGTAATTCTTGGTTGTAATCCTAGCTCCTTTGCCCACTGGCATATCATATTCTAGTGTGTTAATGTAGAAGCTGGTAAATCATGTTTTATCCTGACTATGGCTCCGTAATATTTGAATTGTTTCCTTTTGGCTTCTTGCAATATTTTTCCCTTGACCTGGAAGCTCTGGAATTCGGCTATAATATTGCTGAGAGTTTTCATTCTGGGATCTCTTTCAGGAGGTGATTGATGAGTTCTTTATTTAAAAAATTATTTATTGTTCCAGAAGGAAAGACATGAAACCACACACTGCTACCTCAGAAGTTACAATTATTTTTTCATTTCTGGAAAATCTTACCATAAAAGAACTGCTGTTCAGTTGTGGACTTTGAATTGTTTTGAAAGAGAAATCTAACAAACAGAAAACATAAGTTCTTAAATTTTCTAAACTATGCCACAGAATTTTTGCTTCTGAAAGACAACATTGTCTGAAAATCTTTTCATTAGCTTATGATTTCAAAAGCTTTTTAAAAATTCATTTTTATTTTAAGTTCTGAATTTTTTATGAGTTCTTTCAATTTCTACTTTACCTTCTGGTTCTAGAATGTCAGGATAATTTTCCTTCACAATTTCTTGAAAGATGACATTTAGATTCTTTTTTTTTTTTATCATAGCTTTTTTTTTTGGTGAGGCAATTGGGGTTAAGTGACTTGCCCAGGGTCACACAGCTAGTTAAGTGTCAAGGGTCTGAGGCTGTATTTGAACTCAGGTCCTTCTGAATCTAGAGCCGGTGATCTATCCACTGCGCCACCTAGCTGCCCCTTATCATAGCTTTTGAGTAGTTCAGTAATTCTTAAATTATATCTCAATTTATTTTCCAGGTCATTTGTTTTTCTAATGAGATATTTCACATTTTCTTCTATTTTTTTTTCATTCTTTTTACTTTGTTTTATTGTCTTGATATCTCATGGGGTCATTTGCTTCCACTTGCCTAATTACAATTTTTAAGGAACGATTTTCTTCAGTGAATTTTTGTACCTCCTTTTCCATTTAACCAATTCTACTTTTTAAAGAGTTCTTCTCTTCAGTGAATTTTTGTATATCTTTTTCCATTTGGCCAATTCTGCTTTTAAGAAAGTTCTCTTCAGCGGATTTTTGTGCCTCTTTTAGCATTTGGCTTATTCTGTTTTTAAAGTGTTATTTTCTCTAGTATTTTTATCTTGCAAATTCTTAAAGTCACAAGAGTTAAATGCACAAATGTTGAGGATTGGATATATTTCTTTGACTCATTATGCCTCTATCCATTCTTTCCCCCGGGGTACTTCCTACCATAGTTTATGTATAGTGTGAGATTAAAATTGGATATTAGATCATAAATCTCCCCTACTTAACCTTTCCCTTAATTTATCTCCCAGACTAGTAAATGGAAGAAGCGTCTGGTTTTCTAGATAGAGCCTTTATTGTATGGTAGTCACAAGGTGATGTTGATTAGAAGGATAGGAAAATAGAAATACAATACAAATCGTCTTAAGTCTAGGCATAGTCTATATTCTGTATAAAACTCACCAAAACCGAAGGCCACTTTTGGGAAGAGAGACCGAGTCAAGCGCGTGCTGTTAACCGAGAGCCGGGCCAAGTCAAACTCCAGTCCGCGTCTGTCTGTGCAGCGCAGCCAGGAGACCAGCGGAGCAGAAAAAAGCCCCACTTCCGTTCTCTCCTTGCCTTTTCAGCTCGCACCCCGGAAGTGGAGTGCATAGCAGGCAGTCTGACATGCGCAGCAGGCGCACTGGCGTGCGTAGCTCATGCCATTGGTCTCCTCCCAGAAAGGGTGGTCCTTAAAGAAAAACTGGCGTCTTTCAATTATCCTAACCGACTGTTAAAAAAAACTTTCATATTTTTTTACCACAATAGCTCATTTTTGGATTTCCATAAATGTGGATTTCATCCAACTCACAAAGACCTGAGGTAACAAATGTATATTGTATATAGACATGATTTTACCTGCCAGAAAGTGCACAGAACACAAAAAGCCCACAAACAGTAGTCCATAAACAAATGCAAAGCAACAACCACATCACATAAAGGATTCATAATAGTTCCAAGCAATTGATGCAATTTTACTCTCTTCCTGGTAAGTTCCAGTTTTTCATAGGGTTTTATAGTTCTCCAGACTCAGTTCCATCCCATAATTTAGACTCCTCAGAAAAGAAGAAGTTTGGAACTGTTAGATAGTCCATCTCTTTCCTGAATAACTCAGGGAAATAGTGAGTGGCAAAGCCAAGGCCTTTTATATCTTTGTGTTGTAAATTTTATCCCTTACTGACCCTCCAGCTTCGGAGTCCATGTGGGTGGTCCTCTTCCTTCTTTAAGACATCTGCTTAGGAAATTTCCCTCCTCAGAAGAGAAGGCTCGATTCCGGGATCATGCAGCCTTGGATCTCCCCAGTGTCTGCTCCTCTAGCTAGGAGGCAAGAATTCAGGAAGAGATCGACAACGAATCTCTCATTTCAGGACATGTGAGTGAGCACTGGGAGCCCCTGTGTGCTTTTTCCAGTATACTCTAACACTGCTCCTCTCTAGGATGCTCTTCTGATTCCCCTGACTTCCTCTAATATGCCATAGAAACCTGGTTCATCCTGGAATTTCTTACCCTGTAGAAGATCTGCCTCCAAGGCCTCTTCTACAGGCTACCTGGTTCCTCTCAGAATCTCCATCCACCCTACAGAGGATGCCCAGGGCAGTCACATCTCTCTTCCTCTTCAGGATGCACTCCTGAGGACTTTCCTACCATTTCCTATTACTTTTTTTTTTTTTGGTGAGGCAATTGGGGTTTAGTGACTTGCTTATTACTTTAAAAAATCTACTTATTTTACCCAGGGACTCCACCCACCCCCTCAGCTTTTCAACTTCCTTTTTTAATGTTTTTCCTTTCACCATTAGAGTGTAAGCTCCTTGAGGACAGCAACTACCTTTCTTATTGGTTTTGTATCTTCAGCACTTAGCACAATACCGGGCACATGGTAAGTGCTTCATAAATGCTTGTCTTTTCTTTCTTTCTTTCTTTCTTTTTTGTGAGGCAATGGGGGTTAAGTGACCTGCCCAGGGTCACACAGCTAGTAAGTGTCAAGTGTCTGAGGTCGGATTTGAACTCAGGACCTCCTGACTCCAGGGCTGGTGCTCTATCTACTGAGCCACTTAGCTGCCCCTTTAAATGCTTGTCGACTGGACTTGCTCCAGCTGTTGCTAACTCTTGAGCTAGGATAACCTATATCAAGTGCCCAGATTTCTGACCTGTACTCGGGAAGGGTAAAAGAAAGAAAGCACATTTAACTTCAATGTGCTACCGTATCAAAGTATATATTCATGTCTCTATGTTTTCTGCTTCAGCCTCTGCAAAAGAAAAGAAGGGAAAGGGAGAAAAGAAACCCAGTGTTCTCAATGAAGATTCCTGTTTTATAGGCCTTTGCAACAAGTCTGTTCTCTAGAGTCCAAGCCAATCAATTCAACTTGGGGTAAGTCCCGGTCACTGAGATTTAATCTAGAGTTCTCTTTTGTCTTCTTAACAAGGTGCTGACAGTTATGTCTGTACCCCCACTCCCATCAAGGCTGGGGGAGGAGATATTTTTAGAAGTCCCGGGGCAGCTAGGTGGCGCAGTGGATAGAGCACCGGCCCTGGAGTCAGGAGGACCTGAGTTCAAATCCGGCCTCAGACACTTAACACTTGCTAGCTGTGTGACCCTGGGCAAGTCACTTAACCCCCATTGCCTCACTAAAAAAAAAAAAAAAAAAAGAGAGAAGTCCCAGACAAAGGTTTACTGTCCTATAAGCTCATGAAGTTAATTGATGGGAAACTCGCCTGAAAGACACCTCTGTTCTTACAATCCCTCATCTCTCCAGAGGATGGGACAACAGAGGAGATGGAGCAATACGGAAGAGATAGCACTACTCTGAGATCAGAGGATTTGGATTCAAATCCTGCCTCGGACAATTACTATCTTTGCGACCTTTGGCAAGCGACTTAACCTTGAGGGTCCTTAGTTTTCTCAACTGTTAAAAATGAAAGGGTTGGATTAGATGATGTCTAGGATTCCTTCCAGCCCTAGATCTATGACATTAAAGCGTATTTCATTCATCTCTCTTCTCCAGAATCAAATCTGGTCACTCAAATAACTCACATTCAGATTTGGTTTTTTGAGTTGTTTCATTGATGTTACTACATTCACTGTGTATACTTTTCTACTGGTTCTGTGCATCAGTTCACACACATCTTCCCATGTTTCTCTGAATGTTTCATCTTCTTTGTTTCATATAGTTATAACCCAGTATATCGCTTGACACAAATTCTACCAAAGAAAAATAAGCCTGGATACCACCTGGCACTACTTCTGCTGAGGAAGCCTGAAAGTTGGGTCAGATTCCTGCGATCTGTGCCATGAATAGAGGAAGGACAGAGTTTTTTGGTTTGGTTTGGTTTGGTGAGACAATTAGGGTTAAGTGACTTGCCTAGGGTCACACAGCTAGTAAGTGTTAAGTGTCTGAGGCCAGACTTGAACTCAAGTCCTCCTGACTCCAGGGCCAGTGCTCTATCCACCACACCACCTAGCTGCCCCATAAGGACTGAGTTTTAAAGGGAGAACACTATTGCAGTTTTGCATCTCCCTCCTGCCACTGAGAATTAGCAAACAGAAGAACCTCCCATCAAAGGGGAAGAAGGACTTTTTGCTTTTGTTTTAGAAGAGAAGACTTTGTGGCAGCAGTGACTGTGGTGGCAACAGCGATTGAAAAAATAGAAACTGGATTCTGATCCTTGTAGTTTCCTTTCCTGTGGGAGTGCCTCTACCAATGAAGAAACAACCCCCCAAGAGCTATTGTTGAATCATTTCTCTCCAAGAAGCTGAGTAAACCAGTAATATGCTTTAACTTCCTTCTTCTTCTGCATTATCTCCTAGAAATGGCAAGCATTTAATCCAAAATTCTTCTGCTCTTTAAGTCTAGTCATCACTTCTGATTTTTGGGGGGTGTGGGGCAATGAGGGTTAAGTGACTTGCCCAGGGTCACACAGCTAGTAAGTGTTAAGCTACCACCTAGCTGCCCCTTCATTACTTCTGATTTAATTTGTGTTTTGAAAATGTTTTCCAGAGCAGCTAGGTGGTGCAGTGGATAAAGCACCGGCCCTGGATTCAGGAGTACCTGAGTTCAAATCCGGCCTGAGACACTTAACACTTACTAGCTGTGTGACCCTGGGCAAGTCACTTAACCCTCATTGCCCTAAAAAGAAAAAAAAAAGTTAAAAAAAAAAGAAAATGTTTTCCTTTAATATAAGAATGTGTGATCAATTATAACTACTTGGTACAACACATCTGTATATTTACTCTACATCAGGGAAGGGCAATTGGAGGATTCTAATAGAGAGTTGAAAATACATAGGATTCGGGGGCAGCTAGGTGGTACAGTGGATAAAACATTGGCTCTGGATTCAGGAGGACCTGAGTTCAAATTTGGCCTCAGACACTTGACACATACTAGCTGTTTGACCCTGGACAAGTCAGTTAACCCTCATTGCCCTGTCCTCCCCCACCCCCACCCCTGGCCCAAATGCACAGGATTTAATCAGGTCAGAGATCTAAATCTCTGTCTAAATATTTGGGTTGCTCTCCCCAGAGCTCCAAGGATATATGTATGAGAGGATCTTATGGTGATGGTTTTTATTAAATACTTTCATTTATTTTTTTAAAATGTTATTGATAACATTTAGTAATAAGCTTCATAAAATAGAGAGAAAGAGACCTATGTGTATTAGAACAAAGTCATCCTTTGGGCTAAAGGCAAGTGAGCCATTGCTATAACCAGATCAACTGGCTGAGAACTTGGATGCCTCAGACAAGCCTCCCATCTCTGAGGAAGACGGGGTTGAGGTATGGAACAAAAGAAAGATCATATCTGTCCCCTGGGCTACTTAGTAAGAGAAGAAGAATGTGATCTAGGAGGAATCAGACCCTCCCAAATTCCTATGAGAGAAGAGAGAGGGGGAAAATACTAGTGCCCAGCCAAACTTTACTACTTAGAGACACCTGCTGGTGACACAGCACAATACGATTTCACTACATTCTGATAATGCGTTGATCCATTTCTCAATCAAATGACACTCATGTTTTTAGGCAATAAGGAATTCTCTTCCTAGAGTTCCCCTTACTTTCCATCAGGTTCCCTCCTTCCCTCTCCCCAGTGTTTGCTCTCTCATCTTCAGTGACTGTTTTCTGTCCAGTGTCATCTCCCTCATTTTCCACCAACTTCCCCCAGTACTTCCCTCTCTCTTCCCAGTGTTCCTTCTCCTTCTGCCCTGCAGACAGTACCTACCCATCTGGAAAGCTAGATGGCACAGTAGTTAGAGCACTGGCTCTGAAGTAGTAAGGACCTGCATTCAAATTTCACCTCAGACATTTACTAGCTGTATGATTCTGGGCAAATCACTTAACCCCAATTGCCTTAAACATCCAGGGCCAACTATATCTTGCCACTGGACTCAGATGGTTCTGGAGGAAAGAGTAAGGTTGGTGATCTTGCCCTCCCTCACTTAAATCAAATTCATTGTAAGTCATGACATCACCCCAATGTCATGATCCTCTTCAAAATCAAGGACAAAAACCCACATCTCCCCATCCAATAAAGACTGAAAGGGGCTACCTCTTGGGAACTCATTAGCTGCCTAATCCTTCCTACATTTCCCCCTTTAATGCACTGTGAGAACCTGATGGTTACTGTCGCTGGAAAGGGATAAAAACCCATCTAAGGTCAGTCCTCTACCCATAAAGTTTACTCTAGGAAGGAATTCAATCAAGTCTTCTCCCTTTGCATCCAGCAAGGAAGCCAAAGACAACTAGGCTTGGGATTCTGTGAAGAAATAGAAATGGGAGGAATGAAAGTAGGAAGGAAGAGGTGGAAAGCTAAAGAGAAGAAATTGGAAATACAAGAAAAAAGCTGGAAGATTAAAAAGTTCAAGAGAATGGGGGCAGCTAGTTGGTGCAGTGGATAAAGCACTGGCCCTGGATTCAGGAGGACCTGGGTTCAAATCCATCCTCAGACACTTGATACTTACTAGCTGTGTGATCCTGGGCAAGTAACTTAACCTTCATTGCCCCACCCTCCAAAAAAAGTTCAAGAGAAAAAGGCTAGGTATAAGCCTAACTCCCAAGAAGATAAACTAACAGTGAGTTTCATAAAGACAGAAAAATAAATGTATAAAAATTCCTCTAAAAGGCCATAACACATTGAAATACAATATACTATGAAAGAAAATGAACGAAAATCCCCAATGAAAATTAGAATTTTTCATGACTTCATATTTGTAATGGGTTTTATATTTCTTGCCTTCTCAATGTGTGAGGGACAGAGGAGGTGCAAGGAGAAAATCTGGAATTAAATTGAATAAAAATTGAATAAAAATAATTCTATAGGTCTCCAAAAGGCATGGAACAACAGCAAGAAACTCAAGAATGGTTCAAAAGACAAAATAACTTTTAAAAAGACATTCTGATAGAAATTAGGCCAGAAATAAGAATTAATGCAAATAACAGGGTAGAGAACTTAAAACAAGCACTAGAGAATCTCTTCAGAGAAGTAGAGGCTCTGAAAAAAAGAAAAACAATAGATCAGAAAATCAAAAAATACAGAAGTAGAAGAAAATTTTACAGAAGAGAAGCAAAAGTCAGTAACTTTAGACAAAACATAGATTCTATATTAGCTAAAAGCAACTGACCTTGAAGAGGGGATGCAGAGAGATAAAAATACTAGGTCTCCTGAAAAAAAGGATAACTTTAAAAAACTGAATGTCATATTGCAATTATTTTTTTAAAAAAACTACTCAGACCTTTTTGAATACATACAGTAAAGTACTGATTGATCAAATCCATACATCACTACCAGAGAAAAACCCTAAGTTTAAAACTGCAAGACATGTAGTGCTTAAATTTCAATTTCATTAGCAAGCAAAAACTATTTCAAGGAGGCAGGAAAAAGACCTTCATCTCAGAACCTTTTCATTCATCCCTGAGCTCCTTGAAAGCAGGGATTATCATTTGCCTTTCTTTATATCCCCAAAGTTTAGCAAAAGATACATAGCAGGTGCCTGATACATAGCAGGTGCTTAATAAATGCTTATTGATTTGACTTGATTCTAAAGAAACATTGATTCAAGTAACCCATGTTTCCTAAGAAATAGGAGAAAATAATGGAATGGATATTCTCATTTTAAATATAAATACATACATACATACATACATACATAGACACACAAGAGGAAGGGAAGGTGGTGGGATAAGGTCCAGAATGAAATAATATAGAAATTAGAGGGAAGTAGCTCCAATTTGATGCTACAAAAGCCCCACTTTCATGAGGCACATTGAATAAAAAAGGCAGCCTAATTTAGTAGAGAGAGTGTTTAGCTTAGAGGACATGGGTTCAATTTTCCTCTCAGACATGTAATAGCTGTGGGGCCATGGACAAGTCACTTAACTTCTTTGATCCTCAGTTTCCTTATCTGTAAAAAGAGGGAGTTGGAATAAAATGATCTTTAAGGTTCCTTCTAAAACTTTAAATCTAACAGCACTATGATTCTGTCGGCTTCCTATTGGTCAGCTGTGCTGAGTATCTTTACAGCCACAAGGTGGCAGCTGCAGCAACTCTGAGAGTCTGACCCTCCTCTGGCCTAAATAGGCCTTCCCTTACATAGCCTGTGAGTAAAAGAACCCTAAGAGAACTATCCTAGCTTTTCAGAATATCAGAAATGAAGCAGACCTTGGAGACCATTTCATCCAATCTCCTTATTTTACAGAGGATGAAACCTGAGGCCCAGATTGGGGAAGGGTCTCCCTGTAGATCAAAAAGTCGGCCAGAGGGGGCGGCTAGGTGGTGCAGTGGATAAAGCACCAGCCCTGGATCAGGAGTACCTGAGTTCAAATCCGGCCTCAGACACTTGAAACTTACTAGCTGTGTGACACTGGGCAAGTCACTTAACCCCCATTGCCCTGCAAAAAAACCAAACCAAACCAAAACAAAACAAAAAAAAGCCAGCCAGACTGGCTAGGACTGGAATCTATCTACACTACCAGCTCAGACCTCTTGGCACCAAATCAACTTTGTAGCTATGTATCCTCTGGGAAAGTAGCCCAAAGAACGTGTCCCCCATCCCAACTCCCACACCTGTACTCTCAGACAGTCAGTCAGTCCATACACATTTATTAAGCACTTTGTTGTTGTTCATTCACTTCAGTCCTGTCTAACTCTTTGTGACCCCATTTGGGGTTTTCTTGGTAAAGATCCTATAGTAGTTTGCCATTTCCTTCTCCAGCTCATTTTGCAGATGAGGAAACTGAGGCAAATAGCGTTAAGTGACTTGCCCAGGGTCACACAGCCAGGACATGTCGAAAGCCAGATTTGAACTCATGAAGATGAGTCTTCCTGACTCTAGGCCCAGTGCTCTGTGCACTATGGCGCCACCTAGTTGCCCATTATTAAGCTTTTATTATTAAGGTACTGTGCTAAGCACAAAGAAAGGCGAAATAGTGGTCCCTTCCTTCCAGGAGCTTACCCTTTTTCCACTCGAGACCCCTTTTCACCCAAGAAATGTTTATGCAACTCTGGGCATATAGGTATATGAAATAGGTATACATAGGCTTTTACTGTTGCCAAATTTTTTGCAACTCCCCCATTCAGTTACTTGACCCTATATAGGGTCCTGACCCACAGCTTAAGAACCTAGGCTCTAATGGACACACAAAACACAGGCCCACCATGGGTCTTCCCCAAATGACCTCTACATTCCCTTTCTTCCGGGTGTCACATATAAGCTCACACATTCACATCAGTGTCCACTCACAGCATCATTTACACTCAAATTCAAGAACACACATATGTCTGGTGGTGTGCTTTGTCAATTTTAAAGTGCTATATAAATATAAACTGGTATTATTGTATTCTGGTCTCATTTTGTTTGGTGGAGTTCAGAAAGAAGAAAAAAAAACACAACAAAAAATAGTCCTGGGATGAGTCATGCACTGCCCAGCTATTCTTGCAATGGGGACCTTGAAAAGACCAATGAGAGCCCAGCCATGGGAGCATGCACAGGCAATCTCTATAGATGTTTGATGAGCTGACATCCGGGCATGTGTAATGGAGGGCTCTGCCTGTACTATGACCGTTTCCAATCTGCTTTCTGTGTGAAGAGGAGTCTTTTTTGTTGGTTGCTAAGCTTCAACTGAGAATGCATACAAAAGACTCCGAAGGAGAAAACTGGCTTTTTTTCTTCCCTTAGTTGTGTTTAAGTGAGGAAGATGAAATGCTGTGGGTCTTGAGGTGGTGGAGGGGATTTTGGACCATTCTCTCTCAGAGCATCCTGGAAGCTGGGAAATACATGGCTTTTTAGGTAAGCCCTTGTCTGTAATGAGGTTACTCCTATTTTTGCCTTCTTCCTTTGGTACAGGACCTAGTGAGATCCAGAATGGCTAGAAGCCCATAACAAGACCAAGGCAAATAAGGTGCCCACATAGGCCTAAGGATCAACCTTCAGGATTAGCCCAGTAATAGACAAGGCACTGTGTCTTACCACAAGGAAACAACTCACCTAGAACCTATGCCACATCTGAAGGAGAACTTTGGGGGATGAATTCTTTCTAGTAGCCACCCCCACCAGGGACCAAGATGGTAGAGAGGATAGTGGAGTCCTGATGTTGGAGGAAGTCCTTTATAACTTCTGTTTTTGCTATATCTTTTCAGCAAATATCCCTGTATAAAAGATAATTGTTGTTAACTGGTTATTTTAATAGTGGGGAAACTAATCATTGAATCAATTAATGATATGAGAAATACAGGTGATTGATATTGTGGGGGAACACACCGATCAATCACTATTTATTATGCAAATACTATATGCTAGGTACTAGGAATGCAAAAAGAGGCAAAAGATAATACTTGTCCTCTTACAATCCAAGAGGTGAGACAACATGCAAACAGACATATACAAAGCAAATTATGTGCATACAGGATTCATAGGAATTAATTAACAGAGGGAAGGCACTAGGAAGAATTAAGACAGATTGAGGAAGGCTTCCTATAGAAGGTGGGATTTTAGTTGGGACTTAAAGGAAGCCATAGCGGTTAGTAGTCTGAGCAGAGGGAGACCATTCCAGGCATGGGAAACAGCCAGACCCCGCCCCCCCCCCCCCCCCAGCCAAGAGATGGAGTGCCTTATTCCTAGAATACCTAGAAGCCAGGGTCACTGGATGGAAGAGTACAAGTCAAGGAATAAGGGATAAGAGACTGGAAAGGTAGGAGGGGTACTAGATTGTGAAGGGCTTTGGAGCTTAGAGATGGAGTGTTTTGTTTGTGCAATAGCCTGGAGGCCTGTATCACTGTATGGAAAAGTATGTGTTGGGAGTAAGGTGTAAGAAGGTTGGAAAGGCAGGAGGGTTCTAGGTTATGAAGGGTTTTGAATTCCAAACAAAGTTTTGTTGTTGTTTTTGTTGTTGTTGTTGTTTGATCCTAGAGGCAATAGGGAGCTACTGGGGTTTATTGAGTAGGGGAGTGACAATATCAGACCCAAACTTTAGGAAAATCATTTTAGTCTGAATAAAGGTTGGATTGGAGCGGGGAGAGGTTTGGGGCAGGCAGATCCACCAGTAGGCTATTGCAATAACCCAGGCTTGAGGTGCCTGCCCTAGAGTAGTGGCAGTGTCAGAGGAGAGAAGGGGATATATTTAAGAGATGTTTCAAAGGTGAAATCAATAGGCCTTTACAACAGATTGAATGTGGGGGAGGGGTGAGAGAGAGATAGTGAGCCTAAATTGTGAGCCCGAGGGAATGGGAGGATGATGTCCTCTACAGTAATAAGAAAGATTAGGGGAAGGGGAGAGTTTAATGGAAAAGATCATTAGTATACCAGAATGGAGGCTCAAGCTGACTGCTTTAGAAAGACACCCCACTATCCCTCAGGGAGTACCCCTAAAACCTAAGTAAGCTCTAGTTAGCCCCTCTAGGGACTCAGCTCATCAGTGAGACCTGGAATAAGGATACCCAAGGAATATTTGTATACGACCATATTCTTTGACCATTTGTTCCTCTGGATAAGTTTTGTTATAATTTTTTCTTCTTCTATGGAGTAACTATTGAGTAGTTGGATTGCTAAAGCACTGAATAAGTAAATTAATTTCAGATCATAATTTTTATGTTAGCATAGCCTAAGGATGAATAATTAATATATCTCCAGTTATTTAGCTCTGACTTGATTTCTGTAAAGAATGTTTTGTAACTGTGCTCATACAATTCTTGTGTGTTTCTTGGTAGAGAGAAAAATATATTATCGATTCCATAGTTATTTTTTTTCTTTTTAGGTCTTTATTGTATTTTATGTTCCATAGTTATTTTTTGTTTTTGTTTTTGTTTTTGCGGGGCAATGGGGGTTAAGTGACTTGCCCAGGGTCACACAGCTAGTAAGTGTCAAGTGTCTGAGGCCGGACTTGAACTCAGGTACTCCTGAATCCAGGGCCGGTGCCCCATCCACTGCGCCACCTAGCCGCCCCCATAGTTATTTTTTAAAGAATTTCTTTTTCAGGTGTTTGTCAGTTGATTTTGTTGGTGATATATAAAAAAGCTGACAATTTTAAGGGTTTTGTTTATATGCTTATACTTTACTAAAGTAATTAACTGTTTCAATGAATTTTAGCTGAATCTTTAAGGTTATCTCAATAAAACACATCACCAGCAAAAAGTAACAACTTTGTTTTTGTTTTGCCTGTGGTTATTTCCTCAATTTTAAAATCTTGTCTTATTCTCTAAAGGGCAGCTAAGTGGCATGGTGGGTAGAGTGCTGGGAAAGTAGAGTCCGGAAGATGCATTTTTCTGAGTTCAAATCTGGCCTCAGGCATTTACTAGCTGTGACCCTGGGCAAATCATTTAACCCTGTTTGCCTTGGTTTCCTCTTTTGTAAAATTAGCTGGAGAAAGAAATGGCAAAAACACTCTAATATCTTTGCCAAGAAAACCCCAGATGGGATCATGGAGAGTCAGACACGACTGAACAACAACAATATTCTTTTATATTAAATGATCTTCAGATTTGCAGAGAAGGAGAAAGTAGCTGCTTTTTGTAATTGAATAAAGGTATTGGGACTCTTCTGCAGAGAGGATGTGTGGGACAACTCCAGGAGCAGATAGGATGACAAGAGTGATATGCACCTTGATCCTTGATCCTTGATCCTTGTCTCTATTTTGAAAGCTTTTCATTTCCCGTAGGTTGGTGATTATAAGTATTTAGTTTGGCAAAAACAATTAAAATGTTAATCTAAAATGTTTGTTTGTTTTTGGTGAGGCAATTGGGGTTAAGTGACTTGCCCAGGGTCAGTTAGTAAGTGTTAAGTGTCCGAGGTTCGGATTTGAACTCAGGTCCTCCTGACTCCAGGGCCGGTGCTCTATCCACTGTGCCACCTAGCTGCCCCTAGTCTAAAATGTTTATGCATCAATGTTCCATCTGGTGTTTTTTTTGTTTTGTTTTTTGTTTTTTGTTTTTTGTTTTTTTTTTTGCGGGGCAATGGGGGTTAAGTGACTTGCCCAGGATCACACAGCTAGTAAGTGTCAAGTGTCTGAGGCTGGATTTGAACTCAGGTACTCCTGAATCCAGGGCCGGTGCTTTATCCATTGTGTTATCTAGCCGCCCCCATCAATGTTCCATCTGGATGACTGACTGAGGGCCACAGCTTTGTTTGGGATTATTCTTCTGTTCTAATACAGTTGGTAGTGTTCAATTATCATGGATATTTGGAGATCTGAATCTGTAGTATGGACATTTCTTGTCTGTTCTTTTATTATTTGGGGGGGGGCAATTGGGGTTAAGTGATTTGCCCAGGGTCACACAGCTAGTAAGTGTTAAGTGTCTGAGGCCGGATTTGAACTCAGGTCTTCCTGAATCCAGGGCTGGTGCTCTATCCACTGCGCCACCTAGCTGCCCCTGTTCTTTTATTATTATTCATCTTGCTCTCATCTTTTTTTCTATGGGGTCCAGATAGAAAAAGTCTTTGGACAAGTAAATATCCTGGTATTATTTTTTATATGTAATGCTTAAGTGGATGAAATAACTGCTATTTCTAATTGAATCAAAGTTTTGAGATGGTCAGGATGCCCCAATTGGAGTCTCTGCTCTGACACTTATCAATTGTGTGGATTTGGGCAAGCTTCTTCCCTTCTTTGTATTTAGGTAACTCTTCTATAAAATGAAGGGTTTGGGCTAGGTTCAATTCAACTGAACATTGACTAGTTGCCTCCTGTGTGCTGCTGTAATAGATGCTAGGGATACAAAGACAGGGGAAGAAAATGAAACAGTATCTGCCTACAAGGAGTTTGATTCTATTAGAAACTCTCCCCATCCCTTCCAGCTCTGACATTCTGAGATTCTGCTTGTATTCAGAGACTAGAGACTGTTTACATGGGCTCTGTTCCAAGTCTCTTTCACAACTCCTTCTACCATCTTCTCTACCCCAGATTCTAAAGAAGCAGAGTAATCATGTAATTCTGTTTGAAACACATGTGCCGATGTTCTTTGTGCCTCAGGGGTTTCGTGGGCTCTTCCACCTCTTCTTCCCCCCAACCCCCTTTCTCCGGGACATAACTCGTTAATTCCCACTCTGGCTCATGGCATTCTTTAAGATCTAGCTAAATGTTCCCTTTCTCTGGTTACCTCAGCTCCCTTCTTTTAAATCCTACCACTTGCTACTTGTGGTACACAATTTATAACTTTCTCATAATCATCACCCATTTACACACAGGAGTCATGTTTCCCCAGCCAGACCAGCTGATGTCAAGTCAGAGCCTGGGTGTTCCTCCTTTGTCTTTTCCCCAGACTGGGAGCTCCTTCTTCTACTCTCATCAGCAGTAGAAAGCTGAATACACTTGGGACAGGGCTGGAGAGAGGTGTGCTTGAGATGTGTACAGAGGATTCCGATAGACAAAGGTGATTGACTTTCTCTTAAAAAAAAATAGAGGCAGGAGGGAATCAGACCCTGTGGTCCTTCTGCTGAACCACCATCCTGAGCCTGCAGATGACCAGTCCAAGAGGATTGTGCACTTGTCTCTGGGCTGGGTGGGTGAATAGAAATGGATTTTTCTTCTGCCTTTGGGGTGAGGTGAGAGGCCTGAAGTGTCTGCAGAAAAACACAAAACCAAAGAAACCTCAGAACTACCACATCTGGCAATATTTTTCATCAGGACGAATAGCTGGGGCCAACGGTCCCATGCTGGCCCCTTGCCAGTGCTTTGCCCCCCCCCAACTCTGAGCTTGACACAGTTGGGCCCTTCCCTGGGGATAGCTGGGTACCTCCAGAAAGGAAATATTTGGACTTCTTGCCATACACAGCTGTCTGGGTAGAATTTCCCTCCCAGGGCAGCCTCAGAGAAACCACAAGAGCTGTTTTTCTTCAGAAAAAAAAAAGTCAGGAAACTGGTGCTTTGTATCACCTCCTGTGTCCTGCCTCCCCTGCTGCCCTCCCCCCAATGTCTCTGTTGGCAATGTGAAACATTTATTAGTACATTACTGTGTAGAGGATGCTGTGCTAACAATGGAGGAGAAACAAAGTATAAATAAGATAGGACTCCTGCCCTCATGGAGCTCACAATCTATTGGAGATAAAAGTTACAAGCACTATAATACACAATAAGCATTTATTAAGTGCCTACTATTTTCCAGATACTGGAGATGCAAGACCAACAAAAAATGAAATTGATCTTTCCAAGACTTTTCATTCTTCTTATTTGTTTATTTTTTGGTGGTGGTGGTGGGAAAGTTGAGGAACAACTTGGTGCAGTGGAAAGGGTGCTAGATTTGGAGAAAGAATGTCTGAGTTGGAAGCCTAGCTCTGCCACTGTTAAGTCAACAAGCATTTATTAAGCACTTACAATGTGCTGATCATTGTACTAAGCTATGGGATAAACAAAGAAAGACAAAAACTAGTCCCTGCTCTCAAGGAGTTTTCAGTCTAATGGAAGAGACAACATGCAAACTACTATGTACAAATAAGCTATAGACAGGATAAATCACAGATAATCAACAAAAGAAAGGCACTAGAATTAAGGGGGATCAGAAAAGGCTGTTGAAGGAAGGATTTTAGGTGAATTTGGTTGATTTTATCTTTTTTTTTCTTTTTTATACAGAAGCAAATCCCTTTTGAAGAGTGATGATTTTATCTTGAAAGAAACCAGGGAAGCCAATAGCAGAGGTGAGGAGGGAAAGCATTCCAGGCATGAGGGACAGCCAGATAAAATATCCAGAGTCAGGAAATGGACTATCATTCTAGGAACAGCAAGACGGCCAATGCCCCTGAGTTGCAAATTGCACAAAGGGAAGTAAGGTATAAAAAGACTGGAAAGGGGGCAGCTAGGTGGTGCAGTGGATAGAGCACCAGCCCTGGAGTCAGGAGTACCTGAGTTCAAATCCGGCCTCAGACACTTAACATTTACTGGCTGTGTGACCCTGGGCAATTGCCTCACCAAAAAAAAAAAAAAAAAAGACTGGAAAGACAAGAAGGGGTCAGATTATAAAAGGCTTTAAAAGCCAAACAGGATTTTATATTTGATCCTAGAGGTAACAGGAGGCATTGGAATTTATTGAGGGGTGGGAGGGAGGTGTGTGACATGATCAGACCTGTGCTTTAGGAAAATCCGTGGTGAAGTAAGCAGAAGCAGGAAAACATTGTACACGGTAACAGCAATATTGTAATAATCAAATGTGAAAGATTTAGTTGCTCTGATCAATATAATGATCCAAGACAGTTCAAAAACACCCCTGATAAACAATGGTATCCATCCCCAGGGAGAGAACTGATGAACTCTGAATTTAGATTGAAGTATATTTTTCACTTGATTTGTGTTTCTTTTTATTATTTTTTTGCAACATGGTTAACAATGAGGAGTCAAAGATGACACCTATGTTGTGAATCTAGGTGAGTGGGAAGACAGTGGTACTAATCATAATAAGAAAGTAAGGAAGGAGGGAAGTTTTTTAGAAAAAATAATGAGTTCAGTTTTTGGAAATGTTGCATTTGAACATCCAGTTCAAGCTATCCAGTAGGCAGTTGGAGATGTGAGTCTGGAGATTAGGAGAGAGGTTAGGGCTGGATTAGTAGATTTAAGAATCATCAGGATAGAGATGACAATTGAATCCATGGGAGCAGCTAAGTTCACCAATCATTGAATTATAAAATAGCTAATTTCCCATGAAATTATGTTTCTTGTTGACTTTGGATACACAATAAAGCCAGTTCTTCCAAATCCTTTATTTGCTTCTGTGATTAGAGTATTTATGATAGCTGTCTTACCATTAGCTGCAACTTCCTTCCCTGATTTATTTTTATATGGAGAATGATACACTTAAATTTTTCTAGTTGTGTATCTACTTGTAGGTCTCTTTATATGCATTTTCTTTTATTTTGTGCATATTTATCTATTCCCTTAATGTCTTTCCTGTTAGAATGTTATTTCTGGGGGCAGCTAGGTGGCACAGTGGATAAAGCACTGGCCCTGGATTCAGGAGGACCTGAGTTCAAATCCAGCCTCAGACACTTGACACTACCTGTGTGACCCTGGGCACACTTAACCCTCATTGCCCCACCAAAAAAAAAAGAAAGAAAGAAAGAAAGAAAATGTTGGATGTTGGAGGGGATGTGGGAAAACTGGGACACTAATCCACTGCTGATGGAGTTGAGAACTGATTCAACCATTCTGGAGAGCAATTTGGAGCTATGCCCAAAGGGCTATAAAACTGTGCATAACCTTTTATCCGGAAATACCACTGCTAGGTTTATATCCCAAAGATATCCCCCCAAAAGAGAAAAAGACCTATTTGCACAAAAATATTTATATCAGCTTTTTTGTGTGTGGTGGTGGCTAAGAATTGGAATTCAAAGGAATGCCTATCAATTGGGGAATGGGTGAGCAAGCTGTGGTATATGATTATAGTGGAATATTATTGTGCTATAAGAAACGACAAGCAAGATGATTTCAGATAGGCCTGGAAAGACATATGAACTGATATATAGTGAAGTGAGCAGGACCAGGAGAACATTGTGCACAGTGACAGCAGTATTATTTAATGAAGAACTGTGAATGACTATTCTCAGTAATACAATGATCCAAGACAATCCCAAAAGACTAACAATGAAGCATACTATCCACCTCCAAAGAAAGAACTGATATGGATTGAACACAGACTGAAGCATATTTTTCATTTCATTTCTTTCATTTTTTCCTTTTATTCAAGTTTTCTTATACAAAGTAACTAATATGGTAATGTTTTACATAATTTCACATGATTGCTTACTGCCTTAGGGAAGAGGGAAGGAAAGGAGAGAAGGAGGGATGGAATTTGGAACTCAAAATTTTAAATAAAAATGTTCATTCATTGTATTTGTACCTCCAGCACTTAGTGTAGGGTTTGCACTTGATAGGTGATAAATAAAATACTAGGTAGGGATTTCATATTTGAAGTGCCACTGGCTGTTAAGATTTAGAGACAGTTGGGGGCAGCTAGGTGGCGCAGTGGATAAAGCACCAGCCCTGGAGTAAGGAGGACCTGAGTTCAAATCTGGCCTCAGACACTTTACATTTACTAGCTGTGTGACCTTGGGCAACTTACTTAACCCCAATTGCCTCACCAAAAAAAAAAAAAAAAGATTTGGAGACAGTTAAATAAAAAAAAAGAACAAAATACTTAGTGCTTCCTACTAGGCTCATATCCCAAGGTGCTTACTGATAAGTCCCCATGGACTCCAAGATATTTATAGCAGCATTTGTGTGTGTGTGTGTGTGTGTGGTAGCAGAGACTTGGAAACAAAGTAGATACCCATCAACTGGCTTAATTATGGTACATGAACGTAATGTGCTATAAGAATCAACAAATATGATGAATACAGAGAAGCATGGGAAGTTATATATGAGCTGACACAAAGGGAAGTAGGCAGAGCCAAGGAACAATACACACAATTATAACAATGTAAATAGAAAGAAAAACCACAAAACAATCTAAAGTGTTACATAATTATGAAGAATAAGCCTCAAAGAAGAGTTGTGAGAACCTCCTCCCATTCCTCTGCTGAGGCAGGAGATCCAATGTTATGGAACATCATATTTTCAGATTTTTAAATGTATCACCAGTTTTACTGATTTCCCCCTCTTCTTCTTCTTGTTTAAAAAAATAGAAAATGAGGGACAGCTAGGTGGCCCAGTGGATAGAGCACTGGCCCTGGATTCAGGAGGACCTGAGTTCAAATGTGGCCTCAGACACTTGACACATACTAACTGTGTGGCCCTGGGCAAGTCACTTAACCCTCATTGCCTGGCCAAAAAAAAAAAAAAATAGAAAATGGTTCTCTGATACAGAGGGAATTTTAGGCGATGTAAAGACAAAAAATAGAAATAAAAATTTATTTTAAGATAACAGTGATTTTTTTCAGCATACTTTGTCCAGCTTCCTACACTTTGCCACCATAGGAATAGAAAGGGGCCCCACAGTACCAGGGGCCATTTCATACTTTTCTTTGTCTCATGGGTTGCCATGGTCAAAGAATTCATCACTAAGACACCATTTTATTGGATACGAGCTCTTGGAACTTAATCAGGCTAAACAACTGTTAGAAAATAGACACAGGGGGCGGCTAGGTGGCGCAGTGGATAAAGCACCGGCCCTGGATTCAGGAGTTCCTGAGTTCAAATCCGGCCTCAGACACTTGACACTTACTAGCTGTGTGACCCTGGGCAAGTCACTTGACCCCATTGCCCCGTAAAAAAAAAAAAAAGAAAGAAAATAGACACAGGCTGTTGTTGGAACCCTATTTGAAATCTTTCCAGAATAATAGAATTTACCAATGCCTATAGAATCTACCAGAATAATAGAACCTTATAACCTCCACACTACTCCATTACTTCTGCTTCTGTCCTTGAGAGCCAAGAAAAACAAATCTAATCTCTCTTTTCATATGACAGTCATTCAATATTTGAAAACAGGAATAATGTCCCTCTGAGTTAGATAATATTTGTAAAAAATGTTTAATCACAGTTCTCTTTGTGGTGGCACAGAATTGGAAATTGAAGGAATGCCCATCAATTGGGGAATGGCTAAAGAAGTTGTAGTATATGCATGTAATGGAATACTATTGAATTGTAAGAAATGATGAGCAGGCAAATTTCAGAAAAACCTGGAAAGACTTAAGTGGACTGATGCTGAGTGAAGTGAAGAGAACAAGAACATTGTACACAATAACAGCAACATTATTCGATGATCAACTGTGATAGACTTAGCTCTTCTCAGCAATGACCCAAGACAATTCCAAAGGACTCATGATGGAAAATGCTCTCCATATCCAGAAAAAAGAACTGCCTTCCCTTCCCTTCCTTCTTTTCCCTTTTCTTTCCAGTCTTTTTTTTCCCTCCAAATCAAATATCCCCAGTTCTTTCAACTTTTCTCAGATAGCATGAATGTAAGGACCTCCAGCATCCTTAATGCCTTCCTCTGGATTCTCTCTAGCTTATCAATGTCACCAATTAATATGTGGTTCTCAGAATTGAACAAAATATTCCAAATGTATCTGACCAGGGCAGAATCACTGGCCTAGTCCTTCTCCTAATGAAGAGTAAGATTGTCTTAGTTTTCCTGGCCACCATATTACAATGCTGGCTCATCTGGATTTTATGGTCCATTGAAACCCAGAGCTTTTGTTTTTTTCCAAATGAATCACGATCTAGCCAGGCCTTTGCCATCTTGTACTTGTCAAGTTGGCTTAAAAACACAATTGTAAAATTTTACATTTATTTCATACAAAAATCTGCTTGACACTTGCTTGATGGGTTTCTTAAAACTGTCTCTCTCAAAATATCTGAAAATTCAGACAATGGGTATATGATTCTTACCTTGAGTGCCACCAACATGGGCTATGTATACATTTAGTGGAAATCTCATCTGGCACTGGCAGCTAGGTGGCAAAATGATTAAAGTGCCAGGACTGGATTTAGGAAGACTCATCTTCCTCAGTTCAAATCCAGTCTCAGAAACTTCCTAACCCTGTGACCTTGGGCAAGTCACTTAATCCTATTTGCCTCAGTTTTGTCATCTGTAAAATGAACTGGAGAAGGAAATGGCCAACCACTCCAGTATCTTTGCCAAGAAAACCCCAAATGGGGTCATGAAGAGTCAGACACAACTGAAATGACTGAATAACAACAAGCACTTGAAGTGCAATATTAATAGTAGCAGCCCATCCTGGTTTGTGGCCTTAACATGTCTGCACTGCAAACTGCACTGCTTCAAATGACTAAGCAAGAAAACAATTCTTATGGATCAGCTTCTGAATTCTAGACTAGAAGCTGATACCCGATATTACTCCCAAATATATTAGACAAAGTTTTTTGACTCTACCCACATACCCTATATCTGGGAAAATTCTTATCTTTTGCTTTGTCTTTGATAAGCTTTTATTTTCTTATTTATAGTTTAGGGTTCCAATTTTTATCCCTTCTTCCCTCCTTCCCCTGCCCCTTCTCTGAGGTGGTAAATAATCAGATAATGTTTATATATGTATGATTATGTAAAACATTACCATATTAGTCATTTTATGTAAGAAAACAAATAAAAGAAAAAAATGAAAGAGTGAAAAATAGCATGCTTCAGTCTGTGTTTAACCAACATCAGTTCTTTCTTTGGAGGTGGATAGTATGTTTCATAAATAGTCCTTTGGGATTGTCTTGGATCATTGTATTGTTGAGAATAGTTAAGTCATTCACAGTTCTTCATCAAATAATATTGCTGTCTCTATGCACAATGTTCTCTAGGTTCTGCTCTCTTCACTATACATCAGTCCATACAAGTCTTTCCAGACCTTTTTGAAATCATCCTGCTTGTCATTTTTCATAGCACAATAATATTCCATCACCATGATATACCACAGTTTGTTTAGCCATTTCCCAATTGATGGACATTTCTTTGGAAATATTTATCTTTTTAAAAAGTTTATTCAGGGGGGCAGCTAGATGGCGCAGTGGATAGAGCACCGGCCCTGGATTCAGGAGTACCTGAGTTCAAATCTGGTCTCAGACACTTAACACTTACTAGTTGTGTGACCCTGGGCAAGTCACTTAACCCCAATTGCCTCACTAAAAAAAAAAAAAAAGTTTATTCAGAACATAATGAACATCCCCCAAAAGAGAACATTTCCACATACAAAGTAGAATAGAAAAAGAATTATATGTAAACGTGAGAATCTAGACTGTACAATTTGCTTACATATAAATATGTGAAATAAATTGAATATATTATTTTCAAAGTTGTCCTGCTTGTCTATGATTGCTTCTTAATTTCTGTCTTTTGTCTTCTGCAAAATTTTTAAATGCTTTAATGATACTTTTTTAACTTCATAATTTTTACTTTCTATATATTATATAGAGGGTATGCTTCAGAGTTTATTTAACAAAGTTAATGCACCTAGGATAAGAAGTTGTAGTTCAGTTGTTTCAGTCATGTCTGACTCTTTGTGAGCCCATTTGGGATCTTCTTGGCAAAGATATTGGAATGGTTTGACATTTTACAGATGAGGAAACTGAGGCAAACTGGATTAAGTGTCTTGCTCAGGTCATACAGCTAGTAAGTGTCTGAGGCTGGATTTTAATTCACATTTTCCTGACTCCAGGTCCAGAGCTCTATCCACTGTACTACCTAGCTGCCCTAGGATAAGAAGGGAAGGGGTAAAACGGGAAAAAAAATCTTTGTATCAAATTTCTCTGAGAAGAGTTTTATATCCAAAATATAAAACAATTAAGATATATGTATATATGTATGTGAGTGTGTGTATGTGTATAAATACATACATACATAGAAAGAAAGAGAATTATTTTTTCTGTTTTTTTTTTTTTACTTTTAAAAAATTCTTTGTTACATGGGATAATTCTAGAAAGGGGAGGAGGAGGGATACTGGAAGTACTGGAGGAAACTATGGTGGTATAAAATTAAACACAACCAATTAAAATTTATTTGAAAAATAACTTAAAAAAAGAAAACGTACCTTTAATGCCCTTAAAAATTATGTGGCATCTAACACAGATTTGCTGTTTACTTTGTGTAGTCCAGCTTTTCTTCTCATCTTTTGTTTTCTAAAGGGCCATTTCTACTTCTTCATGCAACACATCTGGTACTATGATGTTAAAGCCTGAATATGGTAACTTGATTGTAATTGATCCAGAAAATAGTTTGTTATATAATGCTTTACAGATCTTTTCCATTTTTCATTCAATGTTCTCTTGGTTTCATCCTTATATGCCCCCAGGCTTATTTGGGAACCTTGTAAACTTTCAGTAAATTTGTTTTTCACTTCACTACTTTTTGCTGTTTTCTAACTTAACACTACCCATAACCTTTCACGGATTTTACAAATGATTTTATATTCTAAACTCATATTGTCCATGACTGCTATATTTCTTCTTTTGAGAAGAAGATAAAATATTTACTGTCTGGGGTAGTTTCTAAGGGTTAAGGACTGTTTTCACTTTTACTTTTTATGTCTAATGTTTAGCATAGAACCTAGCATATAGTAAGCACTTAATAGATACTTGCCAGTTGATTGATTTTTAGTCTCTTTTGGTGTACTTGTGGCATCGATTAATATAGGTTAAAACTCCTTGGTAAAAGGAGTCTCTTTTCCACTCAGAGAGCTGTCAGTTGTTTAGATAAGTCAGGATGGAGCAGTTTCAATTGTATGCCATATCTTCTCATTTGTGTTCTTTCTTCCAATTTGCTGTGGATTTTGATCTTTGTTTTAAGAAGGCAAACACTATGATATCAATTATACATATGAAATAATGCAAAGCATGTTTACATATTAGCCATATCACCAATAAAAAGAAAAACAATTATACTTAGTGCATCATTTCTCTTTCTGGAGAAGGATGGCATTTTGTCATCCTGAATTCTGATTTCCAATCCATTCTGCTATCTACTTCCATTCTATATGTTAGCTTATCCTATTCACATTCACAGTTATGATCACTAACTGCATTTCCCTCCATTCCATTTTCCTTTGTTTATCCTTCTTTCTCTCTTTTTATCCTGTCCCTCCTCAAAAGTTTATCTTGCTTCCAACCACTGCCTCTCCCAATCCAACATCCTCCTTAATATTCCCATCCTCTACTTACCTCTTATCCCCTTCCCTTCCTATCTCTCCATTGAGTAAGATAGATTTCTATACCCAACTGAGTGTGTGTGTGTGTATATATATATATATATATACATATATATATATGTATATATATATATATATATATTCTTCCCTCTTTGAACCAATTCTGTTGAATAAGGTTCAATCATTACCTGCCACCACAGTTTCTCCCACTCCATTTTCTTCTCCACTATAAAAGCTCTTCCTTGCTCACCTCCTATATGTAAGAAAATTTGTCCTATTCTGCCTCTCTCTTACCCCTTCTCCCAGTGCATCCCTCTTCCTCACCCCTATAGTCTTTTTTTTTTAGAGATCATCCCAACATAATCAATTCACACTCATGCCCTCTTATCTATGCAGACTTTTCTAACTATCCTAATAATGACAAAGTTCTTAGGAGTTACATACATCATCTTTACAACATAGTAATGTAAATAGTTCGACTTCATTGAGTGATGATTACTTTTTCATGTTTAACCTTTTATGCTTCTCTTGAGTCTTCTGTTTAAATGTCAAGTTTTCTATTCAGCTTAGGTCTTTTCATCAGGAATTCTTAGGAATCTTTTTCTTCTTCTTTTTCAATGAAGGATTATACTCAGTTTTTGCTAGGCAGGTTATTCTGGGTTGTACTACCAGCTCCTTTGCCCTCCAGAATATCATATTCCAAGTTTACCACTTCTTTAAAAAAGTAGCTACTAAATCTTGGATTATCTTGAATATGGCTTCACAATATTTGAATTGCTTCCTTCTGGCTGCTTGCAATATTTTCTCCTTGACCTGTGAACTCTAGAATTTGACTAGAATATTCCTGGGAATTTTCATTTTGGGATAGAGATATCAGGAGGTGATTGATGGATTCTTTCATTTTCTATTTTACCCTCTGATTCTAGGATAACAGTCCATCCTTAGCTGCACAAGAATCCCCTCTATGACATATGCCAACTGGGTTCATCCATATTTTTCTTGAAGGTCTCTAGGGAAGAAGAGCCCACCACTTCTTAAAACAACTATTCTACTTATTTTCCCAAAATATTTTTCTCCATTTTCTGCTGTGACCACCTTTATAATCACTAAGTATTAAAATATTAAATCTGTTAGATTTAGTTCTCTATCAATAAGGTAACCAAGTGAATATTTCATAGAATCAGACAAAATACTTCTATAAAATCCTTATCCAATGTCTCATTTCAGTGTGAGGGTAACCTTGAAAACAGCAAGAATTCCAGTTTGACTAGACTGTAGAATTCATGAAGAGGAAGCACGGATAAGGTTAAAAGGGTAGGTTGAAAGCAGGTTGTGAAGGTCTTTAAATACCAAATAGGAAATTTTATAGAGGCAATAAGACATTAGTGGAGTTCATTGAATAGAGGAGTGTTGCTGTCAGACTTTTGCTTTAGGAAAATCTCTTTGATGGCTATACCCCTATAGAATATATATGTGTGTGTGTGTGCGTGTGTGTATGTGTATGTGTATATATATATATATATGTATATGTATATGTGTGTATGTGTGCATGTATGTTCCAAAGAGAATATCACTTTGGTGAAGAATGGATTAGAGAAGGAAGAGAATTAAGGCAGGAAGCCAATCAGGAGCATATGAATACTAAGGAAATAGTAGTGAAAGATACTGTTGAAGTGGAATGGATACAATTTATCTACTGTTTGTGGGGTGAAGGGGAGTGAAGAATTGATGATGACACCAAATTTGTGGACCTAAATGACTGGAAAGTTAATGGTGCTCTCAATAGAAATAGGGAAGTAAGAGATAAAGGTAATTTTGAATAGAAAACCAATGAGTTCTGTTTTTAATTTGTTGAACTTGAGATGGCAAAGGAAGTTTTATTAGAAATGCCCAATAGGCTATTGGTGACTGGGACTAGAGCTCAGGAGAGCAACTGGAGCTGGATATACAGATCTGAAAGTCATCTTTTTAGAAGTAGATATGGGGAAATCCTTGTCATGAGGTATACCAAAACTTTGTTTTAGAGATTTCCCTCTAGTTTTATTCTGGGGTAGGACAATAAGCCAAAGTGAGAAACTGACCTTTGGGACTGAGACCCGAAGATCAAATTTGTTCCATGGGAACTCAGAGATTTGAAGGGGCCTTGAGCCATATAATGGCACTGTGAGTACCTTGATACTCAGTGATTTCAATGCAAGGGTAGAAATAGGTGAGATTGGTGAAAAATATGTTGGAAAATAAAGTCCAGCATGTAAGGGGCTAAAATTCTAGCTAGTCTGTCTACAATATCTAATGAGTGTTCACCAATAAATTATAAGCTTTAGCAAGAGTTAGACTTTTAAGCATTTATTTTTATTTTTTTGGGGTGGGGTAATGAAGGTTAAGTGACTTGCCCAGGGTCACACAGCTAGTAAGTGTCAAGTGTCTGAGGCCAGATTTGAACTCAGGTACTCCTGAATCCAGGGCTGGTGCTCTATCCACTGCTCCACCTAGCTGCCCCTTTAAGCATTTATTAAGGAGAATAAGAACTTGGTGAAGAGAGAGAGAAAGATGGCCTAGATTCAGCTGTCTATCTCAGGAAGCCCACATTTCTGCTCCAATCTCCGCAAGAGTTCTGACGAGAGAGCGCGAGAGAGCCAGCCTCGCCCTTTCTTCCTCCTGCAAACCTCCCTTGGAACTAGGAACATCCTATCCATCTGCATGCACACACAGTTCTAAGCTAATTGGCTGGTAGCTTTGATAGACAATACCCGCGAGCAAGTCTGTGGACACTCTCATGTATCTGTTTCCATTTTTCAGCAGCTGATGTAGCAGAAGATGCAATCAATGCATTCTTGAGAGATTTCAAAAACTGATCCACCTTGCTGAGATTCATGGTTTTGCTAGTGTCAATACAAGATCACCCTGTTGGTTTAAGGTGATGAAATATTTTGGGCCAGAGTCGCACTTTACAACAAACTAACGAGTGATCAGTGTCACAGTTGGCACTGTGGTATGACCGAGTGTTAAGAATGCACTTGAGAGTAGACTACCTGGTTATTATTAAGTCCAATTGGTGCCAATGTTGTGATCTGGGATGTCTCCATGATACTTTGTGCTGTGGCTTGGACTTATAAAATAAGTTGGATACACACAAATCGTGGTAAGTGCAAAATTCTGACAGTCTTTGCCCATTTTCATTAATCTTTCCAACGCCATATGGCCTGAGGCGTGTTGGCCAGGACGCATGGTCAGAGCCAACTCTTGCATTAAAATCACCCAGAAGAATGATGAATTCATATCTGGGGATAGCTCCTAGCATTGCTTTCAGCTTATTGTAGAACTCATCTTTGGTCTGTTGAGAAGCTGTTAATGTTGGAGCCTATACATATATGCTGATAAAGTTCACGGGACCTTCGATTGTGTTCAGACGAAGTGTGAGCAGTCTCTCAGTACCATCGCCAATCAATTCAATCATTTTCAGCAATGTGTTTTTCACAGCAAAGCCTACACCATGTTCCCGTGGTTCTGCCAAGGTTTTGCCCTTCCAGAAGAATGTGTAATCCTTTTCCTTCAGCCTTCTAGAGTCTGCAATTCACATTTCCTGCAAAGCTGCAATGTCAGCGTTTAGTCTCCATAGCTTATTGTTTATCACCGCTGTTTTCCGAAAGTCTCTGACTGCTTGTAGGTCGTTTGAGAGTCCAGTCATCATAGTCCGGATGTTCCAACTGCCCAACTTTAGGGCAGGTGGCTTGGAATGTGAGTTAACTTTATTGTTTGCTGGTGCCAATGCTTCAGTTCACCTGTAGGGCCATAACCTTAATCCCCATGCACCCAGTGAGGAAGATGAACCATAAAGGGACAATATGCGCACCGCATACAAGACCGGCGCATTCCTAAAGACCTACTCTGTGGCGAGTTAACCTCAGGCCAAAGACCTGCTGGATGCCCCTAGCTTTGCTACAGAGATGTATGCAAACAAGACTTGAGGGTTCTGGGAATAGACTGGACAGAGATGGCCAAGGACCACGCCCGATGGAGTTCAGTACTCAGGAGCAGCTTGCGCGCAGCTGAGATGGGCCTCCAAGCTCTGGAGGAAGAAAAACGAATGAGACACAAGAACCAACGGGCAACAGAGAGACAGAGAGCACAGTTTTCTGATGTCCTCGTTGTGGCAGGAGCTGCAGCTCCCGTATCAGACTGCACAGCCACACTGTGGCTTGTGGCTCTTCAAGGCACTGATCCATGGTTGTCCGTGACTGGCGGAAGCCTACTACTACTATCCATGAGCAAATGTCACTTCCTGATGCCAAGGAAAAGCCCTCAAGATGCCTTCAAAAGGCTTGCCCTCAGATGCCTTCTCCTCATGGTTGAGCTTTCCTACAGTAACTCTCCAGCAGGTGGCATCACTCCAATCATTACAAGCAATAAGGAATGAGAGAGACCAGAAACCTTTAAGCTGCACGGGAGCTTCATACCTATAACATGATTCATACTGTCTTCAAGAAAGGAATCAGAGTACTAGACACTGGTGATCATGTAATAAAGTCATGAAGACATGAAATTGATTACATTTTAACAGATAGGAAATGACTCATTAAGTAGCAATTACTATTGGTAGCTAAATGCTACAGTGGATAGAGCTTTCCAAAGTGAGGAAGACTTGAGTTCGAATTTGGACTTAGATATTTTCTAGCTGTATAATCCTCAACAAGTCCCTTAAAGTCTGTAGCTTCAGTTTCTTCATCTGTAAAAAGGTGTTAACAATAGCAGGTTGTTTTGAGGGCAAAATGAGATAATGTTTATAAAGGGTTTTACAAACCTTAAAGAGCTATATAAACACTATTATTATTCATCAGGAGCCCATTCCTTAATCAACTCTCTATGTATAGTAAGACCATTAACATATTAGAAAAAAAGATAAAGATTAATGTGAAGCTAGAATTAAAAAGGAGAACGATACAGTATAATTAAAACTCCAACATTAGTTATTTTTTAAAAGTTATTGACACTTTTCACTGAAAAATGCAAAAAAGGACATCAACTGCACTTAAAAAAATTTCACAAAGAAGTTCAAACAATGTAAATCAATTGTTATAACATGGAGACCAAAGGAGGCTAAAAAAACCCCCACTTTAGTCAGCAAATGCTTGACTTACTTGCCAAGCAGAGAGATATTGTAGCTCAGCATATACCAATTTAAAATACTTTGTTCTATAAAATTAGAATACAAACTCACTTGTAATATCTGGTGGAGAAAGATGATGGAGGATTATGGGCATTTACAGATGAAACTGGCAGGAAAAAAATAAGCAGATTAAAAAATGAAAAAGGTCTGATATTTTATTAAGCTCTTGCCACTATCAAGGACAGCAGAGCCACTATTGTTCTGAAGGTGAGCTTTTCACCTTTATTTCTTTAATTTTATTTTTTAATAATAATAACATTTTTACTTATAGTTTTGGGTTCCAGTTTTTAATCCTTCTTTCTCTCCTTCCCTTCCTCCCTCCCTGAGGTGGCAAACAATCAGATATGGGTTATACATGTATGAGTATGCAAAACGTTACCATATTTGTCATTTTGTAAAAGGAAAAAAATGAAAGAGAATGAAAAATAGCATGCTTCAGTCTGTTCCATCAATATCAGTTCTTTCTTTGGAGGTGGATAGTATGCTTCATCATATAGTCCTTTGGGATTGTCTTGGATCATTGTATTGTTGTGAATAGTCAAGTCATTCACAGTTCTTCAGCAAACAATATTGCTGTCTGTGTACAATGTTCTCTTGGTTCTGCTTACTTCACTATACATCATTTCATACATGTCTTTCCAGGCCATTCTGAAGTCATCCTGCTCATCATTTCTTTTCTTTTTTTTTCTTCTTTTTTTGCAGGCAATAGGGAGTTAAGTGACTTGCCCAGGGTCACACAGCTAGTAAGTGTCAAGTGTCTGAGGCCGGATTTGAACTCAGGTACTCCTGAATCCAGGGCCGGTGCTTTAACCACTGCGCCATCTAGCTGCCCCCCTCATCATTTCTTATAGCACAATAATATTCCATTACCATCATATACCAAAGTTTGTTTAGCCATTCCCCAACTGATAGGCTTTCCTTTGATTTCCAATTCTTTTTTTTTTTTTTTTTGCGGGGCAATGAGGGTTAAGTGACTTGCCCAGGGTCACACAGCTAGTAAGTGTCAAGTGTCTGAGGCCGGTTTTAAACTCAGGTCCTCCCGAATCCAGGGCTGGTGCTTTATCCACTATGCCACCTAGCTGCCCCTGATTTCCAATTCTTGGCCACCTCAAAAAGAGTTGCTATAAATATTTTTGTACAAATAGGTCTTTTTCTCTTTTTTGGGATGTCTTTGGGATATAAACCTAGCAGTGGTATTGCTGGATCAAAGGGTATGCACAGTTCTTTAGCCCTTTGGGCATAGTTCCAAATTGCTCTCCAGAATGGTTGAATCTTTTCACAACTCTACCAACAGTGAATTAGTGTCCCAGCTTTCCCACATCCTCTCCAAAATCCAATATTTTCCATTTTTGTTATATTTACCACTCTGATAAGTGTGAGGTGATACCTCAGAATTGTTTTAATTTGCATTTCTCTGATCAATAATGACCTAGAGCATTTTTTCATATAATTATAGATAGCTTTGATTTCTTTGTCTGAAAACTGCCTGTTCATATCCTGGAACCAGGTCCCTATATCACTTCTCCCAACCATTTTCATACCATGCCCTTCCTTTATACACTTACTTGCCTCTCACTTCCTAGCTAGCTCCCTGAAAGGCATCTAGGAGTCACAGTAGATAGAGTATTGAACCTGCAATTAGGAAGGCCTGAATTGAGATAAAAACTGGCCTCAAACATTTACTAGCTGTGAGACCCTGGGCAAATCACTTAACCTCTGCTTGCCTCAGTTTCCTTATAATAATGGCAGCTACTTCTTAGGGTTGTTGTTAGAGTTGAGGATTCAAATGGATAACATATGGAAAGAAAAGTGTTTGGCACACCTTAAGACACTATATAAATGCTAGCTATTATTATCATTGTGTATTATCTCGTCCCATTAGAATGTCAGCTCCTTAAAGGCAGAGACTATCCCACTTGCTTGTATTTGTATCCCCAGTATTTGGTACACTTCCTGCGATACAGTGAGTGTTTAATAAATGTTGTTGCTTCTTCTTCTTCTTCATATTTGGACTTTAATATCACAGTTACAGATGTACTTGTAGAGGAAGTGGAGCAAATATATACACAAAAGGTCTACATTGGAGGTGCCATACTTCTGAAGGCATTGAGGGGTCGATTATCAAAGATAGTAGAAGAAACTGAGGCAGACAGCAGTAAAGGCAGCAGTTAAGTTAAGGCAGCTGTTGCATTGCTAGTAAGTGTCTGAGGCAAGTTTCAATCTCACTTCAAGTCTTCTAATTGCAGCTTCAACACTTTGCTGCACCACCTAGCTGTCTCATGGGAAGCTAGGGAGTGAGAGGCAGGGGTAGGAATGAGGGGCATGGTTTGGATATGGCTGGGGAAAGTGATCTGGAGACCTGAATCCAGGAAAAGTCATTAACAAAATTCGGACCCTATTACTGGGGGTCGAGGGGAAGGTATCTGAGAGAACAACAATTACTACTGGTCCATATGCCCGTTTTCCTATCTATACAAAGTTTTTAATGAGGGTAATTTACACATATGTGTTGGGCATACTTGATGAGGGTATTAGAAAAGAATGGGCAAAATTTTACAAGTTATATTACATTCTAAGCCACATCTATACCACCACACAGTTAACTGAATGATATAACAAATATGAGATTCCATTGTACCTGGTATTGTTACAGGCTATGTAAATGTCCATCTTTTTAATGCCAATATTCTTCCAGTGTTGTTCTGTGATCATGAGTCATACAACACTATAGTCTCCAAAAAACTGAAGCTAAGCAAAGGGCAATGGAGAGACACATGGTGGGTGAGAACAGACTGTAACACTTTTAAAAGAAGAAATTACAAAGGAAAATGGTGTAAAGATGGCATCAAAGAAATAGATGAGTGGGAAAAGAAAGTGGGTTAGTATCAGGGGTGTGCTGGAGCCAGCTCATACTGATTCCTGACAGCCAATTGTTTTTTGTTTTTTTTTTTTAAGTGAGGCACTTGGGGTTAAGTGACTTGCCCAGGGTCACACAGCTAGTAAGTGTTAAGTGTCTGAGGCCGGATTTGAACTCAGGTACTCCTGACTCCAGGGCCGGTGCTCTATCCACTGCGCCATCTAGCTGCCCCTATGACAGCCAATTGTTAAAAAAAAATGGGAGGTGAGAATTTATACCTTAGAAATCAGCAAATGCTATAAATGGAGACTTGATGTATTGTTTTGTTGATTGTCCAGAAAATTATGGAGAAAATTTTAATAATGTCAATTAAACTTTAATTGTGTTTTACATTGGCTCCTTGCCCATCCAGAGATGATTATTAAACACTTACCAGCATCACCCTGGCTGGCATGAATGGGTTTTAATCAGCATCATCAGAGACAATGTCCAACTTTTGATGAGATTAGAAATCCATTTGCATGTCTGAGAGACAAAATAATAACAAAATCCATTTGGAAGACTTGAAAGTCAAGAACATCTAGTGAAATAATGACAAATAAGAAAGCAGGCCCATGATGTTTGTAGGATCAGTTTTAGACCTGGAAGGGATTTTCTATTCCAATGTAATAATTTTAAAGAGGTACCTGAAGCTCAGAGAGCTAGAATGATTTGCCCAGTCTTCTTCTTCCCCAGGGCCACTTTGCCATCCCTCTGTAGTCATCCCACTTCTCTCCATTTAGAATAGCACTCTTCAGACTGGACCTCCACAAATCAAGTTCCCAGGTCTTAGAGGAGTTTCCACTTAGGAAATCCTGCCCTGAGGCTGAACTATTACTGCATATAACTCTTGTTATATATACTATTTGTCATGTGTTGCTTTAGCATATTCTTGATCTTATACATACAATCTTGTCATTATGCTCTGATTGGGTACAATGTATTGTGTTTATTGCATGTAATATGACTAACTTTATGAAAGTCTAATGTGTATTTCCTATATTGGGTTACCTGCCCATGCAGTATAGTTAGAATGATTACTAGGAATCAGATTATATGCTAATTTCTGAAAGCTATGTGTATATATATATGTGTGTGTGTGTGTGTGTGTGTGTGTGTGTATGTAGTATATCTACCAATACTCTTGTATATGCCATATAATTTGCTATGACTACAAATTCTGTACTGGACTTAGAATATAAAGGGCAGCTCAAAGCCTAGAAGGTTATTTTGTCACTAATATTGCATGTGAAAGGCAAGAATTTAGAGCTGTAGGGACCAATTTTTAATTGGGGAGTGTTAGCCAGGCTGCTCACCACAATATTGGGGCAAGGAAGGAGACCGATAACCTCCCTCAAAACAGAGCAGGATTTATTTAACAAAAACAAACTTTAGCTAGATGGCGCAGTGGATAGAGCACCGGCCCTGGAGTCAGGAGTGCCTGAGTTCAAATCTGGCCTCAGACACTTAACACTTACCAGCTGTGTGACCCTGGGCAAATCACTTAACCCCAATTGCCTCACTTAAAAAAAAATAAAAAATTAAAATTAAAAAAAAATAAAAACTTTAAAAAACACAAACACAGGGCAGCTAGGTGGTGCAGTGGATAGAGCACCAGCCCTGGAGTCAGGAGTACCTGAGTTCAAATCTGGCCTCAGACACTTAACACTTACTAGCTGTGTGACCCTGGGCAAGTCACTTAACCCCGATTGCCTCACTAAAAAAAAACAACAAAAAAAAAACAAAAGAAAAAGCACAAACAGGATCAGTAGGATTAAGGGAAAGGAAATAAAAGGGGGAAAGGGAAATAATACAACCTTAATAACACCACTGCCCAGGAATCAGCTGAGAACACACAGCAGCATCCTGTCGCCTTCCAGCTTCAAGCTAGAATGGTGAAAAACCTCCCTTCTTCCCAGCAGACCCCAGGCTGACCACACACAGTGCCAAACCAATTGGCTGGCAGCTCTGACTGACAGTCATATGACTGCCCTCACTGGGCTTCCAGTCATTAAAATTTTGCCAGGCCCATGTAGGTGTCAGCAAGTGGTGATGACATGAGGTGCTAGTACCATGGCAATGGCTACAACCAGTGGATGGAGCATCGTGCTGTTTGCAGAATTTTTAAAAATTTTAGCTAAAAGATGGGGTCATAAAAACCTCAAATAACAATTAATTCTATACAGAGCAAAGGGTTGGAGGAAGAGAATGACAGCCTTTTACTTTTTCCACCTCACCATTTTTTTCTTGACTTTTCTGACCTAATCATTTGGAGGTAGACTCAGGAGAACTTGAGGATCTAAGGGGAACTGGGAACTCACAGCCACAAAATTCTTCACAGTTTGTTGGAATGTAGCCTTCTCTGTCCCTCTCTGTTTCTATGTGAAATGACTCAAAGGGTAGTGAAGATTGATAGTTAGTTAAAGGGTACTTTCTAACTCAAAGTCAGATATGGGCTTAGCACAAGGACTTTGATCCTATTAGTAGAAGGAAGTAAATTCAAAGACAGACTAATAAAGGATTAGAATTAGCTGGCTGTTTGGTGTGTGTACCCAAAGAGCTTAAACCCTAGGCCTAAGAATCATGAAGCTGACAAACTTCTCTCATTATGGAGAGAAATTGTGTTTTCCCAGGTTTGATGAATAAGTTTGCAAAGGCCCTCCTTCCTCATTAAAAAAAAAAATTGAAGATCAACCTTTTGACTAAAACCTGAGAGAAAGGAAAAGACAGAGAGACAGAGAGGACAGAACCAACTTCTCTTATGTGGAAATGGTAACACCTCAGTTGAAAACTACAGCTGAGACCCAGTAGTTGGTAGCATTGAAAATAGTCCAGTGGTGGGGCAGCTAGGTGGTGCAGTAGATAAAACACTAGCCCTGGATTCAGGAGGACCTGAGTTCAAATCCAACCTCAGATACTTGACACTTACTAGCTGTGTGACCCTGGGCAAGTCACCTAATCCCTGTTGCCCCGAAAAAACAAACAAAAATAGTCCAGTGGTGACTCCATATCCAGAATAGAAAGCAGACTCAGTACAGAGTAGTACAATGACCCTACTGCATCAGATGCATGGGTTGCCCCTCTATGCAAAGACATTGGCCATATGTTTTGATCACATCTTCCCCACAGACATTCCTAGTGTGTCTCCCCCCCCCACACACACACATACATACACACACAATCCCTTGCACATGCTTGGGGTAGATATCACTGTAACTCAACAACAGGTTTGAGGCCTGTCAGTTATCCTCATCCTGGTTTAGCATGTCTGCAGAGTTTTCTACAATAGAGAGAAAAACTTAATTCTTCTTAGATAGTATCAAAAGTGTAAAGAAATATCCCACCTACCCTTCCTTCCTTGCATCAATCTGGCTGCAGAGAAGACACAAGAAAACAACTTCAAATGTAATATCATTATGAATTCAAAACTTTATTAGTGTACAGGATGGATTAAAGGGAGGAGAGACAGCAAGTAAGGAGAAAGAAGAACAAGCAAGAAGTAATTCAGACTACATAAACTCAACCAAGTTCTCACTCTTACAGGTCAATCTCTTCAAATCCTATGAGGAGTATGGCAAAATTTTTCTTCTATCCTCTTAGAGGATAGAAAGTGAGGTCATCTAACACAAGCTCCCTTCCTCACAGGACCATAGATTTAAAGCTAGAAGGGACCTTGAAAGGCATCAAGTCCAACCTTTTAATTATACAAATGAGGAAACTGAGGTCCAGAGAGGGTAAATGAATTATCAAAGGTCACAAAGCTCCTGTTTGAGGCAGAGTTCAGACTCAAGTTCTCCTGTTTCTATGCAGCACCACTGTACCACCTGACTGACACTCAGTTCCCCTCCTGTTCCCCATATCTCAAAATAACAACTCCCTCCTGATCCCTACATGTCTCCTCTCTCCATTGTTAATGTATGTATTTATAGAATAATATGTCCCAGGTGAGTGATGAGAATGTTCTATTGCTACTTTTTTTTTGTACTACGCTTCATTAAATACCTTTGCTTTGAACTAACTGCATTCTCTAGATCAAAGCTTCTTAAACTGTGGTTCATGACCCCATATGGGTAACTGAATGGGGATGGCAAAAAATTTGGTAGCAGTAAAAGGTTATGCATGCCTATTTTATATACCTATGTAACCAGGGTTGTGTAAAAATTTCTTGGGTGAAAAGGGGTCCAGAGTGGAAAAAGTTTAAGAAATCTCACTCTAGATGATTAATAGGGCTTTGTGAGCTGTAGTTTCAGATAGATTCAAACCCACAAAATACCTTGAATCCGGGGTGCATTTTCTGGGGACTTTTGAGAAAGGGGAGGTGTCAAGTAAGAATGTTATAGAATTGGATAAAATAAAAGCAAAAGTGAGTTAGAGGAACAAAAAGATTATAGGTGTGCGTAATGAAGAAAAGTAGGAAGAAGACAATGTCATTATCTCAAATTATACTAGGTGATGCAGTAATTATCAAGCCTACTTAGACTGATGGAAAAATTGGAACGTGGATACATATAATGAACTAGGTAAACCCTAGAAACTACATGGGGACAGAAATCAAGTACACAAACTATTAGAGAAGAGCTACTGGGGAAGAGGGAAAAGAAGCTTAGAAAAAATTAAGTCTAGATCAACATCTTATACAACAATCAAGTGTAAATGGATAAATCTTTTAGAGAAAGACAATAAAGGGGAGTAGAGAAAATCAGGAAGTGCCTCTGACACATACTGCATGAGCAAATATGATCAACCTGCTTCACTTCTCAATACCCTAGGCAATTATTTAAGATCATTAGTTATAGATTAGTCATTGAATGTTGTTGTTGTTGTTGTGTTTGTCCTTTGTTCTCAAAGAGGACCATGATCTCAGGGTGAAGTCATGACTTCCAGTGAATTGGATTTAAGTGAGGAAGGGCTGTGCAAGGTCACCAACCTCAACCCTCTCCTCCAGAGCCATCTGGGTCCAGTGGCAAGATAGATATCAGGATGGCTGGAGATGGCCCCAGATGTTTAAGGCAATTAGGGTTAAGTAACTTGCCCAAGGTCACACAGCTAGTAAGTGTCTGAGGTCAGATTTGAATTTAGATCCTCCCAACTTCAGGGCCAGTGCTCTTTCCACCATGCTATCTAGCTGCCTGTCTTAAGCCATAAAAGTTAAACAGAATATAGATCCATAATCCCATGCTTCCTTCAATGTCATAAAAGTTGAACAAACAGAGTCATAGTTTCCTACATCCCCTAAGAAAACAAACCTAGTCAAACAAATTCTATGGATAAATTAAGTCAGGTTACAGATTAAATTACATTTAGAGGGTTCACAAATAGGCTAATTGAGATGGAAGATTTACATGTCTCCAAGAAATCAAGGACAGTTGAGATTCTTCCTCTAAGGAATGTTTAAGTCTTTAAATACCTTTTCTCATCCCATGGGACAGGTTTTGGTCAACTCAACAACCTCTCAAGGAGGAGAAATAGACCTGACCTTCCTTAACATTATTATTCCATGAGTCAAGTTTTGGTTAGATGAGGTTAACATTAAGACAAACTTAATTAAATAAAATTTGTAGGAGGAATAGCCCTGAGTCCCAAATAATAAAAGGAAATGTAAAATTCCCATAACAATAGATATAAACAATTTAACTCTGTTCCTATAGAACATAGTTTAGGCTCCAAATCCCAGATCCCCTAAGGCTCCAATTGTAGTCACCCTGGCTTCTCAAGTCCTCCCCTCCCTGCTATCTGGCTGCATCCTCCCAGCTGCAGTCCCAGTTTCACACTCACCATGGCTCCAACTTCCTATGAGAGAGAATGAGAAAGACACTGTCTCAGACCTCGTAATATTCAAAGAAGTCTCCACTTAGCTATGGAGACAGTCAAACGAGGCTACTCCCACCAATGTGGTAGGAAAAATCAGGGAAAGTAAAGTGCCTCCAGGTTAGGACATCTGGGTATGTACTGACAAGCCCCCTTACACTATTAATAACTCCAAAATGTTCAAAATCACTAACAACCTGAGAAAGGCATGTAGCTACTCATTAAATTAGGAAAGATTCAGATAGTTAGGAAAATTCACTGCTAGAAGGGTTGTGGGAAGAAAGGCATGCTAATTCATTGTTGGAGCTCTGAATTGATTCAATTGTTCTCCAAAACAATTTAAGATTATGCAAGAAAAGTTACTAAATTGTTTATATTCTATAACCTAGAGATCTCACTAGTGGGACTATGCTCTAAGGAGCTTCTTGACAGTGAGAAAAGACCTACATATATAAAAATGTTAGAAGTGTAGAGGTGTGCCATTGATAAATGACAGCTCCTAATGAATTTGATGAGTTTCCCACCCAAACTACTGGGGCTATGAACCTTTATTTGGAGGGCATCTCCCTTGGGGATAGTCATTTACCCTACAACAACTGGCTGAGACCATTGGGAACTCCTCTTATTGTTTCTGGGGGGACTCAGGCTTCCTCTCAGATGTTTAGGGATATAAGAGTCAAGGGAGAACCAGAGAAGAATGGAAAAACACTGTTTTCTCTTCCTTGGACTTCAGACCAGAGTTCAACAAAGGGTTAGTCAATCAATAAATACTTATTAAGCACCTACTATGTGCCAGGCACTGTGCTAAATGCTAAAGATACAAAGAAAAGCAAGACAGTCCCTGCTCTCCAAAGATCTCACAATCTAAGAGGAGACAACATGCAAAGAATTATGTACAAACAAGCTATGTATAAGATCAATAGAAAATACTTAACAGAAAGAAGGCACTACAATTAAGAGGGATTGGGAAGGCTTCCTTTAGAAGTTGGGATGGAAGTAGAGATAACCAGGCATTCTCAGGCTCAGGACATGACAAGAGAAAATGCCTTGAGCTGAGGAGTGTCTTGCTCAGGGAACCGTAAGGAGGCCTGTGTCACTGGATTGAAGAATATGTGCCAGGGAGTATGGCAATTGGATCTGGCAATCTTCAATAACTTTGGAGGGAGCCGTTTTGGTAGGAGGAGAGGAAGTAAAGACACCTACATGTAGATGGTCTCCTTAAAGACATTAACCACAAAGGGCAAGAGACTTAGCAAGTTTGGAAGGATCAAGTGAGAATTTTATGAGGATGGGGGAGACGTGGGCTTCTTTTAGGCAGGAGGGAAGCAGCCAATAGACAGGAAAAGATTGAAGATAAGTGAGGGTGGTGATAGGAGGAGTCTTCTGGAAGAGACAGGATAGTTGATTTGTATGGGTGAAGTATTTGCAATATCAAGAACGGTCACCTTTTTTGTGTGAGGAGAGTAGAGGAGGAGATAATGGCAGAAAAAATCTGAGGGAGCAGAAAATGGTGACTTAGAGAAGATACCCATTGTGAATAGAAAAGGGGGTAAGTCAGGACCTCCTGACTGCCTTCTGTCTTCTATTTCCTTTTCTGAGCATCAGTCAGAGACTAGAGAGCCTGGAGGTTACCTCATGAGCAATCCCAAACTCAAAAATGTCCAAGAGATAGAGAGCTCCCAAAGGCCATCATTTGAGCACAGCATCCTAGAGGGAGAAGTTTCCCTCAACACCATGCTTCTTGGAGAAGGAAGGGGATGACCCATGGTAGACTGACTACTGTGTAACTGAAGCATGTGTTAAGGGCTAAAATTCTAGCTAGTCTGTCTAAAATATCTAATGAGTGGTCGCCAATAAATTATAAGCTTTAGCAAGAGTTAGACTTTTAAGCATTTATTAAGGAGAATAAGAATTTGGTAAAGAGAGAGAAAGGCCTAGATTCCTATCTATTAAAGGGAGAGCACATTTCTAGCTCCCTTCTCCACCAGAGTCCAAAGGCCAGAGAGTGAGACCAAGCCGCCAGTCTCTTCCTTCTTCCTCCCACTAGCCCGCGTCACTTCCTGACGCCAAAGAAAAGACTCCTGGTCTTGCCCTCAAAGACCTTCGCTTCATGGGCGGAACTCTTCTACAGTAAGTCTCCAGCAGGTGGTGTCATTCCAATCGTTACACATGAAAGTCATGCCATGATGGGGCAAGAAATATGGACCTTGTCAACCTTGCTCTTCTGATTTCCTGGGACATTCAGGTTCCATGTGAAATACAACTATTTGCTCATCAGGCCCTCAATGGGTGTTTACTTTCCAAAGGAGTGTCATAGTCTGTGTGAGTAACTTGTGTTTTTGTATTTGTTCATGGACTCCTGTGAGTTGTTAATGTCTTCTGCACATTATATGGTGAGTAAAATAAAGGCTGTCTTGGGGCAGCCACGTGGTGCAGTGGATAAAACACCAGTCCTGGATTCAGGAGGACCTGAGTTCAAATCTGGCCTCAGACACTTGACACTTACTAGCTGTGTGACCCTGGGCAACTCACTTAACCCACATTGCCCCACCAAAAAAAGAAAAGAAAAGAAAGGCTGTCTCTTCCTCAGATGTCCATATTGTACACTAAATATCTGTGAAGAAGTTGAGGGCTCTGTTTGGAGTGTGAGGACTTGGGAAAACCTAGATATGGATCATGTTGTTTTTGTTCAGTTGTTTTAGTTATGTCCAACTCTTCCAACCTCATTTGGGGTTTTATTGGTAGAGATATTGGGGTGGTTTGCCAATTCCTTCTCCAGCTTATTTTACAAATAAGGATACTCAGGCAAATGGGGTTAAGTGACTTGCCCAAGGTCACATAGCCAGTAAGTGTATGAGGTTGGATTTGAATTCAAGAAGATGGATCTTCCTGGTTCTAGGTCTAGTATTCTATCCACTGTACCACCTAGCTGCCTAGCCAAACTGTGGCAAGTAAAACTATATGTGGTTGCCTTATTTCTGTCCCAAGTTTAGGATGGGGTTTCTAAAATATTTGTTACTTATAAATTAGAAGCTTTAACATCAGTTTTGGCCATTAAGCATTTATTAAAGCATATTAAGTATTAGTAAAGAGAGTATACATGGCTCTGAAGGATAGAAAGCCTAGCTAGGATCTAGGGGTGAGAGAGAGAGAACTTGGTCACATGGCTCCCCTTCCATGTTCCCAGGCCAAAAAAAGCAGTATCTGTGCAAGCTGGCTGAGGGCAGGAGCAGAGCCTGCCCATACACATTGTTCAAAGCTAATTGCCCAGCATCACTCAAATCTATTGGTTCGCTGGATTTGAGAGCAGTCCTTGAGTAGAACGTGCTGAGGTCAGAATTCAGAGAGCACACTCCCTGGTGGGAACAAGGCTTTCAGGTAGGTGTGGTTTTGAGTGAGGTAACTTCCTGACTCTGAGCTGACCTTAAGAAAGGTTAGGCCTGGCTCTCTCAGCAGGGGCCCCTGGCAAGTCCTCAAACCCCTATTATTAATAATTTTCTCACAACATCTTAATTAACTTAATTTGGAATTTTACCCAGAGTAAAATTCTATGATGGGGGTAAAAGTTTGACCCTTCAAGGTCAAACCCTTGGATTGAACCTGGTCTTTGGGAGACCAGAGTCCTTAAAGATTCTTGGACTATGGAACAGAGCAACCAGATGGCATAGTGAATAGAGTGCTGGGCCTGGAATTAGGAAGAGCTGAGTTCAAATTTGACCACACATTCTTACTAGCTGTGTGACCTTGAGCAAGTCATTTAATCTCTAGTTTTCTCAACTATCAAATGTAGATAGTAATAAGACCTATAAACCAGGTTTTTTTGTGAGGATCAAATGAGATAATATTTGTAAAGCTCTTAGCACAGTGCTTCACACATATTAAGTGCCATATAAATGCTAACCATTATTATTATTACTTATGATAATAAAAAGCTAGAAAGCAAGTATGTGCACAATTTTGGGGGCATATGAACAAATTAAGGCATAATAAATGTAATAGAATATCATTATACTATATGGAATGACAAATATTGAAAATTCAAAGAACTATGTGAGACTTATATGATCTGATGCAGAGTGAGGTAAACAAAGCCCCCAGAATCCCTCAATCAGATTTTAAGGTGTCCAGCACATACTAGAAGAGAATCATAGTCATCCAGCCTCTGCTTTAAAGTCTTCCAAGGATGGGGAGCCCTCCACCTTCCAAAGCAGCCCATTTGGACAGCTCTCCTTTGGACAGCTCCAATTGTTCAGAAGTGATCCAAATATCAAGTCTAAATTTGCCTCTTTGAAACTTGTACTCATTACCACTGGTTGTGCCCTCTGGGACTAAACAGAAAATGTTTAATGCCTTTCTACATGATAATATTTCTTTTTTAAAAAATTTTAACAATCGATCAATAAGCATTTATTAAACACCTGCTATGTGTCAGGCATTGTGCTAAGGTGCTGAGGATACAAAAACAGACAGTTGCAGGTGAAAACAAAATAACCATAATAAGTTCCATAAATCATCTACCAACTAAAACTGCCAAGTTTTCCCACAAGTACAATCTCATTTATTTATTTGTTTGTCTATTTTTAATAAAAGTATTTTATTATTTTCCAGTTATATGTTTTCAACATTTATTTTTATAAGATTTCAAATTTCAAATTTTTCTCCCTCCCTCCCCTAGACAACAGGTAATCTGATATAGTTTATATATATATATATATATATATATATATATATATATATATATATGTATGTATGTATGTATGTATAGTCATGTTATAAGAGAAGAATCAGAGCAAAAAGGAAAAATCTCAAAAAAGAAAAACAGCACCAAAAACAAAAGAAATAGTATGGTTCAATCAGCATCCATATTCCACAGCTCTTTTTTTTTTCTTCTGGATTTGAAGAGCCTTTTCCATCATGAGTCCTTTGGAACTTTCTTGTACCATTGTATTGGTGAGAAGAATCTAGTCTATCACAGTTGATCAAAACGTAATGTTGATGATATTGTGTACAATGTTCTTCTGGTGCTGCTCATCTCACTCATCATCAGTTCATGCAAGTCCTTCCAGGTTTCTCTGAACTCCTCCTGTTCATACATGATAATATTTCAAAAGCTTGAAGAGTAATATCTTACCTCCATGAGTCTTCTCTCTACTATCATTGGTTTCTTCAACATATGACAAGTCTTTCACTGTATTTGTTGACCTCCACTTTCTAGCTTATTCATATCCACAGCTGAATATAATACTTCACATATAGTCCACTGAGGGCAGAGTCTGGAAGGATTATCACCTCCTCATTTTTGGAAGTGATGCTTCTTTTAATATAGCCCAAGATCACATTAATTTTCTTGACCACCATGTCATATTGCTGACTTATATTGAGTTTACAGTACACCAAAATTTTCAGATCCTTTTTTTTTTTTTACACAAACTGCTGTCTAACTATATCCTACTTTCCTGTACCTGGGAGGTTGATCTTTTTTTTTTTTAACCCAAGTGTAGGACTTTACATTTCTCCTTATTGAAATCTACCTTATAAGATTTAGCCCAGTGTTTTATCTTGTCAAAAATTTTTTCAGCTTCTATCATCCAATGTGTTAGTTCTCCCTCTGAGTTTTGTTTCCATTGTACATCCATGATCATGCAATCTACTCCTAGATTCACATAACTGATAAAAATGTTAAACAACTTCAGGTCAAACAAATTCCCCAAGGCACTTTACTGAAGGCCTCCTGTTACACAGACAGTGACCCATTAAAACTACTCTTCAAGTGTAGCTATTCAACCAGCATTATTGTCTAGATAATCCACTGGGGATACAAAGAAAAAGAAGTGAAACCCACCACAAGTGCTCAGAGGACACCCACGGTCAGGGAAGCTTGTTCCCAATGATTGTCCAGAATAAGGGACTGAGAAAGAACAGTCAGACAGGGAGGAGAAGCAATGGAGAAGAGAGAGTGTCCAGGAGGATAGACTAGTCAGTAATTAAAAAATTTTTTTGTGTGTGTGAGGCAATTGGGGTTAAGTGACTTGCCCAGGGTCACACAGCTAGTAAGTGTTAAGTGTCTGAGGCCAGATTTGAACTCAGGTCCTCCTGAATCCGGGGCTGGTGCTCTATCCACTGTGCCACCTAGCTGCCCCCGACTAGTCAGTTATTATTAAAGGCTGCAGAGAGGTCAAGAAGGGTGAAGATTGAGAAAAGGCCATCAGATCTGGTCATTAAGGTACCATCAGTGGTGACTTCAGAAAGGGCAGTTTTAGTTGAGCAGTAAGGTTAAGACAAATTACAGAGGGTTTTAGGAGAGTTTGAGAGGAGAGAAAGTAAAGGGAGCGAGTGTACTTTTTCAAGAAGTTTGGCCAAGAAAGGGAGGAGAAATAAAGGACAATAGTTTGTGAGGAACAGTAGGATCTAGTGAATTTGTTAGTTTGTTGTTTGTTTTTTTTTGGTGGGGCAGTGAGGGTTAAGTGACTTGCCCAGGGTCACACAGCTAGTAAGTGTCAAGTGTCTGAGGCCGAATTTGAACTCAGGTCCTCCTGAATCCAGGGCTGGTGCTTTATCCACTGTGCCACCTAGCTGTCCCCTTAGTTTGTTTTAAGGGAAGAGAAGATGAATTTTGTGGATAGCAGGGAAGAAACCAAAAGACAACATGAATCCTTTTTATCTTCTCCAAAATCTAGGTAAATTATAGTTACAGCATTTCTATCATATATCAGTTTAGTAGAGTTAGGGATTTCACTGCAATAGGCAGGGGTATGTCAGCAAATGTTTAACAATGGGCTCTCCAGAGGGAAAACGAAGCAATAAATCAAGCCTGTAATTTGCAGTGTTTACTGAAAACATACCTATGTCTCCTCAATCCTCAAAGAACCTTTGCCTGAACTTTCCATTCCCAATAGCCAATATCTCTTTTATCTTTTGTGGCTAAACTCCCTGAGAAGGCCATCTACAATAGATGCCTCTACTTCCTCTCCCCCTTTTCTTTTTTTTTTTTTTTAGTGAGGCAATTGGGGTTAAGTGACTTGCCCAGGGTCACACAGCTAGTTAAGTATTAAGTGTCTGAGGCCGGATTTGAACTCAGGTACTCCTGACTCCAGGGCCGGTGCTCTATCCACTGTGCCATCTAGCTGCCCCTCTCTCCCCCTTTTCTTAACTCTTTACATTCTCGCTTCCAACTTCATCATTCAACTGCTCTCTCCAAAGTTACCAATGATCTCCTTCTTGCCAGATCCAACTGCCTTTCCCCAGCCCTCATCCTTGTTGACCTCTTGACAGCTTTTGACATTGTTGATGTCAAAAAAGGAGGTGCTCTTCCCCTTGATACTCTCTTCTCCCTAGATTTTCAGGACTCCACTTTCCTCCTACCCATCTGACCACTCCTTCTCTGTCTCTTTCATTGGATCTTTACCCAAGTCTTGCCTACTAACCATGAGTGTCTCACAGGTCTCTGCTCTGGGCCCTCTTCTCATCTTCCTCTATACCACTTCATTTGGTGATCTCCTCAGCTCCCATGGATTTAATTATAACCCCTATGCTGATAATTCTCTCTCTCTCTTTTTGCAGGGCAATGAGGGTTAAGTGACTTGCCCAGAGTCACACACAGCTCAAGTGTCTGAGGTCGGATTTGAACTCAGGTCCTCTGGAATTCAGGACTGGTGCTTTATCCTATGCTGATAACTCTCAAATCTACTTACTAATGTAGCCCTAATCTCCCTGCTGACCTCTAGTCTCACATCAGCTCCTTTCAGACATTTTGAATCGGATGTCCAGGAGATATCTTGAACTCAACATGTCCAAAACAGAACTTGTTATTTTTCCTCCAAAATCTTCCCTCCTTCTAAACTTCTCTGCGACTGTCAAGGGCACCATTGTCTTCACATTTGCCCAGGCTCATAAACTCAATTCCTATTGCCAAGGCAACATCTCTCAAATATGCCCCCTTTTCCCCTCTAACACTGCCACCACCTTTATGTAGGCTCTTATCTTTTCACATCTGAACTATTGCAATAGCCTCTTTGTTGTTCTGCCTGCCACAAATCTCTCAAACTCCAGTCTAGCCTCCATTTAGCCACCAAAGTGATATTCCTAAAGCAAAGGTCAGAGCATGTCTCTCACACACATACGTACACCCACATACTCAACAAACTTCAGTGGCTCCCCTTTATTGCCTCCAGGAACAAATACAAACTCCTCTGTTTCTCATCCAAAGACCTTCATACCCACCCTCCCCTATACCTTTCCTGGCTTCTTACACCTTACATCTCCAACCTCCAGTATTTGATCCAGTGACAGACATTGGGCTTCTTTGTTGGTACTCCATCTCTCAGCTCCAGGCATTTTCTCTGGTTATTCCTCATCCCTCCTCATGTATGCCTCCTGGCTTCTTTCAAGTCCCAGCTAAAGTTCCAACTTTTACCCAAAGCCTTTCCTAATCCTTCTTAAGTCTAGTGCCTATTTATTTAAGTCTATTTATCTTGTATATAGCTTGTTTCTTCATAAAGACTCTTTTACCTTTCTTTGTTATCCTCAACACTTAGCACAGAGTCTGGCACATTTTGTTGTTGTTTAGTCATTTCAGTTGTATCCAACTATTCATGGCCCTGTCTGGGGTTTTCTTGGCGATGTTACTAGAGGGGTTTACCATTTTTTTCTCCAGCTCATTTGACAAATGAGAAAACATGGTTAAGTGACTTGTTTATGGTCACACAGCTAGTCTGTGTCTGAGTCCAGATTTGAACTCGGGTCTTCCTGACTCCAGGCCCAATGTTCTATCCACTGTACCATCTAGCTGCCCTTGCACCACCCAGCTACCCTGGAAAACTATGCACAAACATAAATGTAGGATAAATTGGAAACAAATAACAGATAGCAGGTACTACCTGTTAGAAGTTGGGAGGTGGATTTCAGGACCAAAGATATTTTTCATCTGGGTTAGATAATTTGAATTAATCAAAGGCAGCTACTTGCTCTTTTACTATCTCCTCTCTCTTGTTAGACATTTCTTCTTTTTTTTTGTCCTGTCCTTTCTAGCGCAGAGGTCATTCTCTTTACCTTTTTTTTTTTGATGAGGCAATTGGGGTTAAGTGACTTGCCCAGGGTCACACAGCCAGTAAGTGTGTCAAGGGTCTGAGGCTGGATCTGAACCCAGGCCCTCCTGAATCCAGGGTCGGTGCTCCATCCACTGTGCCACCTAGCTGCCCCAGTCATTCTCTTTAGCAGAGAAAACAGAACCAAATTGAGTTCTGTCTTCTCTCTCTTGTCATTTATCATCACTCCATCCACCTCAAGCAGATATCCCACCCCTTCTTTGATCTTCCTTTTTTCTTCAAATAGAACTTTTTAAAAACTTCTTTCTGAAGTTCTTTCTAATGTTCTTGCTAATATCAGCTCATTTGGAGCTCTAGCAAGCCTAATCTTATTGTATAGGACTTAAACACATTTAAATCCATCCTCTTTTACTTGCCTTTTTTTTTGGTAGGGCATTGAGGGTTAAGTGACTTGCCCAAGGTCACACAGCTAGTAAGTGTCAAGGGTCTGAGGCAGGATTTGAACTCACCATCCTCCTGAATCCAGGGCTGGTACTTTATCCACTGCTCCACCAGCTGCCCGCTATTACTTGACTTTTACTTCAGTTTTCTGTACATTTTTGCATGTATTTGTCCTTGTGTGTTAGTTTATGGGTTCTCATTGGATCAACAATTCTTCAGACAACTCCCATTTTTCCTTCTCTCTAGAATTGTCTTCCCTCATATCTTCATTCTTTAGTGCCTCCCATTCCCATTCCCACCCCTACTTCCACCCTGGGCTGACTTCCCCTATAGAGTTTTAGGTCATGGGATTCCATTTGCCTTCCTTTGAATCTTTTGAAATGTGTTCCCCAACATTTAGGGCACAAATCACACCTTGTAAGTATTTTTCCTTCTCAATCTCAAACACTGGCAGTAATTCCAGGATTCCAGTCACTTCCAACTCCCCCCAACCAATACTCCCACCTCACAACCACCAGCTCCTTGTTAGTAAGAATCACATTCAAAGCAGAGGTAGGTGGCACAATCAGTAGAGTGCCTGAAGTCTGGAAGACTCATCTTCCTGAATTCAAATCTGACCTCAGACAATTACTACTGTGACCTTGGGCAAGTCACTTAACCTTGTTTGCCCCCATTTCCTCATCTGTAAAATGAGCTGGAGAAGTAAATGGTAAACCACTCCCCAATGGGGATGGAAACTACTCAATAACAACAACAAAATATCAAACCCCAGCAACATTGTCAAGAGGTCTAATGATGAAACATACTATTCACTTCCAAAGAAAGAACTGATGATTGAACAGACTGAAACATGCTATTTTTCACTCTTTCATTTTTTTATTCAAGTTTTTTTGTACAAAATGACTAATATGGTAATGTTTTACATAATTACACATGTATAACCCGTATCTGATTGCTTATCGCCTGGAGGGAGGGGAGGAAAAGAAGAAGGGATAAAATCTTTAACTCAAAACTATAAATAAAAATGTTTATTATTTCTGAAAATTAAAAAAAATTAAAAATAAAGTCGATATGGAGAGGCAATAAAGTTGCTGGTGAAACCCAGTTGTTAATATTAGTTGCACAGGCAGCAAGGTGGTGCACTTCAGAGTCAGCAACACTAGAGTTCAAGTGCAGTCTGAAACCACAGCTGCATGATCCTGGGCAAGTCACTTAACCTCTCTCACCCTAAGTTTCCCTATCTGGAAAATGGGGATAATCATAGCACCTTTCTCATAGAGTTGTTGTAAAGATTATATGGGATAAGCAAATTTTAAAGTGCCGTATCAGTGCGAGTTATTATTATTAATAATTACTACTCTGCCCAAGTTAAAGGATGCTCCTTTCTTTTGACAATCCAGAAAATGATTTCTTGATCCACTTTGTAAAGGATTTTGTTGTCGGGTATCTGTTGTGCCAAAACTAGATATTAATACATTTTTAAAAAATACATTGATTTAATTTGAAGTATGCTATGGAATCTTTTGGACCTGTTTCTTCTTCATCAGCATCACCATTGCTCTAACTTATACAGCACTAACCCTAGGAGAGAGGTGCTATTATTATCTTCATTGTACAGCTGAGGAAACTGAGACAGATAGCAGTTAAGTGATTTGCCCCTGCCCAGAGTTACACAACTATCAAGTGGCTAAAGTTAGGTTTGAACGAAGGTCTTCCTGACACTGGCAGGCTATCCACTGCCCCAGGGCGTCTTCCCTTTCTGCAGTAGTAGACTGGTGATATATGAAAGGGCACAGAATTGTCCATGTAGACAATTTTGCAAATGCTTAACCCCATTGTAATGAGTGAGGTCTTCAAATTTGGGGTAGGGAAGTCTCACGTTAGCTCGTATCGGTGTGTGGTTGAAATGGGGTGAAAACCATTAGCTGGAGTTCAGGAGGAAGAGGTATGGTGGTCAGTAGTCAGGGTCATTTTGGAATCCACTGGGATGGCGGGTGGTCCCCTTGGACTCTGGGTGTGGCATGCTGGAAAGAATCCTGGCTGTGGATTGAGGAGAGCCTGGAGGTGAGTCCCTTGGGGAGGTAGATGTGCATAAAAGAACATGCCCTCTCTAGGCTCCGCTTTCCCCGCATCTGTAGGGCGAGGAGGTGGGAAAGCGGGGATCTAAATTCCGGGGTTCTGGGTTTTCATCCATTGTGGAGAAAGGGCTGTACTCAGGCATTTATTCCCACTCCGCAAGGTGGCCTTCAGAAGGTTAAGGTTCATAGGAAGAGGAAGGTTTTCCTCCACGCTTCCCAAACCCTCCCCCTCAACCGGTCCACGCGGGGCTGAACCTCGTGGCCCTTGCATTCTCCTGGGCGGAGCTGACGGCCCGTACGGAGCCCAGAAACCCGGGAGAGGCGGCACCCCCTGCCGGCTGCGGGCTGTGGGCTGCACCCGCCCCTCCTCCCGCCTTCCTCTCCCTCTCTCTGCCTCCCTCCCTCCACGTGCGCCGCACACCTCTTAATCCCCAGAGCCTCTCCCTCCCCTCAGTCCCTCGCCTCTATCGGCCCCCTCGCCCCGCCCCTCCTGAAACCTGTCTCCTATTGGCTGCCGGCCTCGTCCCTCCGACCGCAGTCGGGTTCCCCCAGGATGGCCGGAAGACCCGCCCCCCAAACGCCAGCCCCGGCTGCTCAGTGGCCGCTGCTGCCGTCAGTTCGGTCGGCCGGGGCCCGAGGAGGCGGCGGGGGCCGCGGTCGGTTCGCGACCCGGGTCGTGTCGGTTTCCGGTTCCGCGGGGCGGGCGGCGGGCGGGCGGCCGGGGAGCGGCGGCGGCGGCGGCGCCTGACAGACAATGAGGGCGGCGGGCCGGCCGTGAGCTGAGGCGGCGGCTGCGGCTGCGAGAAGGAACAGGAGGAGGCGGACGACGCGGGGCCCGGGGGGCGGGGGCGGGGCGCCAGCCATGGACAATCAGGTGAGGAGGTGCCACCGGGCCCGGAGTCCCTTACCCCGCACGCCCCCCGCCCTGGCCCGGTCCCCGGCTCCCTGTCCGCACTTCCCTTCCTCGGAGCTCCGGGTCCCCAGCCCTTCTCCCCCTCCCTCCAGACTGCCCCAGTTCCTGGGCCACGGAGCCCCCTCCTCCCCGGAGCCCGTCCCCTCCCCCTCCCCTTCCCGGTGCTGGCCCGGTCGTTCTATGCCCCAGTCTTCCCTCCACCTCCCGCCCTTGTGGGGAGGGTGTGCTTCGCTTTCATTAGGCACCCCGCCTTGGCGCCTCCCTCCCAAATCGGGGCCATCTCCTCTCAAAAAAAAAAAAAAAAGCCCAAACCTTTACGATTACCCATCCCCCCAACCCAAATCCAGTGGTCCTCGCTTGTCTCTTACACACACACACACACACACACACACACACACACACTCACACACACTCACGCACGCACGCACACACTCACTCACTCCACCCTCCCTTAAAACTAGGACCTCTTCCTCCCCTTATTCCCAACAATTAAATTAAAAAAAAAATCTCCCGGCTTCTTTCTTCAAAAACACGGGGGTCGTTTTCCACACCTTCCACCTTCACGCCCACTCTCCCGTATTTTCCTACTTTTTACCCTTGTCTCCCCACTCTCCTTCAAAACCTCAGGGGTCACCTCTCCCGTATACCTTCAAAACCCGGGGTCATCCATAGAATTAGGGAATGGGATCAGATGGCTTCAGAGGTCCCTTCCCTTCCAAGCTCTTGATATATTATCCTATGATCTTTTCTCCTCCACTTTCAAACCCCCCCCCCCCCCCCCGGGATCATTCCCCCCTCCACTCCTGACTCAGCCAATCTATAGAACCTTCCCAGTGTCATCTTTTTCCCACCTTCACCCTTTCCTCTTCTAAAACCCAGCTCCCCTTTTCAAACACTCAAGCCTGGCTTACTCCCCAAATTTGAGACCACTTCTTAATGCCCCCCTCATCCTCTTTGTCTCAGAAAACTGGGCTCATCTTTCTCCCTTGTCCCTCTAAACTCGGTCGTTCTTCCCAATCCCCTCTCCCTTGGGTTGTCCTAGGGGGTGGGGGAATTTGATGGGGAAGTTAGGTTGGAATATCCATGCTGTTAAGTAAGACAAGGTCACAGTGTTGAGGAAATGATTGATGGTAACTTTTTGGGGGGGGGGGCAGGGAACAGTAGTGTTGTTTCAAGGCATTGGTGTTTCAGGTTAATTAACTTATACAAGCATTTTTTTAGTCACTGTAGAAAGATCAAAATGTGTGGGTTTGCTGCTGATTGACCATTGCCTTTTTAGCTTAAGAGGGGGTATGTATTCTTTTCCTCACTGGTGAAATGTGCCAGGTTGAAGGACTCAAGGGTTCCACGTGAAAGGTAGTGTGGAGTTTATTTTGGGAAAGTAAGAATTTATAGCAGTTCATTGATGTTTTCAACAGAAAGCTTTGTGAGCTTGCAAACTCCTGCAGAAGTAACGGCTTGCTACACCTCTGACCTATATTGAGAGTTGTTGGTTGTTTTTTCCCCCCTGCAAAATATCCTGAACTGCAGCCCAGTACCTACCTGATAATTGGCACAATCCTGATGATGTTTGCAACCTTTGGGATTATGCTCTCTCTATTACTTCAGAAATTCTTACCCATCTTGAAGGAACTACACACTTTTATCCATTCAGCTAATATCCTGGAAAAAACCACATTTGTATTCTCCAGAATGCTTTTTATGTATCTCACCTCAGTGAACTGAGTTGTAAGACACCAGGTTGGTTGCAAGGAGGAACATCCTAACAATTAGAGCCATCCAAAAGTGGAATGGCCTCTCTGGGAAGTGGGTATTCTCTCTATCTTGAGGTCTTTAAGCAAACCCTGGTTGATATAAAGAGGATTCTTGTTCAGATATGGGTTGGATCAGATAGTCTGTAGCATCCCAACTCTGAGATTGTGAGTATGAAATAATGTATTACAACTCTTGGGATTGTTAATCCCTTCAACTGTCCACCATTGAGTAGAAAATGGCATGAGACAGCCAGAGTTTAGTGGGGGTGCTGGCCACCAGTGGTCCCCAAACCCATGATTTGGGCATTTATCTGCCATCTATGGCAGTCAGCAAAAGGTTTCTGACCCTTTGCATTGTTCCTGCCCCTGAGCCAACATTCCTTAGTATTACATATTTGGCCGAGAAGAGTAAATGATGTTGTCTTTGTACGTGTAATCAAGTGACTCTTCTGTATGGTCCCCTAACTATCCAAAGGTCCAAAGTACTGAGGGGGTAATTTGGAGAAGTTTGGTTTGTGCTGACATTAAAGGGTCACTGAAGCATTACTTTCCCCATCTTTATTATCCACATAGGGGTAGCTTATTGAGGGTATTATTGCTCCCAATTTATAGATCCAATAGGATTTAGCAGAATCAAAAGGGAAGTAATGCAGTCCTTTCTCTTACAAGGGAATGGGATTGTTTTATTCTAGGGAATTAGATGCAATAACAAAACTTAAAAGATAATTATATCACTTGGTAATGTGTGAATTCCCAAAGGAAAGTACATCTGTTAAAAAGAATTCCCACTAGAAATTCATGGGAAGTGTTGTATATAAACTAGTGGATAAAGACCTTCCTGTGGGGCTCAGGATTAGGGGATACAGCATTTATAATGTTGAAGCAAAAAGGATCTGATAATTTCCATCTCCCTTGTTGCTTTCAGAGTTCCACTCTTGAAGTATCTGTTGGCATTGGTGTGGGAGAACCAGGAGTGTTTGGAAATGGCCCAAAAAGCTGTTTGATTTATTTTCTTTTGTTCTTTTGAGGGAAAGGGGATCCTCACAAAAGCTGAGGGATGGTAGTAAATAGGAAGTAATTTTCAGCTAATGATTGTGAGGGCCTTGCATGGTACTTTCTATCAGATGGTGTTGATACCTGTAAAGAATTTCACCATCGTTCCCTTAACCACTCCTATATTAAGGAGCAAATTAAATTCTCAGACCTTCCAAGCTGACTTAACCATTTGTTTGCTTCTGCTATCTACCCTTTATAAGAACTGTATAAGGAAATAACTAAATGGATTGAACAATAACCCAAATCACAAATATATGTGAGGTTCCAAAGTATTTTCCTTACAACAACCATGTGATATAGGTAGTGCAAGCATTATCCTCTTTATCGATAAGGAAACTGAAACTCAAAGAGATTGGATGGCTGTGATCACACTGCTAGTGTGTGAAGTGGGATTAGAACCCAAGTCTCTTGGCTCCAAGTCCAGCACTGAGTATACTATGTAATGTTGCTTTTTTGTTCTAACATTCAAAGAAATGATCAAAAGATCAGGAGGTGGAATAAAGATTGGGTGGAATATAAATACTATTCTACCATCCTGGATATGGAATTGATTCCCCACCCCCAACATATGATCTGGCCACAAGCCAGCAACACATTATAATTAGAAAATGAATTGTAATTAACTAGGTTGACAAATGACAAATTTCTCATCTTAACCTATCATTTTGTGCCTTGAACAACTAAATGCTTCATCATTGCTTAATTCCTTCTTCTGTATGGCAGGAAAGAGATGAAGTGTCTTTGGGCTCACATTCTTTTATTTTATGGTACAGTTATCAGTGCAATTCTTCTCACCTACCCTTTGGTGAATAAGTGACACATATATTGCAGGCTGAGGCAGTGTTACTTCCTAACATGGTCAGGTCAAGAAGCAATTAAAAGCCAAATTATTTCTGGCCAGAATCTGATGTCCAGCCTTTGGACAACATTGACTGGGTTGGACTAGGTTGCTGTTGCAAAGGAGACTGGCATTTATGCCATGCCTTCATTCTGGCACATGAATTGAAATAATAGCCTGCCGCTGCCTCCAAGCTGCCTGTTGACTTTGGCTGGGGAGGCTTATTTTGGCTCTTACGTTTTCCCCCCTGATTAAATTGCTTTCTCCCATTCTTTTCCAGTAACTGTATCGCAACATGTATGTCCTGTAGAGGACCCCAAATTTAATCACAAATACCAGAAAGCCAATGGGTAATTTGTTAAGCGTTGTGAATGGGTGAACAAAGGATACTAACAGTGGTATGATGTTTGAATACTGTGTGTTGAATGAGTGAATTCTAGAAACATTTATTAAGTGCCTAGTATGTGCAAGGCCCTGAAGCAAAACCCTGTGGGCAATACAAAGATTAGTAAAATGTGGTCCCTATCCTCAAGGAGATTTTCTGAGAATCTTAATACTTAGAATATCAAACAGTCTACAAAGAGTTCAAAGCATTTTGCAGATACATATTTTTGCCTCTAATCTTTCTAGCAGCTTAGTTGAGAAAAAAAAGTAGGGAAAGTAGCTTTGTAATCATTATGGCTCATACCCAGGTACAGACTTATTTGCTATTGTAATCAGTGGATAAGATTTTTGTTTACTACAGATACATAGTGATGGATGATTCTCAAATTTACCTGTCCATCCATACCTTTTCTTTCATTCCATATTGACTGTTTAGCATTATACTTGGATATCCACCAACACCTGGAACTTAACGTGTGTAAACCAATCTTATCCTCTCCCTAGCACCACCATCTTGATTCTTTCAGTCTTCCAAATATGACATAGTTCTATTTGACTTTCTCTACCAGTTCCGAACCCACAGCTCTTCCTTGATAATATTTTACATGGAACTACAAGAATATATAGTTAGATTATTGTTTCCATTATATCATTCAGGAACTTACTTCAGTAGCCATTTCTACAAGATCAGGCCTAAAAGCATAAAATTTGATGCCCTCTACCAATTATAATCTTCTCTGTAGCTTATTCCCCTCATTTTTTATTTCTCAGTAGGACTCTTCTTTCTATTCTCCCCAGCTCCAAACCTTACAAGTGCTTTTCCACACGTGGACTGCTCCTATACTTTTCTGCCAGTCAGCTTTCTTACCATCTTAAAAGATGATAAATAGAAAGATAGAGAAATAGATGGATAGATAGATAGATGGATGCCTTCCGCACACCTATATTTTCTGGGGAAAGGGCCAAAAGAAAAATACCCTTCCCCGTGGTAAAGAAAAACAACCAAGCAAAAACATCTAGTAAGTATAGTGACTGCATCTGTCTGACCATGGTTTACAACATTTTGTCATAGTAGATCCTTTCCTCTGTCATAAGGAAGACGGACTGTCTTTTCCAACACTGTCCCAGTCTCCTCCCTCTAGGAACAGTTTCCTGATGACTTATCACATTCATGTACTTACCACATTCTGCTTTATATTATTTTTGTTTGTGTCCATGTTTTAGCTCTATTACTAAGCTCCATGAGGGCAAGGACTTGGACTTATTTATCTTTGTGTTTCCCACAACATTTAGCACCCAGGGCATTGTGGAATAGTAGGTGCTTAGTAAACTTCAGTTCAGTGAATGAATTAAGCTGACTGACTGATTATCCTGTCTGTCTTCCCTGCACTTAAATTACCCATTGTACTTGTTTTTGTGTTGCTTTATGCTTTTCCTCCATGGATGTACTTACAGCTTGCTCTACAACTGTGGTGTTAGCTTTTTAGGAGCTGTGGGGATATTTGTTTCTGTTTTTGTTTTTTTTAATGGAGTGATTTGCATACAGTGGGCTTTTAATAAATGGTGCTGATTGGCTGATGTGGTGATGACCCTTTCAAATAGGAATTTTAAGTATAACTGTAAAAGCACTTGGTTTCTTCATATTTAAGTGATAAATCCGGTCTCTGTAGTTAAGTGAGCTATGCTGCTGATTGCAGCTATAATGTGAAAATGAGTTGGTTCATTTTTGCCTTTACATCCTCTTGGGTAATCAAAATTTTGCTTTGAAAACTTACAGCTGATGTTTTTGTTCATAATATGCATGCCTGAAAAGTAACTCTTTGTTCTCTATTTGGGGTGAAGGAGAGTGTAAAGGCATAAGTTAATCCAAGAACATAGATGGCTTGAAGGTATATTGGAATTATGTAGGAAGCTTTTTGTATAGTTTCTTTGCTAACCTCTCTGTTTTTTAGAAGACCATGTGTGACATTTTAGAGTCCCAGCTTGTTAACCCTTCCCTACCACATTCTTCTGTTGGTTGTTTTGTGTTGGCCCCAGTCAAACTTTTTTCCCCCCTTTTTAGTGCACTGTACAGGTGAAGCTAGAGCTGGGACACCGAGCCCAGCTGAGGAAGAAGCCCACCACTGAGGGATTCACTCATGACTGGATGGTGTTTGTTCGAGGTCCAGAGCAATGTGACATCCAACACTTCGTGGAAAGAGTGGTGTTTCGGCTACATGATAGCTTTCCAAAACCCAAACGGGGTGAGTGCTGTCCAGGTTCTCATAATCTTGCCTGGAATGGATGTAACATCAAACTCCTTAGTCTTCAGATATTTTCAATTTTGTTCCAACTTTTTCCAAGGGAACAGAAAAAAAAAAATATATATATATATATATATAAAATACATTCATTTTAGAGGGCTTATCTCTGGGCACTCTTGTTTAGAAGGAGATTAGACAGGATATGACCTTTGATTGAAGAATAAATGCTTTTTCTTTTTCTTATTTGGACCATTAGAGCATACATTCTTTAACATTTAAATTCTAGGAAAAAGGAAAAGGACACAGTGACTGATGAATGAAATTGTTCCTTAGTTTTTTAGCACAAGTGAAGAGTAACATGATGGTCCAAATTCATTTCTATTTGCTTATATAATTTTATAATTCAGGATGGTTATTTTGAGACTAGACAAAATAATGAAAACAAGCACATAAAATGAAAAATGAAAGCTCATTTTAACTCTGCTTGCTTTCTTGTGTTCAGCTTCACTGTTACAAAATGGAAAGCATTACCTCTCAGAATGATGTCAAACTTCAGCAAATGTTGATCTTTTTATTCAACTTGCTGTGTGACTCATTTTCACTGGATATACAGAGACAGTAATGGTAATTATTTTTTAATGTAATGCTCTTTCTTGATAGCTAAGCCTGAGTGTGAGGGGAGAACCTCTAACCTTCCTTTTGAGCTTAAGCTGCTGATTGAATTCTAAGAGTAAACAGATATGTCAATAATGAAGTAAATGGAACAGGTGGTAATGTCAACAAAGAGATGAAAGTAATGTGGATAATCCCTGAATAATTGAGCAAGAATAGGGGGTAGCAATAGGTAGTATTTAGGGATGAGAAAAGCACTAGGCATAGTTTAGAATAGATTTGTGGTGGCCAGATAACCTTTTCCTCTTTTTTCCTACGGTATCTCATATATTAAATTTTACCTTGAGGGCAGAGGCTGCCCTGACATAGTGCTTTGTATGTACTGGGTAACTAATAATTGTTTTGGCCTAAGTACTAACCCATTTTCATTCTTTCCCTGCTCATCTTTTCCCACCATTCCCAGTTTTCACTTCTTTTTCCCCCTAAGAGACCTAACCCAATAGATGCATGGGCTCTTTCTTGAATCTGCTGTGTTCCAGGTTATCAGCTGTTAAAAACTAACAAAAACAGAAGACACCTTCATTTTCACTCACCTCCCTCCTTATTAGGATTATGGGATCATAGGGATTACAGGTGGAAGGAATTTTGAGGGATCATCTAGTCTAGTCAGTTTATTTATATATAGGAAAATGAAGCTCAGGGAGGTAAAGGGACTTGCCTATGGTCAAGCAGATAGTAATTAGTTAAATTGGAATTTAAACCCATGTCCCTTCCAAATCCAGTAACTTTCCCTATATACCACAATTTCTTCTCTCCTCTCTCATTTTCTCCTCCTTGAGTCAATAAGAATTGGGGCAGGATATGGTAGTTACTTGGAAAAAAACTCCCATTACTAGTTTTTCCTTTCCTTTCCTACTGCAATCAGTTAAAGAACTGCCAGTAAATGAAGCTTGCCAGGGTTGAATTCTGCACTTGTTCCCTTCCATAGGTGATCGTGGGGACTGTTATTATTTGTGGAGAAGTGAGGTAACCTAATAGGTTAGGGGGAAAGAAAGGCTGGGTTGGTTTAGAATATGGAAAACTGGTTCCCAGATTATCAAGGGTGACTTTAATTCCTTTTCTAGGGCTCCTGCCCTTCTGTGTTGTAGCATTTTTGAGAGCAGTCATAAGAATGGTGTAGCTGAGGTAATATGGCATTTTTAGAGGGCCTGATCCATCAAATCTAAACTGTCTAATAACTATAGTAACAACAACAGTTATAAATGGATTTTTATCATGTTCTATGTACATATTTATTCGTCAGTTAATAAGATGAAATCTAATAGAGATAAATCTAAAGTTCTCTTCTTGTATTCAAAAAAATCAATTATACAGGTATTCTAAGTCTACCACTTAATACCTTTCTGTCGAGGCAAATTGTTTAATGACTTTTTTCCCTCACTTCCCTCATCTATAAAATGAGGTAGTTGGAGCAGGTGATCTCTAAACTTCATTCCACCACTAAATTCCAAAGTGATAATAGCTGGTCCAACCACAGCACCTCTTACTCAGTAAACTCCGTTGACTCCAGGGTCAAATACAAAATCCTCTGTTTGACTTTCAAAGCCTTTAATAATCTACCCTAAGCCCCACCTTTCCAGTTTTCTTATTACTCACTCCCCACCATGTATTCTTCAGTTGACACTGGCCTCTTTGCTGTTCCATGAACAAAACATTCCATCTCTCTTCTCCTTCCTTTCCCTCAGACTGTCTCCTGTCTCTGAAATGTTCTCCCTCCTCATTTTTGCCTGTTAGCTTCCCTGGCTTCCTTTAAATCTCAACTAAAATCCCATTTTCCTTTTATCTGTCTGTCTGTCTATCTATCTAACTTTCTTTTTCTTTTTTTTCTTGGTAGCATTTTATTTTCCAATTACATGTAAAGATTGTTTTTAACATTCATTTTGGTAAGATTTTGAGTTCCAAATTTTTCTCCCTCCCTTTCCCCTTCCCAAGATGGCAAGCAGTCAGATATATTTTTGTACACATACACACATAAAATCATGTTATACATATTTCCATATCAGTCATGTTGTAAAAGAATCAAAACAAAGGGGGGAAACTACAAGAAAGAAAAAATAACAACAAATAAAGTGAAAAGTCTACTTTGATCTGCATTCAGACTCCATAGTTCTTTTTCTGGATGTGGAGAGCATTTCCCATCATAAGTCTTATGGAATTGCCATGGATCGTTGTATTGCTGAGAAGAGAGAAGGCTTTCACAATTTATCATCACACAATGTTGCTGTTATTGTCTACAACATTCTCCTGGTTCTGCTCATTTCATTCAGCATATGTTCGTGTCAGTCTTTCCAGGTTTTTCTGAAATCCTCCTGCTCATCATTTCTTACAGCACAATAGTATTCAGTCACATTCATATACCACAACTTGTTCAGCTATTCCCCAGTTGATGGGCATGTGCTCAATGTTCAATTCTTTGCCACCACAAACAGAGCTGCTATAAATATTTTTGTACATGTGGATCCTTTTACCTTTTTTTATGATCTCTTGGGGATATACACCTAATAGTGGTATTGCTGGGTGAAAGGGTATACACAGTTTTATAGCCCTTTGGGCATAGTTCTAAATTGCTACAGAATGGTTAGATCAATTCACAATGCTAACAACAATATATTAGTGTTCCAATTTTCCCCACATCTTTTCCAACATTATCATAAAATCCCACCTTCCTCAGGAAGCTTTTCCCAACTCCTCTTAGTTTTAGTTTCTTCCCTCTTTTATTTCCTTTTTATCCTATGTATAGGATAGTTCTTCACTTCATAGTCATTCATATGTTGTGTTTCCTCTTAGATTGTGAGTAATTTGGAGGCAGGAACTGTCTTTTGCCTCTTTTTATATCCCCAGTGATTACAAGAGTGCCTGGCATATAACATATTCTTAATGTTTATTGATTGACATATAGTGGGCACCACATTATAGGAAGGACATTAAATATATTGGAACTTGTGTAGAGAAGGGCAACCAAAATAGTGAGAAGATAGTAGACTAGAGCATATGAGAGTTGGTTGAAGGAACTGGTTTAGCCGAGAGAAAGATGACTTAGAGACCCATGATAGCTGTTTTAAAGTAAAGTACTGTTATTTGGTTCCTGTTGTTTGTCCTTCATTCTTGGAAGAGGACCATGACATCAGGTGATGTCATGACTTGCACTCAATTGGATTTAAGTGAGGGAGGGCTGTGCAAGGTCACCAACCTCACTCTGTCCTCCAGAGCCATCTGGGTCCAGTGGTAAGATAAGTATCAGGTCAACTGGAGGTGGCCCCAGATGTTTTAAGGCAATTGTGGTTAAGTGACTTAGGTTTCTGAGATGAGAATCAGGTCCTCTTGACTCCAGGGCCAGTGCACTATCCACTGCACCACCTAGCTGCCCCCCAAAAGGAGAGAGTAGACTTATTCAAAAGGTGCTATATCCTCATTCTAAGATTAACATATTTCTACTTCTTTCTCTTCTAATACTGGTGATAATAAGACTCCCTGGCTGCCTAGGGGACTTGCTACTATTTCCCTCATCTCTCATCCCTGTCTACCTCAGTGCTACCCTCCTCAGATTCTTTTCCAGTTCTGTTCTCCCTTTCCATTGTATTCTTGGAAGCTCCCATTTTATAACTGACAACATTTTCTTCATCTTAGTGTTTTTTCTGGCATTCTCAGAACACTAACTTCTTCTAGATTTGGATATACCGTCTTTCATACCTAGCAACCTATTGGGTCAGGAAGAGGAGCAGGCATACTCCTTGCTTCTCACTGCACCTTCTAGAATTTCCCTTTGCATTGGTCATTGAGCAACTATATATATATATATAAACAGACACACATATGTTGATAGTGACATAGAAAGAATGCTGGATTTGGAATCAGGACACACAGGTAGTAAGTGGCTGAATCCAAATTAGAATGTGGGTCCTAATAGATATGAAAACATCCATTCAGAGTTTCATCTACTTCAAGTGATACGTTCATTTATATTGTTTTAGTTGTCATGTATATGCTTCCTTTGTTTCTGCCTTTTTCATTCTTCATTAGTCACACAATTTTTCCCATGAAGAAATTTTCTCAATTTCTCATTTGTTATTTCTTACTACACAAGAATGTTCACAAGAGTATACACAAGGATCATGGGCACCTCACATTCAAGGTATTTCAAACAATTTATCTGTCCCCCCAAATCCACCACTTTCTTATACCCCATTTGTGCAGTCACAGAGTTCATAGCATAAGGAAAGTCCTTCTGAACTCTTTACTTTATTTTCTGAACTCTTTACCTTAGTCAATCAGTTACCAAGTCTTGTTGATTTTCCCTCAACACATCTCACTGGTCACTAATCTAGTTTGGGTCCTTATCACTCCTTGCCTAGTCTATTTCAATAGCCTCTTTTTTTCTTTTTTTTGGTGGGGCAATGGGGGTTAAGTGACTTGCCCAGGGTCACACAGCTAGTAAGTGTCAAGTGTCTGAGACCAGATTTGAACTCAGATTCTCCTGAATCCAGGGCCAGTACTTTATCCATTGTTTAGCCCCCTCAATAGCCTCTTAATTGATCTCTCTCTTTTCAGTTTCTCCCCTCTCTAATCCATCTTATACATAGCTTCCAAAATGATATTCCTAAAGCATAGGGTCTTATCATGTCTCTCCCTTGCTTAAGAATCTCCACTGGCTCCTTATAGTCTGAGAATAGCCTTTTAAAAACCATCACAATCTGGTTCCAACTTATTTTTCCAAATCATTTCATATTACTTATGTATTCTTTGTAGGCGCCAAACTGGCCCCTTGCTGTTCTCTATAGATGGCATTCTATTTCTTACCTCTATGCCTTTTCAGAGACTTGCTCCTATCTAGAATGTGATCTCTCTCTCTTCACTCTTCCTTTTGGAATACCTAGTTGTTTTCCAGGTTCAGTTTTTTTTTTTCAGGTTCAGTTTTAATGCCCTTTAATGCCTCCTACCCAAGACCTTTGTTGATCTCCTCTGCCCTTTCTTCTCCTGAAACCCTCTTCACTCCCAACCCAGTTGCTTGTGCTTTTTTCTCCCTGGAATTGTTTTGTATACTTTTTTTTTAATGAAAGGAGCAATATTTTTATTTTACAGTTACATGTAGAGATAGTTTTCAACATTTGTTTGTTTGGTTTTTTTTTCTCTTTGCGGGGCAATGGGAGTTAAGTGACTTGTCCAAGGTAGTTAGTAAGTATCAAGTGTCCGAGGCCGGATTTGAACTCAGGTACTCCTGAGTCCAGGGCTGGTGCTTTATCCACTGCGCCACCTAGCTGCCCTCAACATTTGTTTTTATAAGATTTCTAGTTTCAAATTTTTCTCCCTCCTCCCTCCCCAGGACAGCAAGCAATCTGATATAGGTTACATATGTACAATCACATTAAACATATTTCTGCATTAGTCGTGCTGTGAAAGAAGAATCAGAGCAAAAAGGAAAAATCTCAAAAAAGAAAAACAAAAAAACCCCCAGAAATAGTATCTTTCAATCTGCGTCTAGATTCCATAGTTCTTTTTTTCTGGATTTGGTGATCTTTTTCCATCATGAGCCCTTTGGAACTATCTTGGACCATTGTATTGCTGAGAAGAGTCAAGTCTACACACAATGTTGTTGATACTGTATCCAATGGTCTGGTTCTGCTCATCTCACTCAGCATCAGTTCATGTAAGTCCTTCCAGGTTTCTCTGAAATCTGCCTGCTTATCGTTTCTTATAGTACAATAGTATTCCATTACATTCATATACCATTACTTGTTCAGCCATTCCCCAATTGATGAGTATCCCCTCAATTTCCAATTCCTTGCCACCACAAAAAGAGCAGCTATAAATATTTTTGTACATTTGGGTCCTTTTCCCTTTTTTATGCTCTCTTTGGGAAAAAGACCTAATAGTGGTATTGCTGGGTCAAAGGGTATGCACAGCTTTATATCCCTTTGGGCATAGTTCCAAGTTGCTCTCCAGAATGGTTGGATTAGTTCACAGCTCCACCAACAATGCATTAGTGTTCCAATTTTTCCACAGGTTCTCCAACATTTATTATTTTTGTTTTTTGTCATATTAGCCAATCTGATAGGTGTTGGGTAGTACCTCAAAGTTGTTTTAATTTGCATTTCTCTTATTAATAGTGATTTAGAGCATTTTTTCATGTGGCAACATAAATAACTTTGATTTCTTCATCAGAAAATTGCCTGTTCATATCCTTTGATCATTTCTCAATTGGTGAATGACTTGGATTCTTATAAGTTTGATTTAGTTCCTGATATATTTTAGAAATGAGGCCTTTATCAGAAATACTGGTTATAAAAATTGTTTCCCAGCTTTCTGCCTCCCTTCTAATTTTGGATGCATTGCTTCTGTTTGTACAAAAACTTCTTAATTTAATGTAATCAAAATCATCCATTTTGCATTTTATAATATTCTCTATCTCTTGTTTGGTCGTAAACTGTTCTCCTTTCCATAAATCTAAGAGGTAAACCATTCCTTCCTCTCCTAATTTACCTGTGGTATCACCTTTTATGTCTAAATCATGTACCCATTTTGACCTTATTTTAGTATAAGGTGTAAGATGTTGGTCTATGCCTAGTTTCTGCCATACTATCTTCAGTTTTCCCAGCAGTTTTTGTCAAATACTGAGTTCCTATCCCAGAAGCTGGAGTCTTTGGGTTTATCAAATAGTACATTACTAAAGTCATTTACTACTGTGTCTCCTGTGCCTAACCTATTCCATTGATCCTCCACTCTATTAGTCCAGTACCAAATAGTTTTGACTACTGCCACTTTATAGTAAAGTTTCAGATTTGGGACACCTAGCCCACCCTCCTGTGCATTTTTTTCATTAGTTCCCTTGTGTATACTTTTTTTTTTTTTAAGTTATCTGGGTATAAGCTCCTTCAGGGAAGTGACTGTGTTTTGTTTCATCCCCGTTGAGCAAAGTGTGCTACACATGGTAGATGCTTAACAAATGCTTGTTGAATGAATAAATGAATGAATTTTGCTTGACTCCATCAGACAGAGCTATTAGCAGCAGGTGGAAGTTGGGGAGAACAGTTTAAGCTAAATGTGAGAAAACATTTCTAACAATGAGACATATGCAAAGGTGCAGTGATCTGCCTCACTCTTAACTCCTGAGGCATATCGTTCCACCTTAGTGGGTTCTGCTTCACTTGAGCTCTTTTTTGTTTTGGGACAGATTAAACATTTATTAAATGCTTGCTATGGGCTAGGCACTCTACTAATTGCTGGGGCTAATTAAAAAAAAATGTATATGTGTGCATATATATATATATATATATATAGAGAGAGAGAGAGAGAGAGAGAGAGAGAGAGAGAGAGAGGTGGTACAGTGGATGGAGCACTGGCCTTGAAGTTAGGAAGACTTGAGTTCAAATCTCACCTCACTTCACACTTACTAGCTGTGTGACTTTGGGCAAGTCACTTAACCGTAATTGCCTTAAAAAACATACAGGGCCATCTCCAGTCGTCCTGACCTTGCACAGCCCTCCCTCACTTAAATCCAATTCATTGCAAATCATGACATCACTTGATGTCATGGTCCTCTTCAAGAAGGAGGGACAAATAACAACAATAATAATACTGTGCGATATTATTATACATACTATAAAAATAATAGCTAACATTTATTTAGTACATACTATGTGCCTGCCACTATGCTAAGTGCTTTATAATTGTCTCATTTGACCCTCACAACCACCCTGGGAGGTAGGTGCTGTTATTTTGAACACTTTATAGATAAGGAAACTACAAGCAAAAAATGCAGGCAAGCAGGATAGTCCCGTTTCCTTAAAAATATATAATAAATTACACACTACTTTCAAAAACTGTCCTTTTTGTCTATGCTTCCTTCCATTTTCTTTCTCCATTTAAAAAATTTTTTTTCAGTGACTTTTGGGGGGGCGGGCATGCATTACTGTATCTAAGACTCCTCTCCCCTTAACTTTCCCAATTAAAAACCAAGATGGGGGGGCGGGGCTATGGGGGGTTAAGTGACTTGCCCAGGGTCACACAGCTAGTAAGTGTCAAGTGTCTGAGGCCGGATTTGAACTCAGGTCCTCCTGACTCCAGGGTCAGTGCTCTATCCACTGCGCCACCTAGCTGCCCCAAAAACCAAGATATTTTTTAAAAAGAAACAGTTGTAATCAATAAGCATAGTTGGGCAAAACAAATCCACACAGTGGCCATGGTCAAAAATGTATTTCTCTTTCTACATCTTGAGTCCATCACCTATCTATCAGAAGTTGGATAGTATCAATCTATGTCCTCTAGACGTATTTGATCATTTCTTTGATGAGAGTTTTTAACTCTTTCAAAATTGTTTTTCTTTACAGTGCTACTGTCTTAAGTTATTCTTTTGGTTCTGTTCTTTTCACTCTGTACCAGTCCATACTACTTACTACACTTTGAATTTATCTCTTTCATAAATTCTTATGGTGCAGTAATCCACTGCCTTCATATATCACTGTTTGCTCAGTGATTCCTCAATTGATAGGCACTGCCTTAGATTCCAGTTTGTGCTTTTTATTATTTTTTTTCTTTTAATTCCTCACTTAGTTTTTTTCTTTTAATTCCTCACTTAGTTTTTTTCTTTTAATTCCTCACTTAGTTTTTCTTTGGATGGTTTCCTTCAACAAGGATATTGAGGAGGGATTTCATTTCTCCTTAGTTCTGTGATCCTGTGTGTATAGAACATTTTGGTGGATAACATGGGGGGATGCCAGTGAATCAAAAGACAAGGTCTTTGCCCTTCTGAAGAGGTGTGGCATTGGTGACATTTAGTAAGCTGCTATGGATTTCTTCAAGTAAGTGGGGTTGAGCCAGCACTGGTACTGGAGGCCTTTCGTGATTATATCTAGAAGTGAAGCCACTGCTTGCTTTGTGATTTTAATGGGCACTCCTGTATACTTTGAGGTGCCATTAACTAGGTATAAGCCATTTAAGACTTCCTCAGGTTTTATAGCATTTAGCTCTTCATTGTCTGCTTTCTGATTTTATGATGTCTACTAGTCAAACATGTATCTCCCCTCCTCCCCTCTTAGAAAAAGTGGCTTAATAGAAAATGTACTGGCATTAGAGTCAGGAAAGCTAGCTTCAAGTTTTGCTGACTTTGTTTTGGAACATCACCTAGACATGCAGTTTCAGGCCCCTCTTCTACAGGGGAGGCAGGGGTATCTTGCCTACCTTATAGGGTTGTGGTAAGGTACATGGTTTATAAAATTTAGCATACTCTGGAGATTTCAACTGTTATTGTAAGTAGTAAATGAAAACAGTTGATTAACTCAATGATTGATTTAGGGTAAGCCTCAGTCTCCAAGAAAACCTGAATGAGAACTGGTGTCCCAGTTCAGTTTTTATATATAATAAGCAATGGACTTGTAGCAGATTGCTTCAGTAGCTTCCATGGCAGGTGTGAGTATGTTGATAAGAAATGGTTTATTACACAGAGAGGAGGCAAAAAAGAAAGTGAAGCTGAAGAGGACATTCAGGAACTATTCTAAGACCCCAGATTCTGATGCTTTTGACCTCATTTACATTTCACATTGCTACTTACAGAGAGGATGACTGAGTGCTAGAATATAGATAGTGTATACAGTAGAGAATAGAGATAGATTATAGTGAGGCCTTCACTACTCCTGCCAAAAACCTACTCTGCTGACTGGTTTAGGAAAGCCTCCATCCAAGGTCTTAGAGAAATTGACCACCTTAGTCTTAGTTCTCTTAATTTCTGGAGAAGTCAGGAGCACAGTTAAGCACAGCTGTGGGCTTGAGAATTGGCCTTTTTAGCAATGTATTGCTCTCCTCAAGTAAAGAAGGGGCTAGAATGTGCTACCCCACTTACGTGGTATTTTGTCTCAGGAGCAGCATAGTATATACTATCTCCCTGGAGTCAGTCAGGTAAGCCTGGGTTCAAATCTTACCTTAGCTTCTTATTATCTATATAACCTAAGCAAGTCACTTAATCTCTATAGACCTTAGTTTTTTTTGTAAAAATGAGGGGGTTGAATCTAGATAACCTCTATGATCAATTAGAAGAACCAGTGAAACTTTGCAGGAGAAATCAGGAATATTTGGCTGTATATGAAATCATCATTTTTATTGAAACACAGACTCTGGTACTTCAACTTTGACCTTTTTTTTATAGCAGTGATAATAGTTCAGTGAATTTTGTTTAATGGTTTATCAAGCATGTTATATTCTCTCATTGCAACTCCCCACATTAGTCCTAAGAGGTACAGGTATTTTTATGCTCTTTTTTTTTTTTTTGGTGGGGCAGCAGGGGTTAAGTGACTTGCCCAGGGTCACACAGCTAGTAAGTGTCAAGTGTCTGAGGCTGGATTTGAACTCAGGTCTTCCTGAATCTAGGGCTGGTGCTTAATCCACTGCGTCACCTAGCTGCCCCCTATGCTCATTTTTGGGATACAGAAACTGAGGCACCATGAAGTGAAGTGACTTGATGAAGGCAATGTAGCTAGTTAGTATCGGGATCTGGGGGAATTGCATATAGATCTATCTTCAGATTCTACATCCAGAACACACAGCATTCATCCTAGTGTATAACTGTCTTTTTTAGGAATTGCTTTATATAGAGAAATGGACAAAATTGTCTCATTTACAGAATTGGGGGTTAGAATGAATTTTAGCGGGGCAGCTGGGTGGCGCAGTGGATAGAGCACCAGCCCTGGAGTCAGGAGTACCTGGTTCAAGTCCAGCCTCAGACACTTAACACTTACTAGCTGTGTGACCCTGGGCAAGTCACTTAACCCCAATTGCCTCTCTAAAAAAAAAAAAAGAATTTTAGCTTTACAGAGAAGTCAGTCAACCAACAAGCATTTTTTTCAAGCACCTACTATGTTCTAGGTACTGTACTAAGCACTAGGGATGCAAAGACAAAAATGAAACAATTTTTCCTTTTAAGGATCTTACATTCTAATGGAGAAAACATGCATATACTTTATATATACATAGATGTATATGCATACATATGTGTGTATGTGTATATATAGTCACATAATATAACATGCAGAATGAATACAGGGTAGTTTTGGAAGGAGGGCACCAGTAGTCGGGAAGAATCAGGAAAGTCTTCATGTTGGAAGTCCTTTTTTTTTTTTAAGTAATATTTTATTTTCCCCCAGTTACATGCAAAAACAATTTTTAGCATTCAATTTTTTTTATTTAAAAATGTTTTTAAAAAAAAAATTTTTAAGCATTCACTTTTTAAAAATTTTGTGTTCCAAATTTTCTCTATTCCTCCCTCACCCTCCACCCGCCCAGATGGTAAGCAATTTGATATAGGTTATTCATGTTCAATCTTACAAAATATATTACCATATTAGTCATATTATGAAAGAAGACAGACCAAAGGCATAAAAATACAGAAAGTAAAAAATAGAATACTTAAATCTGCACTCAGACACCATCAGTTCTTTGTCTTTAGGCAGATAATATTTTTCATCATAAGTCCTTTGGAATTGTCTTGCAACATTGTATTGTGGAGAATAGCTAAGTCATTCACAGTTGATCATAGTATTACTGTTATTGTGTACGTTATTCTCCTGGTTCTGCTCAGTTCACTTGGTATCAGTTTATAATAAGTCTTTCCAGGTTTTTCTATAATTAGCCTGTTCAACATTTCTTATATGTAATATTCCATTACAATCATGTACCACAGCTTGTTCAGCCCAATTGATGGGCATCCCCTCAATTTCCAATTCTTTGCCAAAAGAGCTACTATAAATATTTTTGTACATATAAGTCCTTTCTCCTTTTTTAAAAATCTATTGGGGATATAGACCTAGTTGTGGTATTGCTGGATCAAAGGGTATGCACAGTTTTAAAGCCCTTTGGGCATAGTTGGGCATTGTTCTCCAGAATGGTTGGATCAGTTCCCAACTCTACCACATGTTCGAAGTCTTGAAGTGAGAGCTTGTCCCAAAATACTTCATACCAAAGATAAAACTTGCAAGGTGTGGTGAAATGGGCCATTGGCCCAAGTAGGGCTAGAATGACAGGAAACTTGCATTCTGCACTTCGTCCTGACTCTATGAACTTGGGCGAGTCCCTTCTTCTCCATGGGTTTCTCCTTCCCTATCTTTAAGAGGAAGTTATCGGACTAGAATAGGGGTTCTTAGCTCTTTTTGTGGCATGGGATCCCTTTGGCAGTCTGAGGAAGTCTATGAACTCTTTCAGAATAATGTCTTTAAATGTATTATATGTAAAATACATAAGATTAGGAAGGAAACTAATCATACTGAAATACTATTATTATAAGAAAAAGTTCACAGAACCCAGGTGAAGAACCCCTGGACTAGATGACTTCTAGATGATTCTAGCTGAGTCGGTTTTCTAGTGTTTATTTTTACCCCTTTAGACTCTTATAACTTTACCCTTCACAGATAACTAGTGTTTTGGGGCATGGAAAGGGGGATGTGGAATTTGATATTTTTGAATGAAAGCCCAGCCACACAAATCCCCTTATCATTGAAAAGGCAGCTAATTATCAAGTCAGCAGACAGTAAATAAGGTTGCTTGGAAAATAAAGCTGATACTGGCTAGGTAGTTATTGTTGGGAATTTAACATTTTCCAATTCTTCCTCCTTAGTGTGCAAAGAGCCCCCTTACAAAGTGGAGGAGTCTGGCTACGCGGGTTTCATCATGCCCATTGAAGTTCACTTCAAGAACAAGGTAAAGAATTTGCTGCCTTTGACTTTGTTTCTTCCTTGGCTAGATAGGGGGTTGGAGTTGTCTTGATTTTCCTGACTTTGAAGGGGCTTGGCTTTCTTCTGATAAGTAGAACTCAGTTCCAAGTCTGACCATTTGGGTATTTCCTTAAACAGCACAACCCCTTGTTTCATACCATGTAGATGTGTCTTCCTGAATTGCTGTACCCTAACCATACTTCTACTGGTCAGTTTTCTTCTGTGAAGCTTCTTTGACCTTAAGTCTATTCTCACATGACAGAGCACACAGCTTATTGCCTGCCCTGTGCTTGATTGCTTTTGGGCTTGGGTAGGGTTTCCTGAAGTTTGAACTCCAGCGGCCTCACCTGAGGGAACCCAGGATCACCTTCATGCCACAAGAAAGTTTTGGTGAAGGACTTAACTCAAAGGAATTAATACTTAACTATTAGTGTTGGGTGAAGAGTAGAGTTTCTTGGTCATTCATGCAACTTTCCATAGTGAATATCTTAGGATGAGTGAACTCAAAACAATTTTTTCAAAACATCGATCAACTTTAGAAAAGAGAGCTCCGGTACTTCACCCAACTGGAGGCTGGCCTGAACAGAAGCTGTGTGCTATTTCTACAGGAATCCATTCCATTATAGAACACCTGCTTTATGGAAACCTGGCCAGGTTCATATTGTCACTTTTAAGAGTTTAGAAAAGACTCATGTCTGTTTTGGTGGGAAACAGGCTTAGTGACTATTATGGGTTAAATCATTGAGTAGTATTAGTTCTCATGTGTAACAAAGCAAGAAAATGGTTTCTGAAAGAACATTCACTCAGACTTTGGACATATATTGAATTCCTGGTTGAAATAGCTCTTTCCAGCTAGCCACAAAGGTATTCTTTTTAATATATTTTTTTCAGTTAACAAGTATTTTTCTTTCCCTCCCAATGCCCCTGATTGAAAATAAAAACAGGGGCAGCTAGGTGGTGCAGTGGATAAAGCACCGGCCCTGGATTCAGGAGTACCTGAGTTCAAATCCGGCCTCAGACACTTGACACTTAACTAGCTGTGTGACCCTGGGCAAGTCACTTAACCCTCATAGCCGTGCAAAAAAAGAAAGAAAGAAAGAAAATAAAAACAAACCCTCTGTAACAAAAATGCATAAATAAGCAAAAGAAAAGTAAAATTAAAAATTAATAAAATGAAATTTAAATTTTTTAAAAAATAAAAAGAAATTCCTAGTTTTGATATGTTAAAATGTGTCTCAGTCTGCCTATTATTATCATTTAGCTATCAGTGGGTAGATAGCAGTCTTTCATTCATAGGGTAGGATTCATTCATTGGTCTTCTGGAAAGAGGATTGGTCTTAACAGTGTTCTTTAAAGTTATTATTTTATATATTTTTTTCTTAAGTCCTATTGTTTGGTGTTGGCAGATGGGGAACAGGAGAGATACACAGGGAATGGCATTGTTGTTATTTGGAGCTGGGACAATGTTTGCCCAGATAAATAAAATGTGGCTATCTTTGAATTAGTTTATTTTATGTGAAGGAACTGATTTAAGTCATGTTGACTAGGTTCTTTGAGTTGTGTTTAATACTCGTTTGGATTTTTGTTCCTAAATCATTTCTTTACTGTCAGCTACTGTCTGGCACAGTGGATAGGAAACTGAACCTGGAATCAGGAAGACCCCTGTTCAGATTTGGCCTCAAGCGCTTATCGATTGTAATCCTGGGCAAATTACCCCTGTGTTCCTCAAGTTTCCTCAATTGTAAAATGAGGGTAATAATACTACCTAGCTTCTGGAGTTTTGTGAGGTTCAAATGAGATATTTGTAGCTTGGCACAATACTGGGTGCTTAATAAACATTTGTTTTCTTCTACCTTTCCAACCAGTGTTTTATTTTGGAACTAATATTGCTCTATAGATGTGTTGGTTTATGGTGTCAGATGGCATGCTGAGACAGGAATCCACAAGTTCTAGCTGTCTATCTCAGTTTTGCCTAGTAAGTCTGCAAGCTTGTTACCACCCTATACTTCTCTTTCCTTGTTTGCTGGAATTTCCAAGTAGTAGTAGTGGTGGTGGTGGTAGTAGTAGTAGTAGTAGTAGCAGCAGCAGCAGCATTTTCTTCCTCTGGACAGAAATGATTCTGTCAGTCCTGTCCTCAAATAACAGAAAATGTGGAGAGATTACCCTTAGAAGTATATGAGATACTAGTTTGGTGGTTAAAGTGTGAATTATGGTGGAAAGATGCACCTGCTTTGCCTATTCCTTTATAAGTGATCTAACTTTGAGAGTACTTGTCAGAGCTAACTGTTAGTCCCTTGTTTATCTTCTCAGAAACCACAATATTAAACAGACTTGATTTATCGATTGATAGACTGTCTCATGTTGTTGTCTTGTAATGATTGGAATGACGCCACCTGCTGGAGACACTGTAGAAAAGTTCTGCCATGAAAGGAAGGTCTTTGAGGGCAAGAACATGCGTCTTTTCTTTGGCGTCAGGAAGTGACGTTTGCTAGTGGGAGGAAGAAGGAAGAGCCAGGCACTCTGTCTCGCTCTCTTTCTTGAGGACTCCGGTGGAGAAGGGAGCTAGAAATGCGCTCTCCCTTTAATAGATAGGAACCTAGGCCTTTCTCTCTCTCTCTTTATCAAATTCTTATTCTCCTTAATAAATGCTTAAAAGTCTAACTCTTGCTAAAGTTTATAATTTATTGGCGACCACTCCTTAGATATTTTAGACAGGGGCAGCTAGGTGGCGCAGTGGATAAAGCGCCAGCCCTGGATTCAGGAGTACCTGAGTTCAAACCCGGCCTCAGACACTTGACACTTACTAGCAGTGTGACCCTGGGCAAGTCACTTAACTCCCATTGCCCCGCAAAAAAAAACAAAAACAAACAAACAAAAAAACCCAATGGTAGATATTTTAGACAGTTTAGCTAGAATTTTAGCCCTTAACAGTCTCTTTGAACTTGATAGAAAAGAGAGACATGTAAGTTTCATTTGGAAACTGAATGGCCAGACTCTGATGGCTAGCAAACCTTATTTTTAAGGCTTTTGAAATTGGGAACCAGATTCTCAACTTGGAACTCCCAAGGTCAATTCCATCCAGTGACTGAGGACAGCAAATTGTCTTTGGAACCATTTCCATCTACCTTTTCTTTCTCTTCATTTGAGCCCTGGCCCGATTTGGAGTCATCCTACCTGCATACTCAGAGTACTTAAATGTTTGTTAACTCCTTCTTTATCTTTAGAGAGAAGTACCTGGTACTGGTGGTCACCAGTTTTATGATGTAAAAATGATGCAGAGAAGCAGATTGTGAAACAGTGCACTTACTGTTGTGTTTCTACTTTTGTACATACTTGATGTCATTGGCAGAAGTCATTGGATAAGTAGCTGAAAGTTTTTGTGAGATGAAATGTTACTTAGTAAAGAAAATTGGAGACTACCTGTATTGAGCAGTTGAGCTCCCTGAAGTCAAGCTCTCTAGTATAGTGTTATGTGTATAGAGTAAGCACTTAATATGTGCTTATTGAATTTAATATTTCTAAGTGAGATCCCAATCTTTGGGGATTTTAAAGTGCTTAATGGAATGATTTTAGCTATTATAATTATCTTTATTAGGTGCCTTATACCCCAAAGAAAGACTCAAGGGGAGCAAGGATGATATCTTATCAAAACTTCTTATCTTCCTAGTATCTAGTACAGTACATATAATGGTTGCATAGTAAATCTTTGTTTAGGCAGTTAGGTGGTACAGTGGATGGAGTGCTAGGCCTAGAGTCAAGAAGACTCCTCTTCTTGAGTTCAAATCTAGTCTCAGACACTTACTAGATGTGTGACCCTGAGCAAGTCACTTAACTCTGTTTACTTCTGTTCCTCATCTATAAAATGAGCTGAAGAAAGAAGTGGCAAACCTCTCCAGTATCTTTGCCAAGAAGTCATGAAAAGTTGGACTGAAAAATGACTAAACAACAACAGCAACTTTGTGTTCATTTGAATTCCCAAAGGTTTTAACTTGAAGGATTAGCTGGACTTTGTGGTGTTATGGAAATATAAAAAGTTTCTTGCTGAATCATGCCTTCAATTTCTTTAGGCCAGGGTTCTTTCTATATTGTAATAGCGTACTGGTTGATCTCCCTACCACATCTTTCTCCCCACAAGAGGTATCACTTCTTGACATTTCATTCAGCCATCAGTGATCTTCCTAAGTACAGGTCTGATCTACTCAGTAAACTCCAGTGGTTCCACCCCCAGGATCAAATATAAAGTATATATGAAATTTAAATGTTTGGCATTCAAAGTCCTTTTAACCTCTCCGCTTTTCAGTTGTTTTTATACTTTCTCTCTCTCTCTCACACACACACACACACACACACACACACACACACACACACACACACACTTTGCAGTCCAGTGACACTGGTCTTTTTTGCTGTTCCTTCACTAAGCCATGCCATCTCCAGACTTGGGGCATTTTCATTGGATGTCTGTTTCCCATGCCTGGAATTCTCTCCCTCCTCATCACCTCTTGCCTTATTTGGTTTCAGCTAAAATCTTGCCTTCAACAGGAAGTGTTTCCAAATCTCACTTAGTGCTAGTGTCTTCCCTCTGTTAATTATTTCCAGTTTATCCTATATAGAACTCGTGTGTGTGTGTGTGTGTGAATATATAGATATAATTGTGAATATAGTTGTTTGACCATGTAGTTATTTTCATATTGTCTCCATTAGACTGAGTTCCTCGAAGACCATGGACTGCCTTTTGCCTTTCTTCATGTCCCCAGTACCTGACCTGTAGTAGGCACTTAATGAGTGTTTACTGTGTGGGCAGTGCACAGAGTTGCTCTTTGACAAAAGAATCTATCTCCATTTCTTTTATTCACCTGGGCCCATCCTAGGGCTCAACATTCTGGGGTGAGGGGGAGAAAGCAACTAAAACTGGGTCTCTGGGTCCCAAGAAATTCATTATTAATGATTATTTTCTTTCACTCATTCTCAGAGATCATAGTCCATTTAATTTTTAAAATTATTAAGAATCAATCACTTTAAAAAAAGAAAGAAAGAAAGAAAGAAAGGGGCGGCTAGGTGGTGCAGTGGATAGAACACCGGCCCTGGAGTCAGGAGTACCTGAGTTCAAATCCGGACTCAGACACTTAACACTTACTAGCTGTGTGACCCTGGGCAAGTCACTTAACCCCAATTGCCTCACTAAAAAAAAAAAAAACTAAATAAATAAATAAAAAGAATTAAAAAAAAATTATTAAGAATCTATTGTGTGTGGGGCAGCTAGATGGTGCAGTCGATAAGAGCACCGGCCCGGAATTCAGGATGACCTGAGTTCAAATCCAGCCTCAGACACTTGACACTTACTAGCTGTGTGACCCTGGGCAAGTCACTTAACCCCCATTGCCCTGCAAAAAAAAAGAAGAATCTAGTGTGGAAGGCACTACTAGGAACTGAGAATACAAAGACAAAAATGAAATAATTCTTATTCTTAAAGAGCTTGTATGTGCCCTCAAGTCCATCCCTGACTGTCTTTTGAAAATCCATGGTTCTTTTCTGTGTTTGGACTGCTTTTTCCAGTTGTGTCTTGAATTCATATATCATTTTATTTTTCAACGAAGTCCAGGCATTGCACCAAGAACAGTATTTGCTGCCTAGAGTGCAGACCAGAAGGCTAGAACATGGAATTTTAGGCCTGTGTCCTTTAAAATACCAAGAGCATCATTAAGCATTTTTTCCCTTCCACACAGGATGGGATAGTCAGACTTAATTGTGAGTCCCAGAGGATTTTAAAGGTATTATTATTATAGTGAGTATTTTACCTTGCTTCGGAGAACTGCTCCTGACAGTCAACTGTCTTTCCGGAAGAGAAGTAGAAAGTGTCAGTTGATGGCCCAAGTGCCAGGCTGGAGCTGTTTGAAATAAGAACTTGTATGGGCTCATTTAAAAATTTCTATTTGGATTTTTCATGACAAGTTGCTTGGCTTTTAGCCCCATTTTAGGAATCTTGCATTTTTGGTTCTCCTTTACTGTCACCATTTTCACACAGCATTAAGGATGTGACACTGAAAATTATAAACCGTTTATTATATTGTGTACAGGGGGAAGCACAAAGTTGAGAGAAAGTGCTTACAGATGAGGAAATTCAGGCTGAGAGAAGTCAAGTTAATTGACCTGAGTTGACCAGCTAGTCAGTATCTTCCTAGTTCTGAGTCTGTCCTTTTATCCCCTGGGCCATGCTGCCTCTAGAATCTTGAGTTCCACTCCTTACCTGTAGCAGAAAGTCCCCTCCATAGCATAGAATCCTGGAGCCTTGGAGACACTATCTAGTCCAACCCCACCTGAGCATCCATAAAATCTCCATTTTGATGGAAAGTGCCACAGACACCATAGTCCAACCCATTCCCACACAGGAACCTAGGTCTGTGTCCTTTAAAATACCAAGAGCATCATCAAGACTTAATTGTGAGTCATACAGTAACTTATTCATTATCCTCCAACCTTTGATTTAAGATCTCTGTTAGAGAGGGGCTGACTATTCATCAGTGACCCATTTTGGTTTTAGCAAGTTTATCTTTATGTCAAGCCTAAGTCTGCCTTTCTATAGCATCAAGTTATTACACCTTGTTTTGCCTTTTGGGACAAAGCAAAACAAGTCTAATCCCTCTTCAGAGTCCTTGAAGGCTACTGTCACATGCTTTTTAAGTCTCCCCTTCTCTATGTTACACATTCCTTCAGCATAATGTTCTGTGGCATGATTATTTGAAGGGTTTTGCCATCCTGATTTCCTTTGTCTATATGCTCTGAAGCTTTTGGGTGGATTTTCTAAAATGTACTCATAATTGAACTCACTACTTTGGATATGATATGACCAAGCCAGAGCACAACAGAACTATCTCCCTAGTCCTGGTCAGTGACCCTCTTCTTTTTTTTTTTTTTTTTCGTTTTTGGTGGGGCAGTGAGGGTTAAGTGACTTGCCCAGGGTCACACAGCTAGTAAATGTCAAGTGTCTGAGGCTGGATTTGAACCTCAGGTACTCCTGAATCCAGAGCTGGTGCTTTATCCACTGCGCTACCTAGCTGCCTCAAGTGACCCTCTTCTTAATGTTGCATTAGCTTTTTTGGCTGACTCTGTTATGCTCTTGATTCATTGAGCCTGCAGTCCACCAAAACATTCAGGTTTTTTTTTTTAGTCAGATTGATGTCTAATCGTTCTTCCCCTGTTGGGCTTGAATTTCTTGCTTTGTCCACTGAGAACGCCTGACAACGCCTTGCCAAATTCTAACTCTGTTATTATCCCCGTCAGTTGTTTCTGTGTTCATACTCCATGTGCTGCTGAATGCAGCTAAAAGAAGTCATAAAACTGTGCACATTTGTTATCTCTTTTCAAATGAGCAAGTCTCACTTCCCACAGCAGTTGTTGTGAAACTTTACTTCTCTTTTAAATCTCTTACACCTTTCCCATCTTCTCAGTACAAAACCTTACTTCATACTTCACTGAAAAAGAGGATCTCCACCTTGAGTTTCCTTTTATTTCCTGTTTTACATCTCAAAACCCCTTTGACATCATTCATTCTGCTCTACTCCTTTGTTCTTATTTCTGATGAAGAGGTGGCCCTTCTTGCCTATGTTAGCGGTTACACTTGTTCCCCTGATCCTGCCTTCCTCTGGTAGCTTGTCCCCCTTAATCATAACCACTCTCATTTGAAATCTCTCTCTGTATATTGGCCCTTGCTGCCTGAAAATGTGCCCTGGTCATTTCTATCCTTTAAAAGATCTCCACTTGACCCTACTTTGCTCATATGCCGTTGTCCTTTGTTGCTCCTCCTTTTTTCAGCCAAGCACCTAAAAAAGCTGCTTCTACTTTCTCTCCTTTCCCTTATGACTACTTTGCATTCTGACTTTTTACCTTTGTGGTGAGTAAAACTATATGTAGTCGTCCTATTTCTGTCCCAAGCATAGGGAAAATTAGCTGGGGTTTATCATATATTTGTTACTTAGAAATTAGAGGCTTCTGTACCAGTTTGGGAACATTAAGCATTTATTAAAGTATATTAAATATTAGTAAAGAGAGCGCACATGGCTCTGAAAGACAAGAAAGCCTAGCTAGGAAATAGAAGAGAGAGAAGAGAGAAAATGGGGAACCCTAGAGGGCTGAGTCTTCTGTTACCAAGTTCCTGGGCCCAAAAAAGAGCGAGTGTCCAAACAAGCTTGCTGTGGGCAGGAGCAGAGCCCACCCATACACATTCTTCAAAGCTAATTGGCTAGCATCACTCAAATCTGTTGGTTCATTGGATTTGAGGGTGCAGTTTTCTGAGTTCAGAGCCAGAGAACAGATACTCTTGCAGGAACAAGGCTTTCAGGTAGTTGTGGTTTTGAGTGAGGTAACTTCCTGACTCTGGGCTGACCTCAGCCCTGGATCTCTCAGTGGGGGCCCCAGGCAAGTCCCCAAACCCCTGTTATTAATAATTTTCTCACACCTTATTACTAAATTGAAACTTTTTTCCAAGTTTACCAGTGATCACTTAATAGCTGAATCTAATGTTCTCTCTTCAGTTCTCATCTTAACTGACCTATAGCATTTGATACTATTGACCACTTTGGTACTGTTGTATACTATCTCTTCTATGGGTATTCATGACACTGCTCTCTTTCCTATTTAACTGCTTTTTGTGTCATCCACAGATTTGATAAACATGTTATTGATAAAATACCTAGGGTATTCCAGTGGATACCTTCCAAGTTGACATAGATCTTTTTTTTTTTAATTTTTTTTTTTTTTTTTAGTGAGGCAATTGGGGTTAAGTGACTTGCCCAGGGTCACACAGCTAGTAAGTGTTAAGTGTCTGAGGTCGGATTTGAACTCAGGTACTCCTGACTCCAGGGCTGGTGCTCTACCCACTGTGCCACCTAGCTGCCCCAACATAGATCTTTAAATCCAACTGACTGTACTATCATGTAACTCACTTTTCTGTCTTTTTCCCTCAAAGTGCTATAAGAGGTTGTGTTAAATGCTTTGCTAAATCTCTATAACTACAGGATTCTCCTCAACTCTACAGTTTTATAACTTTGTCAAAGGAAATGAGACTAATCTGGGATGCCTTGCTCTTGATGAAACTAAGTTGGCACCATTTCCAATTTTAGATATTCAGTAACTTTCCCTTGAACAATAAATTCCAGAATGTTGAAAGGAAGTGAAGTCAGTTGCATTGGGCCATTGGTTCCAAAGTCTGTTTCTTTTTGAAAATTGGGATATTTGCCCTTTTCCAAACCTCTGTGTTCTCCATGGTCTTTTAGAGGTCAATTGTCTCAATTGTCACATCTTGTACTTTGGGATCTAGTTTACTGGACTCTGGTGACTTGCATTCATCAAGGACAGATAGGTGTTGTCTTAGTATCACCTTATTTATCAGATATCAAATCTTTATTTGCCATTTTTGTTTTGTAAAAAAATATATAATTATTTACTAGCTAATCTAATCTTGAAAAATTATATAATTGGATATATGAAAAATGATTATATAAAAAATTGTAATCTTAGAGAAATTATAATTGGGCCGTAAGTCCTTCTGCAGTTGCCATTCAAATGTGAAAATATTTTGAATGACTAGCCTAATTTGGGGGCTAAAGCCGACTGGAGGACTAATCTGGGGACTTTTGACTCACTGGCTATCTGACTGCTATTAACTTAGTATGGGCCGTTTATAAAGTTCTACCACACTGCTCCACTCCCAAATTGATAAGCAAAATATTAAGAAGCCTCTTAACTAAATAATCAAAGCAGAGTTTATTTATGAGATACTATTTAAAATTAAGAATACAGGGAAATAAAATGTACAACCTGACTGCGTTGCGGCATGTCTCTTTCCACTGTCTCTTTCCCACCTGCTTTTTTTGAATACAATAAGGGCCTTGGCCACCTCCGGCCTCGGGGCACGTTACACTTCCCCTGCTCAGCTACTTTCTTCTAAGTCTGCCTGTACCCTTTCACTTTGTGAATCCCTCTAACTTTCCCCTCCTCCTCACTGCCACTGCTGAACCCCTGTGTTTCTCTCTCACCGACCTTCTGTCTGTCTGTTCCGTCAGTCTGCCCTTCGGCTTCTCTTTTCTCTGCTCCTAGTCCTTCTCGTCTTCTCCTGCATCCTTGTAGCCCCCTCTCTAGTCTCCAATCTTTGCCGTCTCCTCAGCTGCCTCTTGACCTCTTCTTGTCCATCCAAACCTCTTCTCAGCCTCTCTCGTTTTTGGATTTCCTCACATGCTTTAAGTGTATCATTTTAATCTAGTTCTTTGTGGTATTTAGTGCAGTAAATCTTTTGAATACAAAAAAAAATCTGTCTTCCTAATAAAAAGCATTAGTCTACTATTGTCACCCCCAACCCTTCCTTTTACTTCTCTCATTTCAAAATATGTATGTCCTTCCAGTGATGAATTCTCATCATGGGGTCTCATCCTATCAAATCTCAGTGACACTTAGGAGGACAACCAATAAAAAAATAAGCATGTATTTAGTACCTGTTATGTTCCAGGCACCAGCCTAGGCTCTGGGGATACAGAGACAAAAATGAAGAAGTCCCAGTTCTCAAGGAACTTATATTCTTTTGGGAAGAAGCAGTTTGAACACATAAAAATGTTTTCTCAGACATGTTCCTAGCTGAGGTTGAACAAGGTGACATTCTAACCTTCTTGTTTCTCAGTCTATTTAGTGTCACATTTTTCACATTTTTGTGCTTTTTATTGGTGATTTTGATGTTTAAAACGACTCCCAAGCATAGTGCTGAAGTGCTGTCTAGTGTTCCTAAGCAAAAAGACTGTGAGGTGCCATATGTTTCATTCAGGCACGAGTGAGTGCTAGTGCTGTTGGCTGTGAGTTCTGTTAATCAATCAACAATACAGCACATCCAGAAAAAGGAAGAGGAAGCTGACTCCTCTGCATGTGAGACTGCTCCAGAAAGTGTTACATGAATGTTGTGACCAGAAACTCACAGGAGCCCAACTCTGTATTTCCCCTAGTAGCAATGGTTCAGTATTCCTTAATTCAGTGTTCGCAATGACTTTATAGAGTAGAACTAACTCAAATGATAAGAATCGACTATAATTTTTTTCAGAGTGTTAGTGGGGAAGATTAGGAAAGGCGTTATATGAAAAGTGGCCTTTCTGCTGAGTTTTGAAGGAAACTAGAGAGGCAGAGATGAGAGGGGAGCATATCTAGGCATAGAATGGCTTTTGAAAAGGTATAGAGATGGGAGAGAGAATGTCATATGTGATGTACAAAAAGACCAATTTGACTGGAATATAGAGGTCATAAAGAATAATGTGCAAGAAGGCTAGAAGGATGGGTCAGAACCAGATGGTGAAAGGTTTTAAGTGCCACAAGAGCTTGTATGTGGGTCCTAGAAGCCCTAGGAAGTCCCTGGAGCTTTTTGAACAAGGGATTTCAGAGTATCACTTTGGCAGCTGTGAGAAGGATGCATTGGAGAGGGGAGAGACTAGAGGCAGGAGATCAATTAGGAAGCTATTGTAATAGTCCAGTCAAGAAATGAGGGTCTGAATGTCTGTCGTGACCATGTGAGTGCAGAGGAGGTATGTGTGAGAGTCATTATGAAGGTCGAAGCAAGATTTGGCAACTGATTAGATATGTGGGACAATGGAGAGTGAGGTCGGATGGAGAACTTGTCTTCTTGCATTTGTGAATTAGGTTCTCTAGTTCCCCTTGGTTCTTTGTCATATTTTGTCATTTATATATGGACATCTAAAGTCATGAGGTTTATGGTTGCCTCCTTTCGTGTTTTTTTTTTTCTGTTGAGCATCTTTACTGCTATTCTTACTTCATATTTGCTTCCTAGGATATCTAGCTTATTGAATATACATATGCCATTTTTCTTTTCCCTTTTTAAATATAGTTAAATTTGCAAGACTAGGCAAATAGACTTTCACCAGACTTTGTTAGGTATATTCCATCTCTTGTCAGTATTCTATCCTTCCTATATTTCAAGCTGTAGTCCGTAAATAGAAACATTTTTTCATATACCATCAATTAGTCCTTAATTCAAAGATAATATATGATGGAAAGTGCATTGTTCTCTGTTTTGTTTTGGGACATTGCTAATTGTTTCTTATAGTGAACTGAAATTATTTCTTTCCTACAACTATGTAATTGGTCCTAGTCCCACCCTTCGGAGTCAAGTCAGATCAACAAGAATCAAGTAGAATATATTTAATCTTTTTATTTAAAAACCTATCTGAAATGTTATGAGAACAAAAAACAATTCCTTGAACTACCAAACTATCGTTTCAGATTCAGGTTTTCAAATCTCATTATTGCTGAGAATTTTTTAGCTAATGCATTATTTGTCTCTAAATACAAGTTGTGAGTATAAAATAATGAAATTTATTATTAACCAGACTATACCAGAACTTACAAATTCAAATGAGAGCTATCTTTCAGAATCAGAGGCTGCACATTTATTCCACTGGTACCATCTTTGCTCAGTATATTTTAGAAATTCCTCCTGGGACCAGGTTGTAAAGAGCTTTAAATGTTAAACAGGAATTTATTTCATCTTAGAGATGTTAGAGAGCCAATGGAATTTGCTGAGTAAAGATCACTAGGGTAACTTTGTGGAGGATCACAGGTTAACTGTATAGAAGGTTAGGATACCACTAGTTTAGAAGATAAAATGATTTGTAAAATAGTGGATGATGTTAGAAAATTTTAAGTAGTTATTACATCAAAAAATTAAGAAGCAAATTATAAGGAAAAGAAAAACAAATTATAGAAAGCTAACAATGGAACTAACTAAGCAAAGTCATCCAGGCTACTTATAAGGATGAAACTGGAAGGCAAAACAGATAAGACATGAAGAAGATGTGTAAAATTTTCAAATAAATAATTCTTTTCACTATTAACAGTGGAGTTACTACATTTGTACTCTGATATCACAGATGTGTTACATGAGGAGATGAAAATGGCATGGAAGAAAACAAAGATGAGTAAAGGCAGCTAGGTTTATTTATTTTAATTCTTTTTAAACCAGTTCATGGTTTATTTAGTATTTGGATTAGTTTGACACTTAAGAGAATTAGCTGTACTGTTAATATGTAGGGCCAGTTAGGTGGTACAGTGGATAGAATGAAAGGCCTGTAGTCAGGAAGACTCATCTTCCTGAGTTCAAATGTAGCCTCAGAAAAGCTGTGATTTAATCCTGTTTGCTTCAGTTTCATCATCTGTAGAATGAGCTGGAGAAGGAAATGGCAAACTACTCCACTATCTTTGCCAAGAAAACCTCAAATGAGTTTACAAAGAGTTGGACACAACAATGACAACAAAAAAGAAATGCTAGTTTCAACCAAATACGCAGAGGAGATGTACTACCTCCTTTTCTGTTTTGTTTTTTTTAAGTGAGGCAATTGGGGTTAAGTGACTTGCCCAGGGTCACACAGCTAGTTAAGTATTAAGTGTCTGAGGCCGGATTTGAACTCAGGTCCTCCTGACTCCAGGGCCAGTGCTTTATCCACTGCGCCACCTAGCTGCCCCCTTCTGTTTATTTTTGTCTGGCTTATAGATGTCTGGTTATAATGAGAATGTCAGAATGAATGTTTACATCACCTGGTAATATAAATTCATTTATTTGACATCACCAAAAGGTTTAGTACTAGCTTATGATTTTTTTTTTGGTCCAGCTAGACATGAAATGGACCATGATGAGGCTTTAGTCCTATGCAATCCTTTTCCAGATTGACAGTGTATAAAAAGGGGGGGGGGAGCATCATGTACTAAGAATCACGGCATATTTATTTAATTACCTAGAAGCATTTACTGCTGGGTACTCATAAAGTAACATTTTTGCCCTGCTATGCCATATGAGTATGAGTTTGTAATTTATAAGTACTATATTGCAGTTCAGATCTTTATAGTGACATTGAGATTACCCTAGACTCTTATTTTTTATACTGGAGCAAAAACTTGTGATGAATTGTAATCTTTTAAAGAAAGGCTCATCACTACCTTGCAGAGAGTAGTGGTAATAAAGTAAATCTGAGACCCTAATGCTAACAGGCAAATGTGTACTCATATAATTGACAATTGGTAGGATGGAGATTGTTGATTGAAATGTTTCTTGAATGTTATACCTTATTCAAGAAGAGCAGGATATATAAAATTGTGGGTTTGGGAAAATGGGGAGAAAAATTATATGTTAAGAAAATGCCTTTAGTAAAGATCAGCAGAGATAGAAATGAAAGTGATAACAACAGATATACTACTGGTCACCTGGACAAAAAGGGAAAATAAACAAGTTTGAGAAACACATGGGACAGTTAGGTGACACAGTGGATAAAACATCAGCCCTGGAGTCAGGAGAACCAGAGTTCAAATCCAGCCTCAGACACTTACTAACTGGGTGACCCTGGGCAAGTCACTTAACTCCGATTGCCTCTGAGAGAGAAAAAAAGAGACTGACAGACATTGTAGAAAGCATTATTTAGTAATGATAGGGGACTTCAATCATCGCTATAATTTCTTGGAGGTCTCCATCTCTTAGACAAATCGAAGTAGCTCCATAATGATTGATTTATATAAATGATCATTTCAATCTTCAAATGATGGAAAAAGTAACATGGAAGAACTGATTTCTGGGGTGGAAATGATAGGAACCTTGGGAAATGTCTGTTCCATCTTAGAATTTGTGATAGAGAAGGAAAGGAAGGCTGATTAGGATTTGACCTGTACTGTGAACTTTTGGAGAGCAAGATTTCAAAGGGTTCAGTAAAGATATAGGTAGAATTTTTTGGACTAAAATTCTACTGGGGAACTTAGCCCAGGAATATGTTTGGGGCACTAGGGGGTTTTGCCTGTGTTTTCTAGCTGAGGGTGGGAAGAGAAGGCTATGGCCACTACTGTAGTTGATAAGATGATAACAGATGATGAAGAGAAAGTACATTTAAAATTTACTTTGCTTCTGTTTTTTCCCCGAAGGAGACTGGAAAACACAACAAAATGGTTAATAGGGACTTGATACTTAAGTAAATAGGGAGATAATATGATATCACCTCACTGCTCATGCTGAACATCAGGTGTTAATGAAATACGTTCCAGGTTGATCAACTGTGAAAGACTTATCTAATCAGATCGTGACAATGATCTAAGACAGTTCCAAGGTATCCATGACATAATATGCTATCTACCTCCAGAGAGAAAACTTATGAACTTTTTTCACCTTCTTTATTTTGTTTTATTTTGGTTGTATTTTCTTTTACAACACAGCTAATGTGAAAATATGTTTTGTATAATTTCACACATAAAATTGATGTCAAATTGTTTGTCTTCTCAAAATGGGGGGGTGGAAGGGAGGAAGAATTTGGAACTCAAATTTTTTTTAATGGCTGTTAGAGGTTTTTTATTTGTAATTGGAAAATATTTAATGAAATAAAATAATTTTTTTAAAAAAGAAATTATTGGCTAAGATTTTTTTCACATGTATAGTCATGCAAAACATTTCCATATTAGGTTGTAAAAGAAAACAGGCCAAAAAACATAAAAAAGAAACTAAAAATAATTATGCTTCAATCTGTATTCAGACACCATCAGTTCTTTCTTTGGAGATGGATCACATTTTTCATAAGTCCTTCAGAATTGTCTTGGATCATTGGATGCTAAGTCATTCACAGCTTATCTTACAATATTGCTGTTACTTTTTATACAGTACATTTCACTTTGTATCAGCTCATGTAAGTCTTTTTTTAAAAATTTATTTATTTAGAATTTTCCCCCACCTTATATGTAAAAAGAAATTGTAACATAGATTTTTAAAACTTTGTGTTCCAAATTCTCTTCCTTCCTCCCTATCCCCCGATTAAGAATTCAAGCAATTCAGTATGTTATACATGTGCAGTCATTCAAAACATAGTAGACAAAAAAAACTTTAGAAAAAGGAACTAACAACAAAAAAATACTTCTATCTGTATTCAGATACTATCAGTTCTTTCTCTGTAGATAGATTGCATTTTTCATAAATCCTTCAAAGTTGTCTTGGATTGTTGCATTGCTGAACATAACTAAGTCATTAGCAGTAAATCATCCTACAATATTGCTATTATTTTGTATACAGTACATTTCACTTTGCATCAGCTCATGTAAGTCTTTCCAGGTTTTTCTGATAGTATCCTGCTCATCTTTTTTTTAATTTTTATATATTAAACTGTATTTATATAGTACTTTAAAGGGAGATTTCCTTACAGAACACTGTGAGGTTGATTATTGCAACAACAATAATAACTACCTATTATTATCTGACAATTTTCTTCATAATATCATCATCATCTTACATTGCTCTTGCCTCTGCTTCAAATTTTTTTCCTCGGTTATTTTTGCTAACTGTGTTTCCCTCCATCCTATTTGCTCCCCATGATATTTACTCTATTTTCTCTTCTTTTAACCGTTCCCTCCTCAAAAGTGTTTTGCTTCTGACTGTCCCTCCCCTAATCTGCTCTCCCTTCCTTCACCCTTCCCCCCCTTTTCCCCTTCTCCTCCCACTTCCCCCCAGGGCAAGACATCTTACTATACCCACTTGAGTATGTATGTTATTCCCTCTTTGAGCCAGTTCTGATGAGAGTAAGGCTCACTTACTCCCTCAACACCTCCCCCATCTTCCCCTCTACTCCATAAGCCTTTTCTTGCTTTTTTTATGTGAGACACTTTACTCCATTCCACTTCTCCCTTTCCCTTTCTCCCAGTGCAATCCTCTAACCCCTTAATTTTATTTTAAAGATGTCATCATGGGGCAGCTAGGTGACATAGTAGACAAAGCACCTGCCCTGGACCCAGGAGGATCCCAGCCCAAATCCAGCTTCAGACACAAGACACTCACCAGCTGCGGGACCCTGGGCATGCCACCCGATCCTGACTGCCCCGAGGGGGGGGGGGAGATAAAAAATAAATGCTTTACAGATATCATCCCTTCATATTCAATTCACACCTGTGCCCTCTGTCTAAATTCATTCCTTTCAGCTGTGCTAATACTGAGAAAGTTCTTATGAGTTAGAAGTATCATCTTCCCATGTAGGATGTAAACAGTTTAGCCTTTTAATATCCCTCATGATTTCTTTTTCCTGTTTATCTTTTTATGCTTCTCTAGGGTCTTGTATTTGAAAATCAGATTTTCTATTCATTTCAGGTCTTTTCATCACGAAATCCTGAAAGTCCTCTTTTTCATTAAAATCCCATTTTCCTCCCTGAAAGATTATACTCAGTTTTTCTGGGTAGATGATTCTTGATTGTTTAATTTTCTCTGTTTAGAATTTTATTTTCCAAATTACATTTGCAAACAAATTTTGACATACATTTTTAAAAACTTTGTGTTCCAACTTCTCTTCCTCCCTTCCCACCCCCAAGAACACAAGCAATTCAGTATAAATTATACATGAGTAGTCATGGAAAACATCTCCACATTAGCTAGGTTGTGAGAGAAAACAGATTAAAAACAAAATTTCAGATTAAGGAACTGTCAAAAAAAAATTATACTTCAATCTGTTTTCAGATACCATTAGTTCTTTCTCTGTAGATGGATTGCAATTTTCATATGTCCTTCAGAGTTATATTGGATTATTGCATTGTGGAAAATAACCACATGCTTCCCAGCAGATCATCTTACACTATTGCTGTTATTTTGTATACAGTACATTTCATTCTGCTTCAGTTCACATAGGTCTTTCCAGGTTTTTCATTTTTCTTTTTTTTCTTTTGGTCATTGTTGGGGTTTTTTTGTTTGTTTGTTTTGTGGGGCAATGAGGGTTAAATGACTTGCCCAGGGTCACACAACTAGTGAGTGTCAAGTGTCTGAGGCCAGATTTGAACCCAGGTACTCCTGAATCCAGGTCCAGTGCTTTATCCACTGTGCCACCTAGCTGCTCCCCTTTCCAGGTTTTTCTGATAGCATCCTGTTCATAAATTTTATTAAACTTGACAAAGAATTTTCTTCACAAATAGCCCAGCAAAAGAGGTACCATACGTTTTGCCATTATAATCAATCATCATAACTATTTCCTGATGATTCTTGGTTGTAATCCCAATTCCTTTGCCCTCAAGAATATCATATTCCATTCCCTCCAACCCTTTAATGTAGAAGCTGCTATATATATCTTGTGTTATCCTGACTGTTACTCCACAGTACTTGAATTTTTTTCTTTCTGGCTGCTTGCAATATTTTCTCCTTGACCTGGGAGCTCTGGAATTTGGCTATAATATTCCTGGAGGTTTTCATTTTGGGATCTCTTTAAAGAGGTAATTGGTGGATTCTTTCAATTTCTATTTTACCTTCTACTTCTAGAATATCAGAGCAGTTTTCCCAGACAATCTCTTGGAAGATGATGTCTAAGCTCTTTTTTTGATCTTGGTTTTCAGGTAGTCCAATAATTTTCAAATTATTTCTCCTGGCTCTATTTTCCAGGTCAGCTGTTTTTCCAAGGAGATAGTTCACATTGCCCTCTTTTTTCATTCATTTGGATTTGCTTTATTGTGTCTTGATTTCTCATAAAGTCATTAGCTTCCATTTGTTGAATCCTAATTCTTTTGGGGTAGGGGGAGTGGGCAATGAGGATTAAGTGACTTCCTCAGGGTCACACAGCTAGTAAGTGTCAAGTGTCTGAGGCTGGATTTGAATTCAGTTCTTCCTGAATCCAGGGCCTGTGCTTTATCCACTGCACCACCTAGCTGCCCCCCAATCCTTATTTTTAAGCAATTATATTCTTGAAAGCTTTTCCATTTGGCTTTTCAAGCTGTTGACTTTTTTTTTCCCCATGACTTTCCTGCATCACTCACATTTCTCTTTCCATTTTTTCCTCTACCTCTCTTACTTTATCTTCAAAGTCTTTTGGGGCTTCTATGGACTGAGACCAATTCATATTTTTCTTGGAAGTTTTGAATGTAGGTACTTTGACACTGTCATCTTCTTCTGAGGGTGTATTTTGATCTTCCTTGTCACCAAAGAAACTTTCTATGGTCCACATTTTTTTCTGTCTATTCATATGGCTATCCTATATGTTGACTTTTAACTCCTCTTAAAGTGGAGCACTTCTTCCAGGAAACACTGTCCCAAGCTTTAGGGGGTCCCGGTTTTTCTGAGAGCATCCTGCTCATCATTTCTTATAGCACAATAGTATTTCATCATAATCTCATTCCACAATTTGTTCAGCCATTCCCCAATGGGCATCTCCTCAATTTCAAATTCTGTGCACCGGAAAAGGGCTGCTATGAATATTTTTTGTACATATAGATCCTTTAATATTTTGGGGTTTTGATCTTTTTTTTTGGATAGTGACCTAGTAGTGGTATTACTAGGTTAAAGAGTATGCATGATTCCATAGCCCTTTGGCCATAGTTCCAAATTACTCTACAGATTGTTTGAATCCATTTGCAACTCCACCAGCAGTGCATTAATGTTTCATTTCCCCCATATCTCCTACAACATTTGCCATTTTCCTCTGCTGTCCTATTATCTAATCCAGTAGGTATGAAGTAGTACCACAGAGTCGTTTTGACTTGCATCTTTCTAATCAGTAGTGAGTTAGAGCATTTTTTAAAAAATGACTATGGATAGGTTTGATTATTTCACCTGAAAGCTTAATATTTTTTGATCATTTATCAATTGGGGAATTACTCTTATTTTACTAAATTTGACTCAGTTTTCTATGTGTTTGAGAAATGAAGCCTCTGTCAGAAAAACTTGTTTCAAAATTTTTTCACAGTTCCTATTGCTAACTGTATTTCCCTTGTGAAGTTTAAAATCTAACTGTGATGTCTAAAAATCTAGAGTGGTTGCCTTAAAGTATAATAGGGGGTAGTAAAGAGAACATGTGGAGTTCAGAAGGAAAGACCCTAGCTCCCTGCACCTGCTATTGCTACCTCCATCTCTAACGGAAAAAAAAAAAAAAGGATCCCTCGTATTCCCTGAGCGGAAGCTCCCTGCAGGCCTGCCTAGGCACGGTCCCCACACAAGGCTCCAAGCTAATTGGCTAGTAGCATTGATTGACATTACTTACAGGCATTTCTATGAATAGATGTAACTTCTGGACACTAGTCACATGCTTTCTCCTCAGGGCAGCGCTGCCCTTGGTTCTAACAATGTCTTTCTCAGAAGGGGGGTGGCCCTCTGATTCTCACACTTCCCCCTTGTGCTTCATGAAGAAACATCATTTCCTTACATGAAGCAATAACATTACAGATACTCATAACTAAATGAAAAGAGAGAAAAAGAAATTGAGTGACACATTAATTAAGGCTAAAGGGGGCATTCCCCTTTTAGCAGGTGGTCATTACAAACAGAGAAAAACTAAAGGGGGCACTTCCCTTTAGTAAGTGAACATTTTAAACATTGAATCCATTGGGGAAAAGGAAAACGGAAATGTCCATTTAAGTCTTTGGAAGTCTTTTCTCAGATGATTCTTGGGATGTCCTCTGGGTGTAGTTGTGGGGTGTAAGTCTTTCAGGTATGGATGCTGATGATCAAGACTAGCAAGTCTCAGCTGTAGAGTTTCAGGTGTGATTGTAAAGTCTCTCAGGTGTTTTAGATACTGGTAATCAGCTGGGAAATTTTCCTATAAAATTGAGCTTGACATAACTTTACATAGCTTTGCCAATAAACAAATCAAACAATGAGAGTTCTCAGAAACATGTCTAAGGAAATTCAGAATCTTTTAGAGATTTTACAATTATTGTCCAGTTGTTACGCATGAAACATATAATAAAGACAAAAATTGAAACATTCTCTAAAACTTAATATTACTACACCCTCCACCTTATTCCCTCCAGATGACATTTATTCTATTCTCATTTCCTTTCACAGTGTCCCTCCTCAAAAAGCTTTTGCTTCTGATTTCCCCCTCCCTCAGTCTGCCCTCCCTTCTATCACCCCCCTCACTCTCCCCCATACCCTCTTCCTCTCTTACTTTTCCTACAGGGTATGATAGATTACTATACCCAACTGAGTGTGTATGTTAGTCCCTCAGCAAAGACTTGGGGTGGGGGGCAGTGAGGGTTAAGTGACTTGCCTAGGTCACACAGCTAGTAAGTGTCAAGTGTCTGAGGTCGGATTTGAACTCAGGTCCTCCTGAATGCATGGCTGGTGCTTTATCCACTGCGCCACCTAGCTGCTCCAGCAAAGACTTTTTAAAAAAAGAATATATCCCAGGGTATTGGAATACCTGGTTGATACAATTGCTGAAGTACTGTCTATAATCTTTGAAAAAATTATGGTGAACAAGATGTCCTCATTTTGAAAAAAGAAAGAGAAAGGACCCTTTAAACTATAGGTCACTGAGTTTGACTTTGATTTTTGGCAAAGTTCTAAAATGGATTATTAAGAAAGTAAATGTCCATCAATAAGGGAAGGGCTTAACAGATTGTGGTGTATGAATATGATAGAATATTATTGTGTTATAAGAAATGATGACTAAGAAGCTTATATAGAAGAATGGGAAGATTCAGGCAGATCCAGGAAGAAAATGTATGGGTTGGAAAAGCATTTAATTACTTACTATGTACCAAGCTCTAGGAATACAAATAAAAAGCCAGATAGTCTTTGCTTTTAATTAGGGAGATAGTACTTAGAGGAGAGGTGAGCAGCAAGGCTGGTAGAAAGACCTTGTAGTCCTTATGGTTCAGAGGCAGTGATAATGACAAGACCAGAGGTCAAGGCTACATTGTCTGGAAGGAAAGATCATGATGTGATCTGGACTGGTGAAGTGACTATTGAGATGTAAGTGGAACCCAAAACAAAACTCAGTTTTCCATTCTTATAATCTTCTAGTTTAGCCCCAAAGAAAAGAGGAGAAAATGCACCTCTCTCTTTCTTTGTAAAGGTGGAGGCTTCATACGGTCAGGCTGAATTGATAATAATTAGTTTTGCCAAACTGCTTTTTTCTTTCTTTTTTAATCTTTGTTATGAAGGATAACATAAGAGGAGGGATACATTTGAAAATGTGAAGGTGATATAAAAACAAAAAAAAATCCATAAAAAATGTAATGGATTGTTAAAGGCAGTGGTCAGTGAATATCTGTTTTTTGTTTTTTTGTTTGTTTGTTTGTTTGGTTTTTTAGTGAGGCAGTTGGGGTTAAGTGACTTGCCCAGGGTCACACAGCTAGTAAGTGTTAAGTGTCTGAGGCCGGATTTGAACTCAGGTCCTCCTGACTCCAAGGCGAGTGCTCTATCCACTGCGCCACCTAGCTGCCCCTGGTCAGTGAATATCTGGAAAGAGATTTGGTCATCCCACGCTTCCAGCTTGAGTTTATGAAGAACAGGTAGTGTCACTTTTTGACAGTATTAGATTGGTAGGTCAGGGGAATACTGTAGATAGAGTTTTCCTAGACTTTCTCAAAGTATTTGGCAAAGGCCATTATGCTATTTTTGTGGAGGATGTGGTGAGAGAGAAGAGAAATGGAGTGGTCAGTAGTATAGTTAGATGAATTCAGAAGTGGTTAAATGACCATAGTTCCAAAATAGTCATTAATGGTTCCATGTCATTTTGTTTTGTTTTGTTTTTGTTTTTGCAGGGCAATGAGGGTTAAGTGACTTGCCCAGGGTCACACAGCTAGTAAGTGTTGAGTGCCTGAGTCCAGATTTGAACTCAGCTCCTCCTGAATCCAGGTCCAGTGCTTTATCCACTGTGCCACCTATCTGCCCCTGGTCCATGTCATTTTGGAAGGTTTCCAATGGATCTTTAACAAGCCTCTCTTTGGCCCTATGCTGTTTAATATTGTCAGTGACTTGGATGAAGGTGTATTATAGATGGCATGCTTTGTTGCATTTATAGGTGACACAAAGCTCAGAAAAATAGCAAACATAGTGGGTGACAGAATTGGGATAAAAAAACTCATCAGGCAAGAACATTGGGCATAAAGAAGATAAAATTGAAGAGGAATAAATTTGAAGTCTTATACTTCAATTCAGAAAATCAATATAATATAAGGTAGGAAAGTTGTAACTGGACATTAGTAAAATCTGAAAAAGATCTTAGGTCTTTAGTGAACTTCAGGTTTAAAGTTATTCCCTGGTATGGTATGGCAGCCAAAAGAATTAATATTTCTTCTTTTTTAAAAAATTTTTTCTTACTTACATGTAAAGATATTTTTTGAATTCCAGATTTTTCTCCCTTCCCTCCCCCCTCCCAAGGCCAGCAAGTAATTTGATTATAGGTTATACATTACAATCCCTTTCCACATTAATCAGAACGGAAGAGGAAAAAAAACACAAGAAAGAATAAACAGGAACAATAACAAAAAAGTAACAACAAAAGTGAAAATAATATGCTTCAGTCTGCATTTAGATGCCATTATTTCTTAGAATGCAATAAGGGGGGGGGCAGCTAGGTGACACAGTGGATAAAGCACTGGCCTTGGATTCAGGAGGACCTGAGTTCAAATTCAGCCTCAGACACTTGACACTTAACTTGCTGTGTAACCCTGGGCAAGAAGTCACTTAACCCTCATTGCCCTGCAAAAACAAAAACAAAAAAAGAATGCAATAAGAGGTGCATAGTGTTCAAGACTATTACAGTTACTATAATCCTGCTATACTCTGCCCTGGTTAGAATCTTGTACTCATTTCACTTTTTTTAGAGAACATTGATTAGCCAGACTGTGATCATGATGTTGAAGTGCCTGGAAATCCTGCCATATGAGGATTAATTGGAGGAACTAGTTAGTAATGTTTAGCATAGAGAAGGGAGACTTATAGATTGTGTTCAAGTATTTGAAGAGCTATCATGTGGAAAGGATAATCCCATAGACTTTATTTGCTTGACCCCTGTGGACAGACAGAGGGGTAGTCAGTAGAAGTTGAATAAAGACAGATTTAGGGGATAGGCTGACTTAGAAAATAAGTGGGTCTGAAGATTTACTAGAAAGAAGTGTAAAAGTTGTGACCACTTGTTAGGTCATTTATGCGGACCATTCTTATGCTTGGACCAGGTGATTTCTGAGGTCCTTTCTAACTTAAATTCTATGTTTCTGATGAACTTTTTAGCCAATTAAGTCATAGAGAAACCATGTGATCCCTGCTTCATGGCTTAAAAATAAGAGACCATGTCAGTGTCCTGGAGTCTTAAAAAGAGAAAGTAAGTTTTGAGCTGAGAGGTAGTTTGGTACATTGGAAAGATCACACTTTGGAGTCAAAGGATCTGGTTTCAAATCTAGCCTCTTTTATTTACCTGTGTAACCTCAGGCAGGTCATTTAACCACTTGTCTTCAGTTTCCTCATTGGTGAAATGAAGAACGTTGAATTGGATGGCTTTTTTTTTTTAAGTGAGGCAATTGGGGGTTAAGTGACTTGCCCAGGGTCACACAGCTAGTAAGTGTTATGTGTCTGAGGTCGGATTTGAACTCAGGTCCTCCTGAATCAAGGGCCGGTGCTCTATCCACTGCGCCACCTAGCTGCCCCCTGAATTGGATGGCTTTTAAGGTTCCTCATAGCGCTAAAAATATAATGCTATGATCTAAGCCAAAGTACTAATTTTACAGAGGAGAAAATGAAATGTGGACATTATTAGTTTCTGAAATTTTGCAAAGTTAAAACTAAAGAGATGGAAGTTGTTATTTCAAGTGGCAGGCTTGAAGAACAGTCATTTAAGATTTTCAGCTGTTGAAGCAATTTGGATCTCTGAAAGGAGGTGTCTTTAAATTAAACAGCTGCATCTCACATACAGCTGGTACACCAGAGTTGCCTCATCTTTGGATTCTTTAAGTATCACCTTAATTAAATAGGATTTTTGTAAACTTCAATTCTTGTACCCACTTGAAAGAACATGAACTACTCTAGTGGTATTTATATAATTGCCTTCTTGACCAGTTAATAGTGTTATATGTTGCTTGTAAATCTAGATGCCATTGTGTGTCCTGACTTGTAGTTATTCCCTTGAAAAATAAACTTTGGCTTAGGTTGGGACCTGGTTAATAAAGCAGAGATTGGTATTTGAGAGACTTTCTTATGCTTACTTTCTGTCTTCTACTGGTAAGAAAGAACAGCACTTGAAGAGAAAACAAATTGATCCATAGGCCACTCTTACAAGTATTAACCCAGTTAAGGAAAGGGTGATTGTTGAAACATATCCTTTAATTCCATTCAGGACTAAAAGTGTTTTGAAGTAAAAGCTGTTAAATGTTAAAAGTTTCAAAGAACTTTTGTTATCCAGGGCCCTGGATTTTTAGGCAGTCTGGTGAAATCCTTTTGTTATATTTTATTAAGGCACTCATTTGAACTTAAGACATTTTCATTATATTGATTTTTGGATGCTGGAAACTAATTCCTTCTCTTTTGATAGTTTCCATATCAGCTACTTGAATGGATTTTCTAGTACAGAGCTGAGGATAAGAGAAGGGGATCAGGAATCATCCTGGTCGCTGGTGGCCCTTTCCATAATTTGACCTTCATGTATTTCCTAGTAGAGTAGTTAAGTAGAAAGAGGCCAAGAACCTAGAGTATCCATGGGGAAGCCTATGCTGGCAGGTACCTGCAGTTTTGCCAGTAGCCTTGGTAGAACCTTAAGCCAAAGTAGGAATGCCATCCTAGTCTATTATGTTACTCTCAAACAGCACTGGCAGACTTTCTCAAATTGATGGTGAGTGGGAGAAAGGGTTTTAGTCTGCTCATTTATTGTGATAAAATGATGGAGTAAGTGCTTTGAGAAGATATGTAGGACTTATAAATAGGTAACAATAGATGAGTTTGAGGGAGAGGAACAAAACAGTGTGAGACAGGTCAAAGAGGAAGGAAGCACTTCTTTAAGAGAAAAAAGAAAAAACTGTTCATGAAAAGGTCAGAGTTAAGGAAGTCAGGTGTTCACAAAAAGCTAGATGAAGAGGAGAATTGATAGTGATGTCAGAGATGAAAAGTGAAAAAGCAGACAGATTCAAGCTCTACAAATAAGTTTAAAAGCTTTGTCAAGGGTATTGAGAGGAGTTTGAAAGATTTTGTGGAATTACCAAATGGAAATGATGAGGCTCCCCCCAAAAAAATTAAATTTTAAGTCTGCAGATCTAGATATTGAAGGAAGAAGACAGCAGGAGATAGAGAAAGAGATGTAGGATTCATTAGTGGCTTCTTAACAATGAAGGAGATAAAACCATAGAATTCCAAGTTTGAAGAGATTTTGAGACCATCTGACCTTTACATGAAATCTTCTTTACAACATCCCAACAAGGAGTCAACCAGTCTTTGGTTGAAATTTCTTAATGGAACATAATACCTCCAAAAGTCTGCTTAAATCTAGCAGAGCAATAATTAAGAACAAACTACTGATGAAGAAAGGATTTGATTTTGGTGACAGTGATAAATAAATGTTGGGGGGGGGGAAGGAGGTGTTAAGATTGAGAGTGTATAGAGCCCATTAGATTATACACTGAGAATTGGAAGGGATTTTAGAGGCCATCTAGTCCAATCCCCTCATTTTACAAATGAGGAAACTGAATTCTAAAGAGGTTAAGTGACTTAGCCAAGCTCTATATAGACATTAGGCCAAATGAGGAGTTGGTGAGAAGAGCAGAAACACGAGGCTGTATGGCGGTGAATTGAAAGGAATCTTGCATGCTCATTAGCAGATGTATACCTCTCCTTTTCAGTTATTCTAGTTCCTCTTCTCCAGCCCTAGTCCTTGAAGTCACATTAATACCAAATTGAGACTTTTCTCCCTGATGTAATTAGAATTGAAAGAGCATTCAAAGAAAGGAGAGCTTTGTTTACAAAAATGAGTAGTAGTATTGGTGTTTTATGTCAGAAACAAATCTCAGGCTTGTCTTTTCCTAGAGATCTTTAGAATCTCTCCCTTGACTAGAAAAATTATATTGTTCTTTGGACAGTTCACAATTGGTTTGAATTTTTTTGCCTTAAAGAAACTAGCAAACTTCTTGGCTGCAATATTCAAGGAACACAGGTTTTTATTGTGCTTTGAAATTAATAGTTCTCTGGTCAAGTGGGTGCTTGGGCATAATCTTCTGTCATTTGGGCTTGGGCCAGTAGTGTCTCAAAAGTCATGTTTTTATTGTTTATATTCAAATGGCATGCATTAGACAAACTGTCTCCATTAGGAAGGCCAGCTGATAAGGTAGAAGGAAACAGGTGATAGCAATCTATTTATTTGTCTAATAGGTCAAATGACTTGTTAATCTTTCCAAACCTTTGCGGTTGAGTTTCTAAGTTGCGTGAGCGATAATATATACTACTTTTGTCCTACTTATATTGCTAACACACTGATTCAGCACCTCATTGACAATTTGGCTGTGTTCATAGACTCAAAATTTCAATATGGCCAGTTTGGACCGTCTTTTTGACTTTGGAATACTTTGGAGATGGGAAATCAGAATGATCAAGAGTTATAACCCATTGTTTTAAGTCCTCCAAGGCATAGTACCTGACCTTTTGATTACTTTTGCTGCTCTTGGGAGACAGAACTTTCATGTAATTATTTTAAATTCCCAATTACCTTCCTCTTTTTCTCCCAGCAATTTTATTGTTATCTTTTGTTTTTTAAAAGTCCAGTGTTATAGTGAATATTCCAACCCATGATCTCCCACCTCTGCAAAAAAAATGATGGGAGGTATCTTCTCATTTCTCTTTTGATCAAGTGTGGTCATTATAATTTCATGGCATCCAGTCTCGGGTTTTTTTGTTGTTCTTTTCATTTGGGATAGTCCTTGTATAAGTAAGATTTCTTATATCAAAAGCAACTGACCTAAAAAACACGTCAAGATGAGATAATTTAAGAATGTTTGGACTTCTGAAAACCATCATCACCACCACTATTACCCAAAGCCTGGAAGACTGTATTTCAAGAAATCATAAATAAAAACTACCCAGATCTGTTAGAGCCAGAGGGACAAAGTGAAAATAGAAAGGATCTACTTATAGTCTCCTGAAAGAAATCTCAAAAATAAAGTCCTAGAATTGTCATAGTCAAAACCCAGAGCAATAATATTTCAAACATCCAGAAAGAAGCACTTTAAATAGAAAGGAACCACAGTCAGGATCACACAAGACCTTGTCAGCTTCTATTCTTAAGAAATCTTGGAGCACAATATTCCACAAGGCAAATGATAGAGACAACCAAGAATAATTTACCATATAAAATTGAGTATAATCTCTACAGGAAGAAAGACAGGATCTTTGATGCAATAGAGGACTTTAAATTTTCCCAAGGGTGGAGTAAAAGGGGAAGAAAGAAAAGTCCAGAGTTGAGTAGAAACTTTGAAATATGAACAGAAATACAGGTGAAACCTAGACAAATTTATTTAAGCAGTTGTAAGGGACTGTTTGATGATGTAGTGCTAATATTCTAATAGGGAAATAAAAAATAAGTGTCTCTTCAGAACCTTAATGTCTTCAAAGGGTATTGAGGGATTTAAGAAAAACAGAACTTGGAGGTGACTTGGTTTTGTTCTGAGGGTTTTAAGAGGGGGAGAAGGAAGGGTAAAAGAAATGTAATAGTTTAGAAAGGAGAAAGAAGGTAGAACTTGATCGTTCTCATAATTAGGGCGCATGAGAAAAAGTACACAAACAGGAAAGAAGGGGTTAGGAAAGAAGGGCATCTGATGATCTAATGAACTTCACTTTTTTGTGTAAGGAGGGTGATATACATACTTTGGTGTAGAAATATATCAAACTCAACATGGAAAAATACAGGGATGGAGATGTCAGATTAAGAGGGATAGAATAGTAAAAAAACATACATCTCTCTCCCACCCAACTTCCTGTTCCTGAAGGATGGATTTCTTTTTTCTTTTTCTTTTTTTTTGGCTGAAGGATGGATTTCAAAGAAAAGTTAAAAAAAAAATAGAATCTAAGGGTACACCTATCAGTAGGAGAATGGCTGAACAAATTGCAGTACAGTGTATATGAATGTAGTGGGATATTAATTTGCCATAAAGAAATGATGGGGGGGGGCAGGTAGGTGGTACAGTGGATAGAGCACCAGCCCCAGATTCAGGAGGACCTGAGTTCAAATCCGGCATCAGACACTTGACACTTACTAGCTGTGTGACCCTGGGCAAGTAACTTAACCTTCATTTCCTGGCCAAATAAAAACCAAAACAAAAAACCAACCTTACTCAACAAGTGTTTACCATTCTTTGCCAAGCGCCTCCCAAGGTAGCTCCTCCCACTCAAGAAATGATGGAGATCATTTCAGAAGATCTTGGGTAGCATGCAGTGATACAAAACGAAATGAACGGAATAGGGTGAACATTTTACATAAGGACATTGAAAGACTTAAGAACTGATAAATGCAACCAACTTTGTCTACCAAATTTCTGTGATGTGTGCTGCAACCCCACTCCACCTTCCACTCCCCACATGACTCAAGGTGCAGAAAGTGAAGTATAGTTTTTGGCCTTGGCCACTGCATGGATTTGTTTTGCTTGACCATGCTTATTTGTTATAAGGATTATTTTCTTCTTTCTCTGTCTTTAATTGGAGGGCCAGGAGAGAGGTATTTCAAATGAAGAAGGTCCGTTGTAACATTTTTTAACTGAGCAGATAGCAAGTTCAGAAGAAAGTACAAAGAGGACAGTTCTAAAAAATAACGTGGAATTTATTGTATACTTCCCCCCCCCTTAGTGAGGCAATTGGGGTTAAGTGACTTGCCCAGGGTCACACAGCTAAAGTGTTAAGTGTCTGAGGCCGGATTTGAACTCAGGTACTCCTGACTCCAGGGCCGGTGCTCTATCCACTGCGCCACCTAGCTGCCCCTATTGTATACTTTTTTTTTTTAGGCAATGGGGGTTAAGTGACTTGCCCAGGGTCACACAGCTAGTAAGTGTCAAGTGTCTGAGGCCGGATTTGAACTCAGGTACTCCTGAATCCAGGGCCGGTGCTTTAACCACTGCGCCATCTAGCCGCCCCCCCCATTGTATACTTTTAAAAAGAAAAGTACATGGTATGAAATGGAGATTCAAGATTCACTGTTCTATATACAATCCTCTTTTTGTGTTCTGCTGTTTACATGGAATTGCTCTTTTTTCCTTCTGTAAGTTCAAAATAAAAATAAAATTGATCTATAAAAATCAATTTTATTGGTATATTTTGTTTTTATGTTGTCTCAGTCATCCCATATAACCAAAACAGAGAAAAGAAAAAAAAATCAGCAAAACTTCAGAAAGATCTGAAACTGGGTGTGGGTGGTTCCATACCTGTGGGCCTCCTACCTCTGCTAAGGATTAGGAGCTGTCTTCACATTTCTCTTTTTATGGGCCATGTATTCTTTTGCAACATTCATTTTTGCTTTGTGATTGGTTCCATTTACCTTGTAGTCATTGTACATTTTGTTTTCTTGGTCCTGCTTAATTCATTCTGTATTATTTCATGTAAGTCTTCCATATTTTTCTGTACTAATGATTTTTCACTTTTCTGTATTCATCATATTTATTCTTTATTTCTTGCAGCATGTTAATATTCCATTACATTGACATACCATGGTGTTTTGCCATTTCCTTATCGATGAACATCTTCGTTTCTAATTCTTTGCTAGCACAAAAATGGCTGCTATGAATATTTTGCCTTTCGTTTTATTAGTGACTTCATTGGGACATATGCTTATAAGAGGAATTTTTGGGTTAAAGGGTATAGACGTTTGTATGATACCAAGTTGCTTTCTAAATTGATTTTTACTAACAAGGCATTAGTGTTGATATCTTTCCACATTCCCTCAACAGTGACTATTCCTCTTTTTTTAAACATCTTTGCCAGTGTGCTGAGTGTGAGATGAAACTTCAGAGTAGCTTTGATCAGCTTATTGTTAGTGATTTGGAGCATTCTTTCATATGGTTGCTAATAGTTTACAATGCCTTTTTTTTTCTTTTAAAGCAGGCATAGTTCAGTTTATTCATTGTTTATTTAAAAAAAACACCCTCTTATGTGGTTGTCACAGCAGCTGCCTGGGTCCTCTGGGCAGACACCCAAGTGTGAGTCTTCACAAGATAGTCGGTGAATTCCTGATAGGAAGACTTAGTAAACACAGTTTCCTTCTGGGGTTAGGTAGCTGTATGTTTTGGAGATGGCATCGAAAGTAGCTTTAGCAAAGTTGCCCAGAGTGGCAGTATAGCCCCTTGCAGAAATGTAGCAGTCATCAATTCTAGCCATCATCAGGAACTTCTTAGGCACAGGAGCTGAGACAATGCCAGTACCTCGAGGGGCGGGAATCAGGCGCACCAAAACAGATCCACAGCACCCAGTGACCTTACGGGGCACTGTGTGAGGCTTGCCAATCTTATTCCCCCGGTAGCCACGTCTCACAGGAACGATGGACAGCTTGGCCAGAATGATAGCACCACGAATAGCTGTGGCTACTTCCTTGGAGCACTTGACACCCAAGCCAACATGGCCATTGTAGTCACCAATGGCCACAAAAGCCTTGAACCTGGTACGTTGTCCAGCTCTAGTTTGTTTCTGAACAGGCATGATCGATCTTCAGAACTTCATCCTTCAATGAAGACCCCAGGAAGAAATCTATGATCTTAGATTCCTTAATAGGAAGGGAGAAAAGATAGATCTCCTCCAAAGACTTGATCTTCATGTCCTTGATGAGGCAGCCCAGCTTGGTGACAGGAACCCACTCCTTATCCTCAGCCTTTCCTCCTCGGGCCCCGAGGCCTCAGTCCTGACCTCGACCCCTCACTGCCAAAGCCACCACAGAAGCCCCCTTGGCCTCTGACTCCGGGGCCTCCAGCTCCTCCTGTAGCATCAGCATCGTCCGCCATTTGGTGTTTGTTAAAAGTAGAAGCTACAATTCTTTTAATAACTATTTATTTATATCCTTTAACCACTTATCTTTGAACCACCTTTCAACTTGCAAAATGGCTTGGGAAAACAGAATAGCCCTTTGATATGATGTTAGCAGAAAAAGGGGGAGTGTGTGTCATGCTGGGCGGCCAGTGCTGTACCTTTATCCCAAATAATACTGCCCCTGATGGTTCAATAACTAGAGCCTTGAAAGGCTTAAGTATACTGGCTGAAGCATCAGCAGAAAATTCAGGGGTTGACACCACCTGGATGGGATGGGTGGAATCCTGGTTTGGGAAATGGAAAGGTTTCACTGCCTCAGTCCTCACCACTCTCATTATAGTGGCAAGAGTTTTATGCTGTATCCTTCTCTTCCTTGGAGGGTCAAATCAGAGGCTAATAGAGATGTCTCTCACAAAAGTTACTCCATTTGGGAAAGTAAAGGCAAACACTTAAATGCTAATATTCACAGATTTAGACCAAAAGGCAGAGGAGATATTCAATAAATGGAATGAGAGGAGCCAAATAGTCAAAAATAAAGAGGAAGGATTGTGAGAAAATGGATAGTTGTATCCTCTCAATGTGGATATACCAGTCAGTCATACTCCTCATGACCTGTTTGTAGGACAAAGGTCTCAGATCCCCTCCTTCCCCCTCAGGTTAACACAATCACATGGTTCAAGAAGCCCTGGTCTCAATAAGGTCCACTCCAGAGTTGTGTCCATATAAGGAAGTATAAGGTCCATTCCTGAGTTATGCCCATCCAAGGAAGAGGGGTGGGAATACTGTGTTCTGATTAGCTAGTTTTTGCACGTAGATTGTAATCCTTGAGTAATGGGACCAGTGAGGGAAAAGGGGAGGGTCCATTCGCATTAGGGACTAGGGTATAAAACAGGGCCTGCAAGCCCCCTTTCTTTGCACCCACTAGCTGCACAATAGGGTGCCTCCTTCTCATGAGAAGAAAATAAAGAACCTTTGCCACATCGATGTTGAGTTCCTGAGAATTATTGAGAAGAGGAAGGTTTTTCCCCTCACAGGAGGGAAGTAGAAGGGTGAAAAGGATTAGTAATAGGTTGCCAAGAGAAAAAAAAAAAACAAAAAGAAAAGAGAATCATTGATGCATTTTTAAAAAATATATATACAGAAAAGAACCAAAGAAAAGCCAGAAGGTATCACAAAGGAGGACAGCTTTGAAGGTTTCATGTTGAATTTATATTTAAAAGGGAAAGGTAGCTATACATAATAGGAATTTTCCATTTGACATACAGTTCTTTTCTGTTCTGCTTTATATTTGGAAATTCTTACTTTATTTGGTGTTTAAGATCAGAATAAAATAATTATTTAAAGAATTAGCTTCTATTCTTAGTTGTGAAAGGTAAATGATCTCAGTTTTTTTAATGGTATGATTCAGGTTACATATTTCTTTTGAATTTATTGTTTAATATGGTGTGAGATCTGAACCTAATTTCTGCCAAATTACTATCCAGTTTTCCCAAAAGTTCTTGCCAAATAGGAAGTTCTTTCCTAGGTAATTTATATTTTTGAGTTTATTGAACACTGAGTTATCGAGTTCATTTATTTCTGATTTTTTTCCTTGTCTAGTGTGTTCTAGTGTTTTTAACCAATGCCAAATGGTTTTGATGGATGATTTCTGCTCCATCATATAGTATGAGGTCTGGGAAAGCTATTCTTTATTCTTATCTTCCTTCCCCCTCCTCCCTCCCTTTTTCTTTTGATATTCTAGCTCTTTTGTTTTTCTAAATAAGTTTTGTTGTTATTTTGCCTAGGTCTGTGAAATATTCCTTTTAATTGGCATAGTACTAAATCTCTAAATTAACTTTGGTAATATTGCTGTCTTTATTATATTGGGACAGTTCACCACAAACACTTGAATATTCCTCCAGGTTTTTTTAAGTTATTATTTATTTCTTTAAAGAACATTTTGTAATTGTATTTGAGGGTACTTTGGTAGATTGACTCCCAGATATTTTATGCAGTTTGGTAGTTATTTTGAATGGGACTTCCTTTCTATTATTGTCTACCCTCCCTCTTTCATGTTGGTCCTTTAAACTACACTATGTGGCAAGATTATTTTAGTATAAAACATTTTAGACCTTATCTTGATATTTTGAGTAAATAACCCTGTTGTAGTTCCCAACAGGAAGTACTTGCTCATGTCCTGAGGTTACTTGTTGATGATAAGTGAAGTCCTCTTTGCATCTGGACTCAAAATAGCTCAGAAGGGAAAAGGAGGTGACTTCAGGACAGCTTTGAAGTTGGCCTTTTTTTGAATACTGTTAACTTAGAGCTGGAATGTCTTTGAGTAAAGTGAAATAAATTAAACAAAATGGATTTTAGTCCTGAGCATGCTATAAATACCCTCTGTGACCTTGAGCAGATCGCTTCCCTTGCCAAGACTTAATTTCCCCATCTGCAAAAGAGAGGGGTTCTGGGGGCAGCTGGGTGGCGCAGTGGATAAAGCACCGGCCCTGGATTCAGGAGTACCTGAGTTCAAATCCAGCCTCAGACACTTGACACTTACTAGCTGTGTGACCCTGGGCAAGTCACTTAACCCCCATTGCCCCACAAAAAAACAAAAAAAAGAGAGGGGTTCTTAACCTTTTGTATCATGGGCCCTTTTGGCATCCTGGGTAAGCCTACACATTCCTGAGAAGTAATGTTTTTTAAGTGCATAAAATAAATAGGATTATAAAGGAAGTCAATCATACTGAAATGCACTTATCAAACTTTTTTTTTAAGTTCACAGCCCCCAGGTTGAGAATCCCTGGACTAGATTGTTTCTAAGCATCCATTGAATGCCGTTTTATGAGTCTCTGTTCTGTGATCCAGGTCCTGTGCTAATAATGATGTTAAGCTTTGGCATGGATTTCAGGGGGAGGTGCATTTTGTCTGTCTGAGTGTTAGCTACTGCAGCACCTGCACTAAATGGCTGATGTCTGAGGTGCTATTTATAGGGAATGTTTCATTTTTCTGCTGAAATACATCTCTATGGACTTTTGTGTGAGGTGAGTATAGTGCGTGTGCATACATGTGCATGTGCCATAATAAACTTGTGTTTTAATTCTGCCTCAGGTTGATCCTGGCCAAGTCAGAGCCTGTTTCCTCTTCTGTCAAGAGGGAAGAAGGCAGAGAAGAGGAGGGGACAACAATTCTTATCTTATTTATAACCCCTAGTGTTGTAGTGTGGAAAACCCTGCATGTGAGTTAGTGGCAGTTGGTGGCACATTGACTAGATCACTGGGCCTGGAATCAGGAAGATCTGAGTTTAAATATGGCCTCAGACACTTACTGGCTTTGGGACCCTGAGCAAGTCATTTAATCTGTTTGTTTCAGTTTCCTCAGCTGTCAAATGGGGATCGTAATAGTATCTGTCTTGTAGGGCTATTGTGAGAATCTGTAAGGGGCTAAAATTCTAGCTATATTATCTAAAATGTAATGAGTGGTCGCCAATAAATTATAAGCTTTAGCAAGAGTATTTAAGTGTTTAAGTATTTATTAAAGAGCATTAGGATCAGAGAGAAAAGTAAAAATCTCTTTCTTTTGTTTGTTTTGGTGAGGCAGTTGGGGTTAAGTGACTTGCTCAGGGTCACACAGCTAGTAAGTGTCAAGTGTCTGAGGCTGGGTTTGAACTCAGGTCCTTCTGAATCCAGGGCCTGTGCTTTATCCATTGCGCCACCTAGCTGCCCCAAAATCTAACTATTTCTAAGAGACCCCATCATCCAACCTGCCACAAGGTCAGGAACAAAAAAAGGAAGAAGCCCTCTGCCAGCATCTACTTCCTACTTCGTGTTCTCCTCCCAGAAATGGGAGGCTCCTCAAGTTGATTGGCTGGTAGCTTTGATAGACAGTACCCACAAGCAAATGTTACTTCCTGATGCCAAGGAACTTGACCACATGGCTTGCCCTCAGATGCCTTCTCCTCATGGCGGAGCTTTCCTACAGTAACTCTCTGGCAGGTGGCATCATTCCAATTGTTACAAAAAATGAGATTGGTACAGTATCTTAGCACAGTGCCTAGCGTGTCATCGGTGCTGTATAAAGCTTCATCTGTGAATTACTGTGTGTGCATGCTGTGTGTTCAAACAAATATATGTGTATTATATGAAAAACTAATGATAATTTTAAAAGGCAAGATTTTTTTTTTAATTAAGTTTTTGGAATGAAGGTTCTGTCAAATATAAATGGGTATGAGAACTGTGAGATAACAGACGGAATAATCTCATGTTGGATCTGATGTCTAGCATTGGACCAATTTCTGAAGTTAGGCTGGCTTAAGTATTGAGACAGTGAGAACTACAAACAGAAAAAGTCCATGAGGTGGGAACATCTTTTCTTCTAATTGACTGAGAATTAACCACATCAATGCCAAAGAACATATGACACCTGCTTTTCTTTGTTCACCGTAAACATTTTTTAGATTGGAAAACTTAAATAATGTTGAGCATTCATATATCTCCTGTTCTTTGTACCATACCATGTAGCTACTTGGCTACTCTGTTACAGTTGTCTATACTTTTTAAGGGAGAACTTGTAAATTTTACTGGATAAATTTTGAACATTTTATTTTAGAAAAATAATTTTTAAAAAAAAGTACAGGAATTTCCTAAGACTTCAGATATTTAAGGTCTCTTCTGCTGACCTGAGCTTGCTGGCTAGTGTCAGCCACCTGAACACAATGACCCCTTCTGTTGTTGGAATTTTGGATATGCTAATTAGTTCCTGGCTGAAAGATCAGACAGAAGTGCCCAGAGAATAAAATCCATACTCCATTCCTTTTCTTTGCATGTAGATTTTGTAGCTGAAATGGAACAGGGTCAAAAGCTTCCTCTGCTAATGTCTGAAACTTTAGTCCTAGTTGATTGGTCTTGCTTGACTTTTTAAAATGCAAGTTAGTTAGGACTGGTCTTGAACAAATTTATTAGTTAAACAGGGAACCCAGTTCCTCCTAATTAATTTTATCACGTGGCTCTGTTTTAGACTAGTTCTCTAGCTGTTATCTCTTTCTCCCTTATCCTTGGAAGATGAAGGCCTCCCAAATTGCTAACTTGGGGCATGTTCCCACTCTTCTCTGAAAAGCATTCTGAAGTTGAGAAGGCGGGCAGGCCTGTCTCTTTCAGCCTCTCATCCCCTCCAGGGTGCTGGCTTCTGATGGTTGCTATGTGATGTGTGGACAATTGGCTGGTTTTTATGTAGCTGAGGAAGAATGTCATTACCCAGAGATTCGAGTAGGGTTTTTTTTTTTTCTCTTTAAGCTAACTAATGGACCAGAACAGAGGGGATATTGTGTGACTAGACTTGGGTAAAGGTCAAAGGGCAGTACAGTTGTGACAGGGTAGTATGAATTTGTCCTTAGTTGCCACCTGTGGTGTTTTTTGTTTTTTAACTTTAAAAATCTTCTGATCAGTTGCTTTTGGTATTTTTGGTAGGGGAAAGTATTTTAGAGGGCAGTGTAGCCAGTTTGAGAAGGTCAGGAAAGTATATTTTAAATTGCAGAGAGCTCAGATTTCAACATAATTGTTAAGATTTTTCTCCTGAACTCTAATCGTGTATATTGGCTTCTTGTAGACTATCTCCTAGTGAACATCCCATAAGCACCTCAGATTCATAATAAGTACTGTTTTGAACATGTACTTTTCCCCAAAATCTACCCTTCTACACTTATGTCTATTAAAGCTACCACTCTCCTTCCATTCACCCAGATTCACAACCTTGAAGCCATCCTTCCCTCTACCTTAACTATATTGCGTCAGGTTTTGTACCTTAGCTTCATTCAGGCATTACTGCTGCTTCCAAGCACTCCTGAAATAGCCTTATTGGTTTCCCTGTTTCCATTCTCTTGCCTCTCTGATCCATTCTTCACACAGCTAGCAAAATAATCTTCCTAAAAATAGGCCTTTTTGGTGGCTCTCCATTACCAAAGGAAAAATACAAATTCCTTAGCTTGGCATTTAAAGCCCTCTATATTATCTTCCTAGACTTATTTTTGTACTATTCCTTTTCATGAATTCTGCATTCTAGGCAAACCGGGCTACTAGCAATTCCCCTGAATCCAACTCTCTTTCTTCTTACTCAGACCTCTCTTGGGTACCTGAGGATCCTTGTCTTATTTCAAGGCTCTTCTTAGGTACCACCTCTTCATTGTAGCCTTCATTGTCAATCACCCTTTTCTTTGTTAATGCTTTTCTTTTTCTCTTGCACAATACAACTTGATGTTGTGTATCCCCCATTAAAATACAGGCTTCTAAAGTGGGGAGTGGGGCAGCTAGGTGGCACAGTGGGTGGAGTGCTGGACCTGAAGCCAGGAATGCTCATTTTCCTGAGTTCAAATCTGGCCTCAGACACTTCTAGCTGTGTGATCCTGGGCAGGTCACTTAACCCTGTTTGCCTCAGTTCCTCATCTGTATAATGAGCTGGAGAAGGACATTGCAAACCACTCCAGAATCTTTGCTAAGAAAACCTCAAATGAGGTCAGAAAGAGTCGGACAAGACTGACACAACTGAACAACAGTAACAGGGGGCAGAGGGATGGAGAATAAGGAGAATCAAGTGCCTGTTATGCACCAGGCTTCTACAAATATTACTTTTACAAATATAACCTCATTTGATCCTCATAACAACCCTGTGAGGTAGGTACTGTTATTATCATCCCCATTTTTCAGTTGAGGAAACTGAGGCAGAGATTAGGTGACTTGCCCAAAGCCACACAGGATATGTCTGAGGTCAGATTTGAATTCAGATCTTCCTGACTCCAAGCCTAGTGTTCTTTCTATCCACTGTGCCACCCAACTGTCTGAGTTGTTTGATGAAAGGTCAAGCAGTGTTTTGTTTTTGTTTTTGCTTCCCCAGCATCTAGAGTAGTGGAACTTTAATAATGTTTGGTGAGTTTGAACCAAAGAAAAGGCCTGTGTGGATCCTATTCATCAGGGAGTGAGTTACCTATTCCATGTAAAAGAATTTTCTAGGTACCTAAAGTTTACTTCATATATACCAGTACATGAAAAGATAAGTGCAAAATAAGTGCTTTAGGTTGGTCTTCCTTCTGCCTACACAGATCACAACCTTTTCTCATATTGTATCAGTTACTGTGGCTGAAAAAAATTACTACCTAGTATTTCTTCTCATGATGAGCCTTTCCATTTAACTAGTCTGGGCTTCAAAGAACAGACAGAGAGTCTGGTCCTGGGCCCAAACTTGAAGTTTTCTAGCTAGATAGGACATGCTAGAGCTTGCATTCTGCTAGTGCAGCTTTCAAGAATCTAGGATCACCTCCATGTCATGATGAAGTCATAGGTGGAAGAATAGAGTGGAGAGTTAAGAGCAAGAATGTTTTTAGAGGAAACTTCCTGATGTCTTAAGCAGTATAATGAATATAATTTAGCCTTTTCTTATTTTTGTTGCTGTTAAGTCATTTTTCAGTCATATCTGATTCTTTGTGACCCCATTTGGG